>NW_027437180.1:40691492-41291492 GCF_033239565.1 Halichoeres trimaculatus | reverse complement strand
CACCAACAGTGAAGTTTGGAGGTGAAGCATCATGGCATGGGGTTGTTTCTTATCTCATGGTGTTGGCAAACTTCATCTAACTGACGGAGCAATGAATGGAGCCATGTATGGGGAAATTCTTGATCTGAATCTGCTGCCATCCACCAGGATGATGAAGATGAGACGTGGCTGGACCTTCCAGCAGGACAACCATCCAAAGCACACGGCAAAGTTGACTCTCAAATGGTTTCAGAAATAGAAAATCAATCTGTTAGAACGGCCTAGTCAATCACCTGACTTCAATCCAACTGAACATTTGTGGAAAGAAGTAAAGAAAGCTTGTTCAATCCTTTTTTCCTGTGTTATCGTACTTAATTCACCATAATCATTATTTATGGACCTGAACGTTGTGATTTCTTTTCATGTGTGTACTATTGGAGTTAATACCAATGTCTGGGAGAAATTGGAAATAAATGTGATGATAAAAAAGTTGACGTGTTGTATTTTGGATTGGGTTGCCATGGCTTGTACCTCCAAAAGAGTGGGTCACCAGAAAAAAAAGTTTGGGAAACTTGGTTGAGGGTTTAAGAAATGATCACGAAGCATCTGCTCTTGTTTACTGTGTTATTACTGCTTTCAGTGCTTGTGGAGCACTTCGGTGAACTGTGGCTGCTCTATAAATAAACTTTATTCGACTGTAATCTGCTGCTTTGAGTCTTTCTTAATTTAATCTGAATGTAATATTCTGCCACCCATGATCACATTTCACTGAACACTACGTAGCTGTTTTTATCGCAGCACTGATTGTTCTGGTAATTCATGCTGTTTTTTAGTTCACATAACATTTCCTGATGTATGTTAGATTCAACGCTAAGAGCTACACTTTCCTTTTAATCAGTGAAAGTACTGAGATCACAACTGTAATCCTTCACTGAGCTGGAACACTGGCATTTGTTTAGTTTAATGGACATTTAACACCACTGGAGCCAATGATAGGCTCACCTTTTATCTACAACTGGAACTGTGTGGGACTGGAACCCAGCAGAGTCTAATGAGACACACAATCAATGAAACAGTGGACAAAAATGGTTCCTCTTTTTATTCCTCACAAAGGGGCGGTCGATATCTTTGTACAGGACTTCACATGGAACAGGACATCAGCCAATTAAAAACCTTTCCAATCTCTGCTCCCAAATCAAATTGACCAGGTTATGCGCACACCTAGAGTTCTTAAGTGCCTCGAGCTAATCAGTTCCTACCCCCCGCCCATGCCTGGAAAGTCAAAGCTAACAATTACTATCTGGCTGCCCTGAGTTGCACTTCTGATGTTAGCCAATTACAGCTACTTTCAAAGTCATATCATCCAATTACCTTCCCTTGTCACCTTGGATCCCGCAGACCATTTAGCCAATTACGCTCCCTGCACACAATGCGAGCAGGTAGTGGAATCAGTGGGCTGACATCTTGAAAAGACAAAACCTGATCAGCCTGATTCAGAGGTTCAAACCCTGTCATAAGAAGCTATCAGTGGTTCTGTCTCCATTTCTGCTGCAGCGAGTGCCCTCCTGCTCCTTCCCTTGGGAATAATACGCCACTTTAACACAACAGGGGTGAGATAATGATCCAGACATGGCAGCTTGGGGCGCTGCATAGGCTTCCAGAAAGAAAGAGGATGAGATTCCTCTGTCTGTTATACTCAATAAGCTGTAATATGATATCTGAAAACCCATTAGCAAGGAGGCTAACATGACATGTACATGGCATTAAACCTTTAAGAAGTGAATATGGGATTGTGTTTGAAGTGGTGGTTTTTATTCCAAAAACATCAGCAGTTCTAATCACAGTCATATGGTGGCCCTGAAGTGCAAACCACAACTGCATATGACCTAACACAACGACAGTTAATTAAATTGAATTAATTAAAAAACACAAACGCAAATTAAAAAATACAACCGCAAATTGAAAAACACAAACACAATTTTAAAAAAAACAGCAGAAAACTAAACATATAGCAAATAAAAAACAAAACCTTTTTTTTCAGTTTTTTTTTCTTTTATTGTTTTTTTATTTGCAGCTGTCTTTAAGTTTCCGCAGTTGTATTTACTTTTTTTGCAGTTGTGTTTTTTAAATTTGCAGTTGTGTTTGTTTTTTGTTTTTTTTTGCAGTTGTGTCTAGTTTTTGCCAGTTGGGTTTATTTTTTCCAGTTGTTTTTTTAAATTTGCAGTTATGTTTAGTTTTTTTGTGGTTTTGCTTTTTGTGTTTGCAATTTTGTTTTAATTCTTTTCTGTGGTGTTTAGTTTTTTGCAGTTCTGTGTTTTTGCAGTTGTATTTAGTCTTTTGCACGTGTGTTTTTCAGTTTGTAGTTGCATTTCTTTATTTGCAGTTGTGTTTAGTTTTTCTGTTTGTTTGTTTTTCAGCTTTGATTAGCTTTTTGAAGTTTTGTTTAGTTTTTTGAAGTTGTGTTTTTAAATCTGCTGGTGTGTTTTTTTGATTTGTGCAGTTGTGTTTACATTTTTGTTGTAGTGTTTTTTTTTTCAATTTGCAGCTGTGTTTTTTCATTTGTGGTTGAATTAAGTTTTTTTTTTTTTTGCAGTTTTGTTTTTTTAATATGCATTTGTGTTTTCTAATTTGCAGTTGTGTTAAGTTATTTGCAGGTGTGGTATTTGATTTGTGCAGTTGTGTTTAGCACTTTAGGGCCACCGTAGATTCATGATGATCAGCTACTTCTCATTGATAAAGTTTCTCTTTTGATGGACTGAGACCTTACCTTGAATCTATCTTTAACTGTGTTTACTACATGAGTGTTGAGAGGAGATTGCAGATCTAACCGAGGTTTACAACCACAGAGAAAATAAACAGAGCCTCCGTCATCATCTCTGACCAGGCGTGAGGGTTATGGCTACAATGGATACATGTTGGTTAGAGAGCAGATGAAGGTCATGCACTGTGTGATTCTATAAATTCTGTGATGGAAAGTCGGCTCATGCTGTTTGAGGTGATGGTTTTCAACACACAAGTGTGTGCACACACACACTCTACAACCTGAGTGCTCAGACTGAACATGATCATCAGTAAAGTTTCCTTTTTATAGCTTCAACAATGAAGTGAAATAATCACATTTTATGTCAACAAAAACTGAACATGTTCACTCTTTTTTGAAGTATATATATTTCTGTTGTCAGCATCCTGTAGAGTGTTGTCACGGTGCTTATCAGATACTGTAGACCAAAACAGCAAAGTGAAAGCAGGCCAACAAGCCGGGTCTGTGACTTCAGAGGCCAGAGTTTGCTGATCCAGAAATGTGTTTAGAGATGAGCTGTTCAGCACACAACGTGCAGCCAGGACAGAGTCAGAAACCACATGAAGTCAGTCAGTGTATGTGAAGCTTAAAAGAGGAGGATACTGCAACAGCTAGAGCAGCTGGGGTCAAGGTGTTCTGAAATTTCTATGTCACAGTGACAATAACAGTGAGACTAATGATAAAGAGGGGGTACTTTACTATACTGAAAAACAAGAGGTTAAATTGACAAGGCTAGATGTTGATGCTAAAGGTAACTGCATATTCTGAGGTTTTAGAAATCCTTGAATCTGTATGTAAACCACTCAAAATGTTGATCAATCCTCATGAAAATATATCTTTTTTCTGTCTTCTATTTATCAAATTATTTATTCATTTATTTATTTATTGGAGTCAAAGGCAATAGAGACACATTAAGGTTATCATAAAAGGTATTATTAAGAAACTCATGAAATGCTTTATTTACTGTTTGTATGGTACTATGGTATTGTTTACCACTGAGCTGATCTATATTTTACTTTTTAGTTAGTTGTATGAAATAAATAAAAAAATAAATAAATTGCTAAATTGTATGAATGACCCAAGATCTTCATGAGCGATAAAGTGATGCTTTGATTGCATAAGGATCACTTAACTGGGTCATAACCAAGCAGCAACCTCTGGTCTAGGAATATGAGACAATGCTGAAGTGCTAAAATCTGCTGTTTCTCAAGTGTCCACTTGAGGCTGGCTCTGGAAGTACAGGAAGTCGCTAACACACCAAGCCAAAAAAAGCCAATTTCAAAGCAGAAATTAACCTATTTACAGCCTGGTTCAAAAAACGTCTCCTGTCTGAGCCACTAATTTTACTACCAGCACACACTGTACAGTGGTTCATTTTCTAACTCGGCCGTTCAGAGGATATTGAGATCACAAGCTCGCCCAATCAGAGGCAAAGCTCAGGGTCATGTGACTGACAGGCGCCCTATAGGTTTACACGAAGCCCTTGCCACTACCAATATGGCCACTATAGCCGATCTGCTTCATTTTCAGTTTCAGAAACAGACGGGTGACGTCGGCGAGACTACGTCCATGTTTTATACAGTCTATGGTACTGACAGACTGGAGGGCTGGGCCTCAAACACCAAGGTCTGTCCATGTCTCTACCTGGCTCCAGAGGGCTGGCCAACCAGAGGGAAGAATGTCTCTTAAAGAGACAGCAACTAAATAAAATGTTTCAGACAGAGGATAAAAAAAGGTTGTTGTTTTTTTTTCTAAAACACCAGTGTGACAAACAACAGAGATTTTTGAGAGCTCCAAATCACATAAAGCTATTATTGAAGTACAAGAGGAACATCAGAAAGTTGGGCTGGGATCATATGCTTTTCTCCAGATTCCGTTGTTTTACCATTTTGGGGGTGCCAATTCGGTATTAACTGCAATTCTTTGATATTTCAGATTTTTTTGATTTTTTGTTTACTTTTTTAACATCTGACCAAGTGAAACAGTTGAATGATGATGAATATGTCTACAGACTACATCAGGAGTAGGGATGGGTACCAAATTAGGTACTTTTATAGGTACCAACTGAACTCTGTCTGTAGTACCGGGTACCAGTGTAAAACCAAAAGGTACCATGTTTAGGTACCTGAACGCATCCTTGTGACTGTGAGGGAGTGGAAGAGTAGGATATTTTCCATGCTGGACATGAACACAGCATTGCAAGGTTATATACAGAAAAATAAATATATGAAATTTAAAAAAGACTATATTTTATTATTAAACAAATTTATATTTGTTAATCACACAAACACAAAAAAGTACCGAAAATTGGTACCATTGAGTACCAGTACAGATTGCCAGGTACCAGCATTGGTACGGTATTGTTCCAAATGTGAAAGTTACCCATTCCTAATCAGGGGCCATTTCTTCACAATTAAAAAAAAAAAAAATCAAATGTAAATCCATTTTTAGGATTAATTCAGGGGTCTGACATCTCAATTTTTTTCAACCTAGCTTATAAACAAAGACTAAAATGAAGGATTTTGATTTGGAAAAAAAAGACCCAATTTCAAACAAAAAAAGATTCATAATTGCCAAACAAAACATCCTGAGACTTCGATACATCATATGTTTTATCCCACCTCTACTTGGAAGCTTTAAAAAGTGCATGATACCCCCTCTTCAAGTGTTCTAGCTAGCTACTGCTGTTTGCAGCAAAAACCACAGGAAACCTATGAGACATGTGAGTGCAGGGACTCCCAGAAAGAGCTGAGGGTTTTTTTTTTTTTTGCTTTAATGGGATAAGAAGACTTTAGGATGGTGAGAGGAATTCAGTGTGCCAGTCTCTCCTATAGAAACAAAGCTCCATTGGATGGGAAGAAGACCTTGGTCCAACTTTAGACTCCTTGCGTACTTGTCCTTTACATTAAAACCAAAGATTAACCAAATTAAACAACTGCTTTTAATGTATTTAAAACTATCATGCTGTTTTTATAAAAAAAGAAGCTGCTTCACATTCAAGATTGTTCCACTTACATTATTCTATGACTCTGTTTGTTTCATCAGGATCAGAATAAAACTTTTTTACAAGTCAGGAGTTACCTCTTCCAGTTATGTGAGGGCTGTAACTTAAATGATGACTCACAGAAAAGCTGCTTCTCCTGGATAAAAACGCTGACAGAAAGGTACAGAGATATCAAAGTAAACAGCGGGGGGGTCCTCTAAAGCTGAGATACAATATAAATGTACCAGGGAGAATGCACTGCTGGACTTTTTGTGAATGATGGCTCAATTTTACACACACACATTTATTTATCGCTCACAGACCTGAAATGATTTTTCAAGGGGACAATCATAATCTTAAAACCAATAAGCTGCGCAAGCAACTGTGAATGCTAATATTGAGGGAAACTGTGTGAGCAGCTGATGCTGTCGCTGCACCGCTGTGACTGAGAACACTTTGATCAATTTGGGATGCGAGACTCATGGAGCTTCGGTTCAATTTTTTATGAATTGGATTGTTGCGTCTTATGAGTGTTAACAGATTAGTCCCACAACACAAGCTGTGATAAGATGCCAGGCCCCGGTAAAACAAAGAAAAATCATCAGGCTGCTCAAATATGCTCCCTCAGTGGCTGAGATAGTGCAGCAATCATTCACTGGTGGCCACATTAACCTCACCAAGAAATTACCAGACCTCAGCGTTCCTATCTGATGGCCTTTAATGGGCTGCTCTCTTATTTCCTTTAACTCGGTCCGAAAGGGCAAATGCTGCTTGGTAGAAGTCTCCACACAAATACAAGTTAATGTTTGAGGACTGAGAGAGAGGAGCTGGAACAACACGTCAGGGAGGCACTCAAAACCAGCAGCTACTCTTCCCCAGCAGAGACGAGACCAAAATACAAGAGAGCAAGGGTCTGCAACCTGTGGCTCTTTGACTCCTTTGCAGTGGCTCCTTCTATATTTAAAAATATTATTGAAATAAAGACTATATATATATATATATATATATATATATATATATATATATATATATATATATATATATATATATATATATATATATATATATATATATATATATATATATATATATATATATATATATTTATATGTATATATATAAATAAATAAGTATTATTTAAAAAGTTTGAATATCTTAAAAAAATTGTATTTTGCAAATTTGTCATACTTCAACTTTTTGGAAATTTTGCAAATTTTGTAAGATTTACATTTTTTGACATTTTTGCATTTTTTTTTATTTTCATGAATATCTGGATATTTTTTTCAAGTTTTTCAAATAAAAAAAAATATTCTGAAAATTTTGCAACTCTTGCAATATAACCCCCCCCCACCCCCCAAAAAAAAGAACTTAATAAATAAATAAAATAAATACATACATACATAAATACAAATAAATAAAGAATTATTTTTTTGCAAATTTTTGAAATGTATTTATTTTTTATTATTTTGTGTGCAATTTTTCTGAAAATTCAGTTTAGAAGTTTTGCAAAATTTGAAAAAAAAAACTATTTTTCTGCAATTTTTGCATTTTTTTTTTTAAATCCTAAATATTTGAATATAATTCAACTTTAAGAAAAAAGAAAAATGCTAAATGTTTTCCAATATTGGCAATTTATAAAACCCCCCAAAAATTCAAAGTTGTTTCAGATTTTTTGAATTGTTTACCAATATTTTAGATTTCAAATTTTTGATTTTTTTGCAAATTTATTTAAAAATAATTTAAAAACTGAACCATTACATCTTCAATTTTATTAGATTTAAAAAAATTAACTCTTTGTTCGGGTAATTATACACTATATTTTAACTATGTATAGAATTGTATTCATTTTATAGTCTTTATTGTGAATATATAGTAGATTTTGTGGCTCCAGAATGACTTTAATCCCGGTGAGCTGAGGTAAAACGGCTCCTATGAAAGTAAAGGTTTCAGACCCCTGAAAGACAATGTTGTGATTACTTATGTTTCTGGAATCAAAGAAGGTTTAATGACCCTGATTAAAAGTTATCTTCTGTGAACTTCTCATTATTCGTGTCACATGTAACTGTCCTTTTATCCAGGAGAGTCTGTCCCAAAGCTTGAAGCTGTGCCTCATCCCTCCACTTTGATGAAGGGTGCTTCATTCAGCCGTGGGCGTGCCTTCAAACAGATTGCACTCTGAAGCAGAGATGAAGTTGGGAGTAACTGGTCTGAGAGAGCCTGTTCTTTTTTCAGTTATAATAGCTTTTTCAAGTGTTTTTCACTTCTGGTGGAACTGCTAGGTTCAGTTAAATAACAGGATGGTTTCCCAAGAAGAAGAATCCCTGAGAAACAGGTCGGTCTTATCTAAACGTGGGCTTTTCACTTGGTGGTCTCAGGGTTGAATCTGGCAACCCCAGAGTGTACCAGATTTGTACATAAAAAAAACCAAGAGTGAAAAAAAGTTGTGAGTGAACTATCTAAGATTATTCCTATCTTTGTTAAGGATTGCATGTGGGTAGTAGTGATCTGAAGTAAGGTTTACAGGATTAGTCATATTCATTACAGACCAAGCTAATTAGCCTAGCTTTCAAAACTGTTGTTGTCCACAATTGAAAAAGAAAAAAGAAAAAAAAACAGATGGTGGACATTGTCAGTTTAACCCTGCCTGGGCTGCTCAGCATTTGTCTATTTACCACCAAACTCCAAACTTAAAAGCAACATCATCTGCAAAGAGTGTCTGCAGAACTTAGAGGAATGACCTAACACTCTGGCCCAGAGTAGGTCATCCCAGAGTCTCTGGGACTATCTTTCTTGCGGGAACCCCAGGAGAGGAAGACCATAGTCCAGAGTGAATTAGTCCCCTTTGAAAAAGCATTTCACTATAGCAGTTTTACTTTCTTTTCACCAGTCATCTGAAGTGTAATGAGACACCTGAGCTTGCTTGTCATTTGGAAACAGGTAGGCATCTGTTTTGGTTTTGATGCAGCTGTGTCACAGGTTATTGTTTCCCTGGGGAAACTGGTTGTAGTGCACACATACCATTTTTTGACGGTATGTTTACATACCCCTAGGGGTACAAATGTCCCTGGTTGCTTAAAAAGTTCCACAGGCACAGTGTTCCTAACTTTGCAAAATTGACGCTATATTAAGCAACTTTTAGACTATTTTTCAAAAGAGTGACGCACAACAAATCTGACAAGTCCTCACTTGTGCAGTAGTCCCTCCCAGCTGCAGCCAGAGCAGGTGGCCGCATGCACCTTGTCTTTTTTGGGTCGCGTGTGCCAGTCCGAAGCCTGGGTAGAGGCATAAGGTTGACAATCGTGACATAAAAACAAAGCCAAGAATCACAATAAGAAAGCACTTTTTGTTCCCTCCACAGCATTATTCCTCTCACCGACTGCGTCCATGCAACTCACTATCATGCAAATTGAGCAATGTTGTCTTTTAGCAACTTTTGGGACAACCAAAACCAATTTCTCTAACGGAGAAGTTGGAAACATTGCAGGCAGCTGTTACTGATGAGACATCTTTAGTGAAAGGCTTCAAAAGTTTGTATCAAAAACAAATTGGTGACATTATCAAGACAATGGTGTAACGTATATTTTATATTCAATGGATGATAAGTGAAAATCTGGTTTTGTCAAGGATATGTTAGCCTGCTCTTGCCTTTTGGAGCATTCAGTAGCCGAACAGGAGTAAATAAAGGATGAAGACGCAGATTACAGTCACTGGATTAGCCCTAGCATCCTTTCTCCATCCTGACACCTGATGTTGTGAATTATGATCCAGTCTCCTCTGACTTGTTGTAACGGCCCCCAGCCTTTTCTAGCTTTTTGCAGTGATTCGTTTCTTTTAGTCGGAGTGATTGGAGCAGCAGAGGAATAAAGTTGAATTTAAGAACCCTCTGTCTTTATTCAATTGCTCAGCCTCTATGGGGTTTGTTTGTGCCTCTGTTCATTGCTTTTAATGCAGTTATAATTGACTCTGTGGCACTTATAACTCAGTTACCACCTATTGCAGCTGAGTTCCAATTATACGTGCGAGCATATGGATTGGCAATGACTTTAAGGTATATCCCGCGGAGATTGAATCAATTCTGCTGCCCGTGTAACAGGGTTTGTGATGCATTTCAAGTACATCCTCTGGTGATTGAATGGCCATTTGTGTTTTCATCTTTGCTTCATTAGCAGTCATCTGGCTTTTGGTCAATACTATCGATCAGAGGCACAGAGGGAACATCCTCCTCACTACGGACAAAAATGTTTGTCTTTATCACCGTGCCTCCTTTACGCTGTAAAGCATGCTTTAAGTGCTCCGGCTGAGGCTCTAGTTCCTTTTTCAACACACTGCCCAGCTCACAGGAAGTACATTTCTGTCTACTTGGCTCAGAAACCAACAGACATAGACTGTATTTCTTTATTTTCTTCTTCTCTATTCTGTGAAATCACACTTCTAGATTCTTCCACAGTAATTACAACAACTCTTGACAACACAGTTGAGTAAATGTGCTTCTTCCAAATGTGCTTGAAGTGCTTGAGTAATTTTATGACACCTAATCTCCGGTTGTGGTGATTGTGAAGATGGGAAATGTTGCTTTTTCAGGCTTGAGAACCCTTCTGCTTTGCTATTATCCTGCTATGATGATCCCGACAAGCCTCTTCATTACGCAGGGAAATTCAGGGTGGGTTCAGGGCGAGGTGATTGTGCTGCAGAAGGTGTTGTTGTGTGTTTGGATTAAGGACCATTTACCTGTTTGATACCATCCGTAATGGGGAGTATTGTGATACGGCACTGATGGTTTAATGGTCTCTTATCATTTGTTATTCCTCGTCTTTCTTACTCATCCTCCTGCTGCGTTTAACACTCCGTCATGATTCATTAAAGCCTCTTAAAATGGATACTGACTCTGGATTGCAAAGGTGAAATGAGGGACAACCTGATTTTACGTTTCAAATCAATCAGTAGAATGGGGTAACACCAAACTGAAAGGGTGAATTCACTAAAAATGGATTGTGGCCGCTTGGAGCATCAAAAATGTGCACCAATTGCTTAGGTGTAAAATACCCACGACTAGTTTTGGGATGAGATTTTAGCATCTCCACTCTGAGCAGCGCAGATCTGCACTGTGTGCTCTCATCCTGATGGCACCAAACTGCGCAAAATGAACCAGATCAGGGGTCTGCCACCTTCACTTTTGTAGGAGCCAGTTTGCCTCAGCTCGCCTTGACTGAAGTCATTTAACAGCCCAAAAATCTACTTTATCTTCACAAAAAGACGATGTAGACTGTGAAGTTCTATACATAATTAAAATATAGAAAATAACAATCCTAACAAGAAGGTTTTTTCAATTTATGAAGTTGTACATGTGATGTCTTACTTTAATATTAAAAATAAATTTGCAGACATTTCAAATATTTGTAAAAATGTTTGAAAAATGAAATGCAATTTAAAAAATAAGCAATTGAAATTTTAAAAAAATTGCAAAAGTCAAAAAAATTAAAAATTAAACTTCAAAATGTACAAAATTTACCCAAAAAATTAAACTTAAAAAAATTGCAATTTTTTTTTCAAATAATACTCAAATTTTATCATTCAAATTTTTTAATATGGCTTAACTTGTCATTGCCACATGTATATCAAGTATGTATATTAAGCTGTCACTTACATGAATCTATCAACAATGGATTAAAATTAGTATTTTCCTCTAGATTTGTCTTTTTGCAGATATATTTATCTTACCAGGGCTGTTAAACTGAAATTTGACACATTTCTAGAAATTTCAGAATTTTTTGAAGTCCCAAAAAGCTGAAAAAAATCAAACATGAATGAAATTTAAAAAATAGTAAGAAAAAACTAAATTTTAAAAACTTGCAAAATTTGCAAAATATTTTAATTTTTTTAATTTTGCAAAAAATAAAAATAAAAGAAAAGAAATATCAAATAAATTTTCCAAAATGTCAAACCTTTTGAAATAATACTTTAATTTGATAAACTTTGTTGATCATTTTGTTGTTCTTTGCTAGTGTCTTGCCACATATCTTATCTCTATATTAAGCTAGCATGATGGCAGTTAAATTAATCTGTATACGCAGAATTAAAATCTGTATTTTCTTCCAGATTAGTCTTTTTGTAGATGTAGTTATCTTCCCAGGGCTGTAAAACTTGAGGTTAGCCACAGGTGCATGGAAAGTTGGTGGGCTGTTGATGTTGTAGGAGGTGAAGTAGAGCGGTGGCAGGCTTTATTGACAGATGTGATGAAGATTTTGATTGACAAAATGCAAGATTTTGTCTAGTGTGTATGTCTTTGATCATCAATACCCTCTGTAAGAAAATTTAAAAAATCTTTAAGTCAATATTATTCTTTTAAAGCTACAAGGAGCCACTGCAAAGGAGCCAAAGAGCCACATGAGGCTCCAGAGCCACAGGTTGAAGACCCTTGTCTGAGGAGACTGAAGGTAGAAATCCCAAAGAGATGGAAGAGTTACTGCGTGGACACCAGCTGGAAGTCAATACTAGCAGCTGTTTGCTAGAAGAACTGCTTTATAAATGAAAAAAGGGAAATATATCGGTGCTTCCTTGTTGCTTGACACAAACGTGTAACCACTCCGTCACATCGTTGATGGATTTCACAGTATGCAGGTCTAATTATATTGAAATCATGAGTTTTATTATGGCGGAGAGCAGAGGGGGCGACAGTACGAGGTGGGAGTTGTTAGAGCTGATGAACAGAGAACAAGAGGTGAGAGCACTGACGCTAATGGAAAGCACAGCTACACCAAGGACACCCATTAACCTGTCCCCTCCTCTCCAGCTGTGAGCATTCAGCTCCGTACAATGAAGGAAAACGACAGACTGGAAGAGCGAAGAAAAGAACAAGAGAGCCCCCCCATTTAGTCCTCATCCTCATCTCCTGGGGAGGAGGAGGAGGAGGGATTGGAAACAGAGACACGGCTCTTGGGACCTTGAGGAAATTAAATACTGGATTCAGTGGGCAGGCCGACTCAATCACACCGAGCTTTTTGTAAAATGACTCGGGGATTGGATCCCTCAACGCTTAGCTGAGGATGTTATTGCTCTTGTAGCTATTTCTGTTTAACCGGGCTCAGGAGCAGGCCAGGTCACACACACACACACAGAAACACACAAACAAGACACACACATCCATTTCGATACCTTTGAGAACACATATATGTATGTGCACACACAAAACTGCAAGAATCCAGCATCTAACAACAAATGTTTGAGATACCACAGCCTCGGATGAACAGCTCACGCTTGATTTTGGCGCCCCCTGTGTGACAAAGTGGTAACTCTTTCAGCTTAAGTGTTTTTTATTCCTGCTTTTTAAAATAAGTCAACCTTCACCCAGTGTAAGGTATTTGCTACTGCAGCCGTAAATTAAAAGTTTATTTCTGATTACCTAAACATCTTACTGTGTTGCACTATTTTCTGGAAAACGGGAAAAAATGAAAGATTTCTGAACAGAAAAAAAAGTGTTAGAAATTCCTCTCTCCTGGTCACAGAACCTGATTTACAAAGGGACTGAATGATACTGAAGAGAAAAAGATGCTTTCTAATTCCCAGTGCACACACAAAGAGTTAAATGCACCACAAATTGCACTGCAGAACAAAAAGAGCTGTTGGCATGTGCTCAATGAGCCATTATGCATTCATTTGGTGCAAAAATGGCCTCTTCCTTTGCAAATGAACTGCACTGCAAAAGAAGAGCCCGTCCCATTCACTAACACCAGAGCTAATAGCTGCAACCAGATGGAGGGGAATTTGTACCGTCTGCTGGAAGTTGTAGCATTTATAAGGGACGCTCCTAACTTGCTATTGGTTATAACAGGGATTCAACTTCCAGATGACCTTTAAATGAACAGATCTGCTCACTCACTTTGTTGGTTACCATCAGGAGGCAGCTCATCACAAGGCCAAAGAAAACTGCTCAGAGCTGCAGAAGAGTGGAGAAAATGAGCGGCAATTCTTGTTGCAACGCTCTGTAAGTAAACTCTCCCCAGAGAGAGGAAAACTCCCTCTTTAGCTTCTTCTCTTACACATCCTACAGAGTCTTCTCCTCATCTGTGTATCTGACACTTGAACCCTGACGTCCACCAACTAGAGGACTTAGAGAAAGTCATGTTACACATGAGATTGAACAGGAGAAGCTCTGCTACAAACGCCATCTGGTCATACTGCAACTGAATTTTCTGTAAATTTCAGCATAACGTGAGTCAACACTCTGAGACAGTGATGTAAATACCAATACTGACACCCTGAACCAATTAAACAAGTGTTCATTTTACTATTACTTCAGAAAGATTCAAACAGATCATGTAGATGCAGAGATATACTCTTATCAATCTGGGTATGACATTTTTCTACAATGGACCCCAAAAACAGGCCAGGGTTTAAAGGGTTAAGGCTTTTATTCATGGGTATCCAGGCACTTAATAACTAAAAGGGGCTTTAAGAAGAATTTAAAAAAGTCTCACCTTAGTGTATCTGTCTGTTCATTAGCCATGGTTTGACTCTATAGAGCTCAGTGTAGCACTGGTGCTATGGTTAAGGTTACAACTGGCAGTAAATCCTAAACCAATTAAATAGATTGATCTTCATATACATCATATGCATTCCAGATTCAGCCTTGGCAAATTATGTGTCAAATTATCTTTTTTTTTTTTGAATACTTAATTGCACTTTTTTTTTTTTTTTTTTAGAAATTAAGTTATTATGGCCATAAATCTTTACATTTTATTAGAGTTTGGAGTATAAGAGTAGTTTTGATATATTGCAAAATGTTTTTGAAAAAAAAAATGACACTACAGCATATCAAATAAATAAATAAATAAAAAGATATGTTTTGGCAGACTTGGTATGGTAGATCAAAATTGTTTGAAACAAGGTTGTCAGTGCCAAGTATCAGTGACTGGGTTGGATTTCTATGAGGGAAAATTTACAACATGTGGAGATTGTCTTGTCTTTGGATAATTTTGTGTTTGTTTGTTTTTTATTTTTTATTTTTAATTTCCTTCATGTATCTTGTCTTCTGTTTCCTGTTTTATTTTGAAAATCACTATCCTTTGATTTATATATAATTATTATTTCATATTATTATTATTATTAATTATTTATTTATTTTATAATCTAAAAGGCCCTTTAAGAAGTGATTTTGAAATAGTCTCCCCTTTTTCTATTTGTCTATTGATAAGCCGTGATTTCACCCCATAGTGTTCGGCATAGCACCGGTGCTACATTTAATGCTATGATTGCCTGTAGATTTGAAACCAGATAATACTTTTTGCATATAAATTCTGGGGAGTTACGCTTTCATATTGATATTTTCATCATGTCCCAAAGTGCTAGTTCTTTGTTTTTTTCTTCTGATGTGTTTTAAATGACCCAGTATAAAGTGTAAAGAACAAAAACATTACAATCCAGACTGTGGATGTTTACATCACTTCCTAAGTGAAATACAAAATATAACTTTTTTATTTCTAATTTAGAAAAAACGTGTCTATTTTTTTATATAGTTTATTGCACTCTCTTTTTTTTTTTTTTTTTTTAGAAATTTAGTCTTTTATTCTGACACAAGTCCTGACATTTTATTGAAGTTTGGGATATAAGGGTTGTTTCGGTGTATAGCAAAAAAAGAAAAGAAAAAGCCCAAAAATGATACTGCAACATGTCAAATATATATATATGTGTGTGTGTGTGTGTGTGTATGTGTGTGTGTGTGTGTGTGTGTGTGTGTGTGTTTTCTCCAGTAGACTTGGTATTGGACATCTAAAAGGGTTGAAATAAGTTTGTCATTGCCAAAATTGGTAATTTCTTAATGCTATAAAACATGTGGACTGTCTTGTCTTTAGGTAAGCTGTTTTTTTCCCCTCACATATCTTGTCTTCTGTTTCCTGTTTTATTTTGAAACCCACATTTACCTTTTGATTCAGGCCCAATGATTTCCTGCTCCTCTGTGTCTCCACTTCCCTGATCACCCTAAAGCCTCCCCTGCACCTCGTCATCTCCCACTCTTCCACTCCTCCTGTGTATTTAAGCCCAGTCTCTTCACTTTTCTGTCCCAGTTGGTCTTGTACACTCAGTCAGTTTACCAGCCTTTTTTCTTGAGCAGCCTCAGTAATTCTTTTCAGCCTAGTCTCTGCCCAGCATTGATTGGTTACCTCTGCCTACCTGTGTACTGAACCCTGGACTGATGAAACTGTTTTTAACTTTCTGCCTGACTCCCAAGTCCTGCAATTTAGGTTCAATTCCTGGTGTGTTACAGTTTCTTGAATTTAACAATCTTATTCCAGAAAAACTCTTCAGCTTCTGGCCAAAGGTGTCAAATGAAAAATTGCACCATACAACAACAGAAGAATAGAATAAAATAGAAAACTCATCACCATTTGCTGACGTGTTTGATGTATTAGAATCAGTATTTTCTCCTAAAGTTTCTGCCTACGTTGTCGTTACACGGCATCCAAACAGTGACGCAAGAGAACATCCACTCTCATTCACTCCTCTTTCGTGTTTACAGCTCCTGGCAGCTTTAAAAGCTTTCCCCTTAAACCAACCTGAACCTTAAGGTGGGACCAAGGGGAATTTGTGCAACAGATTGAATTTCTTGTGTGTGAAAGTGTGTGTGTTCAACCTGAGTGTGTGTCCTCTTTTAGGAGCAGAGTGGCCGCCTGTTTGGGGAGAAGCTGAAGATTCATGTTTTCTGGTGGTTCATATTCACCTCTCACAATACATGTTTATACACACACACACATGTGGCACACACACCAGAGCTCACACCTGAAGTGTGTGTTCAGAGAAGCAAAATTACCCAGACATCCCTCACACCTGCAGCGTCCTGTAAACAGAGTCCATCAGAAATGTGATTTTGTGCTGTGGAGTAAAACGCTGCCTCTTCACTGAGAAAATAACAGAACAGTGGTGTTTCAAGGCTTTCTCCACCCATGTACTCCGGGCCAGAACATTTCTCCACCACATTTAAGAATTTTTGTGATAACACGAGCAGCAGCTGCTGCAGGACTGTTTGTCCTCCACATTTCATACCAGAAGCATCTCACATTCAGCACAGATTTTTTTCTGACTGGGTTATTTTCGCTCTCCCAGCCTTTCACCTTGGTTTAAATTCGAGGACCAGAGACTAGCGAGGTGGGCAACAGGCTCCAATTAGCTTGTACTTGGGAATGAGATTGGTGATTGTTAGCGAGGTGATGACTGGCAGCTGGTGGAGGTGTCCACCCATGAATAAGAGCTGAGCTGGGAAAGGCTTCAGCAGAAACTTCAAAATGGAATGAATGAATAATAATTTAATGGCACCAAGGTGCAGGGACGTGGAGTGTAATTTTCAACACGTATGACTCAGAAGAGACAGGACTGGAAGGTGGAAAATGTCATATTTTTAAAATTGTATGACTGAAGGGAACAACCAGAGAGGGAACGAGATCACTCAGGCATTAGTGGGGATCAAAGTCACTGTGCCACGACCGCGCCGATCTGTACAAATTCTACTGGAGACAAATTCTCAGAAATACTGGACAAAACCTAAATGAAAAACATCAAGTAAATCCAGACTAAGGGAGTGGTCACTCTGGCAAGCACGCTTCAACCCTAAAGGCAAGTGTGATTGCAAGTGTGCTGTGCCTCAATTGCTCAGCCAATTAATTTAAACAATAGCAGGGATGTTAGAGGGCTGTGTCAGACCGAAACACCTTAACATCAAGCAAAAAGTCTCTAAAGTTGTAGCGGCCTGTCTCTGTCTCACAGGGACGGAGCCAGAATTTCTACTGTGGATGGGGCAAACCTATTTTTGGAAAGCTAGTAAACAAAAAATCTTGTGTTTGTCTGGAGATCCTACATGTAACCATGGCTGCATTGTTTACATGTGGAATCAGCTGTTAGCAGCCTGTAGCATGTCAATGCTAACTGGTGCTAGGCCAGATGTTTCCCACAAGGTGAGGAGAAGGAGGTGAGGACGACGTGCTGGTTCTCAGGTGTGAGCTAAGAAGTGAGGACATGGACCTGTCCTTCCATCCATCGTTATTGGGAACGTAAGATCTATCTCCAATAAGATGGACGAGCTAGCTGTGCTAACCCAGCAACAGAGGGAATACCAGAGGGCAGAGTAGCATCATGCTATTCACAGACATGGCTCACGGAGCTAACACCAGACAGCAACACCACATTGGAAGAGCTTTAACTTAAAATTAACCTTTAAAATTATTTTATAACATTTGAGTGCATTAGACGTCAATGGCTGTTAATGGTATTGACCAAAGAGTGGTGCTCTTACGCACCAATGGGCTGCGCAATCTTAACTTTCCATGTGTTATAGGCTGTAAGAGCCTAAGTCGCTAATTTTACTACCAGCACCCACTGTACGGGGGTGAAATTTTATATAACTTAGCAGTTTATAGGATATTAAGATTGTGAGCTCGCCCAATCAGAGGCACAGCTCAGGTCACGTGACAGACAGGCACCCTATAGCTGTACGCAAAGCCCTTGCCACTACCAATATGGCCGCTATAGCCAATCTGCTTCATTTTCTGTTTCAGAAACAGACGGGTGACGGCGGCGAGACTACGTCCATGTTTTATACAGTCTAACGACGTAACATTCTGACTGAAGGGTCTCCTGCCTCATGGCCCTTTGACTAATGTGCCTCCTGGTTTTCTGACTAAATGGAAGGTGGGCTCCCTTACTGAAGTGGACGCCGTTTTTGTATAGCATAAGAAGAAATAATTAATGACATTTCTAGAATAAAAAAATAAATAAAAAAAAAAAAAAAATTCTTTTTTTTTTAAATTAAGTTACTACTTTTTTGTGCTGGATGCTCAGGTGCATGTAGTCCACCAGAGTGGGCATGACTATAACCTTATGAAAAAAAACAAATATTTCAAAATTTCCCCAGAAAAAAAAACCACGTAAAGATTTAATCTTGGCTCAGACTTTTAAATTTAATGTTGGACCTTTTGGACCTGGATGCGGAAGTCTTGCAAGAGCAGTTCTTATAGATTCGTGATTGGATATTAAAGGTCCCATATTAATCAAAAATCACTTTATTAAGTCTTGTAGTGAAATGTGTGGGTCTTTGTCTTTCCTCCCAGCCCACAAAATGTGATATTTAATGACCAAACCTGTTCTTAGTAGAGCTTGTGAATGTAAAATCCTGACCTGAAACGAGCTGTTTAAAATTTTCCGACGTCAGCGATTCCCTTTTTTGACCAATCAGGAGCAAGTCTGACCTGATTGGTCCACCGGAGCAGATACCCCCAAACCCCCTCCCCACCCACTCCCCTCCCCGCATCTGGGAAGAAATCTCTCCAGCAGCAGGGAGGAGAATGCCAAAGTTGAAGAGCCATCACTGCTCTGTTTTTGGCTGTAAACAGCCTCATAGTTCCATGCTCAAGCTTCCCATCTCAGAAGAAGACAGACTAAGTGTCTAGAGTTCATTTATCAGGAAATGTTCCAGCTACACTCAGTAAAACTGAGCATGTGTGTGCTAGTCACTTCACGGCCGACTGCTTTTCCAACTTTGGACAGTCCAACAGAGGGCTAGCCAATAGACTGGTCCTGAATCCAGGCGCATTACCAACCATCCTCCAACAAACCTGGGACCCTGGAAATGTGAGTATTTTAAATGCTGTGTGCTGTGGAGCAGATGGAAGAGCTTTTCCTCAGTGTCCCCCCTGTCTCTGTGTTAGCTTCAGGATGCTAACTTTAGCTGCTGTTAGCCTGTTGTTTTAGCCTGTAATGTTACGGTAAAGGAGCTTCTTTGTTTTCTAAACATTGTGCACTCGGAGCTCGTGGCGCCGCTCTCAGTGACGTGGAAGAGCGGGGCGGTATCAGCGGTGGCTCATTTACATATGAAGGCCACGCCCACTAAATCAGAGCGTTCTGAGCAGAGGGGCTATGAGAGCCTGGAAACAATGCTGCTGTGCTTGATTTATTGGCTTTTTGGACCAAAACATGTTACTACCATTTCATGAAGACATCAATGATCCACATTAAACTGCAGGAAAGGAGCAGGATATGGGATCGTTAAAGATGTGTTGATGACAGCCATGGCTCAGTCAGGAGAATAAGTTTTTATTTATTTGTTCATTTAATTTTTTGACTGAACAAAAAACGACCTAATCCTTGTCTTGCTCCGTACCCATGCCTATGTGACGTGTTTTTCTCCTGTGGGCAACTCTCAGGAACCAGCTCAGGAAGAGAAAAAGCTCCTGAAACACCTCGAGCAGAAATGCAACTCATGAGAAAACGTTTTTCTCTGTTCCTCCCAAGACTCGATGGAGTTCACACGCTTACAGACTGTACTTCCTCACGTTCACACCTCTCCGTCTGTTTGCCCTGCTCTCGGGTGGTTAAAGGTTAGCCGCGTGTTGACCTCGATGACTTCCTGGCACACTTCACCAGTCTGTGTTATTAACGTCAGAGCAGAGCTGCTTTCTCTAAACTATGAACATGAATAACCCTCTTAACCTCATCTGCCTCTTCCTTTGTTTCCACCTGACTTTTACCTCTCACACACACTCTTTCTCACGCACACACACACTCACGTTCCAATGCGAGGAGAAGGTCGCCTTCCATTTGCGTGTGTTTTATGCTAAGCTGAAAATTGCATTTGTTGATGTTCAGGGATTAGCTTATTCAGGATTTACTGGAAAGCAGTGGGTTTTCTAAACAAGCCAGAGAGGATTTGAGCAGTGCAGGGGCTGCAAGTGTGTGTGTGTGTGTGTGTGTGTGTGTGTGTGTGTGTGAGGGGTGTGTACGCATTTGTAACTGTTCCCATGTTTACCTCGCTGCGTTTGCTCCCTCCCTCCTTTCAGTTTGTCTTTCTGTTTGACTGAATCTGTGTACAAACCTATATGTGCTGGGTGTGTGTGAGAGTGAAACAGGGAATTAAAGAATATATTGTGCCTGTGTGTGTGTGTGTGTGTGTGTGTGTGTGTGTGTGTGTGTGTGTGTGTGTGTGTGTGTGTATTTGTGTGTGACAGGAGCATCTTTGTGTATGTGTTGGCAAATGGCACAAACAAACAAACAGTGGGAGAGAATTTGGCCTCGTCACGCACCAATTTCCCCAATGTCAGCACACTTCGAACCACCATAATCCTGTGTTAACATTCCCGTTCCCAGAACAGTCAACAAGGGCTGAGAGGCGTCGCTTTAAATCAAGTCTGAGTCATTACAACGGTGGCAGAGATCACAGCACAACACTTTTACACACAAATGCAAAAAATGATTGTTTTGGGGGCAAAGAAGTGGTGAGTACATTCACATTTTCTGTCTCGTGCACAAACAAAATCAAGGTCTATCTATTTACGTCCGAGGTCTGCAGAAGAGCATCTGTGAATCCACAACAGACCAGGAAACTGAGGCTACAATTCACACAGCAACACCAAAACTGGACAATAGAAGATTGGAAAAACGTTGCCTGGTCTGATGAGTCTGGATTTCTGCTCCACATTCAGATGGTAGGCTCAGAATTTGGCCTCAACAACATGAAAGCATGGATCCATCCTGCCTTGGATCAAGGGTTCAGGCTGCTGCTGGTGGTGTAATGGAGGTAAATGTTTCGGCTCTTAAAGTTTTCACCTCCAAATATTTTATGATTCAACCCTGAACCTTGAGTGGGTGTGCTGTTAGTGTCTAAAGAGCCTTACAGCCTGAGCATCAAGCGTTTCTTTAATTCTGCAGAGCGTCAGGCATGTCACATGACACGGCTGACAGGTCACACCCATGTGTGGCTATGGGGGAGAAAAAGGGAAATGTCAGAGAGGGCCAAATAAAGTCTGCTTTTGAGGCTTGGAAATAATCAATGCCGAAAGACACTGAGCAAAATATGTAACGAGGAGCGGGCGGCAACCTTTAAGGTATATATAACTACGAGATGGGCTGATTTTCACAACTTTTTTTCAGCCTTTGTTGTATTAAAAAGCTTAAAATTGAGATCTTGTGTGTGTTCTGCTTAAAGAAAAGGTATTTGCTCTGATGTGGGAATATTGAAGTGCAATAAAATGACAACATGTCTCAGGTGATATAACGAATAATGGCAGAGTAATGAAACTAGTAGTGATCTAGTAGTAATTTTTGCATTTGGAGTGGGTCATTACTTTGTATGGTTCATTTGTTGGTCATGGACACCAAACTGTTTCTATCCTCAGTGATATTTTTACTATTTTTGCTCCTGTGTTTGTCTGGAGATCCTACACGTAACCATGGCTGCATTGTTTACATGTGAACTCAGCTGTTAGCAGCCTGTAGCATGTCAATGCTAACTGGTGCTAGGCCTGATGTTTCCCCACAAGGAGAGGAGAAGGAGGTGAGGATGTCGTGCTGGTTCAAGAAGTGACGACATGGACCTGTCCTTCCATCCATCGTTATTGGGAACGTAAGATCTATCTCCAATAAGATGGACGAGCTAGCTGTGCTAACCCAGCAACAGAGGGAATACCAGAGGGCAGAGTAGCATCATGCTATTCACAGACATGGCTAACAGAGCTAACAGCAGACACCAAGGCCACATGTGAAGAGCTTCACCTGCTGTGAGCAGACAGGATCCAGGAGACAGAGACTGAACAGACTGCTGAAGAAGCTCAGTCCTGGACCCTGTGGAGGTGGAGGCTGGCTGACTGGACAATGATGGACAAGCTGTCAGCATCTATAATAAAGTATTTTCTATCAATCTATCTTTAACTTTTTATTTAAATAACTACCCCCAACACTGTCCCAGATACCTTGCTACATGTGTACATGGGCTGAGAGAAAGGTAGGGTTTGATTTCATCAGTCTGTAGTGTTGTCATGAGAATCACTAGAGGAAACAGTTAACAGATAAAGTGTTAATTTGTTGTTTTCAGGGTTGATGAATGTCAGTTGGAGCTGCTGGCCTTGGTCATTTATCGGTTGGTTGAAAGAGAAAACTCATGTTTTAGTGAAGGAATAGTTAACTGTAGAGCCCTGTTTCCTCCACACACACACACACACACACACACACACACACACACACACACACACACACACACACACACACACACAAAAAAAAAAATGGAAGGCTTTAGAAAAATTGACTCTCCTACTTGAAAATGCAGAAACACAAAACAGATCTTGTTCCAGAGGCTTCAGTGTAACAAACCTCCGACTGTGTGGAAACAATCTCTGCATCAGGAGACCTGGCCATGATTTTTAAACACACACACTCACTCACACACACAGATATTACATGCACAGACAGTCACAGAGTGTTCAATAATGTAAAGTGGAATCAGATTCATGCTGGGAGTCTGTTCGCTTGTATACATGATTTATTCACACACCTCGCTCGCGCTAGCTCTGCAACGTTATGTGAGGTGAGAGCCAGACTCTGATGCCGCTTCACAAATATGTGACTGAAAAAAAGAAGAAGAAGAAGAAGGAGAGGAAGGGGTGGCACAGAAAAATTAAGTTTCAGGAAATGGAGCATCCGTCATCAGTTTCTGCTCGTGGTGCACATGTTCATTGAATCTCTCAATGACAAAACTTTCAAGTGAATAATCTTATTATTCACTTTTCCCAAGGTCCTTAATTATCCCCTCAGCCCCCACTTTTTTTTTAAGCCTGCCTAATGGGATGGCAAAATAATTATCACCCAAGTTTGGCTGTCAGGCGAGGAAAAGTTAAGATTTCCTGACAGAACTGTACGGCAGCTCGTGACTCGGCAGAGCGATCACAGGAATTAAAAGCGGCCCGTCCCGACATCCACGCTGTCTGGGAGCGTGTATACTCTCATTATCTGTGCAAATGATTGACACTCAGCTGCTGCAAAGAGGTGATAAGACCTACTTCTCACTCATAGCGTCTCTCTTTCTATCATCATCATTTCAGCGTCTATACTTCGACTTGTTCCTCTTTCTTATATCCAGACTCTGTTGTGTCGCTCTGCAGACAGAGCAGCCATCGATCTGATAAATATGTGGTCTGCAGTTGTTGTTTATCAGTTCAGCAGAAGTCCTGAAAAGAAAGTGAGGTGGTGTTTTTAGCAGCAGCCGATATCCTGCAATGAGAGTGCTGTGGTCACACAATACACCAGGAACGTTTGAATGTTTTTATTCAGAATTTTGGATTTGTGCCGGTTGAGAAAATATTTGCGGTTTGTATTTCTTTTCCAATACTGTTTTTCATCTTTGGGCAGGAATAGTGGAAAGAACAGGGGGATTATCAGTCTGCATCATCATGAAGCAGCATTCAGCTCCATTCATTCAGACAAGTCAGAGTTTTTCAAACACTAAATTCAACCTGTTATCAGCATCAAAATGTACAGTTGTTCTGTGGTCAGTTTTTAGAAACGATACTTTACAACAAAAGCAACATCTATCAAGTTTGGACCGTCACAGAGCAACCGGTGTTTAGGAGCTAATAGCAACCATGCTAACTGGTGACTCTCAGCTGACAGCCTCAGTGGTTAACCACAGACTGTAAAAAAACAAAAAATGGACGTCATCTTGCTCAGCTTGAAGTGAGGTCAACACAAAAACTGCTCCCCCTGGTGGCTGGCTGCAGTTTAGGTCAAAAAATCCATCTCCCCAGTCATTCCAGATGGGCTGTAGTCAAACTTTAAAAAATTAATACACCTGGTAGAAATGTTTCTCACGTCTGATTGTTGTGGTGATTTGAAGATATCATTTGGCTGCCTTGTATCCAAGTCCTCTTTTTCTGAAAAGTTTTGTTTTCATTAGTTATAAGAGGTTAAAAACAAGGCTTTACGTCTCGTTTAAGGATGATAGACAGCTGATGTTCTCGTGTATTTTTTTCGGGGATTGTAAAATATGTCTCAGATTCTCTCAGAGTCCCTCATAGCCTCTGCTGCACAGACTAACAGCTGCCAAAGGCGGCGCCTGTGACGGGGGAATTTTGTCTTCGAAACTGTACTATGGTAAACAGCGTAGCCACACTGTCCACTCTATATGCAGTCAAGTTGCATTGCTAAAGTTGCACTAACCTAGCTAAAGCACATGCTAACATGTCACTCCTCTACTAATGTACCAAAAACAATACAGGGAACCTTGTACTAGCTTTATGCTAACATTTATGGAAAACTGCTTAGATATGCTTGTGGTTAGCATACATAGATAAAACCAGTGAATTTCAACATATCACAGTTACAGGCAAATGTTTCAAAACAGGAAGATGAGAAAAGAGTCAAGTAGCGCAAGGCTCCAAACAACTTCAAGCTTTGCTATGAGTTGTTCAGTTTGATGCTTTTTGCACGTTATTGTACTTGAAAATTCCTCTCTACTGTAAAGTTATAAAAATACCAAAGGACAAAGTTATTGTAAAACCGTAAATGTTCTGCTTGCAATTCATTCCTTTGTTGTTGTAAGCATTGAGGGACCCCCAAAAAAAGATTTAGTGTAATAAATACGTTTGAAATTAATCGTCAAACGTGACAATGAGTTCCCTGTAACCAAATGTCCTCCACAGTCCCCAGATCTCAATCCAATAGAGCACCTTTGGGATGTGGTGGAACGGGAGATTCTCATCATGGATGTTCAGACCACAAATCTGCAGCAACTGTGTGATGCTATCATGTCAATTTAGGAGAAAAAACAGCAACACAGGTTGTATGTTCTTAAAAATGTGCAAAGCCAAGAGGGAAATGCACCGAGTCAAACATCTTGTTGAATTATTCATGGAAACAACACGAGAAAAGTTGTAGACTCTCAAAACTATAGAAACTTTGAGCTAAATCTCGACCTGATTCTCACTCCTCCTCTGGGCCTTGTGCTACATACACGCTACACGTATGATCCGTACTCAGTGTAATCCAGTGCCACGGGCAATCATCTGTGTCATAATCCTGGCTGAGGCTGCTTCCCTGGCTCCTGGAGGAGGCGAGGAAGCAGGATTACATGAGCTCGTCGCTGGTTTCCAGTTTGTTCCCGTTGCCCTTCTGGCGTGTTGTTGTATGACTAATGTGGTACTGATTCTGTTTGTGTCAGCCGCGCTGGTCTTCAGCCCTTTATCTCAAACAGTAGGTAGTTAAGAGCCGTGACCCCTCCTGAGAAAAACAAGAAAATCAAGTGAAATCTGACTGGAGACTGTTTCATTCAGCTTGTCAGAGACGGCAGAGGAGGAGGACGCTGAAAAGAAGCAGGTCAGGAATTTACCCAGAATCCACGTCATCTCAAGTAAAACATTTCTACCTGCAAAAATATCAGCCAAAAAATAAATAAATCAATGAATATACTTAAAGTCCGTTTTATTTTGGGAGCTCTGATGGACTTTAAACTTCTCAGATTTTAACATTTCAAGTATTTTTTTTTCAAAGTGACACAAAAAGCAATTTCTCCCGGGGATAAATAAAATTTCTCTGATTCTCTTTCTGAATTAAATTAAGGATTGGGTTTCCCACTTGCCTGTTGCAGCAGCCCTGTCTTTGTTGTCTGTTTCTTGTTTTTTTTTCAGGTCTTTTTTGTCATCTTTGTATTTGGAGTGGATCATTACTTTGTGTGGTTCATTTGTTGTGTTGGCACCAAACTGGTTTTCTCTTCAGTGATATTTTTACGACTTTCTCCTGTGTTTGTCTGGAGATCCTACATGTAACTATTGCCGCATTGTTTGCATGTGAATTCAGCTGTTAGCAGCCTGTAGCATGTCAGTGCTAACTGGTGCTAGGCCAGATGTTTCCCACAAGGTGAGGAGAAGGAGGTGAGGACGACGTGCTGGTTCTCAGGTGTGAGCTAAGAAGTGAGGACATGGACCTGTCCTTCCATCCATCGTTATTGGGAACGTAAGATCTATCTCCAATAAGATGGACGAGCTAGCTGTGCTAACCCAGCAACAGAGGGAATACCAGAGGGCAGAGTAGCATCATGCTATTCACAGACATGGCTAACAGAGCTAACACTAGACACCAACACCACATTGGATGAACTTCACCTGCTGTGAGCAGACAGGATCCAGGAGACAGAGACTGAGCTGGAAACCTGCGCTTTATATTTGATAAAACCACAGAGCCAAATTTTATCAGTAGTCACAAAATGTCTCTGGTTCTACTTTTAAAAGTCCTTAAAAAGTACATCAGCGTCAGTTAAAGCTATGGTCTATGATCTGAAACCGGGCGTGTCACCACCTGCTCAGTTTACAATGCTAAAGATGTGTGGCTAACTTATGCTTACATCTTTTGACAGAGCCGACTCGTTCAGATCAGCAGCGTTCAGTCATTAGCCAGTACAGGCTCAGACTAACCAGAGTTATTCAGCGGACATCTCCCACTGTGGGAAACAAAGTCATTACCTGTTCAACACAAACTCAGCTGTCTCTGCCTCTGTCCCTCTGCAGCTTTTTCCACCGCTCGTACATTTTTCCAATATTCAGTCTCTGTTGGCACCTGTATGGCTCATAATTCTTCCTTGCTTCAGCCTTTTCCTTGAAACTTCTTCCCTTCCCTGTGGAGGGTAACAGTAACAGCTTCCTGGTTTCGGTCTTCTCTGGTTTCATGACGCTTCGGTAGCTGAGCAGCTAGCTGACGTGAGAGGGGTAGTGGGGAGCTCCGAGTTTCTTCCTCTGAATAAAAAAAGATAAACACTTTATTTGATTTGGTGCTTTATTGTTAGTTGATAAGTTATTCGAGGTGTTTATAGATTGTATTTTTTTTTTAATGAATAGCTTTCTTTCTTATGACACCCATCCTGATGGTTTGATAAGTATTTAATACCATCCATCCATTTGATGATTTTCTCACAGTGTCAACAGGCTGAGGGGAGGTGTCAGATTTATTTGATGTGGATCAAATCAAAGTAGTTAAAAGTTTACCAGGCTTACAGACTTTGGACCAATCAGAATTAAGTATTTAGCAAGATTGTAGACTGATCTGTATTTATTTCCAGTTTTAAAGCCTCTAAACCTGCAGTATTCCTCTAAATCTCCAGGTCAGGGTGTGGTAGTACGAATCCAGGGACTTAACCATGCTGCTTCATAATGAAGGGGACATATTCTGCTTGTTTCTCCTTTTCACTATGCCAGACTAGGATACCTGTAAATCATTTCTGCCCTCAGTACAAGTCATTTAGTTCCTTCATTGCCCCACAATAGCGTTCTCAACATCCTCATTTTAGGCCATTCTGAAGATCTGGTTGAAACGCTCCGTTTGGAGAATGACCTCCAGTAACCTCGCAATGTCACAGCCCTTTGTGCTCTGATTGGTCAGTTCTATCAGAGGGGCGGAGGGGGTAGAGCCAGGGGGCGGTTTTTGCAGCATGGCAGTATTTACAAAATCACCACATTGGATGGAGCAAACCGAGCGAGTTTGCTCTTTGCCAAAACTTCACCGTAAGGCATTGATAGCACTAATAAAATGGCAGAGTGTAGGATACGTCCTTTTGTATTGGACCCCGAGTCAGACCCGGACGGTTCTGCAGCTCAGGAGGAAGAAAATCCACCTGGACACAGATCATATCAGGACGCTTCAGTGTGGTGAGTCAAAGCGGTACTGTAACATGTATAGTTTATACGTGGAAATATAGGCAGACTTCACCAATAAACTATTTCTATAACAGGGCTCCATCCTGCTCCTTCACTTTTCTCTGTCTGTTTTATCCATCATGCTGAAAGTGTCGTCTAAAGATCACCTCTACTGTCAGTTCCTCACTGTGTTATTACCGCAGCATTATTGTGGTCCAGGTTCACAGTGCATGTCAGAACAAGCATGCAAATATCACAGTCTCACAAGTATTACCACGTCTGCTAAAACTACAGTGTTTTAACTGCTAATTCACCATGTAAAGCCGAGCTGCTCAGCAGAGCAGAGTCCCTGCATCCAGCACTCAGTCAGTCGGCTCTTGGTGGGTGTATCCCTCGGTGGCGGTTGTGTGACTGACATCACAGAGGAGGAGCTGCTTTATCAAATTACTCCAATAAAAAGAAAGGATCCTCGTGTCGTCACGAAGGTTGAAATCTCACGGCCAAATGTCAATGACCTATTTTCAGAGGCATCAAATCTCGTTCAAGGATATCAGAAAAAATACAATATCTCATTTTTTGAAAATTCAGGGGGTGAAAGGTCTTGTTTTCAAATTTATTATGTAAGTATTAAATCAGGGATCAGCATGATGTGTCCTCTTTAAAGGGTCTTTAGAAAGCACAGTCACCTCTGTCAAATCCTGAACACCTGTGGTTAGTATGACTCAGGTATGTGGGAGACAAAGTGCAAAGCTCCTGCATCATAAGAGGTGAAAAACCCACTGTGTCAATTTTAATTACAGTTTTCATTTGTGCCTGCGCCGGGGACTTATTGTGTGCAATTTATCACCAAAATGGATAAACAAACCGGTCAAATTAAAGCGGATTGGATGAGGAGGAGGTGTGAGTCTGCAGAGCTGAATTCCCTGGAATGCCCCCCCTCCAGACCTCACTGTAATGTATTGGATTTGGGTTTGATTACAGCTTGTTCACACATGCACAGACCCACACTTGCAGGATATTTGTGCTCTCACAGAAACAGACCCACAGAAACAAATTCTGCCTCTTTCTGCAAAGAAAGTCACATTTAAAATAAAACAGCCTGTGTGTCATGAACATGTATAACAAATGCTGAGAAAACTCCCTGCAGAGTTCTCGTCCGTGGATTATAACGAGCATTTTAAAGCACCGAGCTCTGCAGCTGATGAGGGAGACAAAGAGAGAATCCACGGGTGTCTTTTTGTTTTTCCTGAAAGCCAAACCGTTTCCTCACAGTAACATGATTACACAGTTTATTTTTGCCCTTGGTTTGTTTGACAGAATGTTTCATACCACAGTGAGCAGGAATTAATAAGTGCTTTGGCTAATATCTCTTTCTGGAACCTTCTGACACTAACTGCAGGGATGAAGCTACAACACTCATTGTTTGGTGTCCTCTGAAAATCCTTGGAGGTGTTTGTTAACTCTGCACCTGGCTTCTTCTCACATTTAAAGAGGGGGTATTCTGCTTTAAAGAGGGGTTACTCTGCTTTAAAGAGGGGGTATTCTGCTTTAAAGAGGGGTTACTCTGCTTTAAAGAGGGGGTATTCTGCTTTAAAGAGGGGGTACTCTGCTTTAAAGAGGGGGTATTCTGCTTTAAAGATGGGGTATACCGCTTTAAAGAAGGGGTATTCTGCTTTAAAGAGGGGGTATTTTACTTTAAAGAGGGGGTATCCTGCTTTAAAGAGGGGGTACTCTGCTTTAAAGATGGGGTATACCGCTTTAAAGAAGGGGTATTCTGCTTTAAAGAGGGGGTGTTCTGCTTTTTCCAGGTATAAATGGTACGTTATGGAAATCAATAAAAAGAAGGGGGGGAAAAGTGCCCATACACAGGCATTTTTGTCACCCAAGAGAGCAGTTTATCATATTTTGACCATCCAAAAAGGCAGTCAAATGTGTTTTGCCAACCAGGTGGGCACTTTGGCACACGATTCTGGGTCACAAGGGGTCTGACCACCCTCCCTGTCCCCCTCTGTGCACACCACTGCCTTGGAGTCAGCATTTTCTTGCAGTTTACAAAATGAATAACTTGGAAAAAAATAAATGTATACAGCAGATTATTATATAGTAATAATATTGTGTGTGAAAGGGGTCAGTGATCTAAAAAAGTTTGAATTTAAACCAAACCTTTAAAATTTAAATAAATTAAGTTTAACAACAGCTTAAAATTATGTTTAACTTACAAATGACTGAGTCTATTTTCTTCAATCTTTTGAAATTCTGAGTTAAACACAATGTGACAGTGTCACCAAAAAAAGAAAATGTAATTAAATGAGAGAATAAAGTTAAGGAACGTGCAATCAACAAAATGAAGGGTTGGTTTTCAGTGTGATAAAAAATAAATTCCTGTCAGAAAAATGTAAAGATAGGTGGGGTACCTGTTGTCATTATGTCTAAGGTGGTTTATGAGTAAAAAATTAGAACAAAACTATAAAAGGAGGACGTGGCGTCAGGGAAGGGGTGGAGAGAAGGATCACGAGGGAAAAAGGACAAAAAAAAGAAAAACAAGGAAAAGTAACAAGCTGTCCGGTGAAAGGAACAGTAAACTTACAGTAAACGAAACGGAGGGTGGTTACATAAAGGTGCCGATCCAGCATCCCATTGGATCCCAGTTGATTTTCTCTCCCGGGACCAGAGCTGGGTATTTACGCTTCTCCAGGAGTGGTGAGATCGTCTTTCTTTTGACACTTTTCCTGGTATACCAGTCTTTTTGTGGTTGATCGATCACAAATATTTGGGTTTGGGTTTTTTTTCTGTGTGGATTACGATCTGTTTCTTGGAGGATGTACAGAATTTTCCGTTGTGGGCATGAGGACAAAAAACTGTGGGAAAGACAATTTAAAAGCAGGTTCATTTTCGTTTGGTTGTCATTAAGCGCCAGGAGCGCAGGATCCCAGTGAATTTATTTTGATTAAATGGTAAACTTTTTTGTTATTTAGATACCGTCTCCCAGGAGTTCATTGGTTTTATTTATTAAATATTATTTTTGACTAAAATTATGTTGATAGGGTTTCTAGGTTTCCTGAAAGTTTCCCCTTTGAGTATTTATAATGCCGACTCGACAAGGGACGTGTTGTTACAACGAAATAAAAGTTTTCTTTGCTTTAACTGAAGGAATTATTTCAAATTGATCAAATATTTCTTCATTTATGGTTGCTTTGCATACTTTTAACATTTTATCACATTTCTTTATAACATTAAGTAGACAAACACCTCGTTCAGGCGAGTAGTGTGAATGTAGGTCAAACCCTGCTGAAAGGAAACCTGTGTTTTTACGCGATGATGCTGATGATTTATCCGTTTATTTTTTTAAATATCTGCCTTCTCTAATCGACAACATTTTGTGGTCATTAATATGTACAGTCTTTATTTATTTGCTTATCTATGTAACAGCAAGTGATTATTTTGACTTTTCGATTTGACTGAAAATTATCGGGGGAAAAAAAGCACAGAAATAGGCTAATTTCCCCACGCAGTCTTTCATTTATTTCTACTTTATTTTAGCTGCGTTTAAAGTTTTTTGTTTGTCTTTAAAGTCATTTAAACCTCTCAATAAACTGTAGTTTGACTCAACATCAAGATAGCCTAAGTGATTCTAACTGGAGGTGTGGGCCTCAAACACCAAGTTCTGCCCCTGGCAGGCTCCCGAAGGTTGGCCAATCAGAGAGAAGGGGGTTTGTGGATTTGGGAGCCTTAAAGAGACAGCAGCCTAAATTAAGTGTTTGTGTGAAGCTGAAATAATAATAATAACACCAGTAAGGGAAAAATAGGGATTTTGGGGGTTGTAAATCATGTAAATCTATAAGACAGACAGTTTAAAGACTGTTTTAAAAAGCGCGATACCTCCCGGAGATGCATCTGTTGTGACATGGCTGTAAAAATGCTGCTGTGAATGCAGTGAAACCATGAAATATTTGTCATTTGCTGCATGTTTACTCACTTTTTCTCCTTTTTTTTTCCCCCAGACGTGACGCTCATAAGCCTCTTACACATTTAACTCCTCAATGAAGTGAGAGGCACGGCTTGTAATTGCACAGCAGGAGCTCCATGTACACTCAGACACACGGCGCTGCTCAACCTGCCAGCTCCGCTGTGACACATCGCCACCGCCTTCACCTCAAATACACCTCTGAGAGAGGATCAGAGGAGACAACTTTCCCCCACTATCATGTTACACACTGCAGAGGAGGAGACATACAGGAGCAAGTACCCCACCTTTAAAAGGGGGAAGGATGAGCCGTGACGAGGCTGTTTAACAAAAGAGAAATCATATGAAGAGACACAACTTCTCTGCTTCCTCTTTCTGTGTCATTTCCCCTCCTCTACTTTTGTCCACAGGGGGCCAATGATGTGACAGAAGTAAAAACATCTTTGGAAAGAAGTACCCAGGTTGTTCAGGTTCAGCGCCCTGAATAAGATTTGTGTTGTTTTGTTTTTTTTTAGTTGTTGACAACAAATCCCAAGGTTGTCTGCTTCAAGAACTTTCTGACTTTCTGACCCCGTCTGGGTCTCTGAGTCCCAGACTGACTGGTTACTTCTGAAGACAGAAACCCTGGAGCAGGGACTTTAAATACATGTTTTCACCAAAGCAGAAGCTGCATTTTACAGCTTTTTGAACAATTCACAAACTGGGGTAGATTATGCTCATCTTTGAGACGTGTTTCAGTCAGTGGCGGTTTTTCACGGAGGCCAAGGGAAGCCTGGCTTCCCCAAAAAATATTGCAAGAAAGAAAAAAAAATAGCCTATAAACAAGCTTAACCACAATGTATTTTATATTGTCATTTCCTTGTCAAAACACTACATTGGCGCACTTCTGCTTTGGCTTAACGTGAGAAGCAAAACAGCGCCCTCCTGTCAAGCTCTCATCGTGTATTACACTACGTGTCTCATGCCCTCTGCCCTGTCAGTCAGCTCGGAGGCCCGCTTCACTTTGCCTCCCTTAGAAAAACAAACAGCCCGTATTAGCCAATCAGGTTGAAGCAAGGCTTATCGCTTACTGGTTGATGCTTCATTAGGAAAAAATATGAGGGAGGCCAGATCGAATCTGGCTTCCAGAGCCGACTGCGCATGCGCAGTACTTTCTGGAGTGCTGACTCCTCTAAGGGGCAAGCGTAAACAGTTCAGAGGTCAGTACAGCCACACAGCGCTGTCTGGAGTGACACAGACTGCAGCAGAGGACTATCTGGGAGCGGACCATGAAAGAATATTGGTGAAAAACACAAGTTTTTGGACGATTGATGCCATTTTAGGAGCGGCGCTGTCTATACCCTGATGGATCCCATTATACGGACGTCCGCTGCTCGATTTTGGATCTAAATATCTCCCGAAGCACTGCCTGGATCAGGAAAACCTTCTGGGTGAGTATTTTGTTCTACTTCATTCTATAAACAATGTAAAAGCTGTATAAACCAAACTTATCCTTCAACGAAGGGTAGAGCCGATGGAAAAGTCCGCTCTGAACACTGAATTAAATCCGTTGTCCAAGCTGGCTTCCTCGGTAATTTTTATCACGGGCCGCCACTGGTTTCAGTGGCGTCATTTTGAATCTGGTTGATATCGAAAGCTTAACCTTTGTGATGTGTCAGAAAGCTGCCACTGTCTTTAGTGTTAGCAGGTCAATTTTGTCCTGTGGTTAAACTTGGCATGATTATACTCTGTAAAAACAGAAACGGTAAAAGATACATACCGTCAAATTGCAGTCAAACATTGTTACACACAACTACATGAAACAACAGTAGAAATACAGGAATGATCAGTTTTTTGAGGTTTTAAAAACCCCAAAATTCATCACAGAGCACACTGCTCTTCTCCTTTTGCTACCAGTGCTTTTAGCGTTGCTTTTACAGCTTTTCTGTCTTCTTCAGTCTAGTCCTGTATTTTCAGTTATTTCACATAGTTCTGCATTTTTACAGTGTTTGACTTTGATTTTAAGATTTCTGTCTGAAAAACGTCACTGCCTGTGCTTCTACTGTTTTTTTTTATTGTTTGTTTTGTTTTGTTATAGTGAATTGCCACCATGAGTGAGGAGAGTACAAGGTGCAGCTATACGCTCCTATTAGCATAATAGCTTAAAAAGAAAGAAACATCCAGGATGTTACTTAACAGATTATTTCTGTAATTCCACAGTTTTGTATACTAGTTTTGAAAAAAAAAATACAGAAAAAAATACTCAGGGTTAGGGACCTTTTTTTTCACAGGGTAAAATTACTGAAAATATCTGTAAATCTACTTGAATTTTGTTGTTTTATAAGAAAACAGGAAAATCTGTTAAAAATTATCGACCATTTCCTGTAAAATAACACTTTTTTAATACTGTATTTGAAAAGCAACAGCTATCACCCAATATTGTTTTTCACCTCATAGCTTACTTACTATGTGTTCATATCCATGTACACATTGTTTTTAATGTTACAGTTTTTGGCTCCATAGACTTTTTATCTTACATCAAACAACTCATCCTTAACTAAAAAGAAATGTTTTAAATCACTTTTTTATTCCCTATGGTGAAGATATTTGGTAAGCACATTATCCAAGTCTCAAAGACTAATACTAGAGAGAGCACCAACCAAAAAGTTACATGTGTTTTTTTTCTTAACCGAACATAATTAACCCCTTAATGCCTGTTGTCTAGAGGTGGGTGATACTGGGAAGTTTGGTATTAATCCAATACCAAGTTAATACAGGGCCAGTATCACTGATACTGATACTGATACTGATACTGAAACCGATACTTTTCAATATTTAAGGTTGCTGTATGATGAAACTGCTGACCTCAAGGTCTTCTTGAGTTTTTTTTTTCTTTTGATGATGTTGAAAAAGCCTAGGACAGAATTCGGGCAAAGTGTAAAGGTGACTTTAAATTACTAGAATAGAATAGAATAGAATAGAATAGAATAGAATAGAATAGAATAGAAAAAACTTCCTCAAGGAGAAACTCAGGAGGAGTCACAGCAGCAATCAAGAAAACCAAAGTAAGAAAGTGTATAGAAAGTGTAAAAAGCTCCATAAGAAAATAGATGCTGACAGCTTGTCCATCATTGTCCAGTCAGCCAGCCTCCACCTCCACAGGGTCCAGGACTGAGCTTCTTCAGCAGTCTGTTCAGTCTCTGTCTCCTGGATCCTGTCTGCTCACAGCAGGTGAAGCTCTTCACATGTGGCCTTGGTGTCTGCTGTTAGCTCTGTTAGCCACGTCCGTGAACAGCACGATGCCACTGGGTTAGCACGGCTAGCTCGTCCATCCCACCAGAGATAGATCCCACGTTCCCAATAACGATGGATGGAAGGACAGGTCCATGTCGTCACTTCTTAGCTCACACCTGAGAACCAGCACGTCGTCCTCACCTCCTTCTCCTCACCTTGTGGGGAAACATCTGGCCTAGCACCAGTTAGCATCGACATGCTACAGGCTGCTAACAGCTGATTTCACATGTATCAATGCAGCCATGGTTACATGTAGGATCTCCAGACAAACACAGGAGAAAAGTAGTAAAAATATCACTGAAGACAAAACCAGTTTGGTGTCCACAACCAACAAATGAGCCATACAAAGTGATGCAACGATTAAGAAAAAGAGATGAAAAAATCACAAGAATTTAACGAAGACAGAGCTGCTGCAACAGACAGCCACAACCAACAGGCTGGTGCTCAGGAAGTCTACATCCACAGAAGATCTGAGCTTGTTTTTTAGCGTCATAAATTTTTCCTTGGTTTTCAAATGTTGCTGTTTTTCCTTAGTGATGTAAGAGTTGAAAGGAAATGTGGGAAATGCCAGCCTTCCTTTAAAATGAGAATTTCAAACGTTGATACTGAAATATGAAAATCTTAAATATAAGAAAGCCCAGCTTGAGACGTGTTTAACTGATTTTGAGGAATGAACAGAGGCGTCTTCCCTGAGAGATGCATTTTTACCCCTGAGGTTCTCCCACTCCTCCCCTGTGAAGATGACAAACTAGATCAAGCAAACCTCCCCCAATTTTTTCCCACTTCCACGTCTCTTTCATTTCCCTCTTCTTAAAGGAGCAGAAACAAAAGCCATCTGATGTGCTTATTCCCTCTACATTCAGCCCCATTCTTTGTTTGAGGTAGCTCCTTCAGAAATACCTGCAGGTGGGACTGAAAAGAAAGAACGCCAGGAGAGCTTTATATAACCGGCTCACGCGGCCTCCAAACAAATCATGAAGGCAGAAGGGGGGGCTTTTATTGTGAAGCCGACAGTTGTGTTCCCGAAAGACTGAGACGAGGAGCTGATAGCGTGAGATTGGACGCTAGGGATGCTCAAACACACGTGAGTTTGCAGGTGTGTACATACGTGTGAAGGAACACACACTTCAAGCAATTATTCCCTTTTTCTTTGTCTTGCAGGCACGTTTGAAAGAGCGCAGCCAGGGAGACAGAGAGGGATGAAACAATGAGTTGTTTCTGTCATTCTTAATGTGTGTATTCATGTGTGTGTTAAAGAAAGGTTTTCCTGTGTCAGCTGCCCTGCTCATGTGTCACAACATGTAGTGATCCAGATCCGTCAGTGAGAACCTCGGGCTAACATCGCGGTGTGGTGCTGCGTCCTCCAGGCTTCCGCTCTGAGGAGTCCTAAAAGGCTGAGACGCTGGTTTCCAGCTGGCTGCTCTCTTATCAACCAATGAGCAAGACATGGTTACAGAGAATAGAATAGAATAGAATAGAATAGAATAGAATAGAATAGAATAGAATAGATGGTATTAATCCCTGAAGGGGAATTCAGTAACACAGCGGTCATGCAAAAAAGCATGTATTGCAAAAAATTCCAAGACTATAGAAATAGAAAAACATAATAAGTGTAAACTAGAAAAACAACATCCATCAGACTTTTCAGGTCACCCTCCACCTCCACAGAGTCCAGGACTGACCTGGACTTCTTCACCAGTCCGTTGTGTATCGCTCCCTTGCATCCTTCCAGTTAGCTCTGTTAGCTTTGTCCGTGTATCTTGCTAATCTGTCCCAAACATAGACTGTAAAAAAAATAGACGTCATCTTGCTCGGCTCAAAGTGAGGTCTCCACAAAAACTGCTCCCCCTGGTGGCTGGCTGCAATATAGGTTAAAAAAAAACCCAGCTTTCCAGTCATTCCAGATGGGCTGTGGTCAAACTTTAAAAAAATTAATTCACCTGGTAGAAATGTTTCTCACGTCTGATTGTTGTGGTGGTTTGAAGATATCATTTGGCTGCTTTGTATTCAAGTCCTCTTTGTCTGAAAAGTTTAATTGTCAGTAGTTATACAAGGTTAAAAACGAGGCTTTACATAACGTTTAACGAGGATTAACAGCTGCCGTTCTTGTGTATTTTTTCAGGGATTGTAAAATATTAGGGATGCACGATATTGTCGGCACAATATCGGTATCGGCTGATAAAAGCTTAAAAACACGTTTATCGGTATCTGCAGATATGAAAATTTCTGCCGATAGTCACAGCCGATAAGGTGCTATTCAGTTAGGATTATTATTATTTTCCATCTGAAAAATAAGCTCCTTAAATAAAATGTAGCACTTCATTTATTTGCCCTGCAGAGCTCTGTGTCTGTCACCAGGTTGTTACAGTAGCTCTAAAATAATCAATGCAACTTGGTTATGTTTAAAAATGCATTGTACATTTAAAGTTCATGTGATCTAAAGAAATTATTTTTCTGTATTTCAATACTGAATGTCTTGAGTTTAAAAAAATAATACATTTCTTATTTATGGTAAAATCAAACGTTTTTTTTGTCTCGTTTTATGTGTGTTTCTTAAACAAATAAGACCGTCACTATAAGAGCAACATATAAATTCCAGTACAGGATAGACTTAGCTTTCTTTACAGTGAAAAAAACAAAAAAACTTGTGATTATCGGTATCGGTATCGGCCAAAAGGGGTTTCGATATATCGGCATATAGATATCAGCAAAAATCCAATATCGTGCATCCCTATAAAATATGTCAGGAGGTAGAGTCAGGAAGAGATTAGACTGGGAAAAAATAATTATTATTTTTGTCACCCAGCTCCACTCAGATTCTCCCAGAATCCCTCACAGTCTCTACTGCACACACTCTGGCTGCCAATGGCTGCGCCTGTGACGGAGGAATTTTGGCTTCAAAACCGTACAATGGTCAGTGGTGGAGCCACACTGTCCTCTCTTTATACAGACTATGGTCAATTCCCTGTGGTGCTGGGTTAGCACTGCCACTTTGTCCATCACCGTTTTCAGCAAGCAGTCTGGTTGAGATCAGCACTGCCTGGGATGAATTTGGTATGATTTTAAGTTACATTGTCATAAACAATCAGTTTATCAGTTTTTATCCGGGTTTATTTTCCTGACGTGTTCCATTGTTGCTTTCTTTTAATCTGCTTTTATTTCTCATTTTACTATTTATTTTATCTGGAAAGCACTTTGGTAACTTTGAGTGTTGGAAAGTGCTCTATAAATTAATTATGATTGATTGATTGATGAACTTTTGACTTTGACCTGCCCCCCCGGTACATGTATTAGATCGCTGCAATACCAAATTAAAGGACACATGGAAGTATGATAACAGTGACAGAACCATTGTTTGAAGGACAGATACATTGTCATATGTGAAGGAAGGAGAAATGGGCCTTAATCTAGATGCTGATAGGCGTGTCAGGTACGTAACAGCATCATGCCAAAGCAGCACAGCGTACCCCGCTGATAAATTTACTGAAATAGAAAAAAGCAAGACAGTAAACTGAGAGAAATGATTGGTGACATCCAGCAATTTCTCTTCTTCTTTCCATGTGGTTTTTTGTTACAAACAGAAATCAAGTTTGGTTTCAGAAAAGGTTGTGTGCCGCAAGGTGAAGTATAACTGCTGTTGCACAGTACTTGGCGATTCCAGCCAATCACAATCTGCAAATGCTGTCGCTCCACCCCCTGGGATTGGATTGGTTTGTTCTGACACCCAAACAGAAGGGTCCCAGAAAGCGGGATGGCTCGTCACGGTTATTTGGGGATCTGTTCCTGGATTACTCACCTCACAGGGAACATTGGGCCTAGCACCAGCTAGCACCAACACACTATAAGTTGCTAGCAGCTGAAATATTGTGTAAACATTGCAAACTATGGCCACATATAGGCTCTCCAGACACACATAGGAACAAGTAAAAACACCACTGCAGATGTAACTGATTTGGTTTCAGTAGCCAACAAATGAGACATGAAAATGTAAATACAAGCTTTAAATGCAATGATAACCATAAAGAGGAGAAAAAAGAAAACCAAAGAGACAGCTGCTGCAATAATCTGCTGCAGCAAGCTGCCACTCAAGCGGTGCTTTGCAACAAAAAGGAAGGAAGGAAGGAAGAGGGCCGTATTTGAGACCACCTTCTCGCGGTGAGACCACAGCGCTAACCACTGCCCCACTGTGCAGCAGCACATGAATTTTTGAAATCCTGTAGTTCTAGGTGGATTTTTTCTTCCAATCAAAAGAAGACCCAAAAATTGGATTCCAGGCCTCTTTCTTTGGCACTTTGTTCACACACAGCAGCATCCATCCAACCAGCTCACACCTGCAGAATAAAACCTGCAGAGTTTGAATGAAACACTTCAGCATGCCTCAAGAAGGTGCCTTTCGAATTACTCTCAGGAACACAACGGACACAATTGATCATTTTCAAAGAAAGGATCAGTCATGGCAGCTTCATTTACCCCCACAGAGCCTCCTTTTGAAATCCAACTCTAGTCGGCCTTGTGCTGGATTACAAAGGCAGAAAACAGACGAATGAACTCGAGAAGACATAACGTGATGCAGAGAGGTCTGCGAGCAGATCATGATCTCACTGTGACATACACTAACAGAATCAATGTTTTAACATCATCCATCTTAGGATTTATGCTAACATAGAAGAAAAAGAAGGAAAAAGAAAAGAAAGCCTCCATCTTTCTGTTCTTGCTCTGTTTAGCCAGAGGAGTGGTTACCAGTAATGGCTATGGGTAGTTTCTGCCATTCTTCTGCTGAGTGTGAACCTGTACACACCGTGTATTTTTTCATCCATCACTATCCATCGTTATCACAAACACACTTCTCTTCTGTTGCCATAGGCGAACACTGTCCACAAACGCACCACCAGTTCGCATTGAGTCGTTTGTTGTTCTCGAGCCAGCTCTTCGTCTCTCTCCCTCTGCATCCTTCTTTCATGGAGCTCCTCGTCCGTGTACTCAGGCTCAAACCGGTAAGGACAACCGTCAAACTCGAAGTCGTAGTCTGAAGACGGTAGACGAGCTGACTTTATGAAAACACAGGCGATGGATGAAAAAATATAGCTGAAATGAGCGATTTTACCAGAAAAAAAGAGAAAAAAGAATGAAGATCTCACTCAATCTTGGGAACTTGAACCCTAACCCTAACCCTAACCTTTCAGCTCCTGGCTGCTGCCATGAGCACTTCACTCCTGCAGGATTGCACCTACGTTAAATAAATTAAACTAATATGCAACAATTCAAACAGCTGTAATGTTATTGAGATTGCAAAGGACCACATTTGACTACAAGTCTAACAACCAAAACAGCAACATCCAGGCTGAGGAGGGGTTGAGGCAGACACAGACACTGACACACATGTACAGAGGTCCAGAAGTGACAATTGAACAGGATTATTCCTTTAAAAGCTGATTTTTATGTGTATTATGAATCAAATCCCCTCGTAAGATAAAAATATGACATTTCTGGAGCAGAGAGGTCATCTGCTGACTTCCTGGACTGATGTATGCTCTACATTTTAAAACAAGTGACTTTTTTTGGTGTGTCTGTAAAGAGTGATGATTTTCTGCTGCTGTCTGCTTCCTCCAAACACAAAGAGACTGAAAGTTCCCAAAGTCCCTAAATCAGCTTTTTGAAAGTAGGCCATAAAGTGTGAGTGTGTTTGTGTGTGTGTTTAAATTTTAAAGACATTTAAAAAAAAAACATAACGTGCACATCTGTGTATGTGTTAGTGTATGCAGGTTACCGCCTCTTGTTACACCAGCTCCTGTTACATTAACCAGTTTAGTCATATTCAGTCTGTGTGTGTGTGTGTGTTTGTGTGTGTGTTTGGGAAAGGCTGAGCTGCAGATAGAACATTTATTAAAGTGCTGCTGTGTGAAAATCACCAGTGTGTGTGTGTGTGTGTATGTGTGTGTGTCCCTCCTCTCTTCCTGCAGGCAGAATCTAATCCCTCGGATTGCTGTTTAATTTAGTGTATTGATCGTTGACAAAGAGGCGAGTGTGTGTCTGTCAATCAGCGGCAGAGTGTAGGTGTTTGCTTTCTGCCTGTTTGTCTATGCAGGACAGATGACACGCCATAAACAACCTGCGTTTGCCTGGTAGAAATTGGGAAAGCAGAAATAGAATTGGAGAAGCTGTTTGAACACTTGAAATAGTTCAGAGCATCTGCATTAATTTGTGCACATAAATGAGCTTCAGAGCGCGGCTTTTTCCGGCACGGAGGAGCAAAATAAAATCTTTATTTTAAAGCAACAAACATCAGAACACTCATTCAGCGAAGAAAGAGGGAACAGACTGGATTTCTGTAGAGCGTTTTTTTTTTTTTAAACCCTGGGCTCTTTCACTCAACCATTCACACTTACACACCAGCAACAAGACACTGACCCTGCTGTGACAAAACCGCGCCACCGAACAGTTTATAAATTCACTGGCACCTTCAGAAACGGAGAGAAATCAGTGACATGAAATTATCTCTGCATCCTGTGAAAGAAGAGTTTGTTACGTGAGAGTTAACCTGACAGGATGCTGGAGACAACGTCAGCGTTTGCCTGCAGCGTTGATTTCAAACTGAAGCTCTTCCCCCGCTCTGCCACGCTGAAATGACAGCATCATCATCCAGAAAGAGCAAAAAAAAAAGACGATCTAATCATTTCAGTGTCTAAGATTTGTGAATAATTTCTCATTATTTTAGTGTCGGATTTTATTCCCTGAGCTGTATTTAGATACATGCTAATAAACCTCTTTGAATCCGTGTGGAGCACTTAGATGGTATTCACCTCCCTTTCACTGTTATTCATCACTTATTTAGAGTAACTCACAGCCACAAAATAGATTTTCAAGCAGGTAAAAGTTGTAAACGTGTTAGAAAAAGTGACACTTTTGGTGCAGTTTTGGAGAAATTTAAGGGGATTTTTTCTTTTTTATGTCCCTCAATGCCTCGGTTTCCCCACATTTGGCAAGTATTCAAATACTCCTACACTGATGGAGCCAAAATGATGACTTAAATGTTTGGTATTGAAAGTAAAATTTGGCTTTTAAAAACTAATCCTGAAACTGGGAAAAAAAAAAAAAAGAAACACTGGCATTGAGAGAAGTCTCTTTTATAAAAATCATAATGGCATTAAAGCAGGAAGTGGCATTAAGACGTTTTGCTTAAGTTCAAATCACGGACATGAAATGTTTTAAATTATTTCAATTTTTAGACATTTTTGCATTCTGATTAAGGCTGAAACGATCCCTCAAATATCAGTGACTGAGAAGTTAAATCAGTGACTCGATCATAAAATTGATTTAAAAAATTCTGTATTTAGTGTGTTTTCAGACCCCTCTAGAGCATTCTTTCCCACAAAAAAAGCAACCAGCGACAAATCTATCTTCTTTTTTGGAGTTTGGAGACTGATGTGAAAGGGATTTTGATTCTTTCTTTTGAGTCTTATCATCTCTTAAATCTACCTTCCGACTTATTTAAACCCCCCCCCTCCAAAAAATACACGTGAACGGCAGCTGTCAGTCATCGTTAAATGTGACGTAAACCTCGTTTTTTTTACCTCATATAACTTGAATAAAAGACAGCCAAATGATATCTTCAAATCATCACAACAATCAGACGTGAGAAACATTTCTACCAGGTGTATTAATTTTTTAAACTTTGACCACAGCCCATCTGGAATGACTGGGGAGATGGATTTTTTGACCTATACTCTGCAGCCAGCCATGGAGCTTGTAGGCGGAGTTTAAAATCATGGCACGTCTGACTTTCTTTTTTTTCTTTTTTTTTTAAATTCTGATTAGCTCATTTAAATAAGTTCAGAGAGGAACTTGTTTCACTTTTTCATGTACTGAAGCTGGACTGAAATGTGTTGAGAAAAACTAAAGCGGACAAAACCAGACTAAACTAAGACCAACACCTGACCCTCTGATCCATATGGTTGTTGAAATAACTCCAATTGCTACACACAAACTTAAAAGAGCTCTAATTTGTATTTTTTGTTTCCACAGTTACTCAGGGAGTGGGGAGAGGAGAGTAAATCTCACACATATATCGTACTGAGTTAGCAAAGACACAAGACGTACTGCTTTATTCCCAGCAGACTCTAAATTAGACACAAAATCAAAGTTCCTTACAGGAGCTTTAATTAAAAGACATGACTGCTCTCTCCAACACGGTGAGTCCTCACCTGCACCCAGAGTTCAGACCAGGTAGCTGGAGTTTTACAAGTGAACACCAACAGAGTGATCACAGAGGACTGCAGACAAAGTTTGTGAGATAATCATGAAACTTAGGTTCTATATGGTATTTGATTGGTGTCGTGTTTAATCTCAGAATTTTGATGCATCCTGTTTTGATGTTAATCATCACTGAAAAAGGAGAGTGTTCACTTAAAGAGGTATATTGGAGGCAAAGGAAGTAACAGACCTCCAACTCCAGCTCGTCTGTTATTTGCAGGGATGTTTGGTTCCCCTTTTTTTTCAGACTGATACCAGTACAAGTACTCTCTCAAGTACTCACTGATACTAAGTATCAATACATCAAAAACTTTTGATACATCAAATTTTATTCATCAGTGGCAGATCATTTTGAACTAAGTCAGCACAGTCACTCTGCGTTTAAAGTGATACTCCGGGATGGAACAAGTTGGGTCCTATCACAAGGTTTAGGGCAGAAATTACCCCTACAGCAGTGTTTTTGTGCAGCAGAAGCCCAGGGCACTCGCACCAAACACCCCCTCCCTGCTCCTCTGCAGGTTTCCTCTGCACTCAGACGGGGCCATATTTTACTTGACCAAAAACACAAATAAACGGACTCCCACCAAAAAAAATCTGATATGGGTCTGTATTCACGCTTTATTTAGAGAATTTTCAGCGCGTTGCTTTCACACAAAAACACCGCCAAATCCGGCTCTAGTTCTCATCGTGTCTCTTCGTCCTGGCAGACTACCTGCATCTGTTTATATCTGGCACGTCGCACCCGGACTGATACACTAAGCAGCGAGTGCCTTGTAGCCAGCTAAGGCTCTGCAGCAGAGGTAGCGCCGTTTTACGACACGATGAGAACTAGAGCCTTATTTAGCTGTGTTTTTGTGTGAAAGTAACGCGCTGAAAATTCTCTAAATAAAGCGTGAATGCAGACCGATATCAGATTTTTTTGGTGGGAGTCCGTTTATTTGTGTTTTTGGTCAAGTAAAATATGGCCCCATCTGAGTGCAGAGGAAACCTGCAGAGGAGCAGGGAGGGGGTGTTGGGTGCGTGCGCTCTGGGCTTCTGCTGCACAAAAACACTGCTGTAGGGGTAATTTCTGCCCTAAACCTTGTGATAGGACCCAACTTGTTCCATCCCGAGATTTTCACTTTAAGGCCAAAATGAAACACAAAGAGCTGTTGAGTTTATGATTTGTTTTTGACAAATTAAAAAAGGTGCAAAATGAAACTAACAACTGGCAGAGTTTTAGAAAATGTTTTAAATAACCTGAAGTGCAAAATAAAATGGTTCAACCTAACTCATATTCTCTGAACAAGACTCTAAGTGCATTTGTAGTGTTGTCAAATCACAGCAAAGAAGCGCCAATTACTGGTGAGGAGGACTTACTCAATGAACAATTTGTTTCCTCCAGTTGCGGGCATGTGCTCCTTCTTCTGACAGGTTTGTCGGTGCATCCCACTGGAGTCCACACCAAAATACTAGGACCACAGCTATATTTAGAGTCTAACTAAAATGTTTGGTTCAGCTAAGACTTTGTATTTCAACTAGTGACCTATTTTTACAGAAAAGCTTTTAGTCTGTGATTCTGTCTAATTTCTTTCTTATTTCATCTTGATTTTATTGATTTTAACCATGGCTGCATTGTTGACATGTGAATTCTGCTGTTAGCAGCCTGTAGCATGTCAATGCTAACTGGTGCTAGGCCTGATGTTTCCCACAAGGTGAGGAGAAGGTTTAGACTTGATGGCCTAAACCTGAGGGGAATGGCCTCAACTCCTCCAGTACCGCATTATTTACACACTAGACAGAGAAGTTGCTCTGTTAGCGTTGAACACGTTCTAATACTGACGTCCATATTGTTGGTTAACATCAAAGAAAAGTCGGCAAAAAGGCTGTGCTGCATGCAAAATGGATAAAACTTAGTTTGTTTTCATTTCTGGAGACCTGAAGGTTGGGACCGGTAGGAAGACAATGTAGGCTCTTTTCACCTGCAGGAACTTTTCCAGGGAACTAGGGACTTTTTGGGAACCTATGTGGTTTTTGTCTTAGTGCCCTCTACTGGTCTTGAGGTGTGTTGCAATTCTTTTTTTTTCTTTCAAGTCACTGCTCTGAGTTACACAATCTATTAACTCAAAGTTCCTGGATCTCCTGGATCTACATTTGTTACTAAACTTTGGGTCATAGGATTATTTTATGGATCAGTCCTTAAGTCTAGCTGTACCTCATTCTTACCTTGTCACTTATTTTCCCCAAACGGTGAGGATATAGACACAAAGATGTGCTTGATACTGTTTTATACTCTATCTGAAGTATCAAAGCAGGTCTCTCAGTTGCTTTAGGACTGCTGTAGATTTAAAAAAAATAATCTGAATCATTGCCTGTGTCCTCCTCAGAGTGTTGGGTTTTATATAAATGTTTTGAGACAGGGTCCAGTTAACAAAGAGCACTTGTGGTAAAGCTAATTAGAAACAAAGTATTCAACAAATCTTCTTCCTATATTCCTGAAACATCCTGAATCATGACTTTTTTAGAGATGAAGTCGTTTAAGGCCGAGCTTTAACGTCTCAGTCTGCCTGCTCAGCTAAAATGGATCTTAGCTTTTTTAAATCCCTGAACGATCCTGCGTTGAGGCGGTAATTGCTTGAATATATGTTCAGTTTTTAACACAGCCTTGAAATACACAGTGTGTGTGTGTGTGTGTGTGTGTGTGTGTGTGTGTGTGTGTGTGTGTGTGTGTGTGTAGGAGGTGAGGATATATCACATTAGCTTGCTTTTCCTCTCTCAGCCCAATTTTCTGTGTTTAGCTTCGTGACGGATGAAGAGGGAGATTTTCTCCTGGCTGTTTTATCAGAGGACGCTTCTTATCCTGATGTCTTATTCACCTGCTTTAAATGCTTTAAAGAAATGTTCTCATGAATGTTTCAGAAGCAAAATGTTCACTTACAGATGTAAGGAAAGCGTAACCAGACCCTGATGAGACGGTGGCTGGTGAGTGGGCGGCGGGCGTTGGTGTTTGAGTCACTCAGCCTGGTCAGTGTCCGTGGACAAACGGGCAGAAAGTGTCAGATTCCAGTTGATCGGAGCGCCTTGGTTTAAAGGCGTCAAACCTCTGAAATCCAGATTGATAAATCTCTGCTGTATTTTTTTCTGTATTTCAAACTGCAGCTGCCCTCATTTGCTATGATAACAAGGATTTCTAATAACCAGAATAATAGACTCAGTAGAATGAAAATCTGGTCGGATCCAGCCCACATGGGAAGGAGTTTTTCATCCAATCATTTCTTCTCGTTGGAGTAAAATCAGTCTGACTGCACATCAAAGCCACGTCAGAAGAAGTTATCATTTAAAGAGGGGGTATTGTGGTTTCTTTAGTCTTTATTCTGTCCCTTTGGTGCTCCTGTGGTACCTTTACATGATTTACAGCTAGAAAAAATAGTTTTTCTCACAGTGGTGCTTTCAGCTTCTGTCTGCTTCATATTAGCTGCTGTCTCTTTAATACTCCACGCTCAACAAACCCTCTTCACCAGCCCTCTAAAGACCTGCCAGAGCTATAGGCAGACCTTGGTGTTTGAGGTCTATTCATCTTAAAGCTATGATCTACGATTTGAAGCTAGGTAATTATTATTAACACTGTTTTGAGGCCGTTATGGTCCGATGGTCCGATCTACGCAATATAAAAACCAAAAAAAATGAAAAAAGTCCATTCAGTACCGCAGCTGCAAAACAGCTTGATAATTGACCAATCTGAACTGCTGTTTCCCTCATTTCAGATTTGTGCATTAGTCCATCCAGTCCCCTGTCTCCCTCGCTTCGCACCATCATGCCCATGGTCCCACCTCATCCTTCCCCACTACCCCTCTCACGTCAGCTAGCTGCTTAGCTACTGAAGCTGTTACTGTTACCCTGCACAGTGAAGGGAAGAAAACGAAAAAGTTGCCGGTGCCAACAGTAGTGTTGCTTTAGTCAACGAAAATTATGACTAAATATCAACGTCAACAAACCTTTATCACGTGACGGAAACGGGAGGAGACGGGACGTGAATGGTGGTCATGTGACTAAAACTATAATTAGATATATAATGTAATTTTGTTGACAAATAAAAACGGGACTAAATGTGGTTTACAAGACGAAAACTCTGCTAATATACGTTAGGGCTGCAACGACTGGTCGACGACGCCGAAAAAAATTAATTGATGCAAATTTTAATAGTCGATGCGTTGTATTGTTGTTTTTATTGTGGTTGTCACATAGTGAAATCAAACACCAGGGGGTAATACTCATTTGTAACTTCAGCTCACAGCATGAGGTGCTGTGATAGTGGATACTTTTATGGGAAAAGATCACTAAGTTCATAAGTGAGGAATATTGATGAGGAAAAATCTCCACTTCCAGAGAGCGCTGTGCGCTGATGGAGGCTCTGCATCTCCGGCTTGGACAGCCTGACAGCTCCCGGAGTTTAGCATCTGATAACGTGATTTAGAAAGTCTCCTTCACTCTCTGTTACAGACAGTTTTTCAGGATCTGAGTCACAAACTAGCGTTAAAACTCCCTTAACTTTAGAAAAGAGAGGACATTTATCACTCTCAAGCTCACACAGCAGCAGTAGCACTCAGTGGGGAGGAGGAGGGGCGGAGTGCGCATGAGCGAAGTGGAAGTAGCGCATGTAGAGAAACGAAACTAAACGCGTTGTTATGGAGAGCTGGGAGAGAGTCAGATGGGATCATACAGAGAGCAAAGCCCCAATAAACAAATAAACATTAGAAAACAAGAACAAAGTCACTAATAAGCGGTCTGTCCTATCTTCATTGACTAAAACTAGACTAAAATAATCATGGATAATTCTGACTACAATAAGACTAAAATGCTCAGACTTTTAGTCAACTGAAACTTGACTTGACTAAAATGAGCATAAATGTGACTAAAACTAATAAAAACTAAAATAACAGTTTGACACAAAGACTAGACTAAAACTAAAATCAAAACAGGTTGCCAAAAACAACACTAGCCAACAGAGACTGAATATTGGAGAAATACGACCAGTGGAAAAAGCTGCAGAGGGATTTGGGACTGAAGACTGCCGGCCGGCTTCTTGCTCTGTCGGAGGGGGCGTGTTGTTAGAAATAAGGGCGATACGAGCTGGGGGGCGGGATCTTGGAACACAGAGGAGAGGGGTGAGTGAGGCTGTGTTTTTCAAATGTGTCTCATCAGACAAACTGGGTTTCAGATCATAGACCACAGCTTTAAGTGTCTCAAACCAGTAAGGAAATCCTTATGTGATGACCTCGTCATTTCAGCGAGGTCTTGTGCAGATCTCGTTCTGTCTTCAGGGCTGGGCATTTTGAGCTGTCTCCAGATAGATTCTGAGTTTTCTTCAACATACAGCACTGTGGAAAAGTATTTGCTCCTCCATCTTTAAAAGTTTCATAGTAATATCGTTGCTAAGTGCCACCCTGTGGCTGCCTGTTGCAGCAGCTCCGTCTTCTTTGTCCCTTTCTTGTGATTTTTAGGGTCCTGGACCACAGGAAGAGGGCACCTGTATGTCATTTCTTATTATTCTGTCCACGCTTTGAAGGCTTATTTGACCCCTTAAACATGCTCAAAAACTCCCCAACACTCACACACCCTTCAATCACAAAAAATGTTGATATGATACCAAACGTAACGAACATCCCATAATATGCTCTCCAGCGTCACCTAGGCAATCAAAAATACACTAACACGTCTCATTGAGACAAACTCAAAAGGTAAGAGGTATTTTTCACGTATCTCGAACAGGAAACCGGCAATTTGCCTTTCAAAAGATGATATTGCCACATTTTTACCCTTTCTGCAAAAATGATGTTCTCCAAAACTACAAGTGGTATCAGCTTGAAATTTGCTCACATGACAGAATAGACACTGCTCTACAAAGGTTCTCATGGAAGTTGTTATTTTGGATACGGTTTTGAATGACAAGCCCTCAAAGTCAATAAAACCCCAATAAAACCCTCTCAGCTCGCTCCATTAAAATACATAGGTTTGGAGCCCCCACCTTGAGCAGGTTTCCGCATTTGGGCCTCTAGACAAAAAACGTAAAAGTCGCACAGCTTTAAAAATGACGTGAATGAATTCCTGACAAAATTTCCTACACAAATATCATATTTCTACACAGATTTGGGTAAAACTGTGGACTCTGTGAGGAGTTGTTTCCCAAATTTTAGTGAATAAATTTCACCCTTCACTCTGCAGCAGTTCTGTGATGATGTCACACAGTGATTAGGAGTTCCGTGCAGCTGGTCATGTGACTCAGCAGAGGAAATAATACATGGTATCAACTGTTTTATCACTAAGAGGGACAGAAAGGGATGAAACTCCAACAGTGGAGGTGGAATAGGTATGACAGACCGGCAGAAGGGACCAGGCCAGAGAGTGAGGACATTTGGAGTGGATCATTACTTTGTATGGTTCATTTGTTGGTTCACTGTTTTTGTCTTCAGTGATATTTTAACTATTTTGCTCCTGTGTTTGTCTGGAGATCCTACATGTAACTATGGCTGCATTGTTTACGTGTGAAATCAGCTGTTAGCAGCCTGTAGCACGTCAATGCTAACTGGTGCTAGGCCAGATGTTTCCCCACAAGGTGAGGAGAAGGAGGTGAGGACGACGTGCTGGTTCTCAGGTGTGAGCTAAGAAGTGACGACATAAACCTGTCCTTCCATCCATCGTTATTGGGAACGTAAGATCTATCTCCAATAAGATGGACGAGCTAGCAATGCTAACCCAGAAACAGGGGGAATACCAGAGGGCAGAGTAGCATCATGCTATTCACAGACATGGCTAACACCTGGACCCTGTGGAGGTGGAGGCTGGCTGACTGGAGAATGATGGACAAGCTGTCATCTTCTATTTTCTTAGGGACCTTTAAGTTTTTTGAGTTCTGCTTAATGCATGTGAAAACACTTCTTCATTGGATTTCTAACACCATGCAAACAAAGAAGCTGTGTAAACAGAGGATTATCTTCTTTACTGTGGACAAACAATGGATTGTACAGGAGTAAATATGTGTTTTGAACAAACTGGGGTTTAGAAGAACATAAAAGAGAATTACATCCTTTGAAACATGTCTTCCTTATCTTATTATCCCTGTGTCTGGTTCTTCAGAGAGACGAAATGAGAGGAACCTCAGTTTTACACTTCACTGTAAAGAGTTTTTCCACCCGCTCGTTTTGTCTCAGTGACACAGCGGAAATAAAGGACGGAGAGCGCTCACCAGCTGAAAGTCGGCCTGATCAGAAAGAACCACACAAAGTTCAGAAAGTGGGAACATCCGCTCTCGACACAGACGGAGTAAAAAGAGCGCGGCTGACTGAGGCGGAGGCACGGAGAGTCATTGAACACCATTAAAAGTTTGAGAGGCAGACAGAACGAAACAATCCTAAAACGAGAGTTTAATGAAGACATTTGGCACTTGTCATTTTTATCCCTCTGCTTCTCTCTTCCCTGTCGATAAATCGCTCATCCTCCCCTTGTTTTTAACTCAGAAATGACAGCAGCGACGACGGCTGTGCTTCAAACACACACTTGAAAACACATTGGCGTTGCAAAATTGGAATAATTGGTGCGGTATTGACTGACGTGATCGGAAATAAACCTGTTTTATTTTTATCTTCATAGATTCAGCTCTCAAGCACACAAACACACACCTTCATCTGTGTTTCTGAAGTTATGTGCAAAAATAAATCTAAACCATGAGACACGCTAATGCTTTTTTTTTTTCTTTTTTAACAGCCAAACACTTGCGTTGGTCTCACGAGTGGAAGCAGGAGTGTTTTCAGTTTAATAAGCACCACACTAAATTAGCTGAAAGTTTGGAAAATCATTTTAAAAGTGCAATAATGAAACATACACATACAAACACACACACACACACACACACTTGCAGAGACACGAGCTAACGCAATTTTCATTCATTTCATCAGCCTTTGTGTACGGTGAGATAATAAGATGCTGTTAAAATGAAAAACACTCCACAGAGACGCTGTAACACAATCATCTTTGTACATAAGCAGGCGCTCGGAAACACACACACACACACACACACACACACACACACACACACACACACACATTGAAAACAAATGTGCAAATAACACATGTTCAATAGCTCATGGATGATTATCAACTGTGACACTAACATATGAATGCTCTATTTGTTAATCGTTCACCTACGTCACCAGGGGGCGCCAAACATCCTTGTTCCATCATCACAGACTGATGAAATCAAAGATTACCTGTCCCTCAGGTGTCTTTTTAAACCAGATGACCAGTGGTCAGTTGCAACATCAGCAAACTCTGCTTCTGACCAAGCTTCCCACTAGGGGGCGATATGGGGAAAATAAGTCTGGATGTTTTTACGGCAGGATCAGGATCTAGATTTTATTTCTAAGACTCTTTTTTTTAACCTGGAAGATAAATATTCCTGAACTTACATTCTTAACTATTTCTGCTCCATTTACACCTTTAATCTTGTGTTGATGTGTTTTTTGAACTCTCACATTTTCACATCCTGATAAATCCATTCATTCAAAGACGTCAACTGTGAGATTGGTTGAGTTTCTGCAGAATGTACAGAGCTGTAGCTTTAGACATGCAGCTTATGCACAGTCCAAAAGTAGTTTAGTCAGACATTAGTAAATAGACTTTGGTTTTATTTGTGACTTTGGTAGAATATGTAAATGTAGATATAATTTAAGACATGATTCATTCAGTAACATAGCTAATACAGGCCTGACTCACCCGTGTACACTACAGATTTCTCCATAATGTTTAACCCTAGAAAGTGTTTCTGACTTTTTGGGACCGATAAGCGAAACTGAAACAAGTCTTGAGTCTTGGAAACCCATCCTTAAATCTTGCTGGAGAATAAAAAAAGAAGACATCGATAGAACCTTCGATCGATGGCGAATTTGCGGAAACGTCGCTTAGAGCTAATATACTCCTGGACTGCTTCTCGCCTGTGGACCTGTCAGAGCTGGATTCAACTGTCACTTCAGCCAAACCATCAACTTGTCTTCTGGATCCCATCCCAGCTTGGCTGTTAAAGGAAGTCTTTCCCTTGGTCGGATCTTCTTTACTAAGGATGATTAATGCGTCTTTACTGTCGGGCTACGTGCCCCAACTTTTTAAAGTTGCTGTTATTAAGCCTCTTCTTAAAAAGCCTACACTTGATTCAGGCTCTTTTGTCAACTACAGACCGATATCTAACCTCTCTTTCGTTTCTAAGATCTTGGAGAAAGTTGTTGCGAGTCGGCTCTGTGATTTTCTTCATAGCAACAGTCTTTTTGAGGTCTTTCAGTCTGGGTTCAGAGCCCACCACAGCACTGAGACTGCGCTGCTGAAAGTAACCAACGATCTACTTTTGGCTTCGGACAGTGGTCTTCTTTCTGTGCTTGTCTTGCTTGATCTTAGTGCCGCTTTCGACACGATTGATCATTGCATTCTTCTGAGGAGATTAGAGAGTCTTCTTGGTATCTCAGGAACCGCTTTAGCCTGGCTTCGATCGTATCTTTCGGATCGACATCAGTTTGTTCATGTGAACAACGTCTCTTCTTCTCACACCAGGGTGCAATATGGAGTTCCTCAAGGTTCAGTGCTCGGACCGATTCTTTTCATCTTGTATATGCTTCCTCTCGGCACTATATTGAGGAAACACTCCATAAACTTTCACTGCTATGCAGATGACACTCAGCTTTACTTGTCAATGAAGCCTGAAGAAACCAACCGCTTATCTAAACTTGAAGCATGCCTCAAAGACGTAAGGTCCTGGATGAGCAGAAACTTCTTACTGCTGAACTCAGAGAAGACTGAAGTCATTGTTCTTGGACCCAAACATCTCAGAGAAGCTTTCTTGAACAACATCGCCGCCTCTGACGACATCAGCTTGGCTTCCAGCACCACTGTCAGGAACCTGGGAGTTCTTTTGGATCAGGACCTGTCCTTTAACTCTCACATCCAACAGGTCTCAAGGACGGCATTTTTTCATCTTCGCAATATCAAGAGAATTAGACACATCTTGTCTCGGAGCGACGCTGAGAAACTGGTCCATGCTTTCGTTTCTTCTAGGCTGGACTACTGTAACTCTCTTTTATCCGGCTGTCCTAATAAGTCTATTAGGACTCTTCAGCTGGTTCAGAATGCTGCCGCTCGGGTACTGACTTGGACTGGGAGGAGAGAGCACATCTCTCCAGTGTTAGCGTCTCTACACTGGTTACCTATAAAATCTAGGATAGAGTTTAAAATTCTTCTTTTGACTTACAAAGCGCTTAATGGCATCGGGCCATCGTATCTTAAAGACTTAATTGTTCCGTATAATCCGTCTAGGTCTTTGCGTTCTCAACATGCTGGTCTGCTCGTTGTACCTAGGGTCTCTAAAAGTAGTATGGGAGGTCGAGCCTTTAGTTATCAGGCTCCTCTTCTTTGGAATAACTTACCGGTTGAGGTCCGGGGAGCAGACACGGTCTCAACCTTTAAGAGTAGACTTAAAACTTTCCTTTTTGATAAAGCTTACAGTTAGAGCTGGATCAGATCTGAACCAGCTCTTAGTCATGCTGCTATAGGTTTAGACTGCTGGGGGGAACTGACACACAGGGCTCCTGTTTCCCTCTTTTTCTGTCAGTCTAACTTCTAGTCTTACTGTCCTGTTATAGTTACTGACCATACACCTCTCTGGGAGGGTCTGAGTTTGTCTTGTAGGTTCCTGGGGATCGGTGAAGAAGACGGCCTGCTGCTGTGCTCCTGTCCGACACCAGCTGCTACAGCTTTGGATTTGGCCTGCTGGTTTCACCTTAACTGTCGCCACAGCGCCAAACTTCAGACTCCGTCTGTTTCTCTCTCTCTCCCTTTCTGTGTGTGTGTGTGTGTGTGTGTGTGTATGTGTGTCTGTGTGTGTGTCTGTGTGCGTGTGTGTGTATCCCTACCCCCCCCCCTCCTTTTTTCTCCCCCCCCCTCTCTCTCCCACTCTCTCTCCTCTATCTGTCTCTCTCTAACCCCAACACAGTCGAGACAGATGTCTGTCTAACATGAGTCTGGTTCTGTCCGAGGTTTCTGCCTGTTAAAGGGAAGTTTTTCCTTGCCATTGTAACTTGCTAAATGCTGCAAAGTCCTGTACTCATGGTGGATTAAGATAAGATAAGACTTCTTATCTTGTCTTGATGTTGGGTTTCTGCTAATAAAATTTTATTAACATTTACGGGTCTAGACCTGTAAATGTTTTTGTAAAGTGTCTTGAAATAACATTTGTTATGATTTGGCGCTATATAAATAAAGATTGATTGATTGATTGATTGATTGACATCAAGTCCAATCTATAGACTGTATAAAATATAGATGTAGTCTGCGCTGGGGCTGGCACAATACGCTTTCCTCCTGACTCAATTCTTCTCAATTCTACGACTTTTGGGGTGCAGATTCGATCTAATTGTGATCCTTTGACATTTCCGATTTGGGGGGGGGTTAATTTGATTTTTTAAGACTAGACCATGGGAAAAGTTAAATGGTGATGATGATGATGATGATGATGTCTTAAGACTATATTAAGAGCCATATCTACCCCAAAATATGCAGAGCAGATGATCAACCAGTCTCAATCGTATATAACAGCAAATCATATCAAACGTTACCTCAAGACACATCAACGGGGTCCTATTCTACGAAGCAAGTTCAGCCTAGCGAGATAGCCTTGGAGCTACCTTGCTGAACTGAGCGCGGTAGCCGGCAATCTCGCTACACGGTTTTACGACGCTGGTTATCAACCTCATCAGTGGATCCAGCTAGGCAATGAGCACGTGCACACATATAAGGCGGGGCCTGCTACATCTGACCAATCACGAACATGGAGCAGTCTGGAGCGTCAGAGCAGGCCAGAGAGAGAAGGACCGCATACTTCACAAAGGAGGAGCAGGAGGTGATCATGAGGAAGTATGACGAGCTGAAACATGTTATTAACGTTAAAAGCAACACCGTCGCCGCTGCTAAAGCACGGAAGGAGTGCTGGCAGAAAATTGCTGACAGTCTAAATGCGTAAGTGTAGTGCAAAAAAAATCTTTTGTGCCATTATCATCCTGAAATAGCACTTTTCACCATGCACTTTTACTGTAACATGCACCATACCTAATTTATTTCTTACGTGAATTTATTCATTTGTTCATTCCTATCGTGTTTACATTTTTTGTGTGATATGTAGCCCACATGAGCCCTACATGAATTCCTGTTACAATTTTAATACGGGCAATAAAATATTGTCATTGAACAGAAGTGTTGGCATTGAAGATCTTATTACGGCAATGAGAGTTCTTCATTCCCTTTAACTACCTGTAGAAAGTGTCATGTACTACCAACCCCTCCCTGGAAAACCGGTAACTTTCATAAAGGTGGTCATCAGAAAAAGAGAGTGGGTCGAGCTCCGATGTCCACGGGATCCTCTAAGAACGGACGAGCCATTTTTTGGTGAGGGCTCATTGGTCAGTGGGCGGGGTTTTTATAGTCTGCGAGTTTAATCTGGATCCTAACCTGCCCCGGAGCAGGTTAGCCGTTCAGCATGTGTTGCCATGGAGACTCGCCTCGCTGAGGAGTGATCCCGTGTCTTAGAACAGGGAATCCTGAACCTATCCTCAAAGCTACCTCGCTAGGCAGTAATCCTGCTTCGTAGAACAGGGCCCTGGTCTAGAACTGTTCATGTTAATAAAATTTTATCAACAGAAACCCAACATCAAGACAAGATAAGGAGTCTGATCTCAATTAAACCCACCATGAGTACAGCACTTTGCAGCATTCAGCAAGTTGCAGTGAAGAGGAACAACTTCCCTTTAGCGGGCAGAAACCTCGGACAGAACCAGACCATAGGCTGTATGATTAACCGACGTAGTCTCGCTGACGTCACCCGTCTATTTGTGAAACGGTAAATGAAGCATTTTGGCTATAGCGGCCATATTGGTAGTAGCAAGGGCTTCACGTACAGCTATAGGGCGCCTGTCGGTCACATGACCCTGAGCTGTGCCTCTGATTGGGCGAGCTTGTGATTTTAATATCCTCTGAACGGCCACGTTAGGAAAAAATTCACCTCCCGTACAGTGTGTGCCGATAGTAAAATGATCGACTCAGACAGGAGACGTTTTTTAAACCAGGCTGTAAATAGGTTAACTTCTGCTTTGAAAACAGCTTTTTGTGTTTGTGACTTCCTGTACTTCTGGAGCCAGCCTCAAGCGGACACTGGAGAAACAGCAGATTTCAGCACTTCTGCTAAAGAGGTTGCCGCTTGAACCAGACTCATGTTAGACAGACATCTGAGGAGACTGTGTTGAGGCAGGTACAAACTACAGGATAATGGAGCTGATTTTTGTCCCTTTCTCCCTCTGTACAATCAAATTTTCCCGTGGAGTGGGGTGAGTTAAGACCCCGAAGGCCTCAGATTGACAAATCGCAGATAATGGACATGTTCAATATTTGCGACTAGCAATCCTGTAGTGTGTGGGGCCCTCCTGTAACTCTTTAATTGGCTCAAAACACTCCTGGCTGACTCGTTACTCCTGACAAACTGCGTACAAACTTTGTGGTCTAAAGTCTAAAGTCTTAAAGCTAGCTTGAAGAAGACACGGAGTTCAAGCAGGAGATGAGGGATCATGCAGCTTCAGTCAAACTCATTGTTTAAAGCAAGCAAATTTGATCAATGGAGTCGGCGCAATAATGTCTCACGGTCAAAACCCCAAAACTAGTGTCCAGTCTCTGACTTTTATCCCCCTGGGGTGTTTCTAAGTGTGTGCATGCAGCCCCTCTATGGACAACAGACTCTGTCCCTGGGCAACACTTTATTCCTGAGTCTCTCTGAGGGAGCAGATATTGGTCAAGAACAGCTGAAAGCACTAAATCTATCAGTCCTGGTGGAGTGGAGCCTTCTTCTCAGTTGCCAAAGGGGCAAAGGTTAGCCCCTGCTCTGGCCTCTGCACAAGATGCAGGCTTCATCCTTGACACTCTGAGAGGAGCTGAGCAGGTATAGCGTGTAATGTCACGTGTACCAAAGCAAAGCCAATCAAGACACGAGCTGACTCAGCTGACTGACCAAAGAGGAAGTAAGAAATCTATCTGTAATACTCAAAAAAACTTTACTCACCTCCAACTCGCATTGTTATTCACACAGTACATATGCCCACCGTCTCCACAAACTTTTCCCCAATCCCTTTCTTTTGTGTGTTTTTTTCAAAACTCTAGAGTAAACAAAAAACACAAAACACAAAGACAAAAAAACTTTGCTTTTTCCGTACGTCCATCATGTTTGTTTATACTACGCAGGATTGAGTCAGTTTTTAGGATTATTCCGGGGATCTCAACTTTTTTCCAACCCCTCTTATAAACAAAGACTAAAAGAAAGGATTTGAAAATAAAAAGATTTTGGATCAAAAATTCCTGTTTGTCCCTGAATCTGTGAAATGAACCTAATTGGGGACAAAGCCATGTTGGATATGATGCAGGCTTTGAGCTTCCTTTCTCACAGCTATAGGGTGCCCAACAGTCATGTGAGCTGAGCTGTGCCTCTGATTGGACAAACTCATAAACTTAATATCTCCTAAGCTGCTGTACTGAGTGTGCTGGTGGTTAAATTATCATTTCAAACTTAAGCCATTTTCTTAACCAACATACTTTTCAATCCCATAAAAGTCTGTTTGTTTTTTTTTTTGGTTTTGTTTTTTTGGGGGCTTGTTGTGTATGTGACTCCCATTCTTCCTGCAGCCAGCCTCATCCAGATTCTCAATGAATCAAACTTTTAACACTTCTGAATGGGCTTCATTTCTTTTAAACCGGATGTTGCCCCTTGGTCTAATCCCAAAAACCTGTCGTCAGGGACGTAGTTTGACATTTTCTGACGTAAACAGTTGAGTTCCTGTCAACCTGACGTTACGGAGAACCTGCAGACAGCAGCTACGAGTTCATCAAACATGTTTTATATTTATTTTAACATTTGTGTGACACCTAGCTCACACCCAACACAAACTTAAATCAAACTGTGCACGTCAGTCTTTAACAGTGCACGTTATTACATTCTTCTTCTTTTTCTGCAATAAAATCCACAGATTAGAGGTTCAGAAATGTCTTGTTTTTCTCATCCAGAATATTTCACAAACATGCACGGTATGAATTCTGCCTGATGATGGCTTTTATTCCACCTCCATGTTTCCTGGAATAATACATAATTGCTTTGTCAGGTGTGATTGTTTGCAAAACACGTGTAGGACTGTGCAGGCGTATTTCATTAAAGACGCGTCAATCAAAACATTCCTGAGATTACGCAGCCTGAGATTAATGCCACAGGAGCCGGGAAACAAACACAAACCAAGGGCTTTTCAGGGGAAAAACGCTGGCAGCGAGCGGACGACTTGTCCTCACCTCCGTGTGAAAGGGTGTGAGTTAGTTGTCAGAGGTGTTGGACTGATGCCTGGAAAGCTGACACTGCAGCTTACAGGAAGTCTCAGAGCCATCACATCCCCTGCTGCTCCGCTAAGCCGGCGAGGAGAGAGGAGAGCCGTGGAAAATTTGTTGTCAGTGTCTACGTGAAACTGAGCATGTCAGCGGTTTCATCTGTGAACAGAAATTATGTTCCTTTATTTATTTATTTCAGCTCAATCTGAGTTTGAATTTCGCTGTTATCTGCAGAGCCTCACACAGCGAGGCTGGATGACATGCTCTGCCACACATGGGCCTCGGCTTTTATACTGTGAAAACAGTTTTTGTGTCTAAATTCTTCATATCCAGTCATTTCCTGCCCTCAGAGTCATGTCCCATGCTCCTTTTTTCTTTATTTTCATGAATTTGGAGTTTATGTCAAAACTATGTTAAGTTTCTGAATGCATCAACATCTCTTTTTCTTAACATTAAATATGTCTAATTTGACATTTCTGATAAAAAAATAAGTTAAAGTCTGGGGGATCTGGACCAGAGGAGGATGACTCCATGTCTGGGTTTATGTTGCCACCCGCTGGTCATTAAGGGTACTACAGCGTGTCAGGGCGAATGCGTCATGAGCACTTGGGCTATCTGTGACAGGAAATGAGGGCAGAAATAATGGGCTCAGAGCACAACAAGCACTTCTTCACTTTAGCAGAGTCACACCAAAGCTGGAAACACCCAGATTATAATCCGAACATCAGGGGGGAAACAGATCCAAACCCCCTGGAGCGTCTGAGCACATCTGCTCAGAAATCAAACGTGATATTTCCAACATACTCCGTCATGTGGTGAATTTAAAAAGTTGCAGATCCTTGAGTTAACTCCACTCCCGTGTGGATCGATGAAGCCAAACAACAAGCTGTTCTGGCTCTTTTTGGATCCATTTGTCCTTCTGTTAGTTAAGCTGACAACCGGCTTAGCGGAGCTTTGTTGTTTGCTGCTGCTGCTGTTTTTGCCAAGTCCAAAGGATTAAAAAATGGTGGGATGATTAAGGATTTTTGAAGAAATAAGCCGTGTATCCATCAGGGTTAGCTTTTTACCTGGTTTAGAGAAAGAACCTGGAGACGTGTTTCTGAAGACGTGGCTTTCTCAAGTTCTTCATTAAATTTGAATCAAACTGTTGAATGTTGAATCCTCTTTTTAATGCTGCATAGTTTAACAAATGTTACGCAGGTCAGCAGGAAACCTATAAACTCGTCCACAGTCACTGGTGTCTGTTCAGCTGACCCCCAGTATTCAGTCATACAGTCAAAGTGGGACGGGTTTGGGTCTTAAAGTCTGTTTTTGTGGGTCTTGAACCTGAAACTTTAACCTGCGTTTGTGGCTTGCAGTTTTTAAAAGCAGAAGTCACTGATTCAGTAATTGATCAGGGAAAGCTGAATCAGAGAATATCTGTATAACTTCACCAAAGCTCTTCACAAAGCCCCAGTTTCTCAGCTTTCTATTCAGGGTCCTTAAAACTATGACGATGTGATGCTGATGAGCCAAAAGATGAAATAATTCCCTACTTGTGAAACTTTTACTAAAGTATAACTTCACACGTGCTCCACGTCCCGCATTTTTTTACAGGCAACTGCTGCTCTTCTGATAGCCTACAGCTGTGGACTAAAATAAAAACTTTATTCCCATAAATTGATGACTTCTGTTTTTTAAATTTGTATGATTAATATAGTCAGTTTTTGCAGTTATTCCTATACATCTATGACTATTTTCACTAGTTTATGAGATCAATCCCACAAATTGATTTATTTTCCCCCTTAACATAGCTTCATTCCTCCATCATACATGACAGTGTGAATCCCTGACAGAAAATGACTTTCAGTTTCGTTGTTGTTAGCAATAAATTGCTTATTTTTTTCGACTTTTCCTCTCACGGATTTCCTGTTTTTTCATTTAGAAACTCTCATTAGAACCTTGAGATCTAACAGATCTAAATGAAATTAAAAGAATAATAAAATAAAATAAAAAAGGGGGTCAAATTCCAGATACGAAATACGATCTCAAAATTGAGGATGCTGTAGCCTCTCTCTATTTTATTTACTACCTCTTCTGTTTTGAGGGCCAAGGGGAAGGAAAACAAGACACCACTCGATTTCTGCCACGTCATCATTTCTAGATTCTGGCAAGCTGTTTCGTTCCATAGACTGTATAAAACATGGATGTAGTCTCGTCGACGTCACCTGTCTGTTTCTGAAACGGTAAATGAAGCACATTGGCTATAGCGGCCATATTGGTAGTGGCAAGGGCTTTGCCTACAGCTATAGGGCGCCTGTCGGTCACGTTACCCTGAGCTGTGCCTCTGATTGGGCGAGCTCGCGATCTTAGGGCGTATTCAGACCTGGACTGTTTGGTCCACTTTAAACGGACCAGGGTTCGTTTCCCACGCTGGTGCGGACTTTTCGTGCAGGTGTGAATAGACACAAACGAACCCTGGTGCGGACCAAACAACCGGACCCAGACCCACTTTTTGAGGTGGTCTTGGTCCGCTTCCAAACGAACCCTGGTGCGGTTCGTGGTTCTCCGGTGCAGGTCTGAATACAAACCAAGGTCCATCTGAACTAACTACAGGATACATGCTCCTTTTGGGCCTATAGAGCCACCGTAACCTAACCGTCTTTGGTTCATACCTGATCCTCCGTCTTCTGTTTAGCCACGCTGTTGCTAGCATGTTGTGAGTCAGGACACGCAGAGCATAGCGCCTCCTTGCTGCGATCATTGGTCTTCCTGTTCCTAAATTGTAAACGGTGTTGTTAAGCTGCTTTGAAGGAGCTGCTCTTGAAACTGAAAATGATTTAGCAGCTCTAATAAGAGCACAAACACACGTTTACCTCCATTTCCAGGTCTGTACTCTGTGTGCCGCCCTTTGTCAGTGCTGTCCAATGAGAGCACTGATCCTCACACACCTGGATGTGTTTACAGAATATAGTCCACTTGATAAAAGTACAATCTGAATACGAACCGCACCAAACCAAAAAAATAAAGTCTGCTTTTGGTCCGGACCAAACAAGTGGACCACAGGACTTTTCTGGTCTGAATACAGCCCAAATATCCTCTGAATGGCCGAGTTAGAAAAAAATTCAGACAGGTGTCTAATCATTAATGAAATGCAGTTTGTTGTAGCGAAGTCTGTTAGCTGGGAATTGTCTCTCTGGTCTGACAAGAGTGTTGCTAGTATTAGCTGTAGCAGTGTTAGCTAGATTATCATAACGAGCTATTTCAATAAACAACCAACTGTTCTAAACATGGCAAATTTTAAAGGCCCCGTATTAAGCAGAAATCACTTTTTTAAGTCTTTTAGTGAAATTTGTGGGTCTTTGTCTTTCCTCCCAGCCCACAAAATGTGATATTTAATGACCAAACCTGTTCTTAGTAGAGCTTGTGAATGTAAAATCCTGACCTAAAACCAGCCGTTTGCATTTTGGGGATTTGCCGACGTCAGCGATTCCCTTTTTTGACCAATCAGGAGCAAGTCTCACCTGATTGGTCCACAGGAGCAGATATCCCCGCCCACTCCTCTCCCCGCATCTGGAGAGGAATCTCTCCAGCAGCGGGGAGGAGAATGCCAAAGTTGAAGAGCCATCACTGCTCTGTTTTTGGCTGTAAACAGCCTCATAGTTCCATGCTCAAGCTTCCCATCTCAGAAGAAGACAGACTAAGTGTCTAGAGTTCATTTATCAGGAAATGTTCCAGCTACACTCAGTAAAACTGAGCATGTGTGTGCTAGTCACTTCACGGCCCACTGCTTTTCCAACTTTGGACAGTCCAACAGAGGGCTAGCCAATAGACTGGTCCTGAATCCAGGCGCATTACAAACCATCCTCCAACAAACCTGGGACCCTGGAAATGTGAGTATTTTAAATGCTGTGTGCTGTGGAGCAGATGGAAGAGCTTTTCCTCAGTGTCCCCCCTGTCTCTGTGTTAGCTTCAGGATGCTAACTTTAGCTGCAGTTAGCCTGTTGTTTTAGCCTGTAATGTTACGGTAAACGAGCTTCTCTGTTTTCTAAACATTGTGCACTCGGAGCTCGTGGCGCCGCTCTCAGTGACGTGGAAGAGCGGGGCGGTATCAGCGGTGGCTCATTTACATATGAAGGCCACGCCCACTAAATCAGAGCGTTCTGAACAGAGGGGCTATGAGAGCCTGGAAACAATGCTGCTGTGCTTGATGTATTGGCTTTTTGGACCAAAACATGTTACGACCATTTCATGAAGACATCAATGATCCAGATTAAACTGCAGGAAAGGAGCAGAGTATGGGACCTTTAATGTGGAGTAGCAAAGGGTTGGATATCTGTCAAAAAATATCCATATCATGGGAAATTTGTCATCGACCCCTTGGTCGCTTCAAGGACTGTGTGACCTTTCACACTCACCTTACGGAGAATGGGGAAACACAATCCTGTTTCAGAACTTCAGAATGTTTCAAAGTTTTCAACGTTTTTATGTGTCCAGAGCAAACTTTCTAAACTGAATGTAAAAAACTCAACATGTGCAGCACCAGGCCTCAAACAGGTCTGTTAGATTAGATCACTGCTAGCTGTGTGAGCATCATCAGCCCCATCCCAAACTACAGACCCCTTCCTCAAACGAGCAGATGGAAGTTGTTTCCGCTGCTTGGAAAGAGGACGTCAATCACACACTCACTTCATTTGTGAACATTTGATCCTGGAGCCATGAAATTGCATAAAGCTAACTGGAGCTCCACTTCAAACTCCCATTACTCCTCCTGCACCTACATTTTCCAATCTTCTTCCCCTCCCGAATCATGCAGAAATGTCTCAGTCTGTCTCGTCGTACTTGAGCCGACTTCATTTGCTGCACATCAGAAGACGCGCATCCACCTCCTATCTCTCAGAAGCTTTCTGTTGTACCGCGCCAGAAAAGTTCCCACAAAGCTGCTTCCTGCTTCTGGAGCTGCTGCTTCCCCCCTGAAAATGTTTAAATGAAACTCCAGCGTGCTTTTTAAAGATACCACTGAAAGAGACACTCGTGATAAATGGATGGTTGCACAGAGGTGGGACAGCCAATGCCCTCATGGCTCAGAATATAGCATGCACATACGCACAGCATGCATGGAAAGTCAAAGTGAAGTGGACTTTAGGTTCACAGTGTCCTTAAAGTCCTTAATTATTGCACAAACCTGCAATTTGTTAATGTGAAGGAGCTCCAGACTCATCGTCCTTGAGCGTGAAATGTTCCTCTGACTCTTAATGCTGATGAATTCATCCCGCAGTCCTCGCCTGATTCAATCTCAGCGACGACGCTTTGCCTTCCAGACTGTCACAGCAGAGTTAATAAAACCTTAAAGATACCCTGTCAGAGTCTAATTCACCTTCTTCTCCTGCCATGATTCTCTTTTATCTCTCACAGACACATCTTTTCAACAGCAGCACAGAAAAAGAAGAAGACTGAGAAATGTACATTGAAGATTTATGTCATGTCAGGTGGTCGGAGAGTTTGTCCAAGCTGTCAGCGCTCAGAGGAGGAGACGCTGGGATTTAGAGCCCTGCCACAAACCGAGGGGTTGACAGACAGCATTCAGAGAGAAGACGAGATCAAGGAGAAAGTTTCTTTAAATAATGCAAACAGCAATCAAGGTTAAGCTGTGCTTTTTTCCACACACACACACACACAGGAGAAGGGATAATGCTACGGTCCGCTGAGTGACGCTCAGACGTAATCAAAGGGTCTGTCCGAGGTGATTGACAGAGCGGCTCCTGCCCTCACAGACTCAGGTTGACATCTGACGAGCTCTTTACGGAGCTGCTGCTGGAGGGGATGGGTGTTAGCGCTGTGTGATGTATATTTGCTGAAGCTTTCAAAGCGCTCTGTCAGTTTGATCCATAAGCATTTCTGATCGAGGAGAGTCTCTTCATTTATATTCTCTTTTTCACTTTATCTGTCATTATCACCCATCTTTCAGACTCATCATCTGGCTTAGTCAAAACTTCTCTGACAGCGGTTATTACCTTTCACTAACATGAGCGACACCAGAAGCAAACCGATCACGTCACATTGAATCAATCCACGGAATAGAGCTCCAAATTTTGCTTTTGCAAGCTCCAAAAAGTATGTGAATAAAGTTTTTTTTTTTTCTTACAGAGGGTATTGACACTAAATAAAATCATGATTTAACATTCACCTCCTACAACATCAACATCCACCAACTTTCCATGCACCTGTGGCTAACCTCAAGTTTTACAGCCCTGGGAAGATAACTACATCTACAAAAAGACTCATCTGGAAGAAAATACTGATTTTAATTCTGTGTGGATGGATTCATTTAACTGACAACATGCTAGCTAAATTTACATGCTTGATAAATGGAAGGAAATTAGCAAACAACAAAAAAGTGATGATTTGGGCTACAAAATCAATATATGTCATTAAACTAAAGTAGTATTTCATTTGTATTTTATTTTATTTTTTATTTTTTTTAAATATTTGAGAAATAAAAAAAAGTTGTTTTTATTATTTCACCATTTGATTTTTGGCAATTTTTTAATTTTCAAATAAAAAATGACGTTTTCTTCATTTAAAAATTTCTTGAAATTTTTGCAAAATTATAAAATTTTATTTTTTATTTTTTTGAATATTGGCTAATTTATATAATTTATAGAAGTTTAAAAGTTTTTGCAAATCTTTTGAATATCAAGATTTTTTATTTTTATTTTTTGCAATTTTTTTAAGTTTAAGAATATCAAAAATATTACTAAATATTTGCAAAATTATCAAACATTTAACAACTAAAATATCACATGTACAAGTTTATAAATCCAGGAGAAAAAAAGAAGTTAAAAAAAAAGAGGAAAAAGGGAAAAAAGGGGGAAAAAAGGGGGAAAAAAAGGAAAATAAGAAGAGAAAAAAGAAAAAAACTTCTTGTTTAGATAATTATTTCCTAGATTTTAACTACATATAGACCTCAAAACTCTGTATTGTTTGTTTGTTTGTTTGTTTTTTGTTGTTTTTTTAAATAAAGTAGACATTTTTGCTTCAGAATGATTTTTATTCAGGTAAGCTGAGGGACAGTGGCTCCTTTTACAGTAAAGAATGCAAACACCTGAGCTATTCTACAAGACAGATTGAAACTATTCTAGTTAGCATCATAGTGGTAAACAATGTGACCTAAACCCTAGCTCCATTAGCTTTATTAGCTCCGTTAGCATGCTAATTCTGCATGTCAAACAACATAAATACCATCAATCTGGATCCATTCCAGGATTCCTAGCAATGGTGGCGGTGCAGGTGAGAAACCTAAGGTTACCAATCACTGCACAGAAACTTAAACCATGAGTGTTAGTGATGACTTCAAGTTGTGACATTTGTCTTGTATATTGTTAAAAATGCATCAACCACAGCTTAGTTTAATGATAAAACCAACCACAACATGCAAATTACAACTGTTTTTATTCTGTTACGAGAGCTTTTTATACGTCAAATCTAAAAGTCTGTGTGATCAGTTCATCACGACCTCCAGTTTGGAGGGTTATAGTTTCCATTATGTCCATTTGTTGTTGTAGTCGAGCTAAATATGATCCGTTTTTGAAGCAGTTTGTTTTATTTTGAAAGTCACAGGGCGTCTTTTAACGTTCAGTGCCTGACTTCCTGTCCTGCTCAAAGTGCCCTCTGCAGATTGATGCTTCTTTGCTCAAGCATCTGGCAATTTGGGAGTCTTGAGAATCTGACACCAAGGATTTCAACTGCTGGAGCTGGGACACAGCCAGAACGCAAGGGGGCGGAGCCAGTGAGAGCTGACATATTGACATCTCGTAACAGCAATAGAAATATTCTGCGATCCAGTCCACACACAATCCACTATGAGTAATGAGTTTTGTCTCGTCTTCATGTTTTGGGTTCCCTCTGTTTGGCGTAAATGTTAATTTTTACTTTAAATCCATAAAAACATGGAGCAGACATTTGTTGAGATTTATTTTGGAAAAAGTCTCTGATGTTCTGACTCAGCAGAGAGGCGTCTGTGTGTATGTGTGTGTGTGTGTGTGTGTGTGTGTTTCCATGCTTGAATGTGGGACAGTTACATTTGTTCTGCCTTCCCTGTGGATGCCACGCTGCTTCAAGTATGCAGAGTGAAATGAGCATGAACACACACACACTAACACACACTTTCACAGTCTGGTTTTCCTTTACAGCCTGCTCAGTATCTGCTTCCTTCCCTCCACCTTCTGCATCTTGTTGCTGGAATAGAAAGCTAATTAACAGCTGGATCAATTATTGATCGTCATTTCTCCACACAGTGGGAATATGCCAGAAATAATCCTGAGCTCCCGTCTCGGAGCAGGACGTGTCTTTGGAGGGACGTCTTCATTGAGATAAATGATGCTGTTCCCAGTCTTCAGACACATTACCAAATCCAGGACGAAAGACCAATTCTAACTTTGGCCCCGGGCCACGTCCAGCCCAAACCTGCAGATGTCACCTTGATGGAGCCGTGGTGAAGAGCAGGAGGCGGTCTGAGCCGTTTTAACGCTATGGTGTGTGTGTTAAGAGCATCCTTAACGTCTTTCTTGGTCATTATCACACTGATCTGTAAATCTTCTGACATACAGAGCGTCAACGTGAAAACCTGAGGACATCAGCAGCATTTTACTCTGCAGACTGCAAAGTAAAAAAAACCTACCTGCAAGCAACTGCATTTGAAGAGGTGGTGTCTGAGTCATCAACTGTGACATTTAACTAGACAGCCTAAAGGTTTGGTCCATACTGTCTTACATTGTCACTCCCTTTCCTTTGATCTTTACGACCAAATAATAATTTGCATAACTGATCAAAAGAGAGACATAAAATAAGAAAAAAACACAAACAAACTGTAAATGATACTTGTAGAACTACAAAGTGACCCAAAAGACACAAACGCATGTTTGATTCACTTCAATGCAGTCACCTGCTCCGGCTGCAGCTGGGAGGGACTGGTGCAAGAACAAGGAGGACTTGTCACTGCTCATTGAAAAGAGTTATATGGATATGTGTTTCCATGTCAGGGTCTCCTAACTCCAGAAAAAGTCTTCGATGGGTCTGAAAACTCACTAAATACAGAGACGAGATCGCTAGCCACCCATCCCGTAAACTGCGTAATGGTATTCACACTTAAAAGTTGCGTCCCGTTTTGAATCAATATGGGGAGCAACGTTTGTCCCGTGTTTCTAGTTTGCCTTGAACTCAGCTGCATTCTGACCCAATTCAACATGAGCTTGCATCCACCCACTAAAAACAGCAGTTGGTTGGCTGATTTTAAGCGTGAATCAAGTGCCCATCATCGAATGGGAGAGAGGAAGTCATGGGAAATCAGAAGTTAGCATGTCTGTGCCTGTAACTGCATCTGGTACTCTGCCATCGAAAAGCAGAAGTGTGCGAAAACACAGATGTGAGTGGGAAAATTCAAACGACTGGCTTGACAGTCAATTTGATTAATGTTCAACAGTAGTAGATTTTAAAAAGGCATAATTATTTTTAAGCTGTCACAGTGTTTTGCTGGATATATTTTCAGATTGGCTATTTCTCATCAATCCATCAAGAATACAGGCATTTCATTAATAAAATGAAAATGTCCAGTGACATTCAACAAATCAAAATAATAATAATTAGGGCTGTCATTTTAACGCGTTAATTAGTTAATTAATTACACCGCAAATTAACGCGTCATAAAAATTAACGCAGATTAATCTGGATCCCAAACCCGCGAGGCGTTCAAAGACGCACTTATTTTCAAAAGTCGGCATTTACAAACCGTTTGTCCTACATGAAAAAAAGTGGTGTTCTCGTCAGATTTTCAAATTTCCGACGGTCCCTGAATGTATCACATCTAGCAACATGCTTTAAACCGGGGGGAAGAGAGAGCGCTGTTAAGGGGACTGCCGTCCACATCTCGTTTGTTCACACGTCCTTTTTGAAAATCTGCAGAAAATCAACCGTTTGCTCAATTCTGTAAAAAACAGATAATTCTACACTCTTTACTGCATTAAACAAGCCCTGTATGATCGAAAAAGGTCTTGTACTTAAATCTAAATAATTCTTTGAAAATTTCCTTCCATCTTCCTGGTGTCATGTTTCAGCTTGGGGCTGCTCTGCACCAATCAGCAACAGTTTGTGTGTTCAGAGCATGTTAAACTGAGAATACTTCACTTTTCTTGGATCCAAGACTTGAAAAAAGTGTTTTGTACATAGTTCCTCACAGTTTTTAGCCTTTAGCCCTGGTTCTCCTGACCTCATAGAAGTATAGAAGTTCATATTGCAGAGAAAATTGAGTCCACACCGAGTAAAAATGTGAACAGAAGCAAAAACCGTCCTAAAAATCAAATCAGCTTATCTTAGGGGCAGGACTGTGTAGATTTTGTAAAGATAGAACCATAACACTTTTTTCATGTGTTCCTTATGCCTCAGGGTACCTAAAAATGTGTTGTTTATATTCCCACCTTATTTTTAAATGTCTTTTAATGTGATTTTAATGTAATTTTAATGTCCTGGAATTCAAAGTCTTTATTTTGGGACCTTAAGCAGATATGAGATTAAAATGCGATTAATTAGATTAATTAATTACAAATCCTGTAATTAATTAGATTATTTTTTTTAATCACCTGACAGCACTAATAATAATAAATTAAAATTTGTCAAAACCAAATTGTACTTAGCTTGACAACAACAGCAAACTCACATACTGGGCAGATCCAGACCAGGAGTCTACAGGTGTGAGGTTTTGCAGCCCAACATGAACCAGGGGAGGATCATCATTAGAGAGAGATGCAGAGGAACTCCTTGGTGTGTGACTCCACATGTCTGGAAGTCCTGATACGTGTCGGACTGAACGCACAACCAGAGTGAGTTGATGGATGAGGGAGCACGAAATCAGAACGCAGCGGTACACGGATCTGGTAAGAGTCTGCCGTTAGATTCTTGTCATTTCTTTCTGACCTTGATGTTTGTTGTTTTTTCTTCTTTTTAACCTGAAACAGGAGAAAATTTGACCAGGCAACATATCGAAGCTCAGTTGAATTGTGTGACTGAAAAGCAAGAATCTCCACCCTCACCTTCTGTTGGGAATTAAAATCTCACATGTAGAAAAATCATTAATTTAGTGGTTGGTTTAAAGAGTTTTAAGAAACTCTCCATGTCAGGATCTCTGTAGGGGCTGAGCATCTTTAAAAGTCTGATCCTAAAATCACTCCTAAAGGAGAAGCTGAGAGATGAAGAGAAGACAAGTGAGAGGAGTTGAAAGAGAAGGAAGGTGAGAGATGAAACGGAGGGTGAGAGGGGAGGGATGAGGAGAAAGAGGAGAAAGAGGAGGTGGGCTGGAGGTCGTTACAGTGGACTACAGATGACTGCACTCTGAGGCAATTACCTACACACGGCGTAGAAGAGGAGCTGGAGTTCACTGAGCCTCTCCAGGGGTTAGCGGTTAGCTGATGCTGTTGTCCTCCCTGCAACACGGCACCAGCACCCGCTGCATGTGTGTGTGGGTCTGTGTGTGTGTGTGTGTGTGTGTGTGCACGCGCTCCAACAGAGTTTTATCGGAGCGCTCTTCAGAGCACTGCAGTCAGCACTAATTGTCTAAAGTAGATGTAGCGTCGGAGAGCGTGAGAGAGTGGAGGGAAGAGGAGAGAGTACAGGAGGGGAAGAGAAAACAATTAAGAGACTGAAATAGATTAGGTCCAGGAGTGTGTGTGTGTGTGTGTGTGTGTGTGTGTGTGTGTGTGTGTGTGTGTGTGTGTGTGTGTGTGTGTGTGTGTGTGTGTCTCGTAGGTGTCTTTAGATGCCCAAAAACTGCCTCACTTTGGAAGAATCTTCTCAGTTCAACATTAGGGAAGTTAGAAGAAGAGAAGTGCGACTTCAAAACTGGACAACTGCTGACATTTCAGGAAAATGTCAGGAACGCTTTAAATATCCAGAAAATGTTAAAGAAGAGTTGTGACTGTCTACAAACTTTTAATTAAACTTCTGTTTGTAATCAGCCAACAGCTCTGTATCAATCACGTCATCCACAGCAGCCTGTTGTCAGGTTAAACTTTAAACCCACCAAGAGAGGAGTCTGCTTAATGTGTCAGTGAGACACAGAATCTCCACCCTCACCTTCAGGTGTCAAGATCTCATGTTTTCATGTAGCTGGGTGTTTTTTATTTTAGTTTACCTTCATTAATCTAAATGTGGTACCTTAACTTTCTGTTCTGCAGTCGATCATCAAACGTTCTTCTTGGATGACAAAGCTGAACACTGACAGCGCTGTACTTTCTGCTGCACGCCTCACTCTCACATGGCTGTGCATAGTTGTGGAAATTGGTAACTGTGTCTCAGACCAAATGGCCCTGACCTGTGGGGTTCCCCAGGGTTCAATCCTGAGACCCCTATTGTTTAATTTGTACATGCTCCCATTGGGTCAGCTAATACGCAGCTGTAATGTGTCCTACCACAGCTATGCTGATGACACTCAGATCTACGTGTCAATGACGACAGGCGAACATGGGCCTGTAGATTCACTCTGTCGCTGCGTTGAACAGATCAGTGTGAGGATGCTGAACAATTTCCTCCAGCTGAACTCAGACAAAACAGAAACCATTGTCTGTGGCCCACAGAAACAAAGAGAAAGGGTTATCAGTCACCTTCAGACTCTCTCTCTGAATGTGAGTAACCAGGTTAGAAATCTAGGGGTGATATTGGACTCAGACCTGAACTTTAACAGCCTCATCAAATCAATAACATCAGCTGCTTTTTACCATCTCAGAAACATCTCCAGGATTAAAGGAACAGTGTCTAAACCTGACTTAGAGAGACTGATCCACGCATTTGTCTCCAGCAGGTTAGATTACTGTAACGGCCTGCTCACTGGACTCTCAAAACCAGCTGTAAGACCAGAGTCAGAACATCCAGAACGCTGCTGCTCGGGTCCTGACCAGAACCAGGAAATACGACCATATAAGTCCAGGTCTCAGGTCTCTGCACTGGCTTCCTGTGGCTCAGAGAATAGACTTTAAAACAGCTCTGCTTGTTTACAAGTCCCTTCATGGTCTAGCTCCAAAGCACATCTTGGACATGCTGGAACCATATGAACCTACTCGGTCTCTGAGAACCTCAGGGAGGGGTCTCCTGCTGGTGCCCAGAGTCAGGACTAAACATGGTGAGGCGTCATTCCAGTTTTATGCTCCTAAAATCTGGATCAGTCTTCCAGAAGATGTGAGACAGGCCTCAACTCTGACAATGTTCAAAGCCCGGCTGAAAACAGTTCTGTTAGCTTAGCATACGACAACTGAAAGTATTTTATCTGCACTCTCCTCTTTAATTTAATTAATCATTTTTAATGTTTTATGATGTGATTTTATGCAAAGATTCCATTTTGCCTGCTGTGATTTATTTTATGTTAGCTGTAAAGCACTTTGAATTTCTTTGTGTATGAATTGTGCTCTACAAATAAACTTGCCTTGCCTTGTTGACAACTTGTGATATGCTAAACTAACTAAACAGAGTTTGCACTGCAACTCATTTTTGTTCATTTTTGAAGGAGTTCCTGCACTTCCCAATCAATATTTGAGCGTCTCCTCGTTCTTGTTTTGGCTGTAAATCCTCCAACCTGTTGACTTCTGGTCTGGCTCCGTTCGTTATGTCAGTTTGTAGCCGTGGTCAAGTTAAATACGCACTAGAGGTAGTCCGATATATCGGCCGGCCGATATATCGGGCCGATATTTGGACATTTGTCTCTATCGGCCATCTGCCGTATTTTCTTTTAAAAAGCCGATTTTTGATCCGTTGTATAAAATGACGCAATTTTTGATCAGGCACAAAAAAGATGAGCACCTCAAACTTGTGGAACCACTTGGATACATTACATACTTTCGTTCAAATTATATTAATAAGTTTAAATTTCTTTTTTGACATTTTAAGAAGAGTGTGAATGTTTACTACTGCTTGTTACATTGTGTGTTTACTCAGACAAAATATTTCATTGATTTGAAAGCTGAATAAATGTTCAGAGGACTGGACACGACTTGTTGTAATAGATTTCTTTTAGTTGCTCAGAAATTGCTGCGTTTCACAAAAATGTGATAAATATATATTTATTTAACAATCGGCCTGAATATCAAATTGGAAAAATCGGCTATGCATATCGGCATCGGCTGCCTAAATTTGGAAAGCATCGGCATCGGCCCCCAAAAAACCCATATCGGTCGACCTCTAATACGGACATGGTTTGTTTTATTTTGAAAGTCTTTGGGCATTTTGGATTGGTTTCTTTGCACAACTTCCTGTCCTGGATGACCTGGGTTTTTTTTTTTTTTGGTGTGAAATTAATGCATAAAAGCCCCGGGATCCTGCATAAAACTACAACCTGCCACAAACAGGACAAAGCCATCGTCACATGAACTAATAACTATTCAAATATTCAATAATCATCGCCATCCCTACTGTAAACAGACTTTTTTTTCCCCAAACCGCCTACTACACTAGCAGTGCCGACTATTTTGGCTGAAATTTAGAATAGAATAGAATAGAATAGAATAGAATAGAATAGAATAGAATAGAATAGAACAGAATATCTTTATTTTCCACCAAAGTGGAAAATTGTCTTTGGCTCACCAACACAAGAGACAGACAGCACTTAGATACAAAGAATGTCATACATAAAAACAAAAATGAGACACAATAAAAAGGTTGAGGTAAAACAAGATCCAGTTAAATAAGTTAATAAAACACAGTATTAAAACAGTTCAGGTCATTTTGTGGATTTGTAGCTTGGTCCTATTTAAGATGGTGGTAACATTCAGTATAAAAGATTTTTTAAAAGGACCTTTGGCCAGAGGAACTCTATAGCGCCTCCCAGACCTCAGAGGTAGTATGCAAAAACTTGCAAAATCTGCATTTTGCCAAAATTCCCAGATGTTCTACTGATCCAGGAAAATTTCTCGGTATGCAACCAACCAGTCTACCTGGCTATTTCCCACAATGCAAAGCCGTTTGTCTGTCCAGGTGGCAGGTTTTGGTGAAATACCGCCATCTACTGGAATGAGTCGGCATTACAACTACAATACAACAACACTAACATTAGACGGTGTATGAGATAGAAGAGAAGTGATGAGAAAGAAACACAAGTAAATCTTGTTACTTCACTTGTAAAAGAGGTGCTTACTTCTACATATTCATTAAAGCCTGTATAAACCAATTATTACCTTAATTAAAAAACGTAGATTATTCAAAAGTGGCTTTTCCATCAGCTGTGAAAATAATAATCCCTTCTTGATGTATTTTCAGTAAGCAATATAAATTAAATATGATGATCCTGCTATGATTAACAAAATAACTAAAATGCAAAGATCTACCCAAAGTTTATAAGAAAGGCAAAAAAAGAAGAAGAAAAGAATCACATGTAGCTCTGCTTTCTGAAATTGAAAATTAGGGTAGTATACTACACGGCAAAAAAGTGAAATCTCATCAAATATATTTGTCTTATTTTCAGTGGAGAATGTTTTTTAGACTAAAAATGGGCCACATTCCCCAGACTAGTCCAGAAAATGTCTTGTTTTAAGTTACTGAAAGACTAAAATAAGGTCTGAATTGCTTGTAACAAGTAAAAAAATATCTGCCATTGGAACAGGAAAAACATTTCTTGTATGTAGACATTTTTCTAGTTTTAAGCAAATTTTTTCTTGTTTCATTGGCAGATTTTTTTTACTTGTTACACGCAATTCAGACCTTATTTTAGTCTTTAGATGACTTGAAACAAGACATTTTTCCAGACTGATAAGTTGAATATGGCTTATATTTAGTGCTGTCAGGCGATTAAAAAAATTAATCTAATTAATTACAGGATTTGTAATTAATTAATCTAATTAATTGCATTTTAGTCTCATATCTGCTTAAGGTCCCAAAATAAAGAATCTGAATTCCAGGACATTAAAACTTACATTAAAAACATTTGAAAATAAGGTGGGAATATATACAACACATTTTTAGGTACCCTGAGGCATAAGGAACACATGAAAAAAGTTTTATGGTTCTATCTTTACAAAATCTACACAGTCCTGCACCTAAGATAAGCTGATTTGATTTTTAGGACGGTTTTTGCTTCTGTTCACATTTTTACTCGATGTGGACTCAATTTTCACTGCAATATGAACTTCTATACTTCTATGAGGTCAGGAGAACCAGGGCTAAAGGCTAAAAACTGTGAGGAACTATGTACAAAACACTTTTTTCAAGTCTTGGATCCAAGAAAAGTGAAGTATTCTCAGTTTAACATGCTCTGAACACACAAACTGTTGCTGATTGGTGCAGAGCAGCCCTAAGCTGAAACATGACACCAGGAAGATGGAAGGAAATTTTCAAAGAATTCTTTAGATTTAAATACAGGACAAATATCGATCATTCAGGGCTTGTTTAAAGCAGTAGAGAGTGTAAAATTACCTGTTTTTTAAAGAATTGAGCAAACGGTTGATTTTCTGCAGATTTTCAAAAAGGACGTGTGAATAAACGAGATGTGGACGGCAGTCCCCTTAAAGGATAAGTTTGGTTTATACAGCTTTTACATTGTTTATAGAATGAAGTAGAACAAAATACTCACCCAGAAGGTTTTCCTGATCCAAGCAGTGCTTCAGGAGATATTTAGATCCAAAATCGTGCAGCGGACGTCCGTATGATGGGATCCATCGGGGCATAGACAGCGCCGCTCCTAAAACTGCATTAATCGTCCAAAAACTCGTGTTTTTCACCAATATTCCATCATGGTCCGCTCCGGGTTAGTCCTCTGCTGCAGTCTGTGTCACTCCAGACAGCGCTTTACTGTCCTCTGAACTGACTTTGTTTGCGCTTGCCCCTCAAAGAAAGGAGTCAGTGCTCCAGAGCGGACGTCCACTGCACGATTTTGGATCTAAATATCTCCTGAAGCACTGCTTGGATCAGGAAAACCTTCTGGGTGAGTATTTTGTTCTATTTCATTCTATAAACAATGTAAAAGCTGTATAAACCGAACTTTTCCTTTAACAGCGCTCTCTCTTCCCCCGGTTCAAAGCATGTTGCTAGATGTGATACATTCAGGGACCGTCGGAAATTTGAAAATCTGACAAGAACACCACTTTTTTCATGTAGGACAAACGGTTTGTAAATGCTAGACATTTGAACATAAGTGCGTCTTTGAACGCCTCGCGGGTTTGGGATCCAGATTAATCTGCGTTAATTTTTATGACGCGTTAATTTGCGGTGTAATTAATTAATCTAATTAACGCGTTACAATGACAGCCCTACCTATATTAAGTGTAATCAGATCATTTTTACTTAGAATAAGACAAAAACACTTAGAAAGATTTCAGTTTTTTGCAGTGTACAAAATAAACCCAACAGAACAGTCAGACTGCAGTTTGCAGTACCTAGACCATACAACATTCACAGCCTATGTTTGCCCACCCTGAGCAGTAAACTGAAATGAACCTCCTCTGACCTGTGTGCCTGTCTCTTTAAGAGATGTGCACGAGCACTCAAAAACACGGCATGTTTTAATAGTTCAAAGTGAACAATGGCTTTAAGGGGAGCCTCCTTTTATATTTTGTTTTACAGCCATCCGGGTGATCAGAGTCTGCTACAAACAGAAACACAGGAGTTTATTCAGGCAGAGCGAGGAGGGATATTAAACCAATCTAAGTTTGGATTGAATGTGCTGCACACAACCATAAATGTGACAAGAGAACAGAAGGATGACAATATGAAAACTGTGAAATGGAGATACTGATGATAATGATGTTGTTCCCACTGTCTTTTATTTATGCAGCAAAGAGTTATCAGCTCCGTACGCCATCCACTCGAGTATTCTGCAGCCGTATGGACGTGTGCATATTAAAGAAAATGTATTCTCAGGGTGTGAATAGGAAAATAATGATGCTAAACTTAGTGTTGTTTATCCACATTATGTCTTTTTTCATCCTGATCCCTGCGCTGCACCGCATGTTAAAACCTTAAATATCTGCCATTTCATCTTTGTCTAAGCAGGCCGGTCATGGATGGCGAACTCTTTTTAAATCAGGTTATCCACGTTTTGATTTACACCACCCGTCCAGCCCGCCAGGAATGGTAATGATCACATAAATTTATAGTGGGTGGGAGGAAAAACAGCACATTTAGCAGAAAGGAATGATTAACTTTGGCTTCTGTTGGAGGAGATTTCCCTCATGAGGAGTCTCAAAAGCACATCAGGATCCACACATTCTGATTCCCATGTCACTTCTGCGTCTGACAAACGAGGAGGAATTAAGATTATTTCAGCAAAACAAGAGCACACAGGGACAGAGCAGAAGATCTGAGTTTGGCTTCTTTTTAAAATCTCCAGTGAGAGGAGGTTTCTCAGTTTCTAGGTTACCGTTTCTCATTTATCGTGGATGAAAAACAAACGGTGATTGTGGCTGAAGATTGATGCTCCATGAAGAACAGACAGGTTTGATCTCAGAGAGGCTTTCACCTTGTTAAAAAGGAACCATAGGAGAGAGTCCTGCATTAAATCGAGAGTGAAAAGTCAAGTGAGGGGGGTCAGTGAGATTACCATGAAGGAGGGAAAGCTGCGAGAGAAGAAAAATATCCTTTCACAAAGTGTCAGTGAGGGCAAAGAGCCCTCAAGCATCGTTCTTAATCCACGGGATCAGAGCCGGGAGCCAGATCATTGGATTCAAACACCTCGACAAACACGCTGTGAATAAAGTCAGTCCTCATCAGCCGAGGGGTCACACATTTCATATCGTATTCAAAGCTGCGAGCTGGAGCAAGAACTCCAGGAAGCAGAAAGTTTAAAACGACCAAACGAGGACAAAAGCATTTAAAGGCACTGATTTGAAATATATCTTCGTACTAAAACCAACTGAGCTGAGGACTTTCTGAGTGATCTTAAAACAGTCTCATCTGTGCTCAGGTTTTCCTTGGGGTTCACACATCAAGTGATGGTACACAGACTGAATGTCTTTATGACAACACCACGCAGGCCACCAAAGTTTAGCAAAATGAAGAAGAATCTGAGTTTTTCTCTTCTGAAAACGATTTCTGAATTCTGTTGTGATGGTGGACACTGGAGCCTAACTGTCAGACAGAGAAAGGACAGAAGAGCAGAAGAAAGAGAAACAGGAGAGAGATAGAGCACAAGATAAAGGATAAAACATGGGCTAAAGGATAAAACACAAGCTAAAAGCAAAAACACATGCAAAAGGCAAAAACATGAACAAAAGGCTAAAAAAGCTAAAGGCTAAATCACAAGGTAAAGGCTAAAAAACATGGTAAGGCTAAAACACAGGCTAATGCTTAAACACAAGGCTAAAACACGGGCTAAAGGCTACTACTACTGCTGTCTGATAGAAAAAGGAAAGAAGAGCAAAAGAAAGACAAACTGGACAGAGATAGAGCACAAGCTAAAGGCTAAAACACAGGCTAAAGGCCCAAACACAAGCTAAATGCTAAAACACGAGCTGAAGGCTAATACTAGAGCGAAAGGCTAAAACACAGGCTGAAGACTAAAACACAAGCTATAGGGTAAAACAGAGGCTAATGGTTTAAACATGGACTTCTACCACCACTGTCTGACAGAACAAGGACAGAAGACCAACAGAAAGATTTACAGGAGAGAAAAAGAGCATAGGCCAAAGGCTAAAACACAAGCTTACGGCTAAAACATGAACCACAGGCTAAAACACAGGTTAAAAGCTATTAACATTAAAGGCGTGCTGAAAAATAAATGGAGGAAACATTAACCTGTTTCCAGGAAAAGCTGCATACGTGTGGACACATCCTCAGAGGGCAGTGAAGGCAGCAATGAGAGAAGAGGGGTAGAGACGAAGAGCTTCACATTTAAAGAACAGACGCTGAAAAGTTCAGCCTCTAAAAGTTTTAGGGGAGAGGGAAAGAAAAGGCAACTCCCTGCGAGTTTAGCAATTAGAAGCACCTTGTTAAGGATGGACGCTCACAGTGAGGAATGGACTACACTTAGACACACACACACACACACACACACACACACACACACACACACACACACACACACACACACACACTCACACAGCAGGGGACAAGCAATTGGCGGATGCAGACATTTAACAACTTTAACAACCAAATTCCTGCATCCTTTTCTTTGTACTTTCCACTCTCCTCCTCACCATACTTATCATATAATCAGAAAACAACATTTCTTCCCTTTTTCCTCTGCAGTGGTTCCTTAACAAATCTTCTTTCCTTTGTAATGAAGCATTACAGGGTTAGAGACATTAAATATAAAAGGGCCTAGCCCAAGGGGTCTGCAACCTGCAGCTTTTCACTCCTTTGCAGTGGTTACTTGTAGCTTTAAGAAAAAATTATTTAATTAAATAATTTTTGTTTTTCCAACATAGAGTATTGATAATTAAAGACATTGACACCAAATAAAATCATGCCTTAACATTTTGTTAAACTAATATGCATCAATCTGCATTTATTTTTTTAACTTTAGCATTTTTTCTGAATTGAGGGTTTTTTCTTCAATAATATCTTTTAAAGAAAGAAAATCCATGTTTTTTAAAAGGTTTTGCAAATTTTTTTGAAATATTTGCAAGCTTAAAAATTTTTTATATGTACTGCAATTTTTGTAAACTTTTTTTTCTTTTTTTTGAAGTTTTAAAAATTCTTGAAATTTTTACAGTTTTGAGGACATTTACCAAACTTTTTATTTTGGCAATTTTGGAAATTTAATAATTTGGGGAGATTTTGCAAAATTTTTTGAATATTTGAAAAATTGAAAAAAAAATGTTATTTAGTGCAAATTTTTTTAAACTGTTTACAAAATAGACGTACATTTTTGTAATATTAAAATCTCCTGACATTTTTCAGTTTGGGGAAAATTTTGCAAATTTTTGAAATAACATTTTTTTTGCAAATTTATTTAACTTTGGCAATTTTGGAAATTTAAAAATTTAGGGAATTTTTTGCACATTTTTTATTTTTTGAAAATTTTGCAACTTTTTGAAATTTCATACATTTTGCAAATGAATGAAATTTACAGAATTACATTTTTTTTTTCATTTATAGTATGCAAATTTATTACACAACTTAATATGATAACGATTCATTTTTACTATGTATAGAATTGAAGACATTTTTTGGTCTTTGTTGTGAAGATAAAGTAGATTTTGTGGCTCTTGAATGACTTTAATCCAGGTGAACTGAGGCCTGTGAAAGTAAAGTCTGCAGACCCCTGGCGTAGACCAATGATTCCTACAGGAGTCAGATCACAGTACGCTTCAACAAATGTTTGCAGCCTGCTGCTGGCCGCCTCTGTCTGTCCACCAGGAGCTGTCTAATGGTATTACCATCAATCCCCATGCACACGCTGCACCATGGCCTGCAGTATCTATATTTACCCACAAGGCCTGTGGATCACAGCCAGGGCCACACCTGCCTGTTTGGAGACAGGATACTGGGGGAAAGAACACCTGTGAGAGGAGGGTCAAGAGTTTGGCTCACAGTAAGAACCAGGAAAGTGCTGGTGTTGAAGATCAGATGTGGAATATGGCCCTTTAGTAGCATCTAGTGTTAGAAAGTTGTAACTGCACCCGTTGTGTCACTATTCCTCTGCACAGCCTCTGCAGTGCTTGATTTGATCAGGCTGGATTCAGTGGAAAAAATGCTAATGTTAGCGAGCTTTGTAACTTTTAACAAGCTCAGGAAAACAAGTGGAGGCAAGTCTGCTCCTAAAAACAAATACTGCCCTCGCACACAATATGCTGTGGTTTAAAAATGTTAGCAATTAGCCCGGTGAGACATAATCTCTACTAACAGATTCTGCACATCAACACAGAATCTGGAGGTGTGGGATGAGCTTTCTGGTGCCAGGAGTTTTATTCAGGAGAATAATTCATGCCAAAAGTGTATGCAAGCTCCAAATGCAAAGTGGCGTGTGCTGAAAATAGTCCAGGTGTATGAAATGGTGTGCAGCAGTGTTCACAGCAGAAGTCGTGATCCACCTGGATTAGCATCATTAGCATGAGTTTCATCACGGCTTCACTGCAGTTTAGTTAGGTTTCCAGGACCCACACATTATCCTATCACTGATCAGCAACCTCTCCCTTTTCACAGTCTGATCTGTGAGTTAAAGCTTTTAACATGTCAGGGTTATCATGACTTCTCATGATGATCTTCATTAGCAGTGTTAGAGCCGCCCATGGCTTCATTTCCACACTCGGCTCATTAACCGTGAGCTCATGCAGGTGACTGAAGATGTGACGACACAGCGGGGCGTGTTGCACATGAAGCCACCACTGTGTCATGGTATGTTTGTGTAGAGAGCAATGCTGTGATGAGATGCTAATCACTGACACTTTGCTCCACATGTTTGAGGTTACTTTTCATTTCCACTCATTATGAGCTTTGAAGACAAAATACCAACACTGCAGGTGACAACATACATCTCTATCCACTGGATATCCTGCTGATTTGAGGTGTATTCATTAGGATTTTAGAATATAAAACAATACCAGGTGCTTTTTGAAAGGAATTTTGAGAACTACTCTTCCAGGAACAAAATACACCATTGGAGATAGTCTCCCTGACGTCGCCCATCTGTTTCTGAAACAGAGTTTTAAAGAACAACAGCCGGTGCTGCTCTTGCCATCCATCCCCAAATCTTCTCTATTGGATTTAAATCAGGGGAACATGGGGATGGTCCAAAGAGTGATGTTATTCTCCCTGAAGAAGTCCTTCATCAAGCCAGCATTGTAACCTACATGTAACCATGGCTGCATTGTTTACATGTGAAACCAGCTGTTAGCAGCCTGTAGCATGTCAATGCTAACTGGTGCTAGGCCTGATGTTTTCCACAAGGTGAGGAGAAGGAGGTGAGGACGACGTGCTGGTTCTCAGGTGTGAGCTAAGAAGTGACGACATGGACCTGTCCTTCCATCCATCGTTATTGGGAACGTAAGATCTATCTCCAATAAGATGGACGAGCTAGCTGTGCTAACCCAGCAACAGAGGGAATACCAGAGGGCAGAGTAGCATCATGCTATTCACAGACATGGCTAACGACATGGCTTCTTGATTGCTGCTGTGACTCCTCCTGAGTTTCCCCTCAGGGATAAATAAAGTATTTTCTATTCTATTCTATTCTATTCTATTCTATTCTATTCTAAGTGAGCTTTGTTTTGCCACTCAGTCTGACTGAAGTGGGCGTGTCACAGAAGGGAAGTGACATAAACGCATATCCTCTATTCAGATGGTTTTAATGTTGAAAATCAGTCAGTACTGCCCTGTATGCATGGTCTCCTGAAGTTTTCAGATGTGACAGTCGTCAGAGTCGGACTTTGAATGAGGAGATGTGGGAAAAGAAAAGTTTTGGCTGAGAATTTCCTCAACTGCTGGTTCCAATGTGGAGATGAAATTAGTGGACTCTCCAAGGGGCTTAATCGTCATCAGATGATAGCTGATGGGCACTGTGATTGGCTGTTAATGATGAGAATAATGATTCCAGAGACTGACTGAAGAAAATTATTAAAAATTAGTAAAATAGCTGGAAGAGACTCTGCGAGGTTCCCTCCATCCACATAAATCTGACGTCTAGCTGTGAGTACGAACCATCCAGCAGCTCTCCAAGAACAGCCCGTAATTTCTTTCATATCATTTTACTTCTGAATCTGAAGTTGTGATTGAATCGCTTTCTCATCTGGTGGAGCAATTACATTTTTAATGTGAAACTAAATGGAGCTGAAATTGTACCCTCATTGAAAAACGAGCCGCTTGTCACTGTGATTGAAGAACAAAATCCAAACTTTTCCCTCTTTCTTTCTTTCTTTCTTCACACTCCCTCCACCTGTCTCCACGGCGCCGTTTTTCTCCACTGCTGTTTTTTCCACATGCCGAAGTGACAGACCGAAATGAATGTCTGCATCCAGCACGCCTGACTGATTAATCACGTCGTTTCTGTTTGTGCTGTCGCTAAAGTTTGGCTTTACTTCCCTTAACATCCTCATCATCAATAACAGTTGATTTTGTGTCATCGCTCCACTTCAGCGTGTCTTTTTGTGAAACATCCGCCACACTCGTGCTTCACAGCAGCACCACCTCAGTGATGGATGGTGATGATGCGTTTTAAGAAATGATGATATCCTGCCTGAACAGACCGAACAGGAGACACAATCAGAGGAGAAAGGAAGGTAATGTTTGATAATGAATGACTCCAAACAACACGAGACGCTCAAGAGGAGAAGAGTGAAGATTGATAATGAAGGTGCAGATCTGAAGGAGGAGAGGGCTCGAATACAGACAGTTTCTACTAAAAATAAACTCTACTTTTGCAGTCAAGGAAGGGTTTCTGTCTTATTAGGCTTAATGAGATTCATTCACCTGAGAAGTCCAGAAAAAAATGTCTCATTTCAAGATCTAAGGCAAAAATTACAGCCAAGTTGGTGGGTAATTGTAAAAAAAGCCAATGCAGATATGTTTCTTGTAGGGACGTCCTGATCTTCATTTTTTGCCCTGGATCCCGATTAATTATTAAAACTTTGCTGAGGAAGTGAGAAAGTGAAGCAGCACAGTCTTTTTTGTGTGTTAACAATACTGAATATCAAAAAAAAAAAAAAAACAGTTAAAGCTCATTAAGTCTATTTAACTTAGTCCAGCTAGTTTTTGAAGTTAAACCCTGTGGATCCCAAACCCGCCGGCGGGATCAAAATACCACTTACTTTTTAAATGGCTGGCATTTACAAGCCATTTATCCAATCCAAAAACTGAAAACACTGGGTTAATCATCAGATTCTCAAGTTTCTGAGGGTACCTGAATGTATCACATATGAAGATGGAAACATGTCATAACATGCCGCAAAAGATGGGAGAATTTCATCAACATTGCTCTGAATATCATGTCTTCCCAGAACATTTGCAGAAAATGACGCGTTGGCCCTCAGCAGCAAATTTGGCTTTCTGACGGCTAAAATAAATGATAAGTTAAAAGGATTGGCTAGAATTTCTGAGCACCAATACTTTAAAAAATGCAAAAATCGGCCCTATCAAACACTTGGGATCGGGACATCCCTAGTTTCTTGTATTAGGACATTATTCTAATTTCATGAAGCTAACGGTTTGAGATAAGTTAGTTGCAACAGAGAGTAAAATCACTGGCCACTTGATTAGGAACACCTGTTCAACTACTCGTTAACTCAATTATCTAACAAGCTAATCACATGGCAGCAACTCTGCGGCATTTAGTCAAAAAGACAAGGTGACGACAAGTTGCTTAGCAGGTTATCGCTTGGTTCAGCCACAGTGAGCATTGTGGACAACATGGTATCTGACATTAGCGCCAATGCTAGAGATATGTATCATAAAAGTGTATCAGATAAATGCATCAGTTTGCTTTTAGGGCTGTCTACTGGCACTATTTAGCTTGTCAGTTGTTGCTTGTTTTGGGGTTTTTTTCAGGGGTGGGGGTGGGGGTGGTCCTTGGTCTGACACAATTTGAAACACTTTTTTACAGGGAATGGTCCAAAAAGAGGAAATATCCAGTGAGCAGCAGTTCCATGGGACACGTTGATGCCAAAATGAGAATGGACAGACTGGTTGGAGCTGATAGAAAGGCAACAGTAACTCAAATAACCACTGGTTACAACCGAGGTCTGCAGAAGAGCATCTCTGAACACACAACACGTCCAACCTTGAGGCAGATGGGCTACAGCAGCAGAAGACCACACCGGGTGACCCTCCTGTCAGCTAAGAACAGGAAACTGAGGCTACAATTCACACAGCAACACCAAAACTGGACAATAGAAGATTGGAGAAACGTTGCCTGGTCTGATGAGTCTGGATTTCTGCTCCACATTCAGATGGTAGGCTCAGAATTTGGCCTCAACAACATGAAAGCATGGATCCATCCTGCCTTGTATCAACGGTTCAGGCTGCTGCTGCTGGTGTAATGGTGTGGGGGAGATTTTCTTGGCTCACTTTGGGCCCCTAAGTACCAACTGAGCATGGTTTAAAGTCCACAGCCTACCTGAGTATTGTTGCTGCCCATGTCCATCCCTTTATGAGCACAGTGTACCCATCTTCTGATGGCTACTTCCAGCAGGATAACGCTCCATGTCATAAAGCTGGAATCATCTCAGACTGCTTTCTTCAACATGACAATGAGTTCCCTGGACTCAAATGTCCTCCACAGTCCCCAGATCTCAATCCAATAGAGCACCTTTGGGATGTGGTGGAACGGGAGATTCTCATCATGGATGTTCAGACCACAAATCTGCAGCAACTGTTGATGCTATCATGTCAATATGGACCAAACTCTCTGAGGAAGGTTTCCAGGACCTTGTTGAATCTATGCCACCAAGGATTAAGGCGGTTCTGAAGGAAAAAGGGGGTCCAACCCAGTACTTATAAGATGCACTTTAGTTTTATTTATTAAGAATTTGACCTCCATCTGAAATCAAACCTCACCCTCAGCTAGGGATGGGTATCTGTCAGATTTGAAATGATATTGTACCGATGCCCAGTACCTGGCCATTGGTACAGGTACTTAATGGTACCAATTTTCTGCACTTTTTGTGTTAATGTGGTAAAAAATATCAATTTGTCTAATAATAAAAGGTAAAGTTATTCAATTCAACATATTTGTTCTTCAATATATAACCTTGGAATGCTGCGTTCATGTCCAGCCTGGAAAATCACCCACTCTTCCACTCCCTCACAGTCACAAGGATGCGTTCAGGTACCTAAACACCTGTACCTGGTACTTTTGGCAGAATTTGGTCAGTACCTATAGAAGTGCCTAAGTCCATCAGTACCCATTCCTACCCTTAGCTTATTTTCTGGAAATATGGTATTTATTTGGATAAATTCAGACGTCTGTGATTATTTCTTTGTTCTTCACTGTGACTGCTCATATTCTGAAAACGATGAAATGATGTTTATTGAGCTGCTTTAATTCCCTGCTTCTGCTGCTGTGAAAGAAAAAGAAAAAGTGAAATATCTGCATCAACACCCAGTGTTGGACGTCACGTCTCCTGATGACTCATCGCTTGTCGTGGTGTTTGTTTTCTCCTCTCTGCTTTCTGAATTTCCATCCGCTAATCCAATGAGAAATTACTGCAATTAGTTTAGTATTAAAAAGGACTTAAATCCTTGAATTCATATCAAATACACGAAACAAGAGAGCGGGAAAGAGTTTAAGGATTAGTAAGAGACGGAGAGTTACAGAGAAAATGAAGCGAGCGGAGCTGTAATACCCTTGTGAGACCTCTGTATTTACTGCACTGTTAAGCAGCATCCATTTATCTTCTGAAAAAACCTGCTTTCTCCTACACACACACACTCACACACTCACACACTCACACACAGGGCCCAGCGAGGGCCTTCTCCCCAGACAGCTCAGCTAATTAGCTCCATTTAAATGAATGGGTTAAGCAGAGTTCCCTTTACAATATGTGCTGCTGCTACAAATGCATCTCATTTAACTGTGCACTGCCACACACAGACACACATTTACTTCCCCAAACAGCATGTGTTCACTTTAACCCTGAAGGAAACTGTCTCTCCAGCTCCAGAAGAAGAAGAAGACGTGAGACTGAATGAGCGGATCAAGAGTTTCTGTATCAAAACAAAGAAGAAGAGATGAGGAGATCATGGAGGGCAGAGCGGGAATATTTATTGTGTTGAAAATTTATTTATGTTTGAAAAGATTTGGTTTTGGTCCCAACCTCATATCTAAGGTCAAACTCTTGTGACTTTAAAGGAGAGATATCCCCATACGCAGATGACTTACTTCTATATTTACCTGAGTTGACCCTATTCAAGCCTTTTCAAAGCACTACAGGTCAACAGTTTTACAACACCACAATTTTTCAATCCAATGAAAAGCTTGAAATGATTCGTAAGTCAGTGTTGAACTGCCAGAGGTTACCCAAAACTGAAAAATTGTGAAAATGTCATAATTATACTAAAAGGCCCTTTAACAAGTTGAAGTTGCTGTTCGCGCCTTGAAAGTTGGAGCCACCATTTCCTGTAGGTGTCCCAAGTTTTCTCGATTCTTTTCAACCATCTCTGTGTGTCCAAAAGTAGAAAACAACAACAAAAAAGACTCAGAAACTGGGACTGGAGATTCTAACAGGAAGTGGTCTGGCAGAACCAAAGCCAAACCAGAATCAGAATACAAGTTTTTGAGAGCTTCACAGCTTCAAAGAGGTGGTAGTGTCTCAGTCTCAGTTACTGTGAAGAGAAGACTTTGAGCTGCAGTGGTGGCAAGTCAGCCACACAGTAAATAAAAGCTGCGTTTCCACCAAGCAGACCAGTTCGGTTTGTCTCGGTACGGCACACATTTTGTGGCATTTCCACTGACTTATCCTGGGACTGATCCCCAAATAGTCGAGACGAGCCGTCCCACTTTTTGGGACCCTTTTCGTATGGGTGCTACTGAACCGAACCGCGCTGCTTGGTGGAAACCAGAAGTAGTAGTGGTAGTGTCACAGTCTCAGTTTCAGTTACTGTGAAGAGAAGTCTTTGAGATGCAGCGATGGCAGGTCAGACTGCAGAAAGTTTCCATGGAGTGGTCCAGTTCGGATTAGTACAGTTTGCTGAGGGTCAAATAGGTAAACCCTGATCCTGTTTGCGTTTCCACAACCAACTGCGCCCTTCTTGGTTGGCAGCGTGTAAGCTAGATGTCGATTGTCAGCTTCGTAATAGCAAAATTGGCACAGCAGCACGACACAGTGTATCCCACTAATAAATCCAACGAAGAAGAAAAACACGACACAGTGAGCAAAGAGTAACGATGGAGGACATCCAGCAGTGAAGATTTAAACATAGCAGGGTTACGTGTTGTTCTTTATTACCGCTGTCGCATGAAAAGTGACCATTTTTTGAACCAAGCAATGGACTGCTGTGTTACTAGTTCTACCATTTGGGGTCAGATTGGTTTAGTCTGGCACTCCGACAAACAGGGTACCAAAAAGTGGGACGGTACGGGTCGGTAATTTGGGGACCTGTCCGAGTTTTAGTCCAAGGAAATGACACAAAATGCGTGTTGTACCGAGACAAACCAAACTGAGCTTGTTGGAAACAGGAATGAAGACTGAGGCAGAAAAAGAAAAAGAGGCTTGCCTGACCGTCAAACACCACCACTGCACTAGCAAAGACAGGAAGAGGGAGCTATGGACTGATGAATCCAGATTGAACTCTTGGCTTCATCATCAGGATGTCTGTACAGCGTACGTGGAGTAGACTAAGGAAAGGATGGTTCCTCAGTGCTTGACATCGAATGTAAACATGGAGGAGGAAGCATGAAGGTCTGGGGCTGGTTAGAGGACCTTCAGCTGGAACAGAGCCAGAAGTTAAGACCTTTCTAGTAAATTTATTTGATTTCCATTAAATTAAATTCTGGTTTATAAATTGATTCCATGGTTTTTTATTTTAAATTCTACAGATGGCTTTAAATACTAAGGCATTAATATTTAATATGCTGAAACTATAAAAACTATCTGCCTCGATCAGAGAAATTAAACCAGATCTTCAGAAATGGGAAACCCCTGAACACCCTGACAGAAACCTTCAAACAAACTCTGTCTTAATGAGAACACAGGTAGCACCAACGCTCTGACTCCAGTCGTCCCCTCACAATGAGCACAAACCACCTCCTCCCATCGTTCCTCCTTTCACCTCCTCCTCTGTGGCATCAATAAGTCATGGACGTGCTCCTGGTGCAGCTGCAGGAGACGCAGGGTGGAGAAAAACGTGTGTTTCCCCTGAAATATTGAACAGCCTCGTGTTCAGCAGCTGTAAACCTGCGTGCACTGGAGGGACATGCTCCAGTGTGTGTGTGTGTGTGTGTGTGTGTGTGTGTGTAACCTGATTAGAGATTACCTGTTGGGATGCTCTAGTTTTACAAAATCTTCACTTTGGCTGAAGTTTTTTGGAAAACATCTTTTTCAGAAAACGCTAAGTATGCCAATGAGCCCAATAGCTTTATTATTATGCGTCAGATTTCTCCCCCTCACTGTTAAACTCATAGTAATCATAGTTGCAAAGTCCACTTATTGTGATCGACGTTGGATTTGGTCTTCTGTCAAGTTGCTTGCAAGTTTTTTCAGTTGCAGGTTTTGGGGCTTTATTTCCAGAGTGCAGACACACATTTGGGCTTCTTCAGCTGACTGTAAAATCCCAGTCTGATTTCAAGTCCCTATAACAAGAAACACTAACATTACAACGCATACTTAAGTTTCACTTTCTTTTCTTTATGTATGCCCCTCTCACTCACTGCGCTCATGCACAGTCACTCTAGTTTGGTGTTATTTTACAGCAAAATATTGTAAGCTATGATGTTTTCACAAAACACGTAAGGTTCTGTGCCAACATGACGTCACAAACTTACGCAAACATCTAAAAACGCACAACAAAACTCAACTCAAATTAATTTATAAAGCACTTTAAAAACAACCACAACTAAAACTAACTGCTTTGACTCCTTTGCAATGGCTCCTTTTAGATTTAAGAAAATATTATTGAAATAAAGAATTTGTGTTTTTCTTACAAAGGGTATTGATGATTAAGGATATTGAAACTAAATAAAATCCTGCGTTAATATTTAATTGAACTAAATCTTCATCCCATCTGTCAATAAAGCCTGCCACAGCTCTACTTCACCTCCTACAACATCAACAGCCCACCAACTTTCCATGCACCTGTGGCTAACCTCAAGTTTTACAGCCCTGGGAAGATAACTACATCTACAAAAAGACTAATCTGGAAGAAAATACTGATTTTAATTCTGTGTGGATGGATTCATTTAACTACCAACTTTATATACATGCTTGATATGTGGCAAGACATTAGCAAACAACAACAAAAAAACATTGAAGAGTTGAGCCATATTATAAATATATATCGTCAAATTCAAGTACTATTTGAAAAAAAAGGTTTTAAAGTTTAATTTTTTTTTTGGATGTACATTTTGAAATTTTTAAACAAATTGTGAAATTTTTGCATCTTTTTTGACAATATTTGAAATATCTTTTTTTCTTTTATTTTTTTAATTTTCCAAATTTTATTTTTATATTTCAGTTCAATTTTAAAATATACAAATATTTGAAATTTCTGCAAATGTATTAAAATATTGAACTAAGTGATCACATGTACAACTTCAAGTAAAATTTACAAATTTGATTACTACTTGGAAAAAAAGGCAAATTTTTGAAGTTTAAAATGTTGTCACGATTTTTGTACATTTTGAAATTTCAAAAAATAATTTGTGAAATTTTTGCAACCTTTTTTGACAATTTTTGAAGGTTCTGTTTTTTAGAAATTTTTGCAATTTTTTTTACGTTTTATTTTTACATTTCAATTCAATTTTACACATTTTTTTGTAAATATTTCAATTTCCCTGCTTGGGTATAAGTATTAAATTAAGACATCACATGTACAATTTCATAAATTAAAAAAACTTAATTGATAGTTATTTACTATTTTTTTTGTTTATTGAATTTTGCACACTTATCTTCTTTATTGTGAAGAAAAAGTAGATTTTCTGGCTCTGGAATGACTCCAATCAAGGTGAGCTGAGGCAAACTGGCTCCTATGAAAGCAAAGGGTGCAGACCCCTGTGCTATATCATTACACAACCTGTATGTAAACAGGCACAGATGACAAAGTGCAAAGTGGTTCGGCAGCATTTTGATTTGGAAAATGAAGATAGTTATATGCAGATGATGTCAGGTTTAAGTGAGCAGAACATAGCATAGAGCTTAAGGCTGGTGATGCTTTATCTTCTTATTTTAGTCCACATGTTTCTACAAATGTAGATGTTTTCTGAAAGTTTTCCTACCTTTTGGAAATTTAATCAGATGTTATTGAACTTCTGCTCAAACATGTAAATCAGTTGCTTTGAAACATCCCTCAAGGACACCCTGGATGGACAGAAATCATGTTTCTCTAAAGCTTTCGAAAATCAAAAGCACAAAAGCACTCAAACTTCATCTGCTAACTCTATTTTAAAACCCATTTTCAGTATAGTAAAGTATTTCTCTTGAACCAGAGAGGCAGCGGGAAAATAAAAACCACACACAGAGCAAGTGAAGCAAACTAATTGAGGAGAAGACGAAAGAGAAAGAACTGAGTCAAGAGGCTTTATTTGTCAGTATGGATGTGTGTGTGTGTGTGTGTGTGTGTGTGTGTGTGTGTGTGTGTGTGTGTGTGTGTGTGTGTGTGTGTGTGAGTGTGTGTGTTCAGACATGCTTGTGTTAACTTCTAAATCCTCTGCAAAGTCAGAAGAGTCTTTCATTCCCAAGACGAGCAAACATTGGCCCGCGTTCTGTCGGCACAACTGCTGCACCTTCAACCAGTAGCAGCTGTTTGTTTCCCTCTGTATCCCCACGCCACGGCTTCTTTTAGACTTAACAAGAGGAAGGAAGGAGCGGCTGCCAAAGAAATACGACTTTGTACCACTTAAAAATAATGTTTTTCAACCAGCTGGTGAGAAATGGGAAAGAAGACGGCGAGGAGCTTGTGCCTACGTTTTTTTTTTTTTCAATAAGACACAAACTTGATGGATAAACCAAGTTACGGGGAAGCTTTTTATTGAAGCAATGATTTTCTTTTTATTATTCCATTTCTAAAATGTTCCTTCAGTTTGCATGCAGGGTAGTTTTTCTACTTTTATTTTGCCTTATGGGGCGAGGTTTTCAGCTCCCATCCAAACACAAGTTTATCAGCCGTCTTCACTCCGTCTTATCTCTCACTCCTCGCTGCACACACAGGAATCTGCTTCTGTCATATCAGGAAAAACCTGCACCTCACGTGTGGCCGGCAGCAGCAATACATCCTCATTTAAAACCTATATAACACTTTTTATCTCCATTTATATTTAATGAACAGAAATCTTATCGGCTCCGTATCTGTCGAGGCTGCACTAAAAGTTTATGGTACCATCAGCACACTGTTACTCCTCTGACTCCCTCTCCGCTTCCTGCAGGAGATACTGAGGCAGATATTGGCCTGCTGGACCCTCAGGCCATTTGTTTGTCCATAAAAACAGCTTTGCTGCTCAAGCTGTTTGGAGGAATTTGATGGAAATTGGATGTGGAGCTGTAAAATTGGCTGTAGTGTATAGAAAAGAGGAGGCTGCCTGATAAAGAGATCAGATCATCTGGGATAAATTTATCTTTTTTAGCCCTTTATGTTGCCCTGAATGAAATGCATGCACCCATAATGATCCTTGATTGTTATTGAAATGATATAAGGCTTACATGGCACTTTTCAAATTTTTGAGTCGGCTTGATGCTCAGTCATAATAAGCCTAAAGAAAGAAAAGAAGCTGAACTTAAACCATTTATTAAAGTGTGACAAGACGCTGAAAGTTTAAAGAGGGGGTGTTTCAAACGTGGATATGAGGTAAAAATGCTGGATGTGCAAACTAAACGTGCAGATTTTCAAACCTCTAAACAGTCATGTGTTGAAGAAATCCCTGAATCTGACAGTAAACTGATTAAAGAGGCAGCAGCTCAGACCAAGTGTTTCAGACAGATGCTAAAATATTTTTGTTCTAAAACACCAGTGACATAAAAAATAGGCTTTAATTACATGGGCATCAGAGGGACAAAAATAAATTCTAAAAAAAAAAAAAAGAAAAGGCACAATACCCCCTCTTTAAGTTTAATTAAGCTGTTGAGGTTTTAAGGAAGGGTCTAAAGGATGTTCCTTAAAAGCTAAAATGTCAGCTTTTAGAAAAATAATCCTGCTCAATCATCTCCTAGGGGCTTCTACACATGTGTGTCAGTATCTGTGTCTGCTTCAACCCCCCTCCTCTGCCTGGATGTTAACGTTCTGGTTGTGTCAGGACATTTTTGGGCAACAATAGCAAGTGGAGGGAGCTATCCTGAGCCACTATGATAGAGGACGCAGCACGGAGAAAGAAAACCACAACCAAAGTGAAACAAAGTGATTAGCTTGTGCTAACATGCCAAGTCAGGTACACGGCTCTCGAGTCCCTCACACGTAGAAACGTGATGCTGCAGGCTGTGGGTGTGGGCTGCTGCTGGCACTGAGCCAAAGGGAAGGAGCCCAGTTTGAATGCTATGTTTACTAACAAGTAATGACAATCCCCACAGATCCTGCCTGTATGCTATATAGAAAGTAGTTTCAGTGTCAGAAGGGGAATTACAGACCAAGTTTCGAGTAAGTAGAGTAGTAACCACTAAAGTCATTAACAACCAACAAGGGGATGGAGAAAGAAAACATTAAACTGAGACAAATAAACTCACCAAACAAAACGATACAAAGCTCCAAGAATGAGAAACAGGAACCACCAGAGCCAAGCAGCTGATCAGACAACTGAGATGAGAGGAAATCTTCCTTTGACAGAACATAACAGGTGGACAAGACCAAGTACTCCTCACATCTAGAGCATGTACTGTATCTTAATCTAACCCTGAAGGATCATTTCAGCTATAAAATCAGTTTTTCTATTACGAATAAATGTAGAAAGTTTGTATTAATGTTTTCATTATAAAAATACTCTTTTGGCTTCTTTTATCTACATTCAGGGACAAACTGTCATTCATCTATAACAGGGGTCTGCAACCTTTACCTTCATATATACATATATATACATATTTAAATTTGCAGAAGTTTCAAAACACTTGCAAAATTATTTTTTTGAATTATTAAAAAAAAGTCAAAAATATTTTAAATTTACAAAATTTTTCAAATAAAATAAAAATACTCATTTTAAAAAGTTGCAACATTTCAACGTTTTTTTTAATTTAAAAAAATTACCAAGTTTACAAAAATTTGAAAATTTTTGAAATACTTAAATTTGATGGTATTTATTACATGGCTCAATTCATCATATTTTTATTTATTTATCTTGTGATTTTCTAACGTCTTACCTCATGATAAGCATGTAAATTAAGCAGGCCTATTGAATATTTAGTTTAGAAAAAGTTCAGGAAAATGTTAAACATTCAGAAAAAATGTTTCAAATTTCACAAAAAAATAAAAGTTTAAAAAAAAATAAAATTCTTTTTTTTTTTAACTGCAAAACTTTCACAATTTCTTTTGAACTTTTAAAAATTGGCAAAACCTTAAAATATTCTGAAATTTACAAAATCTACAAAATTAGGGGAAAAAAAAACGTAAAGTTGGCTCAACAATATGGCTCAACTTGTCATGTTTTCAATATTTATTTTTTTATTTTCTAATGTCTTACCTTATATTTAGCATGTACCTTAAGCAGGCCCATTCAATATATGTTCATAAAAATGTTGAGGCATAATTTTTTTTAGTGTCAGTGTCCTTAATCATCAATACCCTCTGTAAGGAAACTAAAAAAAATTAATTTCATTAATATTTTTTAAAGCTAACAGGAGCCACTGCAAAGGAGTCCAAGAGCCGCATGGGGCTCCAGAGCCACAGGTTGAGAACCCTTGATCTATCATGTAGTTGCTAAGTGAAGTGAAAAGTATGTACGATGTTTCGTGGGGACTAACTACAATGACTAAAATATTACAGTGAATGGACTGGATAAATTTTAATTGGATAAAACACATGCTGCGTCTTTTCAGTGAGATTTGTTTACAGTCAGTTAGGATAGAGCAACAAGAAAAATAAGCTAATATCATAAAAGAAAATTCAGCTAATAACCCCGACGCTGCCTTTCTGCTCCTTAAAATCAGTGTAACACAGAAAAACAGCCTCTGTTAGAAACTTTTAATTATCAGCGCTTTGTTGAGTCGGTGAGCAGACTTGTTTATTTCTTGTAAATAAGGTGGTTTCACATTTGTGTGTCTGTGAGCTCTGCACCGTGTTGTTTTTCAGTATGCTAATGAGGCGGGGAGCTGGCACAGCAGGACTTCTACAAACCAAAACAGAAAAAAAAAAAGTCCCTCCACAGACTCTCTATCCGAGCATGTGGCCCTGCTGAAGAAGTTCAGAGTGGGGACTTTCCACGGGGGTTTCAAACTCAGGGAAAAAGAAATCTGTTATTCTTTGCAGCATTCTGAAATCAAGTCACATGAACATTAATGGGGACGTCGTTAGATTCCCAGTGGTGTCTCGTTAAAACCAGAATGTTCCCAACAAACTTTCCACACTGCTGTTTTTTACTTTGACATTTTCTCCTTTAAAAAAAAATCACCAAATGTTCTTCTCTCAGCCTCTCATTTCATCACTCTCGGTTTTTAATTTGATAAATTAGACTTTCTGCCCACTCACTGTCTGTAATTATTACATTTCCTATATGTTCCACTAGAGGTCACTGTTGCCTTTCAGCGACAAATCTCTGCACAGTAAACATTGTTAGTGTTAGTATGTTTGTTCTTTTTCACGTGACATCTGCAGCTGTTGAAAAACTAAGATGATCCACGTGATGAGACAGCATCGACTGAGAAAGGAGGTGAAACTACTTGTGCCACAAATCGAGAGAGCTATGTGTTTTCTTCTGCAGCATGTATTTGAGGAAATTGGTAAAAGCAGCTGTGGAAGAAAGTGGGTGTTCATCCTGAATTAAACGGTCAGACCAGCTCTCCAGCTGCTGAAAGAAATGCATGTCTGTCTTTGAATGTGGAAGGAGTTTTAAGCTCCATAAGCAAAGTCTCAAGACGCAAACGCTGCCAAACACAGCAAGACAAGAACTTACAGGGTACAACAGCTCTATTTTCTTTGACTATTTCTTTTGTCTTTTCCATCATCTCTGTATTTGGAGTGGATCATTACTTTGTATGGTTCATTTTTTGATCGTGGACACCAAACTGGTTTTATCTTCAGTATTTTTAAAATATTTTTGCTCCTGTGTTTGTCTGGAGATCCTACATGTAACCATGGCTGCATTGTTTACATGTGAAATCAGCTGTTTGCAGCCTGTAGCATGTCAATGCTAACTGGTGCTAGGCCAGATGTTCCCCACAAGGTGAGGAGAAGGAGGTGAGGATGACGTGCTGGTTCTCAGGTGTGAGCTAAGAAGTGACGACATGGACCTGTCCTTCCATCCATCGTTATTGGGAACGTAAGATCTATCTCCAATAAGATGGACGAGCTAGCTGTGCTAACCCAGCAACAGAGGGAATACCAGAGGGCAGAGTAGCATCATGCTATTCACAGACATGGCTAACAGAGCTAACACCAACGCCACATTGGAGGAACTTCACCTGCTGCACTTTCTATACACTTTCTTACTTTTGTTTTCTTGATGGCTGCTGTGACTCCTCCTGAATTTCCCCTCACGGATAAGCAAAGTATTTTCTTCTCTATTTTATTCTATTCTAAATAAACTTTTTTTTCCTGTCCTTTTTTTATTAAAGCCCCAATCCTCTGTCATACTTAATGGCAAGGGAAGGTTACAAGGGCAAAATGTAAATTCTGGTCATTTCCTCCCGTATTAAGCTTGAGATCAGGAGTATTTGATAAGATCCTGGAGGACCAGAATCTATATTCCTGTATTTCAGTCCAGAAAGCTTAAAACAGCATCTGTAGGGAAGCTAGAAACCAGTCTTGAGCCAGTGATGAGAGAGGCTTTGTTGTACAGAGGTGCGTTTCCTCAAACAGGACACAAGATGGCGCTGGAGTCCAGCTTTACTGCGTCTGCTGTGCCGTCCAAGGAGAAGAAGATGACTCACACCACAGATCCAGACCTGCACGGTGGTTTTACAATAAAGTGATTATGTAACAACACAGTAAACGCCGTACACAAACACACCTGTGCACGAGTGTGGGTACACTAACAAACAGAAACACACACACACTGAAACACATGCAGGGTTGACACACACTCATGCGTGGTGACATTGCCCTTCACGGACAGAGGACACAGACTGGAGGAGACCAGACGAGGAGCCTGTGGCCTTCGTGCGTAAACAGTGATAACAGGAAACGCTGGCGGCATGACGGGAACGAGACGCTGTTAACAAGGGCAGAGCAGCCAGAGAAAACAGAGAAGGAGAGGATGTTTCTTTAAAACATTGATCTCAAGTAGTTCACTCATACCATATTTCAAGTGTTTTTCATGACCTCTGACTGTGCAGCTTGACTGAACGAAGAAAAGAAAATCTTGTTAGGGACACCTTCGCTGAAACGTGCGGAGAAAAGGCCGAGGAGATGTAAATTTGAGGAAGCATATTTTGCACATTCTGAGATTTTTGATCTGACGGAGGATGAATCAGTGTCTGTAATCTTCCCTCCTCTCAGACAGATGCCACAATCTCAGAAAGGTCTCCTTCTCTCCGAGACTGGCTCACATGCAGCGACGAGCAGCTGACGGGGACACGTGTTTCTGTCGAAGGAGCAACTGTGGGTCCCCGACACTTGCTGCTACCTCCCGTCTGGGCTCAGGGCCAAAGCTGGAGCTGAAAACCTGAAGAATGAAAGATTTGATTGTCGAAGTCTTTGATTTTCTCTGGAAGCCAAAGTTTCCATTGAGACTTCAACTGTTTCCTTCAGTAGCACGCTGACGCCTACGAAATGACCACATGCATGACTCCACAGAGGTGATGAATCATTTTAAGACGGCTGTTAACCTCCATGAGGAGTCACGAGAGGAGCTGGGTCACCTCTGTGCTACTCTACACCAAACTTACGAGGATGTGGGTCTGAAACAATGCACACGCTCTGACTTCATTTTCTGACTAAATGATGATGAAACGCTGGAGCTGATTCCTCCGGTCCTCCGGCCAAAACCGTCAAATGAGAGATTTGTTTCTATCTTCAAGTCATTAGACGGGAAAATCGCAAAACCAGCTTACTCTGGTTCTGGGTCCAAGCACGTGTGTGAGCATCCTCGACTTTCATCACCACATTTTTCTCTTTACATCATTCTTTACAAACTAAATCATTTTCCAACTCTGTGACCTACGTCTTCTTTAGTTTTTAACAGAATTGGATGCAGGAGGAAGCATCAAACCGAACAGCTGGCGAAGCCGCGTTTTGGCCGAAGGATGGAGCGGCACTGCCATGCAGCGGTGCTCATCAATCTTTATCCTCTTCACGTTCCTCCACCCAACTTCCCAGCCTCCTCCCTCCTCCCCTCCTTCCCCTCCTGGCTCACGTGGATGCGGCGGGAGCAGCATGAGGGGGAGCGAAAAAAGAGGCTCATCTGTTTCTTACTGGGGCAGCTGTGTTGCAGCGCTCCCTTTCCTCCCTTCTCACCTATTTCCTGCAACTCCGCGCTCTCGTGTTCATCATCTTCAGTCGTCATCCTTAGGTGTTATTCAGCTGATTTCAAGGTCAAGGCAGAAAACTTGTGCTCTTTTATTTCAGTGTTTGCATATTAAAACCCCAAGAAGCTTTTTTTGGGGGGTTGTATCCGCTGGTCGCATGGAAACTGGGAGCAGTACTCACTACATAACTCTGACCTTCTTCTGCCGTTCTTTGCTTCTAATTCTTTTACAGGCAAATTAAAATCCAATAAGTCAAGAAATGTAGATGTTTGTCACAAAAACAGTGGCATTAACAGGTCACCACTTTGATAAGGAAGCAGCTAAGGCCACGCAGCAGATGTGTGCAGAACACTGAGTCTTCTTTCAGTACATTTTATGACACACATCATCCAAAAAGATATTTTAAGATGCATCAATTTGGAGGGAAGGTTTGGGTAGAGGTGAGAAAAAAACTGGAGCATACCTTCAGTTTGTCATCCAAAGACAGTCGGATCCAGTGCGACAGGACCCTGAAAGTTTAAAGAGGGGGTGTTTCGAACGTGGATATAAGGTAAAAATGCTGGGTGTGCAAACTAAACGTGCAGATTTTCAAACCTCTAAACAGTCATGTGTTGAAGAAATCCCTGAATCTGACAGTAAACTGATTAAAGAGGCAGCAGCTCAGACCAAGTGTTTCAGACAGATGCTAAATTTTTTTTTTTTTGTTCTAAAACACCAGTGACATAAAAAATAGGCTTTAATTACATGGGCATCAGAGGGACGAAAATAAATTCTAAAAAAAAAAAAAAAAGAAAAGGCACAATACCCCCTCTTTAAGTTTAACTAAGCTGTTGAGGTTTAAAGGAAGGGTCTAAAGAATGTTCCTTAAAAAATAAAATGTCAGCTTTTAGAAAAATAATCCTGCTCAATCATCTCCTAGGGGCTTCTACACATGTGTGTCAGTGTCTGTGTCTGCTTCAACCCCCTCCTCTGCCTGGATGTTAACGTTTTGGTTGTTTCAGGACATTTTTGGGCAACAATAGCAAGTGGAGGGAGCTATCCTGAGTGGCTATGATAGAGGACGCAGCACAGAGAAAGAAAACCACAACCAAAGTGAAACAAAGTGATTAGCTTGTACTAACATGCCAAGTCAGGTGCACGGCTCTCAAGTCCCTCACACGTAGAAACGCGATGCTGCAGGCTGTGGGTGTGGGCTGCTGCTGGCACTGAGCCAAAGGGAAGGAGCCCAGTTTGAATGCTATGTTTACCAACAAGTAATGACAATCCCCACAGATCCTGCCTTTATGCTATTTACAAAGTAGTTTCAGTGTCAGAAGGGGAAAGGGAATTACAGACCAAGTTTCGAGTAAGTAGAGGAGTAACCACTAAAGTCATAAACAACCAACAAGGGGATGGAGAAAGAAAACATTAAACTAAGTCAAATACTCTCACCAAACAAAACGATACAAAGCTCCAAGAATGAGAAACAGGAACCACCAGAGCCAAGCAGCTGATCAGACAACTGAGATGAGAGGAATTCTTCCTTTGACTATTAACAGGTCGCCACTTTGATAAGGAAGCAGCTAAGGCCACGCAGCAGATATGTGCAGAACAGGGAGTCTTCCTTCAGTGCATTTTATGACACACATCATCCAAAAAGATATTTTAGGATGCACCAATTTGGAGGGAAGGTATGGGTAGAGGTGAGAAAAAAACTGGAGCATACCATCAGCTTGTCATCCAAAGACAGTCGGATCCAGTGGGGTTTTGGAGGAACAGCTCTCAGGCTGCAACGATTAGTCGACACAATCAATTAGCAGAATTTTTAAAGTCAACATTAGGGATGCAACGATCCAACTTTTTCAGTTACGATACCAATACCTGGGCTTTGGGTACTGACCAGTGGCGAGCGGTGACCTGTTACAGTGGTCGTGCTGAAGTGTTAACTACAGCGGGCGCCAATTTTTTAGCTATTTATTTATCAATAAAAACATGTGATATGTTTTTCACGGAGGTGTCAGGCTGCAGAATATTTGATTAAGGCGAGGGGACGCCTTGCACGGGATAATAAAGCGTTCCCTTCACACTATAGTACAGTAAGAGAACAGGATAAGTAAAGCGTCACCTCCCTATATTATAGTAGGACACCTACAGGGCACCGTAGTTTTTTAAACTACTATATTAACTCGATTTTAACGGACACTTTCACACTCACACTTGCCCATGTTACCAACAACAATGTGCTGGAATTTACAGTACAAAGTACGTGCGGAGATGTGCGCTCATGCTTGCTCATTGCAGTGTGAAGGTCGTTTAAATCACCATAACCTGTCGTAGTCCAGACTGTGTTGGTGGAAAAAGGGAGACATGACCAACAGAACAATTTGCTAACCTGTGGACAGCCAGCTAGCCATTTATGTTTGTCATAAGTGCTAGCCTGAAAGTGACGGACAAAATTCTTTGCCGTTTGACTCGGCTACTGTGGCGATGAAGTTATGAAGATAATCCAGTTATGAGCACGCACACTGGCAGATGAGCTGCTTCAATGACTGCTTTTTTTGCCATTCAAAATGCTCATGTACAGTAACATTTCTTAACAGCCTCTAGCGCTGATATTACTCGGTATCGCAGTGCGCATGTGCAAAACAAGCTGTCAAAACGGGAACAGATGAGGCAGGAATTTAAGACCAAAACAGTACAACTAATGTGTTGTATGATAGAAGACACTGACAGATGAATATTTTCAATGATTTTATTGAAGGGCATGGGCATGCACTGGATTTATAGCTTATTATGACTGCTCGCCCCTGGTATTGACTGATACCAGTCTGACAGCAGTGTTAAACAATAACCTGCATGCCCTACTGTGGGTTGACTGGTAAAGTTTTAGGTAAAAGCTAAAAAATGAGAACACAGAATCACTGGAACTGATATTTATTTAAACTATGAAATATTTAAATGTTTAGCAGCTTGGCACAGATCATGTGATGTTTCCACTGACTAATCCTGATACAGATCCCCAAATAACTGAGACAAGCCGTCCCACTTTTGGGACCCTTTCGTTGGGGTGCCAGGCTAAACCGATCTGATCCTGGAAGGTGGAGCTACAACACTGCAGAATGACCCGGACCGTCCCACTTGGTTGAAAGCTGTATTTCTCCTGGCAGCACACTAGGGATGGGTACCGAATTAGGTACTTTTTTAGGACCGAATTCTGTCAAAAGTACGGGTTATCGATTCATGTAGAGTCTAAAGACGCGTTTCCACCAAGCAGTCCGGTTCAGTTCAGTACGGTTTGTCATGGTTTGGTACAGTTAAGTCTGATCTTGTTTGTGTTTCCACAGCAAACTGGGCCCTCTTGTGGTAGACATGTAAGCCAGGTGCCGAAAGCCATAGATGTTAAACAAGAGCGTGACGCCAAAGCAGCGCGACACAGTTTACCCCGCTAATAAGGCCCCGTTTACATGACGCCGAAAACGGTCGATTCCGCAAACATTTCGTTGCGTTTTGGCCTTCCGTTTAGATGAGACCACGTTGCGTTTTCAGTGAAAACGCAAACTTTTGAAAACGCTCCCCAGAGTGGAAAGATCTGAATCCGCTCCTCCATCCAGCTTCGTGTAAACACAGAGCGGAGCGTCTCAGGGTGAAACGCTGACGTCACCGCATGAGCACTCGCAGTTTCAGGTAAAGGCTCCGCGCTCAGCCACATTTCCAGTTGAGCCAGTAGGTGGCGGTAATACGCGTCATGGTTGGATTGCCGACCGTCTCACACAACAAAACGGCAGAAAAAGAAAGAACAGAAGAAGAGACTCCTCCTCCTGGAGTCGTATGAATGCGGATGGTTTTCACGCTGTCCTCATGTAAACGCGGGTGGCTTTTGAAAACGCAAAGGAAGAATCGTTGCGGGAGTCTCCGTGTAAACGGGGCCTAAATCCAACAAAGAAGAAAAACACGACACAGTAAACAAAGAGCACAGATGAAGACATGCAGCATTTCGTCCTCTCTGTGATCGTCATGTAGCTCTTTGATACAAAGAACAATCAAGCTTTGTTTCAGAGAAGTCTGTGAGCCACCAGGAGAAATACAGCAGCTGTCAGACAGGAAGTGATGATTCTTTGACCAATCAACAGTCTGCAGTGTTGTAGCTCCACCTTCAGAGGGCAGATCGGTTCAACCTAGCACCCATACCAAAGGGTCCCAAAAAGTGGGATGGCTCGTCTTGGTTATTTGGGGATCTGTCCCGGTATGAGTCAGTGGAAACGACACAAAATGCGCGCTGTACCGAGACGAACCGAACCAGACTGCTTGGTGGAAACGCAGTTAAAAAGTACCATATTTCGGTACCTAAACACATCCTTGTGACTGTGAGTGAGTAGAATAGTAGGTGATTTTCCACGCTGGACATGAACACAGCATTTTAAGGTTATATATTGAACAATGAATTGGTACCGTTGAGTACTGGTACCGATTGCCAGGTACCGGGCATAGGTATCATATCGTTTCAAGTGTGTAAGGTACCCATCTCTACGGCACACAGCCTCCTCTGGCACAAGGCTTAATTGCGTTTTGTGACAAAGAGCCACATGCCAATCACAGACAGGACACATTCCTGGATGTCTTTCGGTGTTGTTCTTTGTTTACTGTGTCACATTTTTCATCTGCCTTGGATTTATTGGAGGGGTACACTGTGGCGCTGCTATGACCTCACACTATTATGTAACTATAAGCATCCAACTTACTCGCCACGTAGCACGAAGCCACCTTTAGCTGTGGAAACAAACAGGATCAGTCTAAACCGAGCCAACCTGTACCAAAACATTTTGATGTAAACTGGAGTGCTTGGTGGAAAGTTTGTTTGGTCTCAGATGCTGCCATCTAGTGTCAGAAGAAGTGCATTTTTTATTTATTTTTTCTTTTATTCCATATCAAATAATGTAGCCACGACTAATAATCCAACAGAAACAATATGCTTCAACCTTCAACATTTAATAATCAGAGCTACATATTGACTAAGAGCTGGATCTGAGATCTTCTGACTCCTCCTCCCCCTGAGGACAAAGGAGCAGGCTCAGATTAAGGTCTAAGTGTTTCCTGAACAGATGAGTCTTCAGACATCTCTTAAAGTAGAAAGGGACTCTGTGGATCGTATAGAGTTTGGTAATTCATTCACCATTTGGGAACAACAGAGGAGAAGAGTCTGGCTAGAGATTTGGAGCCGTGCTGGACTGGGAGCACCAGGCGTCTTTCACAAGCAGAGCGTAGAGGACCAGGAGGAGTGTAGACCTGGATGAGGGACCCCAGGTAAGGCAGGAGCTGTTCTTGTTAATGTTTAGTAGGCCAGAAGAAGAGCTGACCCTAATGGGGGCATGTGGTCAGGGTTGCCTGGAGCCTGTTTCAGGTGCCAATCGCAGGGTTGATACCTACGATTCAGAGTGACCCAACGGCCTGTAGAGCGTGTTTTTGGACTGTGGGAGGAAGCTGGAGAGAGTCCATGCATGCACAAGGAGAATATGCAAACTGGACACGGTCTGGAAACCAGGAAGCTTCTTGCAGCGAGACGATAGAGGTAGAGACAAAGCAGACCTGCACCAATCAGATGTCTCCATCACATCCTGCTAAACCACTGAGGATCATTTGTTTAGAATCACAGGATTGTTTCACAGGACACCAGAGGTTTCTGCTGAGCAAAGGTCTGATCAAAACCTGCTCCAAAACCTGAAACACACCCGCTGTAATCCTCTGTGCTCTCACTCAGTCTGCAGAGGATCCTCTGTTATTCAATCGCTCTCCTATGAACTCTCTCTGGCTCAGTATTAAGTCCTCCACGCGGCCAGAAATAGACACGGAGTCTCCTTTGGGAACTACAGCCGAGCTTTGCTGTAATAATCTCTGTTTGGTGCGTGTGTGTGTGTGTGTGTGTGTGTGTGTGTGTGTGTGCTCCTCATTAATCCATTTCTGTGTTCATTTCAAACAGTTTTGATGGAAATAACCACATGTCCTCCTGATTTTCTCTTTCTTATTTTATGTTAAAGCAGGATGTTGAACTTGATGCTCTAGTTTCAGCATCTGGAGCCGTGTGCAAACATTCGATACATTAATCTGTGAAACTGAGGCAGAAAAAGTGCAGACAGAGATTTAATAACACTGAGGAAGACGTTTCAGGGGAAGTGAAACCTGCTCGACAGGCTGACTTTATCATATTCAGATGTGTAAAGTGATCACAGTGATCTATAGCAGTGTGTGTACGTGTGTGTGTACACGAGGAAACATTTTGCTGAGTCAGCAGAGTGAAGAGGCCCAAACGGGAGGAAAACAACCACGGCAGCAGAAAGAGAGAAAGAAAAATATGGGATGGATTTTCAGAAAGAAAAGAGGTGAGAGGAGAGAAACAGAGAAAGAGGAGATTAATCAGAAAAAAAACACATCTTGTCAACACAAAGTAAATATTCTGTAAATAACATGAGTAAATAGAGAGAAAGAGCAATGAAAGAGATAACCAAGGTTTAATGATCTGAGATTGTTTCAGATGTTTGGAGGCTCAAAAAAATAAAAATATGGGTGAATTATTTTTGAGAAATGATATGTAAAAGATGAAGCCTGCAGTTTAGGTCAAAAAATCCATCTCCCCAGTCATTCCAGATGGGCTGTGGTCAAAGTTTAAAAAGTTAATCCACCTGGTAGAAATGTTTCTCACGTCTGATTGTTGTGGGGATTTGAAGATATCATTTGGCTGTTTCGTATCCAAGTCCTCTTTTTTCTGAAAAGTTTCATTTTCAGTAGTTATACAAGGTTAAAAACGAGGCTTTACGTCACGTTTAACGATGATTGACAGCTGCCGTTCTCGTGTATTTTTGGGGGGGATTGTAAAAATATGTCGGGAGGTAGAGTCAGGAAGTGATTAGACTCTCGAAAGGAAAAAATATTATTAATATTTTTGTCACCCAGCTCCACTCAGATTCTCCCAGAATCCCTCACAGTCTCTACTGCGCAGACTCTGGCTGTGTTTCCATTACACTTTTTCGCAACATAAGCGCGATATTTCTGAAGTTTCGATAAAGAATAATTTCAGAATTGCGTTTTACTTGAGTAAAGTAAAACATAACGTCTGTCTGGACGCTGCAGTCATGATGATGCTGATTCTTGAACTTTAGTGTTTTTATTCACTGCTCAAACTGTCGGACGTGATCACGCCAACTCAAAACAGGCAGGAACAAAACACTGAATGAAGATCATCATCTCCAGCTCACACACACCTCCGCCCCTCCCTCCTGCTGCTCTCTGACTCTGACCGGTTCACAGCCGTCCTGATGCCTTCACGAGTGTCAGTGAAACACACAAACAACCCTAACCCTGCATTGAACATAAATAAGAACAGAGCTGATAAAATATGAACGCTGGAGTCTGTTTGTGTGGCAGTGGACACGTACGAGGAGGTGGGGGAGGAGCGTTGTTATGACAACATGCGGAAAAAGTGTTTCCATTGCACTTTTACGACTAAGTTCAGTATCAAAATGTCTGAAAGACCACCTCACAAAAACTTTTTAGCGAAATTTGCGACGGTTTTTGAAAATGTGGTGTTTCCATTCTCGTGTAGTGGAAATACAATTTCTGGCTGCAAAACTGCTTCACTGTCTGCGCCTGTGACGGGGGAATTTTGGCTTCAAAACCGTGCAATGATAAATGGTGGAGCCACGCTGTCCACTCTGTATACAGTCTATGGTGGAAACGGGGCTGAGGTACTCCTGAGTCCAACTGAGACGCCCTCAGAGGGGCCAAGTCTAACGGCCAAAAGACAACAAATCTGTCTACGACCCATCCTCATCAGGGTACTGGATCTGTTTGGTCTAAATCAGGGGTCTTCAACCTGCCGCTCTGGAGCCTCATGTGGCTCTTTGACTCCTTTGCAGTGGCTCCTTGTTGCTTTAAAAATATAAAGTTGATAGAGAATTTTTTTGTATTTTTTTTCAAAGGGTATTAATGAACAACACTGACACTAAACATAATCACAGTTTGACATTTTGTTGTACTAGATATGTATAACCTCTTGCAATGAAGCTTTTACATTTTTTTTTTTATTTATTTTGGAATTTTTTTATTTCAATTTTTCACATTTTTTCACATTTTTTAGAATTTTTTACACAATTTTTTTTGTATTATTTTGCAACTTTTTTTGAAAGTTAAGCAAAATTTGAAATTGCATAATTAAGGTTCAGCAATTCTTTTGAAATTTCAACATTTTTGTATGTTTTTTACACATTTTTTAACAATTTTTCAAATGTTTCGATAATTATTTACTAGATTTTTACTTTGTTTAGAATTTTATACACTTTTTTTATCTTTATTGTGAAGATGAACTATATTTTGCGGCTCTCAAATGTTTTTTATCCAGGTGAGCTGTGGCAAAATGGCTCTTTTGAAAGTAAAGGTTGCAGACCCCTGGTCTAAATCAAGTTAGTGTATTAACTGTCACCAGCTCAGCTCCAGCTGGTTGGAGCTCTCTGGATCAGACGTACAGGACTTCTAGTTCTGTGAGATGCTGCTTCCACCTCCATAGAGTAAGCCGAGCATGACAGGAAGTGGTGCACAGAAACCGCAGTAAAACATCAGGTGACTTTCAAAATAAAATAAACCACATCAACACCAGTTTGGTCCAACTGGTCTGAGGTTTTACAGCCTAACATGGAGGAGGAGAGGACCATGGCATGGACATCCAGAGGCAGCTCAAAGTGAAGCCGTCCCTCTTCCGCTAGCTGAGATGGTTTCGCATTTGGTGCAGATTCCTCCTGGACACCTCCATTCAACAATGATCAGAGTGCATCCGACCAGGAGGAGGCCTCAGGGTAGACCCAGAGCTCACTGGAGGGATTATAGCCCATCTGGCCTGGGGCAGCCTCAGGATCCCCCAGCCTGAGCTGGAAAACACGGAGAGATCTCTGAGACGACTTTCAATCGCTGCCAATAGCTGAGTTAAATTTGGAGACTGAACAATTCTTTAGAGAAACAGAAAAAAAGCCATCTTCACTCAACAAAACAACAAAAAGAGCCTCCATCTGAGCCCAAACTGACCCATAGCTGAAGGGTTAATGTTCTCTGGCGTCTGGTAAACATTCTGTGTTATTGCTGAGATTCCAGCACGAGTAGGAGATCTGAATCCCCAGACCGAGACGAGGACGGCAGACAGACAGAGAATGACTGAGGTCAGTGTGGCCGCCAGCTGTTTGAGATGAATAGACCATTATGTAGAGCAGAGGGCAGCAGATGGCAAGTCAGCACACTGACACACACACACACACACACACACACACACAAAGTGAAACAGAGCGGCTCAAAGTCACGAGACCTAAATATCAGCTGGTTGCTGTCATGGGTGAAGAATTTTTGGAGTATTCCTTTAAAATATAAATAAGCCTCATGTTCTTTACAAACACACACACATGCACACACACACACACACACATACTCCGGTAAGGGCCGGTATAAGCTCACAACAGTCGCCCACTGACACCACGGTAAACTTATGCAACTCACTGCATTCAACAAACAGCTTCACCTACACTTTCCCACAGAAACAGAGGATCACAGCATCAGTGTGTGAAAACAGAAAACAGACTGAATGTGTGGCTAAAGTTTCTACTTTATGAAAATATTATCATCTGTGACTCATTGCTGTTAAAATCCACACAGCTCTGAATAAAGCATGAATATTTGAATCATTCACTGATATCATGAAAGTACAGACTCAGCTTTACCGTGCACTGACTCTGTAAACAAGCTGACAGACCAAGCCAAAGATAATACCGACATGTTGAAAGAAAAGATTTGAGTTTTTGGATTGGCTGCCACTCTCAGAAAACGTCTTAGCCCTTCATTTGATATATTTATTTTAGATGGATTTTATTCATGACATTGAAAAATACAGTGTTGTGATGGGGAGTTTGTTTCATTTTAGAGAGGCGGCTCTTTCGGTGTGGCTTCCGAAGAAGAGCCCACTGTTTCGGCTCAGAAATGGCTCCTAATTAGGGATAGACTGATTGTCGGCTGGGCCAATTATCGACACCAATATTTAGCATTTAGTGTAGGGATGGGTACCTTTCACATTTGAAAGTATACAGCACCGATGCCCCGTACCTGGCAAACGGTACCGGTACTAAACGGAACCAATTTTCGGTACTTTTTTGTGTTTATGTGGTAAAAAATAACAATTAGTTTGATAATAATTTATTTTTTTTCAATCCAACATATTTATTCTTCAGTATGTAACCTTGCAATGCTGTGTTCATGTCCAGCATGGAAAATCGGCTACTCCTCTACTCCCTCACAGTCACAAGGATGCATTTAGGGTACTTAAACATGGTACTTTTTAAATTTACATGAATCGGTACCTGGTAGTTTGGACAGAACTCTGTCGGTACCTCTAAAAGTACCTAATTCGGTACCCATCCCTAATTTAGTGGCATATTAGCATCGGCCTTTTTGAATCCAGCAGCCAATAAGAAATTAAATTAAAAACTGTTATTTTGTCTATAGCATTGTCCCGTCCACAGTTCCAACTGGTTAATGACAGGCAGAGCTTTTTTATTTTTTGGAAAACTTACTGTAGAAAACTTTAGGGAGCTATTTATTTTTTAAAGTTTAATTTCTAATGCAAATGAATATCGGCCCTACATATCATGTATCAGCTTCCTTCACTACTGATTATTGATATCACCCCTGAAAAAAACCCATCGGTCTATCTTTACTCCTAGTTAAGTATCACACATTGCCTCATATTTTAGCCCAACCTGGTAAACATGAATGATATGTGTGTTAATAAACCCTTTTGCATTCAGTGTTTTAATTAAAAAGTCTCATAATCGCCTCGTTTTGTGCCTTTGTTCTGTTACAAAAGCAGTCCTGACTTTTGTTAAACATTTTAATCCAACTTTTTGCACAAAAAAAAACACAAGAACACTGAACACAAACCCACAGAATAAAACCAGAACAGAAGAATTTTCCTCTGAGTGGTTTGATTCTTTTGAGGACACAAAAAAAATGTTTTCACCTTTTTAAAATTTAAATATTTGACTTTTTCAGAAAGTTACAGACACATCCACTCCAGTGGAATAAATGTGCCTGAGCATTTGACATTAAACACTATCTTATAACAAACATAATAATAATTAGGGTCCTCGGCCTGAGCCAGGGCACCTTCTAGCAGGAGCTAGAAGGTGCCCTCGGCCGAAGGCCGAGGGCACTATTGTATTTCGTTCGTTTCTTTTTTTTTCTTATTAGGGTCCTCGGCCTGAGCAGAGGGCACCTTCTAGCAAGAGCTAGAAGGTGTCCTCCGCCGAAGGCGGAGGACACTATTGTTTTTCGTCCGTTTCTTTTTAGGGTCCTCGGCCTACGGAAGAGGGCACTTTCTAGCAAGCTAGAAAGTGCCCTCGGCCGAAGGCCGAGGGCACTATTGTTCTTGCTGCGTTTCTTTCTTATTAGGGTCCTCGGCCTGAGCAGAGGGCACCTTCTAGCAGGGCTAGAAGGTGTCCTCCGCCGAAGGCGGAGGACACTATTGTTCCTGCTGCGTTTCTTTTTTCTTATTATTATTCCGCACCGTCTTTGATCGCAAATTAGACCCCCTAAACATATTCAAAAACTCACCAAAATTGGCACGCATCCCAGAATTGCGAAAAATTGCGAGTTAATACCAAACATGACCCCCGACATCCCATAATAATCTCCATAGAGCCAAAAAACCCAAAAAACACACTTAAACGGCCCTATCTCAGGCCAGGAATGTCGCAGAGAGATGAAACCAACACCAAAACGTTCCTCTCATTGAGACGCACAAAAAATATAGGAGGTATTTTCGTGTAGCTCCAACAGGAAGCCGGCAATTTGCCCGCCAAAATAAGAGATTTCGGCATTTTTAGCCTTTCTACAAACATTAACTTGTCAATAACCGAAAATGGTACCGCCATGAAAATTGCCTCACATGACAGACCAGACTCTGTTCTACAAAAGTTGTTCATGAAGTTGTTGTTTCTGGCCCGGTTTTCGAATGGCGAGCCCTCAAAGTCGCCGACCACGCAATGTTAACAGATGGGAGAGGAGCTTCAGTGAAGCAGTTGGGCCTCTAGACAAAAAAGTAAAAGTCGCACAGCTTTAAAAATGACATGGTTGGATTCCTCACAAAACGCTCTTCAAGAAAATCATATTTTTACACAGATTAGGTCAACATTCTGGCCTACAGGATGAGAAGTTTGTCCCCTTTAGGAATCTCATCCTCCTGCACTTCTGTGATGATGTCACACACTGATTAGTAGTTCCACACAGCTGGTCACATGACTCAGCAGAGGAAACAATGACTCTCTCCTCCATTAAAGTGCTTATTAGACCCCCTGAACATGCTCAAAAACTCACCAAAATCAGCACACACATTTCAAGCATCAAACTCTTCAATATAATACCAAACATCCCATAATATTCCCTCTGTCCACATTCTGACACATTAAAACAGCCATAGCAGCCAGTAGGAATGTCCTAGAGAGATCAAACCAACATCAAAATGTTCATCTCATTAAGACGAACAAATTACTTGCTGACACCCTGACCTTTCCCAGACAGGAAGTTAGCTATTTCTCTTCAGCATAGCAGAGGATATGTTGCCATGGTATCAACTGACTCCCTGACATCCCATAATATTCTCTCAGAGCCATTAGGCTCACTTCCACCTATGCACAGCAAAATAGCCCTAACTGGGGCTAGGAATGTCCTAGAGAGATGAAACCACCACCAAAATGTTCGTCTTATTCTGTTGGACACAGTGGGGCCAATACCATGATAGTAGGGCAAAACCGGCATGAGCCCCGAGGACCCGTCTAACGCTGCTTGCAGCTTTAATTAGGGTCCTCGGCCTGAGCAGAGGGCACCTTCTAGCAGGGCTAGAAGGTGTCCTCCGCCGAAGGCGGAGGACACTATTGTTCCTGCTGCGTTTCTTTTTTCTTCATTATTATTCCGTCCGCGCTTTGAACGCTAATTAGACCCCCTAAACATGCTCAAAAACTCACCAAAATTGGCAGGCACCCCAGAATCGTGAAAAATTTTCGTTTAATACCAAACATGACCCCCGACATCCCATAATAAGCTCAATAGCGCCACCTAGGCACACGCTAAGGGCCCTAGCTTGGGCTAGGAATGTCGTGGAGAGATGAAACCAACACCAAAACGCTTGTGTCATCGAGACGCAAAAATCATACGCTGCTACCCTGGACCTATCTCCAACAGGAAGCCAGCTATTTGCCTCACAAAATTAAAAAAAAAATTTTTTTAACCCTTTCTGCTAAAATTTTCTCCTCCGAAACCAAAAATGGTACAGTTATGAAAATTGCATCACATGACAGACCAGACCCTGCTCTACAAAAGTTGTGAAGGAAGTTGTTGTTTCTGGCCCGGTTTTCGAATGGCGAGCCCTCAAAGTCGCCGACTGCTTTTTGGCCAATTCAGGAATTCTCCATGTTAGCAGATGAGGAGAACAGATTTCAGGTCAAAACACTCACTACTAGTACTTCTACTAGTGCCGCATTTGGGCCTCTAGACAAAAAACTAAAAGTCATAGAGCTTTACAAATTACATGGTTGGATTCCTGACAAAATTCCCTACAACCATGTGATATTTTTACACAGATTAAGCCAACATTGTGGCCTACAGGACAAGTAGTTCGGCCGTTTCTCTTAAATTCAAAATCCATTTCTAGCACTTTTCCAGCGTTTTAGTGACGCATTTGTGCTTCTAGAGAAAAAAGTAAAACTCGTACAGCTTTAAAAATGCCAAAAATGGATTCCTGACAAAAATTACTATCACATATGATATTTTTGACACAGATTGGGGTACAATTGTGGACTCTGTGAGGATTTCTTTACTTTAGATGGCTGATAAAAACTCCCTCCAGCCTCTAGTCACACTCGTGTCACGCTAATTAGAATTCCAAGCATACAGCTGGTGATGTCATTCAGCATAGCAGAGGATACGTTGCCATGGTATCAACTGACTCCCTGACATCCCATAATATTCTCTCAGAGCCACAAGGCTCACTTCAAGTCTACTGACACCAAAACAGCCCTAATTCTGGCTAGGAATGTCGTAGAGAGATGAAACGAACACTGAAATGTTTGTCTCATTTTGTTGGACACATTGGAGGGAAAACCGGCAGGAGCCCGAGGACCCGTCTAACGCTGCTTGCAGCTTTAATTTCTTATTATTCCCTCCTCCAGTGAATCGCTTATTAGAACCCCGAAACATATTCAAAAACTCACCAAAATTGGCACACAGGTTCTATGCGCCCAAAATTTTCGTTTAATACCAAACATGACCCCCGACATCCCATAATAAGCTCAATAGCGCCACCTAGGCACACGCTAAGGGCCCTAGCTTGGGCTAGGAATGTCGTAGAGAGATGAAACCAACACCAAAACGCTCGTGTCATCGAGACGCAAAAATCATACGCTGCTACCCTGGACCTATCTCCAACAGGAAGCCAGCTATTTTCCTCACAAAATTAAAAAAAAAATTTTTTTAACCCTTTCTGCTAAAATTTTCTCCTCCGAAACCAAAAATGGTACAGTTATGAAAATTGCATCACATGACAGACCAGACCCTGCTCTACAAAAGTTGTGAAGGAAGTTGTTGTTTCGGGCCCGGTTTTTGAATGGCGAGCCCTCAAAGTCGCCGACCGCTTTTTGGCCAATTCAGGAATTCTCCATGTTAGCAGATGAGGAGAACAGATTTCAGGTCAAAACACTCACTACTAGTACTTCTACTAGTGCCGCATTTGGGCCTCTAGACAAAAAACTAAAAGTCATAGAGCTTTAAAAATTACATGGTTGGATTCCTGACAAAATTCCCTACAACCATGTGATATTTTTACACAGATTAAGCCAACATTGTGGCCTACAGGACAAGTAGTTCGGCCGTTTCTCTAAAAATCAAAATCCATTTCTAGCACTTTTCCAGCGTTTTAGTGACGCATTTGGGCTTCTAGACAAAAAAGTATAACTCGTACAGCTTTAAAAATGCCAAAAATGGATTCCTGACAAGCTCTTCTTTCACATACGATATTTTTGACACAGATTGGGATAAAATTGTGGACTCTGTGAGGACTTCTTTACATTACATGCCTGATAAACTCTCAGTCTCCACTCTGTTTGGGGTTCTGTCACGCTAATTAGAATTCCAAGCATGCAGCAGGTGATGTCATTCAGCACAGCAGAGGATCTGTTGCCATGGTATCAACTGACTCCCCAACATCCCATAATATTCTCTCAGAACCACAAGGCTCACTTCCACCTATGCACTCCAAAACAGCCCTAACTGGGGCTAGGAATGTCGTAGAGAGATGAAACAAACACCAAAATGTTCGTCTCATTTTGTTGGACACATTGGAGGGAAAACCGGCAGGAGCCCGAGGACCCGTCTAACGCTGCTTGCAGCTTTAATTATTATTATTATTATTCCGCACTCCAGTAAATCGCTTATTAGGTCCACTAAACAAATTCAAAAACTCACCAAAATTGGCACACACATTATGGGCGCCCAAAATTTACGTTTGATACCAAACATGACTCCCGCCATCCCATAATAATCTCTACAGAGCCAAAAAACCTCTAAAAAACAGACAAAAACACACAAAATTGCCTCTTATTTGGGCCAGGAATGTCGCAGAGAGATGAAACCAACACCAAAACGTTCAGCTCATCGAGACGCACAAAAAATATAGGAGGTATTTTCGCGTAGCTCCAACAGGAAGCTGGCAATTTGCCCGCCAAAATAAGAGATTTTGGCATTTTTAGCCTTTCTGCAAAAATTAAACCCACTGAAACCAAAAATGGTACATGCTTGAAAATACCATCACATGACAGATTAGACCCTGCTCTCCAAAAGTTGTTCAGGAAGTTGTTGTTTCGGGCCCGGTTTTCGAATGGCGAGCCCTCAAAGCCGCCGACCGCTTTTGGCCGATTTAGGATTTCTCCATGTTAGCAGATGAGGAGAAAAGATTTCAGGTCAAAACACACATTCTACTAGTGTCGCATTTGGGCCTCTAGACAAAAAACTAAAAGTCATAGAGCTTTAAAAATGACATGGTTGGATTCCTGACAAAATTCCCTACAACCATATGATATTTTTACACAGATTAAGCCAACATTGTGGCCTACAGGACAAGTAGTTCGGACATTGCTCTAAAATAAAAAATCCATTTCTAGCACTTTTCCACCGCTTTTCCACCGGTGTTGTGACGCATTTTGGCTTCTAGACAAAAAAGTATAACTCGTACAGCTTTAAAAATGCCAAAAATGGATTCCTCACAAGCCCTTCTATCAAATATGATATTTTTGACACAGATTGGGGTAAAATTGTGGACTCTGTGAGGATTTCTTTACATTAGATGGCTGATAAACTCTCAGTCTCCACTCTGTTTGGGGTTCTGTCACGCTAATTAGAGTTCCACTCATTCAGCTGGTGATGTCATTCAGCCTAGCAGAGGGATACGTTGCCATGGTATCAACTGACTCCCTGACATCCCATAATATTCTCTCAGAGCCATTAGGCTCACTTTCACCCTATGCACACCAAAACAGCCCTAACTGGGGCTAGGAATGTCGTAGAGAGATGAAACCAACGCCGAAATGTTCGTCTTATTTTGATGGACACATTGGAGGGAAAAACGGCAGGAGCCCGAGGACCCGTCTAACGCTGCTTGCAGCTTTAATTAGGGTCCTCGGCCTGAGCCAGGGCACCTTCTAGCAAGAGCTAGAAGGTGCCCTCGGCCGAAGGCCGAGGGCACTATTGTATTTCGTCCGTTTCTTTTTAGGGTCCTCGGCCTGAGCAGAGGGCACCTTCTAGCAGGGCTAGAAGGTGTCCTCCGCCGAAGGCGGAGGACACTATTGTTTTTCGTCCGTTTCTTTCTTATTATTATTCCCTCCTACGCGTGTCCTCAAATTTGACCCCCTAAACATGCTCAAAAACTCACCAAAATTGGCACGCACATTCTGCAAGTCCGAAAATTTGATTAAATGAAAAAATTATCCCCTGACATCCCATAATATGCTCAATAGCGCCACCTAGGCACACGCTAAGAGCCCTAGCTCGGGCTAGGAATGTCGTAGAGAGATGAAACCAACACCAAAACGCTCGTGTCATCAAGACGCAAAAATCATATGCTGCTACCCTGGACCTATCTCCAACAGGAAGCCGGCTATTTGACTCACAAAATAAAAAAACAATTTTTTTAACCCTTTCTGCAAAAATTTTCTCCTCTGAAACCAAAAATGGTACAGGTTTGAGACTACCATCACATGACAGACTAGACCCTGCTCTCCAAAAGTTGTGAAGGAAGTTGTTGTTTCTGGCCCGGTTTTCGAATGGCGAGCCCTCATAGCCGCCGACCACTTTTGGCCGATTTAGGATTTCTCCATGTTAGCAGATGAGGAGAACCGATTTCACCTCAAAACACACATTCTACTAGTGCCGCATTTGGGCCTCTACACCAAAAACTAAAAGTCATAGAGCTTTAAAAATTACATGGTTGGATTCCTGACAAAATTCCCTACAACCATATGATATTTTTACACAGATTGAGCCAACATTGTGACCTACAGGACAAGTAGTTCGGCCATTTCTCTAAAATACAAAATCCATTTTGAGCACTCTTCCACCGGTGTTGTGACTCATTAGGGCTTCTAGAGAAAGAAGTAAAACTCGTACAGCTTTAAAAATGCCAAAAATGGATTCCTGACAAAAATTCCTATCAACACGATATTTTTGACACAGATTGGGGTAAAATTGTGGACTCTGTGAGGATTTCTTTACATTAGATGGCTGATAAACTCCACCTCTTCACTCTGATCACACTGGTGTCACGCTAATTAGAATTCCAAGCATACAGCTGGTGATGTCATTCAGCATAGCAGAGGATACGTTGCCATGGTATCAACTGACTCCCTGACATCCCATAATATTCTCTCAGAGCCATAAGGCTCACTTCCAGCCTACACACACCAAAACAGCCCTAACTGGGGCTAGGAATGTCGTAGAGAGATGAAACAAACGCCAAAATGTTCATCTCAATTTGTTGGACACATTGGAGGGAAAACCGGCAGGAGCCCGAGGACCCGTCTAACGCTGCTTGCAGCTTTAATTTTTTCTTATTATTCCGCCCCGTCAATGAACGCTAATTTGACCCCCTAAACATGCTCAAAAACTCACCAAAATTGGCACACACATCAGGATCGCGTGAAATTGCAATTTGATACCAAACATGACCCCCTACATCCCATAATAAGCTCAATAGCGCCACCTAGGCACACGCTAAGAGCCCTAGCTCGGGCTAGGAATGTCGTAGAGAGATGAAACCAACACCAAAATGCTCGTGTCATCGAGACGCAAAAATCATACGCTGCTACCCTGGACCTATCTCCAACAGGAAGCCGGCTATTTGCCTCACAAAATTAAAAAATTTTTTTTTTAACCCTTTCTGCAAAAATTTTCTCCTCTGAAACCAAAAATGGTACAGGTTTGAGACTACCATCACATGACAGATTAGACCCTGCTCTCCAAAAGTTGTGAAGGAAGTTGTTATTTCGGGCCCGGTTTTTGAATGGTGAGCCCTCAAAGTCGCCGACCGCTTTTGGCCGATTTAGGATTTCTCCATGTTAGCAGATGAGGAGAAAAGATTTCAGGTCAAAACACACATTCTACTAGTGCCGCATTTGGGCCTCTAGACAAAAAACTAAAAGTCATAGAGCTTTAAAAATTACATGGTTGGATTCCTGACAAAATTCCCTACAACCATATGATATTTTTACACAGATTAAGCCAACATTGTGACCTACAGGACAAGTAGTTTGGACGTTTCTCATAAATAAAAAATCCATTTCCAGCACTCTTCCATCTGTCTTGTGACGCATTTGTGCTTCTAGAGAAAAAAGTAAAACTCGTACAGCTTTAAAAATGCCAAAAATGGATTCCTGACAAAAATTCCTATCAACATGATATTTTTGACACAGATTGGGGTAAAATTGTGGACTCTGTGAGGATTTCTTTACATTAGATGGCTGATAAACTCTCCCTCTTCACTCTGATCACACTAGTGTCACGCTAATTAGAATTCCAAGCATGCAGCAGGTGATGTCATTCAGCATAGCAGAGGATACGTTGCCATGGTATCAACTGACTCCCTGACATCCCATAATATTCTCTCAGAGCCAGTAGTCTCAGTAAAGCCTATTCACACCAAAACAGCCCTAACTGAGGCTAGGAATGTCGTAGAGGGATGAAACAAACGGCAAAATGTTCGTCTCATTTCGTCAGACACATTGGAGGGAAAACCGGCAGGAGCCCGAGGACCCGTCTAACGCTGCTTGCAGCTTTAATTTCTTATTATTCCCTCCTCCAGTGAATCGCTTATTAGAACCCCGAAACATTTTCAAAAACTCACCAAAATTGGCACACAGGTTCTATGCGCCCAAAATTTTCGTTTAATACCAAACATGACCCCCTACATCCCATAATAAGCTCAATAGCGCCACCTAGGCACACGCTAAGGGCCCTAGCTCGGGCTAGGAATGTCGTAGAGAGATGAAACCAACACCAAAACGCTCGTGTCATTGAGACGCAAAAATCATACGCTGCTACCCTGGACCTATCTCCAACAGGAAGCCGGCTATTTGCCTCACAAAATTAAAAAAAAATTTTTTTAACCCTTTCGGCAAAAATTTTCTCCTCTGAAACCAAAACTGGTACAGGTTTGAGACTACCATCACATGACAGACTAGACCCTGCTCTCCAAAAGTTGTGAAGGAAGTTGTTGTTTCGGGCCCGGTTTTCGAATGGCGAGCCCTCAAAGCCGCCGACCGCTTTTGGCCGCTTTAGGATTTCTCCATGTTAGCAGATGAGGAGAACCGATTGCAGATCAAAACACACATTCTACTAGTGCCGCATTTGGGCCTCTAGACAAAAAACTAAAAGTCATAGAGCTTTAAAAATTACATGGTTGGATTCCTGACAAAATTGTCTACAACCATATGATATTTTTACACAGATTAAGCCAACATTGTGACCTACAGGACAAGTAGTTTGGACATTTCTCATAAATAAAAAATCCATTTCCAGCACTCTTCCATCTGTTTTGTGACCCATTTGTGCTTCTAGAGAAAAAAGTATAACTCGTACAGCTTTAAAAATGCCAAAAATGGATTCCTCACAAGCTCTACTATCAAATGTGATATTTTTGACACAGATTGGGGTAAAATTGTGGACTCTGTGAGGATTTCATCACCAGAAGTTTTTCTTAAACCCCCCTCTCCACTCTACTTCCCTTCTGTCACGCTAATTAGAACTCCACGCATGCAGCTGCTCATGTCACTCAGCTTAGCAGAGGATACGTTGCCATGGTATCAACTGACTCCCCGACATCCCATAATATTCTCTCAGAGCCATTACACTCACTTCCACCCTATGAACACCAAAACCGCCCTAACTGGGGCTAGGAATGTCGTAGAGAGATGAAACAAACGCCGAAATGTTCGTCTCATTTTGTTGGACACATTGGAGGGAAAACCGGCAGGAGCCCGAGGACCCGTCTAACGCTGCTTGCAGCTTTAATTATTAGGGTCCTCGGCCTGAGCAGAGGACACCTTCTAGCAAGAGCTAGAAGGTGTCCTCCGCCGAAGGCGGAGGACACTATTGTTTTTCGTCCGTTTCTTTTTAGGGTCCTCGGCCTGAGCCAGGGCACCTTCTAGCAAGGCTAGAAGGTGCCCTCGGCCTTCGGCCGAGGGCACTATTGTTCCTGCTGCGTTTCTTTTTTTTTCTTATTATTATTCCGCCCCGTCAATGATCGCTAATTTGAACCCTTAAACATGCTCAAAAACTCACCAAAATTGGCACGCACCTCACAATCGCGGAAAAATTCGATAAAATACCAAACATGACCCCCAACATCCCATAATAATCTCTCTAGAGCCTAAAAACCTCTAAAAACCACTCAAAAACACACAAAAATGGCTCTAGCTCGGTCCAGGAATGTGGTAGAGAGATGAAACCAACACCAAAACGTTCATCTCATTGAGACGCACAAAAAATATAGGAGGTATTTTTGCGTAGCTCCAACAGGAAGCCGGCAATTTGCCCGCCAAAATAAGAGTTTTCAGAATTTTTAGCCTTTCTACAAACATTAACTCCACTGGAACCAAAAATGGTACTGGCATGAAAAGTGGCTCACATGACAGACCAGACCCTGTTCTATAAAAGTTGTTCAGGGGGTTGTTATTTCTGGCCCGGTTTTTGAATGGCGAGCCCTCAAAGTCGCCGACCACGCAATGTTAACAGATGGGAGAGCAGCCCTCGCTGAGCATTTGGGCCTCTAGACAAAAAAGTAAAAGTTGCACAGCTTTAAAAATGACATGGTTGGATTCCTCACAAAATGTTCTTTAAGAAAATCATATTTTTACACAGATAAGGTCAACATTCTGGTCTAGGATGAGTAGTTCTTTCATCTTGGAAATTTGATCCTCTCCCAGGGCTGCTGCATTCCTGTGATGATGTCACACACTGATTAGTAGTTCCACACAGCTGGTCACATGACTCAGCAGAGGAAACAATGACTCTCTCCCTCATTAAAGTGCTTATTAGACCCCCTGAACATGCTCAAAAACTCACCAAAATTGGCAGACACATTACAGTCGTCAAACTCTTCAATATAATACCAATCATCCCATAATATTCCCTCTGTCCACATTCTGACACATTAAAACAGCCATAGCAGCCAGTAGGAATGTCCTAGAGAGATCAAACCAACATCAAAATGTTCATCTCATTAAGACAAACAAATTACTTGCTGACACCCTGACCTTTCCCAGACAGGAAGTTGGCTATTTCTCTTCAGCATAGCACAGGATACGTTGCCATGGTATCAACTGACTCCCTGACATCCCATAATATTCTCTCAGAGCCATTAGGCTCACTTCCACCAATGCACAGCAAAATAGCCCTAACTGGGGCTAGGAATGTCCTAGAGAGATGAAACCACCACCAAAATGTTCGTCTTATTCTGTTGGACACAGTGGGGCCAATACCATGATAGTAGGGCAAAACCGGCATGAGCCCCGAGGACCCGTCTAACGCTGCTTGCAGCTTTAATTTCTTTTTCTTATTATTCCACACGCTCCGAGAACGCAAATTAGACCCGCTAAACATACTCGAAAACTCACCAAAATTGGCACGCACCTCACAATTGCGAAAAATCGCGATATGATACCAAACATGCCCCCCGACATCCCATAATAATCTCTCTAGAGCCAAAAAACCTCTCAAAAACACACTTAAACGGCCCTAGCTCAGGCTAGGAATGTCGTAGAGAGATGAAACCAACACCAAAACGTTCCTCTCATTGAGGCGCACAAAAAAGGTAGGGGTCACTATGGCTCTATCTCCAACAGGAAACCGGCAATTTCCCCGCCAAAATAAGAGATTTTAGAATTTTTAGCCTTTCTACAAACATTAACTTGTCAATAACCAAAAATGGTACTGGCATGAAAATTGGTTCACATGACAGACCAGAACCTCTTCTACAAAAGTTGTAGGGGAAGTTGTTGTTTCGGGCCCGGTTTTCAAATGGCGAGCCCTCAAAGTCGCCGACCACGCAATGTTAACAGATGGGAGAGCAGCCCTCGCTGAGCAGTTGGGCCTCTAGACAAAAAAGTAAAAGTCGCACAGCTTTAAAAATGACACGGTTGGATTCCTCACAAAATGTTCTTCGAGAAAATCATATTTTTACACAGATTAGGTCAACATTCTGGCCTACAGGATGAGAAGTTTGTCCTTTTGGGAATTTGATCCTCCTGCACTTCTGTGATAATGTCACACACTGATTAGGAGCTCCACACAGCTGGTCACATGACTCAGCAGAGGCAACAATGACTCTCTCCTCCATTAAAGTGCTTATTAGACCCCCTGAACATGCTCAAAAACTCACCAAAATCGGCACACACATTTCAAGCATCAAACTCTTCAATATAATACCAAACATCCCATAATATTCCCTCTGTCCACATTCTGACACATTAAAACAGCCATAGCAGCCAGTAGGAATGTCCTAGAGAGATCAAACCAACATCAAAATGTTCATCTCATTAAGACAAACAAATTACTTGCTGACACCCTGACCTTTCCCAGACAGGAAGTTGGCTATTTCTCTTCAGCATAGCAGAGGATACATTGCCATGGTATCAACTGACTCCCTGACATCCCATAATATTCTCTCAGAGCCACAAGGCTCACTTCCACCTATGCACAGCAAAACCGCCCTAACTGGGGCTAGGAATGTCGTAGAGAGATGAAACAAACGCCAAAATGTTCGTCTCATTTTGTTGGACACATTGGAGGGAAAACCGGCAGGAGCCCGAGGACCCGTCTAACGCTGCTTGCAGCTTTAATTTTTTCTTATTATTCCGTCCGCGCTTTGAATGCTAATTAGACCCCCTAAACAAATTCAAAAACTCACCAAAATTGGCATGCATCCCAGAATCGTGAAAAATTTTCGTTTAATACCAAACATGACCCCTGACATCCCATAATAAGCTCAATAGCGCCACCTAGGCACACGCTAAGGGCCCTAGCTCGGGCTAGGAATGTCGTAGAGAGATGAAACCAACACCAAAACGCTCGTGTCATCGAGACGCAAAATTCATACGCTGCTACCCTGGACCTATCTCCAACAGGAAGCCGGCTATTTGCCTCACAAAATTAAAAAAAATTTTTTTTAACCCTTTCTGCAAAAATTAAACCCACTGAAACCAAAAATGGTACATGCTTGAAAATACCATCACATGACAGATTAGACCCTGCTCTCCAAAAGTTGTTCAGGAAGTTGTTGTTTCGGGCCCGGTTTTCGAATGGCGAGCCCTGAAAGCCGCCGACCGCTTTTGGCCGATTCAGGATTTCTCCATGTTAGCAGATGAGGAGAACCGATTTCAGGTCAAAACACACATTCTACTAGTGTCGCATTTGGGCCTCTGGACAAAAAACTAAAAGTCATAGAGCTTTAAAAATGACATGGTTGGATTCCTGACAAAATTCCCTACAACCATATGATATTTTTACACAGATTGAGCCAACATTGTGGCCTACAGGACAAGTAGTTAGGCCATTTCTCTAAGGTGAAAAATCCATTTCTAGCACTTTTCCAGCGGTTTTGTGACGCATTTGTGCTTCTAGAGAAAAAAGTATAACTCGTACAGCTTTAAAAATGCCAAAAATGGATTCCTGACAAAAATTCCTATCAACATGATATTTTTGACACAGATTGGGGTAAAATTGTGGACTCTGTGAGGATTTCTTTACATTAGATGGCTGATAAACTCTCAGTCTCCACTCTGTTTGGGGTTCTGTCACGCTAATTAGAACTCCACGCATGCAGCAGGTGATGTCATTCAGCATAGCAGAGGATACGTTGCCATGGTATCAACTGACTCCCTGACATCCCATAATATTCTCTCAGAGCCATTAGGCTCACTTCCACCCTATGCACACCAAAGCAGCCCTAACTGGGGCTAGGAATGTCGTAGAGAGATGAAACAAACACCAAAATGTTCGTCTGATTTTGTTGGACACATTGGAGGGAAAACCGGCAGGAGCCCGAGGACCCGTCTAACGCTGCTTGCAGCTTTAATTTCTTCATTATTATTCCACCCGCCCCGAGAACGCAAATTAGACCCCCTGAACATGCTCGAAAACTCACCAAAATTGGCACGCACATCAGGATCGCGGAAAAATTCGAGAAAATACCAAACATGACCCCCGACATCCCATAATAATCTCTCTACAGCCAAAAAACCTTTAAAACACACAAAAATACCTCTAGCTCTGGCCAGGAATGTCGTAGACACATGAAACCAACATCAAAACGTTCGTCTCATTGAGACGCACAAAAAATATAGGAGGTATTTTCGCGTAGCTCCAACAGGAAGCCGGCAAATTGCCCGCCAAAATAAGAGTTTTCTGAAATTTAAGCCTCTCTACAAAATTTAACTTGTCAATAACCAAAAATGGTACCGGCATGAAAATTGGCTCACATGACAGACCAGACCCTGTTCTACAAAAGTTGTGGGGGAATTCGTTGTTTCGGGCCCGGTTTTCGAATGGCGAGCCCTCAAAGTCGCCGACCACGCAATGTTAACAGATGGGAGAGCTGCCCTCGCTGAGCAGTTGGGCCTCTAGACAAAAAAGTAAAAGTCGCACAGCTTTAAAAATGACATGGTTGGATTCCTCGCGGAATTTCATATAAGATATGTATATTTTGACACAGATTAGGTCAACATTCTGGCCTACAGGATGAGATGTTTGTTCCTTTGTTTGGGGGATTTGATCCTCCCCTTGGGCTGCTGCATTCCTGTGATGATGACACACATTGATTAGGTATTCCATGCAGCAGCTGGTGATGTCACTCAGCACAGCAGAGGATACGTTGCCATGGTATCAACTGAGTCCCCAACATCCCATAATATTCTCTCAGAACCACAAGGCTCACTTCCACCTATGCACACCAAAACAGCCCTAACTGGGGCTAGGAATGTCGTAGAGAGATGAAACCAACGCCAAAATGATCATCTCATTTTGTTGGACACATTGGAGGGAAAACCGGCAGGAGCCCGAGGACCCGTCTAACGCTGCTTGCAGCTTTAATTTATTATTCCACCCGCCCCGAGATCGCAAATTAGGACCCCTAAACATGCTCAAAAACTCACCAAAATTGGCACGCACCTCACAATTGCGTGAAATTGCGATATGATACCAAACATGACCCCCAACATCCCATAATAATCTCTCTAGAGCCAAAAAACCTCGAAAATCCACTCAAAACCACACAAAAATGGCTCTAGCTCGGGCCAGGAATGTCCGAGAGAGATGGAACCAACACCAAAGCGTTCGTCTCATTGAGACGCACAACTTTGGGGGTGGTCTTTTTTCGCGTATCTCGCACAGGAAGCCGGTAATTTGCCCGCCAAAATAAGAGATTTCTGAAATTTAAGCCTCTCTACAAACATTAACTTGTCAATAACCAAAAATGGTACCGGCATGAAAATTGGTTCACATGACAGACCAGACCCTGTTCTACAAAAGTTGTGGGGGAATTCGTTGTCTCTGGCCCGGTTTTCGAATGGCGAGCCCTCAAAGTCGCCGACCACGCAATGTTAACAGATGGGAGAGGAGCTTCATTGAAGCAGTTGGGCCTCTAGACAAAAAAGTAAAAGTCGCACAGCTTTAAAAATGACATGGTTGGATTCCTCACAAAACGCTCTTCAAGAAAATCATATTTTTACACAGATTCGGTCAACATTCTGGCCTACAGGATGAGAAGTTTGTCCCCTTTGGGAATCTCATCCTCCTGCACTTCTGTGATGATGTCACACACTGATTAGGAGCTCCACACAGCTGGTCACATGACTCAGCAGAGGCAACAATGACTCTCTCCTCCATTAAAGTGCTTATTAGACCCCTGAACATGCTCAAAAACTCACCAAAATCAGCACACACATTTCAAGCATCAAACTCTTCAATATAATACCAAACATCCCATAATATTCCCTCTGTCCACATTCTGACACATTAAAACAGCCATAGCAGCCAGTAGGAATGTCCTAGAGAGATCAAACCAACATCAAAATGTTCATCTCATTGAGACGAACAAATAACTTGCTGACACCCTGACCTTTACCAGACAGGAAGTTGGCTATTTCTCTTCAGCATAGCAGAGGATACGTTGCCATGGTATCAACTGACTCCCTGACATCCCATAATATTCTCTCAGAGCCATTAGGCTCACTTTCACCCTATGCACACCTAAACAGCCCTAACTGGGGCTAGGAATGTCCTAGAGAGATGAAACCACCACCAAAATGTTCGTCTTATTCTGTTGGACACAGTGGGGCCAATACCATGATAGTAGGGCAAAACCGGCATGAGCCCCGAGGACCCGTCTAACGCTGCTTGCAGCTTTACTTATTATTCCGCCCTACGCGTTTCGTCTCATTTGAACCCCTAAACTTGCTCAAAAACTCACCAAAATTGGCACACATATTGTGTAGCTCCGAAAATTTTAGAAAACAAAAAAATTAACCCCCGACATCCCATAATAAGCTCTGTAGCGCCACCTAGGCACACGCTAAGGGCCCTAGCTCGGGCTAGGAATGTCGTAGAGAGATGAAACCAACACCAATACGTTTGTGTCATCGAGACGCAAAAATCATACGCTGCTACCCTGGACCTATCTCCAACAGGAAGCCGGCTATTTGCCTCACAAAATTAAAAAAAATTTTTTTTAACCCTTTCTGCAAAAATTTTCTCCTCCGAAACCAAAAATGGTACAGGTTTGAGACTACCATCACATGACAGACCAGATACTGCTCTAAAAAAGTTGTAAAGGAAGTTGTTGTTTCGGGCCCGGTTTTCAAATGGCGAGCCCTCAAAGTCGCCGACGGCTTTTGGCCAATTCAGGATTTCTCCATGTTAGCAGATGAGGAGAACCGATTTCAGGTCAAAACACTCACTACTAGTACTTCTACTAGTGCCGCATTTGGGCCTCTAGACAAAAAACTAAAAGTCATAAAGCTTTACAAATTACATGGTTGGATTCCTGACAAATTTTCCTACAACCATATGATATTTTTACACAGATTTAGCCAACATTGTGGCCTACAGGACAAGTAGTTCAGACATGTCTCTAAAATAAAAAAATCCATTTTGAGCACTTTTCCAGCGGTTTAGTGGCACATTAGGGCTTCTAGAGAAAAAACTATAACTCGTACAGCTTTAAAAATGCCAAAAATGGATTCCTCACAAGCCCTACTATCAAATATGATATTTTTGACACAGATTGGGGTAAAATTGTGGACTCTGTGAGGATTTCATCACCAGAAGTTTTTCTTAAAACCCCCTCTCCACTCTACTTCTTCACTCTGTCACGCTAATTAGAACTCCACGCATGCAGCTGCTCATGTCACTCAGCATAGCAGAGGATACGTTGCCATGGTATCAACTGACTCCCCGACATCCCATAATATTCTCTCAGAGCCATTAGGCTCACTTCCACCCTATGCACACCAAAACAGCCCTAACTGGGGCTAGGAATGTCGTAGAGAAATGAAACAAACGCCAAAATGTTCGTCTCATATCGTTGGACACATTGGAGGGAAAACCGGCATAAGCCCGAGGACCCGTCTAACGCTGCTTGCAGCTTTAATTATTATTATTATTAATTATCATTATTATTATTATTATTATTATTATTATTATTGTGTTTTCTTTTTCTGCTTTGCAAAACAAGCTTTTGACCCTTTAACTTGTCAACTTCAAATATTTGGTAGTGCATATTTTGAGTCACTGTATATGGGTAAATGTATGTGAGTAAATTTATGTTGAACAAAGTAAAATCTGATGTCCTTACAGCTTAAAATAATTTTACTGAATTTTTTTTTTGTTTGTTTCTGATCTCAAAGCTTCAACAATATTAAAAATACAAATTAAAAAAGTATGTGTTTTTTTTCCCTTCTACTTGGAACGCTACAAATCAAATAGACTTCATATCCCTTTCATTTAAAAAGTGAACGTTAAAGGGATAAAAAGAGTGGAAGTTAAAAGGTTAAACCCTCTGATGAACATCTGTAACTTTCATCACACAGGCTGATCTGTAGATCCCCCATAGAAACAAAAAAAACACTGAATTTAGCAGGAAATGATACCAGAGGGTTAATATTCATCGAGGCTTTAAAGTCCAGCTCTCTATTTCTTCATTCAACAGTTCCTAACATGTTTGGACAACGAACTTCCTGCAGTCTTTCTCAGAAGAGTCACATGATGCTGTAAGCTGTCAATCAGCTGATTTATGGAGGTTTGTTCATCCTACCTGACGTGGTTGGACGACCACAACCCCTGCTGTCTAACAGTCCCCAGAGTGTGACAGGATGTAGACCACTGATCACAGCCTGCGGGAGACTGCAGGATCGCAGACCTTTTTGTTATTGTTGTACTTAATCAACTTTGCACCCAAGCACCAACCAACACCAGTTATTTTAGGATTGCATTGTTTAGATGGGAGATCAAGTCCTTGGTGTTTGACGTTAACAGTGAACTACATCTGCAGAAAACTCAAAAGTCAGACGAGGGGAGTCAGGAGAATCAAGATAAAAGCAGAACATGTAAACCATGTCATGTGTCTGAAGAGATCAAGTCAATTTATCAGAAAATAATTATAAAAGCATCTACAATTAGCTAATTTATCAGTCTGTCCACTTTAAGCATCACAATATGAATGAAAAATTATTTGACGAGACAAAACTGTCAACAAGTGTCACTTAAATGTCTCATAGTTTGGGGGTAAACCAATGACAACACTCAACACTGCCCCCAATATTTCCAGCGGTACTGCAACATTCAGTTCATATCCTCAGAGTTTGAGCAGACGACTGTAACTGCCTTCATCACTGAGGAGGAGGAGGATAACTGAGCCATAACGTGAAGCGACTGTACACCATGAAATCTGGACAGTTTGAGGACGCTGTTTTCAAACACACTGACCTCAGTCAGACCTCAGGGGAAAACTGGATCATACAGTGTGCTGTGAAGATCAGTTCACTTTACATTTCATGACCTGTCAGAGTGTCTGCTGGTTAAATTCATGACCTCAGTAATGCAGCGCTGCACTCAGCGTCTGATGTTCATAACGTGGAACAAATCTAAAGGATCATCCTGTGACTCCTTCTCAGAGACTGAACAAAGGCAGCGCTGTGGAGGATGAAAAATATCATCTCTCCCTTTAAGAAAACTTCTCCTCTGACTGATTGCTGAGATCACTGAGGCCTGTAATTTAGTCTAACCCACACCGTGTGACTCTGCTCTTTGACCCAATTCTTTTACAGAAACAGGATGTTTGCTCAAGTCAGCACTTCAGAAACAGACTGAACCGGCATGAATCGCACACATAGATATGCAAATGCTTACGCACACACACACACTCGTGATTCATACCTGCTGCCAGGTACACAGGAGAGAGCAACATGTGAGTGTGTTAATAAGGAAAGTGAGTCAATACGCTGCTCTGAGTCCACAGGAGCCTGACGCTAATTGGTGCCACCGATGTGTCAGTTTGTCTCTGAAGTTCGCTCAGAGGTCGCTGCTCAAATGTGACGTCGGTGGATCAGGAGCAGGTTGAGGAAGCAGCACGTAGACGTTACATATTCACAGGCTTAGAGCTAACTACAGAAGCAACGCTAGCTTTAGTTTAATGTGATTCGCTGTGAAATGTGGCAGAGCACGGAAAATGTTCAGTGAAGGAGACGGTTTTACAAACAGAAGCCTGTGTAACATGATCTGCTGTAGATATTATCATTAAAGTGACCTATAAGAGGAAAAAGCATTTGATGGATGAGTGACGAAATGTCCCTGAGATCCTTGAAGCAGAGGTCAGCGAATCATCCAGGCCAAGGGAGGACTTCTCCATGTGTTTACAGCAGGAGAGGCAATGTAATGATCAATCTTTCTTCTTCTTTAAGAGTTCATTTTTAAATCCTGGGAGGGAAACAGACTGACTGGTTTTTGCCAACTTTGGGCATTACCCCCATTATACTTTATTTTACACCTCTTAAGTCCTTTTAAATCCCATCGTTCATGTTTTTAAGGATGTATTAAAACAGATTCTGTTGTTAATGTCTATTAATGTCAGCTCAGATGTCTTTGCATCTATTTTTGATTTTCAAATAAGGTTTGTAAAATTCATTACAAAGTTAAAATAATAAGAGAAATTACAACTACAACAGATTGAGGCCACAAAACACCAACAGGTAAACATGTCAAGCTAATAAAAAAAACAAAAGATGAAGAAAGATTCAAATAGTTAAAATTCAAAGAATAAAAAGTGATAATATTGTCTAAGGAGCATTTTTTCTAAAATGCATTTCAAAGAGAGTACAACTGCAAACGTTTCAGAAAATGCATAGAAAAAAAAAACAAACAAAAAAAGAAAATCCAGGCAGCACAAGAACAGACACTGCAAGGCCCAGAGGCCAACGAAGCCTGTTTCCACCAAGCAGTCCAGTTTGGTCCTGTTTGTGTTTCCACCACCAACCGTGTAAACCAGATGCTGATAGCCATATCAGTTGCATAATAGCGTGACGCCATAGCAGCGTGACGCAGTGTACCCCACTAATAAATCCAACGAAGAAGAAAAACTCAACACAGTAAACAAAGAGCAACGGTGGAAGATGTGGCTCCGTATAACTAGAGCCCTGTTTACACAACAACGTTTCATCCGACGACACTAAAACGCATTGAAAAAAACGCTGTAGTGAGCATGCCAGACCTGTAGGTGGCGCTATAATTGCCTTGTCCAGAAGCAGCTTTTGGTAGATCTCCTCTGAAGTAGAGCTGAGCCGATCATCTGGTGTGTTGGTGAATGCTAAGAGCAGAAGTGGAGCAACAGATGCTCATTTAGTTAAAGACAGTCACAGATTCAGCAGATTGAGCAGCACAAGCTCAACACGGTAGACCACAGCTGTTGTACTGTTGAATGCGCGAAGTGGCGTGACGTCAGCGTTTCCACTGAAAACGCCAGCTCACTGTTTACATGGCAACGGTGTCGGCAGCGTTTCAGGAAATTCACACTTTTGCGTTTCACCCTAAAACCGTTGTTGTGTAAACAGCCCCTGAAATCTTATCAAGTGATTTTTTGTCTCAATTTAAGCAAAAACTGTCTCGTTATACTTGATTTGAGCCACTTCCAACTGTTCAGTCCAGAAAACTATGTTTTGTTTTAAGTTATCTAAAGACAAAAATGAGGTCTGAATTACTTTTAACAGGTAAAATAAAATCTGCCAATGGAACAAGTCAGAGAAGGCTGTGTGCCGCCAGGAGAAATACAGCAGCCGCTGTCGCACAGGAAGTGACCATTATTTTAAGCAATCAACGGTCTGCAGTGTTGTAGCTGCACCTTCTGGGTCGGATTAGTTCAGTCCGACAAAAAGTGGGATGGTACATCTCAGTAACTTGGGAATCTGTCACAGGATTAGTCAGCAGAAAATGTGTGCCGTACCGAGACTAACCGAATTGAACCACTTGGTGGAAACGGGGCTCAAGTAACAACAAAAAAGAAACAGAAATTGCAAGAAGAAAAGAGAAAAAAATAGACAAAAGAAAATGAAAGTTATGATGATGATAAATATTGATGATATCATAAGATAGACGTAAATAAATAACATAATAAAGAAGTAGAAATGTGCTTGAAAGGCAAAGGCTTTACGTCCTCGGGTCTGTCCAAAGTCGTCGGGCCCTGATTGAAAAGGCCCTGTCCCCAACCAAGAGGTCCCCGCCCAAGGATCTAAGGCTGCAGGGTGGCTCATATGAGGTCAACAGATCGGATATTTACTTGGAGCCAGCCAAAAGTTATTAGTAAGATCTTAAAATCTATTCTAAAAGTAACTGTGAGCCTGTGAAGCGAGGCTAAAGTGGGCGTATTATGATGTTTTCTATTAAAACATTTAGGACGCCTGACTGCTGCTGAATTCTGCAGCAGCTAAATGATCTTTGTGTTTACAGGAGAGGAGGAAATTACTATAACTAAGTCTGGGGGAAAATCAATGCATGGATAACTCTTTTAAGCTCTGTTTTGTATGATAATAAAAGTACACAAACAAAACTTGACAAAAAGTTCCCTTGTTCTGTCAGAAATGCTGACTGGGCTGAGATTAAACCCAAACATGTACACAGTGTTGGCAACAAAGAGCAGATTAAAGGATGTGACTGAGAAGTATCACAAACATGAGTTAATCTGCACATGAGCAGTTCAGGAGAAAGCCCTGTTTCTGCTGCACTACAGGCTGAATGACGATGTTACATCCCCATACAGCCAATGCCTCAACATGTAAACAAACAGTGTGCACGTGGCGTCATCAAACCTCGACACTGACAAGCTAATGCTATCAAAGATAAATCAGACGCGACTTACTGGTGACGTTTTCTTCTGAAGTGATGTCTGCACGGCTCCTGTCCGACCAAAACGACCCGGGAATCATGAAATATCCAAAACTTGGAGACTTCCGTCCTCTGGCTCCCTGGTGAGTAGCTCCGTACTCCAGACTTTTCCAAAAGTTCACGAAAACAGCCGAAACACGCCTGACAAAATGTTAATGTGCTCACATCAAGGGTCAAACAGACGCTGTTACGCATGCGCCTTGATTTAAAACACCAGGCGATAATTAAGCGATGGTGAGTGACACCTGTGGCGATGACGTCACATCACTTGAATATTTATGTGATTAAAAAAAAACATAAAAGTATTTTTAGGGGAAAAAGTAGCTTTTTTTAATTTTTTTTTTTTCTAACTCAACATTTTCTCTTAACTCCCAACTCCTGTTGCCTCTTTCTTTCCTCATCTCTGTTAAATTGACAAAATGTAATTAAACCTTTTTGGAAAATGCAGGAGGTTACAGTCATATAACTTGGTTTTTGATCTCTGTTCCCAGAGTTTATCTCCAAATACACATCTATACAAAGGATACTGATCAGAATTATCAATTTCATGTGGATATGTTTAAGCACTGGATACAATACAGCCATAAAGTGCATAAGAATAGCTCCAGTGAAACACAAACACACTGAAAAAGAAACTCAGGAGAGGGAACGTGATCCTGTTTATGATATGGATCCCACTAATGGTGAAATCAATGTTAAAAACAAAGGGTAGTATTTATGGTATTGATCGCTTACAGTTGTGCTGTCTCTGCAGTGTGGATATGCTGGTGCCTGCTCTGTTGTGGACACAGATTCCAGTTTTGATTGAACTGTAATATAACAACTTTAACTTAAATACCTAATTAAATAAATATAATGCATTTCCATTTAACAGAGTGGGCTAAAGGTCCAGGAACTTTTACCTTCTGGCAAAACATAACCAGGAACTACATGGTTCCTGTAGCCTATTGTGTGGATTTTTTTTTCTTCTTGTAATTTCCATATTTTTTATTTATCTATTATTTATATTATTATTTATTTATAAAGACTTATTTATTTATTTATTTATTTATTTATTTATTTATATTATTATTTATTTATAAAGACTTATTTATTTATTTATATATATATAAATATATAAATATATATATATATATATATATATATATATATATATATATATATATATATATATATATATATATATATATATATATATTTATTTATTTATTCATTTATTTATTTATATTTATTTATTTATTCATTTATTTATTTATATTATTATTTACTTTTATAGACTTATTTATTTATTTATTTATTTATTTACTTATTCATGTTGTGTGCTGCTGACCCCTTGGCCAGGTCACCCTTACAAAAGAAATCCAGATCTTAATGGGTTTTTATTTGGTTAAATAAGGATTAAATAAAAAAAATAAATAAGAAGAAGAAAGAACATATCCTTGTTCTGCATTTCCACCATGGGCCTGAGATCCAGGGGGATTATGTAAACCGGTCAGCAACAAATGGAGAAAAAAAAATAAAAGTATTTGCAACACACCTCCAGACCAGTAGAGGGCAGTGGGACAACAATATGCAGGACTGTAGTTTGCCTGAGCATGGTTTGACAGCATTTTGTTGCACTGCAGCTGAGGCCAAGATCCACCAGTGTCCTGACTTAAAAATGAGCCAATGATTGATGACTTTCAGCATCCCTTTCAAACAGCTTTAGATCATTAAATACTTGTCTGATGAGGAGATTATGACACAAATACAAAGGTGTGAAAAACTAAACAAGAATTAATTCCAGCTGTTGGTTATCCAGGGTCACTCTTCTTCGATGTATCAGGCTCAAAGAAGACCATTTTCAGGAGTTTTAAACCAGTTTAATTATAGCTGGGTGGACGGAGGAGGAAATAAAAACACTTTGGGTAATCCACCAATCAGAAACCCTGCCTCCAGAAGTTCCTGAACATTTGGGATGCACTTTAGACTCCTATAGCAGACTATAAACCCTGGAAGGGAAAATCAAAATTTGACCCCACTTGAATACCAACAACTGGTTCAGTGTGTGTGTGAATGCTGTTAAACTGTCTGTATGTCGGCGTTGCATGTACAACGCTTCCATTTAGAAATAAAAATAAACAGAACACTGTGTACACATAACAGTTCAGAAATCAGTCAGGGTCATCGGCAGTGAAATCTTTCCGAGCCGTACGCAGAAGAATAGTTCCCGGACTGAGCTCTGCTACAATGGCCTCATTCAGTTACTGTGTAGAAGTAGGACACTTCTCATGCAGCTTCATTACAGCTACATCATTATTCAGTCTGACCGGACACACAGAAGAGGCAGTGTGTTCACAATCACACCGAGTACAAATCATGTGTTGGGTAATATGTAAACAGGACAAGTTATGCATCTTTTTTATTATGCTTCTAATGGGGAGCGAGGGGAAACTCCTGATACAAGAATAAGAGCACACATTATTATATTATACATGACGAATGCTGCACATAGTGTGGTGTATTCACAGGCTTTACATTGACCTCATTAGTCTGTGCATTAAGATTACTTCCCCTGGTAATGAAAGGACACATATTTTCATGAAAAGTGCACATACATCATGCATATCAGTGCCCTACATACAACTGACCGCTCTTTTATTCAAAGCAAATCAAAGCTACACCACACAGGCAGTGATGTAATCTACATAAAAACATGTTAAAATTGTCTTTATTATATTGTGTTTATTATAATATTATTTCATTTTGTTGATGGTATCAACATATTGTCACTCTATAAGTATTGCAGCATGTAAACCTGAAATTACTTGAATTAAACAAACACGTAAACATGCAGTAATTCCTCCCCCTGATAAAATTATCCATTCTTCGGTAAAATTAAACACTTCCTCGACCTTTTCAGTCAGTTTTATGCTGAAGTTGTCATTTCCAGGGTCTCCTGAGCCTTTTCTTCTTCCCCTCAGCTGCCTTCACCCAGTCAATGACATCATTCCCCTTTCACCCAGTTCTCCGCCGGCTGCGGTAAGAGGTAACCAGCGGTCAAACCGAGATGCGTTCAAGGACTCTTCGTACATATCAGGTTTCAAGGTGAAATGAGTGAAAGGATGAGTTATTTCAGGTCAGAATGGATCAATTGGATTTTTTACAGTCTAAAATATATATGAGAGTGTTTCAAGAGGGATGCGACCAGGATTTTTTTTTAAGTATCTGAGCTGTTAAGACACAACCATTAAACATCTCACATGCCTAAAAATAAACTTTATTGATTTTTTAAATTTTATTTATTAATTTATTTATTTTAATCTGTAAAAAACAAAAACTATATTTTTTATTTTATTTTTTTTTCTATTTTATTTTAATCTTTTACCCACCATTTTAGAATAAAAACTTAAAAAATAATTTAGATACATTTGTGTAAAGATAATTCTATTATCCATCAGGCAAACTTAGACTGATCTTTATTTTTATAGCCCCCTTTGTACATTAATATATGCAGCCCAAAGTGATTCATATTTTTAAAAAGAGACAAAAGAGAGCAGGAAAATGTGAGAGGAGTCCCACAAAATACTTAAAGTAAAATTTTTTAAAAAGTGTTATAAAATCAACATGATAAGATTTAATGAAAACCATCAAATCAGTAATATAAACCAAGTAAGAATGAAATTTATGGAACATTTTAGACTGGAAAACAAATAAAAGTAATGTGATTAAATATATTAGTTGAAATAACAATGCAATCCATGGCTAAGAGGAAATTATTCAGAATAAAAGCTTGGTCTTGTGCTTAATAAAAGTAATAAGTAATCTAAGTCCAAAATAAAATACCAACATAACAAACACGAACTTTTATTTTCACCAGATTAAATTCATTGGAGCATAAAAAGGTGCCACTGTGAAAAAAGGCCACGTCAGTTATCTCCAAACTGTCTCCGAGCCATGTATTTTTTGCTATGATAGCACACCTGCTACTTTTCTTTTTTCTGACGGTCCCTGAACGCATCATCCGTGCCGACGTTGCATGCAGGAGAGACACAAAACTGTTTATCTAACACAGAAGCCTTATCGTCAAACGGTAGCCTAACGACGGGGCTTATAAGATATCTTTCTTTTTATTTTCCACCGCCTTACCTTGTCTTTGCTCCTCATCAGTTAAAGTTTGAGAAATAAACAGGAAAACAAAAAACGAGCTGACGCGAATCGCGAACGGTTTCGTTGATAAGCTGTTGTGCTGCGTTAAAGCGGATAGATGCTCATTTTCTCTGCTTATCAAACAGATGTGGCACAATTTACAGCACAGAGTTAAATATAGGCAACCTGAGCACCATCCCCCTTCCTTCACTGCTTTTCTTCATCAAACACTCAGCCGGGGTTACTATCGGACAAACTTCCCCTCCTCCTCCATTCTGTGAGCTGGGGTTACTATCGGACAAACCTTCTATCCACCTCCTCTTCTCCTTCCTCCTCGTCCTGCTCGCCTATAGCCGCATCATGAGTTGAAGGCTGTGTTTTGCTTTTTGAAAATACCATAACCAGAGGGGTGCAGGTCTGTGTTTTTATGGGTTAGAAAACGGGAATTACACGGAATAGACTGCAGCTGAATTTATGCCCACTAAGAACACTTCGTGCATTGTGTGCTGCACTTTGGTTTGGGGTTATTATCGGTTAAAGTGAGAAGGAGAAGCACACACCGGCCCTGTTTGAGTCACCTCCAGAAACCTAATTAGGGCACAAAGAAATGAGTTTGGACTTAGTGAAGGACCTGTTTTTGCACTAAAAGGAGCGAATCAACAGGTTACGTCACCTTAACTATTAAGCAAGAGACATTTAAACCCCTCATTTCTACAAGAGAAGAATACTCAAACTATTTTCTCAATTCCCTTGGTTTTAAAGACAGCTGTTCTCAAGAGTTCATTGCCCTGTTTGTCTCAGTCACATCCTGAAACATGTGTCCCAGTGGCCCTCAAACAGAATTTCTGTAACTATTATTACCCTGTTGTATAAGTTAATGTTTTGCGAAACTCAAACACCAAAGATAGGAGAGTGAAAGCAAACTGATTCTTACTTGGATTATGTCACAGTAATAATAAGGCAACAGATTATGATCCAGTTACAGAGCTGCAGGGCTGTCTTTGACATATAATATGTAAGAGTTATTGCTTGAGCCTGCTTCGTGCATCTTTAACGAGAGAAAACATCAGAGGATAATGATTTGATTCAGAATTATGAGATATGATACTGTGGGGATGTTAGAGTCAGTTTAGATAGGATGATTCAGTTAGATGATTATCTGTTTGATGAGCTGTGATGTGATACAGGACATGATGTGATACAAACAATGCAAAATCATAAGCTAACAAGAGGTACGGTACAATCAGGTCTGTTACAATACTATACAATACATTATGTTTCTGTTTGATAAACTACGTTACAATAAGGTACGATTCAATACTGTATGGTACGGTACAGTGACATTGAATATTACCCTGCGTGGTATGATATAATAAGGTACAATATGGTACAATTCTGTACGATACAGTATGATCCTGTGTGTTACAGTACAGTACACTATGATTGGATTGAATAAGATAAGAACAGTGCAGTACGGTACAGGAAGGTATGGTAAAATACAGTAATATGCAATTTGATAGAGTGCGGCACAATATGATTCAATACTGTAAGACACAGTATTGAATAGGGATGTCCCGATATTACATTTTCACTTCCGATACGATACCGATACTGCAGCATTGAGTATTGGCCGATATCGATATTAATCTGATACGATATCAGCATTAAACATGCATATTTTTATTACTTATTTTGTAGTACGTCTGTCATGTTAGAAAAGGCTTGATTAAGTGATATTATTCAAAGAACAGTAATCAGCAACAGTAGGTATGAGGAAAAACTGACCCATTTATTATTAACCAATGGGTAACACAAATTTTAACATTAAGAATAAGAATACACTAGTAATTGAATAAAATGAAGAATAAATTAGAAGACCCAGAAAATCACCTTAATAAATCAAATAAAAACAGCAGGAGCAGGGTCTGGAATGGACTGTTTATATCGGAGATTTTAGATGCATTCCGATACGATACCGATATTCGTTTTTTTGCTGATATCGGGCTGATATCCGATATCAATATCAGACTGGGACACCTCTAGTATTGAATCAATTAACAGTAAGTTATGATACAATATGATTCCAAGTAACAATACAATTCGATATGATTGGATACATTGAGATTATACGACTCTGTACAGTACAAGATGGTACGGTACAGTACATTACCATAAGGATACAACACGCCACGGTACAATCACATATGATAAGATATGATAAGATTTTATGTGATACAGTAAGGTATATTACATTTCAATCAGTTGAGCTAGGATTCTGTACGGTACAGTACATTAGGATACAATACTGTAAACTACAATATGATACTGGACAGTAAGATAAGGCATGATATAGGGATGGGTACCGAGTCAGGTACGTTTATAGGTATCGATCAAATTCCGTCTATAGTACTAAGTACAAGTTCATGTAAAATCAAACGGTACCATGTTTTGGTGCCTGAATGCATCCTGAAGAGGAGGCGATTTTCCGTACTGCAAATGAACACAGCATTGCAAGTTTACATATTGAGAAACACATATGTTAAATTGAAAAGCTATGAGATTTATTATTTATTTTTTAACAAATTAATATGTATTGCCAAATAAACACACACAAAAGTGCAGAAAATTGGTACCGTTGAGTACTGATACCAATTGCCTGCTCCCAGGCATCTGTACCGTATCATTTCAAATGTGAAAGGTTCCCATCCCTAGAATGAAAAGATATGATCCAGGTATAAGGAGCAGTACGGTACTACACGGTTTGGTATAAAGACACAATACAATGAGATTCAATATGATTGATTTAATGCAGTTAAGTAAGGTACAATACGTAACATACATAACATACCAAAGTATAATATTGGAAAAGATAAGACATCCGAAAATATAAGGTACAATTGAACGTGATGCAACTCATTAGGGTACAAACTATAAACTTAAACATGATGATTACTTACTCATAACTGATGCACTTTGGAAACTTTACTTGTCTCATTGATAGACTTTAGTAGCAGAGTATCTTCTGATGGAGAAATATGATGATCAATAATACAAGCAGAGCAATGTCATCTGGATTTAGAGGAAATAAACACACTTTATGAATGAAGATGACAAAATCATTAAAACTTGTCATGTTTTTTCCGCTATAAAATGATGGCATGATGATCAACTCACAAGCTCTGATCTAAAATTTTTAGACTGATACATGACATGAAGGTACAGCTGTTAAATCGGTGAAAGACCACAATGCTCGTGGCTCCCCGTCTGCAAACACCGAGGCACAAACATGATATGCTGAACAATTCCTCCTCCAGGCAGTGACTAACTGTATTTACTGATATTTTTTTTTCAGTGGTTACTTTAAAATGTTCCTCCTCCCGTGGAGAATCACAGCCTGCTTGCCTGAAAGTGTTTGTACTGTGTGTACAGGTGTCTATTTGCTGAGAAAGATGTAACAGCTTAACCACTGCAGTCTGCAGTCGGTGGCAGCTTTATCTGCAAGACAATCCAAGTGTGTCTTGAGATCCTAAGTGGGTTACAGAGCAACGATCCAATCAGGGCTGAGAGTGTCGTCTGCCTCACGCTGCGCCAGCCAAAACAAAGCATTGTTCTCTACCTACTGAGGATAACTGCACCTGACAGCTTGCTAAAAATATTTCCAAAGAATGAGATTTAAACCACTAAAACCAAGCAGAGGCATTCTTATTGATGTCCACACCACTGACCTTGGGGACACAGGTTTTCTCTGTCCCTCCTGTTTAATGTGATGGATTCATAGCATGCCTTCATTTTTATTCCAGCTTCTGATAACAGAGCCAGGTCAAGCTGGACACTAAGAGTCTGTCTATGATAGTTATAATCGGTCAAAGCAGTTTGGAGCAGATCAGTTAATAATAAGAGAGAGAAATTAGAGAAATTTCTTCAAACATCTGCTTGAAAATAGAATAATGTCTTAACACTTGTAACTTTTCTCTTGTTCCGTTAGCAGACTTTTTTTTTACTTGTTACAAGCAATTCAGACCATTTTGTCTCTAAATAACTTGAAACAAGACATTTTTCTGACTGGTCAGTTGAATGTGAGTCATACTAAGTACAAAAAGACATTTTCTCCTGAAAATAAAACAAAAACACTTGATAAGAGTTTAGTTTTTTCCAGGGTATGCAGGGTACTTCAGGTGACAGAGGATTAACATACAAACTGACCTTCAAGACCCTATTAATACACACAAACATGAACACACATACACACACATTAATACACAATACATACATAACTTAATCCAATTCTAGTTTTAAGTTTTTTGTGTTTTTTCCAGATTTTAAGGTAGTGCAAACAAACTACAAATGTTACAGGCAAACTTTTAGATAACTCGTGATTTTCGTTTGGTTTTAATCACAAAAAAACTTCTGGTTCCCCTTTTAAAACTGTTGAAAAGATAACAGAAGAACATCTTTCAGAATAGAATAGAAAATACTTTTTTATCCCTGAGAGGAAATTCAGAAAGAGTCACAGCAGAAACCAAGAAACCAAAGTCAGAAAGTGTAAAAAGCTCCATAAGAAAATAGATGCTGACAGCTTGTCCATCATTGTCCAGTCAGCCAGCCTTCACCTCAACAGGGTCCAGGACTGAGCTTCTTCAGCAGTCTGTTCAGTCTCTGTCTCCTGGATCCTGTCTGCTCACAGCAGGTGAAGCTCTTCACATGTGGCCTTGGTGTCTGCTGTTAGCTCTGTTAGCCATGTCTGTGAATAGCATGATGCTACTCTGCCCTCTGGTATTCCCTCTGTTGCTGGGTTAGCACAGCTAGCTCGTCCATCTTATTGGAGATAGATCTTACGTTCCCAATAACGATGGATGGAAGGACAGGTCCATGTCGTCACTTCTTAGCTCACACCTGAGAACCAGCACCACGTCCTCACCTCCTTCTCCTCACCTTGTGGGGAAACCCACTGATTTAAAGACCCATTCCAGATAGACGAAAATGAGGCAAAACGGACAAAGAAGACAGAGCTGCTGCAACATGCAGCCACAACCAACAGGGCGGCGCTTGGCAACTTGTATTAAAAGAAATCATCGCAGCATGCTACTTTCAACTACCAAAGTTATGTAATTCAGAAGTAGTTTCCTGGTGGTAACACAGCATGTAGCACTGCAGACAACTGACCACATATCATTGGGTATCAAGAGACACCTGAGGGACAGGTGAGCTTTGATCCATCAGTCTGTGATACGGTAACCAGTAGGTGTCAGACAAGTTGCAAAAGCAACAACACAACGGAAGTTTAGAGATGAGATATCCCCAACGGACATAGAAAAGTTGTGAAAAAGTAACTGATTGTTTTGTTTTTCAACTTTAGCTATCAAAATATAGCTACAATGCTAACATTATTACATGACAGATTCATAAAGCTAAATATAGGATGACTGCCTAAGTTAAAAAAAGAAAACACTCCACTTACTTTCACAGTTTTTCTGTGTCTGTTGGGATCACTGACCTCTTTAACGTCCGTTGTTTGCTGCTTTTGCAAATCACCTGACACCTATCAGCCACTGCACTGCAGTAATGCAACACACAATTTGGAGTGATTCTCAAAGAATCAAGTAATCTGGCATTAAAAGGGTTAAACCGTCCTTTTTTAGCCTGAAGTTTATTCCTCAAAGTCTGTTAAAAAGAAATCCATTTCTTCTTTATGGGCCAGCAGAATCACAAAACACTGAATATGCATCTTTAAAGTGATTACTCACCAATATTTCTCCTCTATGGTGAGTGACTCACAGATAACTCAATCAGCTGACTGTTTGATGATATCACTCTGAAGGTCTGTCATTAAACCAGGAAACACAAAACGTCATGGAAAACAACTCAAACCCTCGCATCCTTTTACTTTCAGCAAATTATGTAACTTTCAAGGCAACGTGAGCCATTTTTAAGTTAATGAACTCTGATCATCAGCCGTGAGTTCTGAAAAGACTGATGATTGAGTTTTCCTGAGTCACCCTGAATTCTCCAGCTAAAAAGCAGCTGATGATTATCATCCACCTTCATCCACGGAGACGGCTCTTTGATGGATTAGAAGACGAGTCTCTGTGATCGAGGATTTAATCAGACCACATACGAGGCGAAGAAACTGAAGAAGAAAGTACTCGGACAGTTTTACCGACTTTAAACACGCTTCTCTGTTTCTTGAGTTTTCTTCTTTACTGATTTGTCCCCACTTGTTACTTGGAGAATTTAGCAACAGGAAGAAAGGCAACGAGAGCAACTTCACTCTCCTCTGTCACCAGAGTTATAGTTTGTGTAATTGCAGCCTGAAGCAAAGAGAGCAGAATAAAGAGCGTGGAGGCCCAGAAGGCCAGATAATCACTGCCAGATGGTCGTCATGTTCCCTGGACTTTAGTTATCCTGCATGGCACGTCAGGCTCCTGCAGCTTCCTGATGCATCCAGAAAAACAGGAGAATTAGAAGAATCTGTGATGACTCTTCTCAACATTTCTTGAAGTCATAAATTCATCCTGAACTCCTACTTTAACTTTTAGTTATTGTTTTGCTAACTTGCCGTGTTTCCAGTCTTTCAGCGGCTGCTCAGCTCTGTTTGATCTGCTGTGAGTGCCGTCAAACAGAGACAGATCTCAGGCTCTGCTGATGTGTTAATGGCCGACAGCTGCTGCTGTGTATGATGAGTGGTGTCGTTCAGTAAGGAGACCGACCTCAGGTCACTCTGTTGTTGTCTGGTTGTGAGAGTCCTGCTTGATTCTTCAGAGAGTTGCTATGAATGCTTTTCCATCAGATACAGCACGGTGAAAAAGAAGCTCGATCGGCTCCCAAAGCCAGGGTTAGGAGATACTGATAGATCCAAAAAACTGAAATCTTATCAAGTGTTTTTGTCTCATTCTAAGTAAGAATTGTCGTGTTATACTTCATTTGCGCCATTTTCAACTGGTCAGTCCGGAAAAATGTCTTGTTTTAAGTTGTTTAAAGACAAAAATGAGGTCTGAGTTACATGTAACACATAAAATAAAAACTGTCAATGAAACAAAAGAAATTTGCGAGAAAATTTGCTTGAAACTAGAATAATTTCTTAATACAAGAAACTTTTCTTTCAGATTTTTTTTTTTTCTTGTCACAAACAATTCTGACCTGTTTTTGTCTTTAAATGACTTAAAATTAGACTTTTTTGTTGACTGCTCAGGTGAATGTGGCTCATATTGAGTCTAAAAGGACATTTTCTACTGAAAGTAAGACAAAAACACTTGATAAGATTTAGTGAGGCCATGCCCACACAGATATTTGTGAAATCGTATATATTTTTATTTGTTTGGGCCTGCTGCCACACAAACCCTTAGTTTTACGCCACTGAGGCCTTGTGCATGTGTAGCTGGGTATTCCCAAAACGAATACTCCCCCCTTATTTGCTTTTAAAAAATACTTTCATCCACACGGACCAGGTAAATCCCCTAGTGAGTGCAGCTCAAAGTATGCCAAACCCAAATTTGTCAGCTGTGTTTCAGACGTGAACCTCCATTATTCAGCTGTGACTTCTGAAAACCAAAAACTCTATTTCCCGACGTCTATACAAAACCATTAAACTAACATTTTCCAAAATCTTCACTTTGGCCAAAATTTTCAGAAAACATCTTTTTCAGTGACGTTAAACTGCACTTTCCAGTTGATAATGGGCCTATACCTGTAAATATATGTGGTTTCTCAAATACCCAGCTACATGTGGACATGGCCTGAAAATAGGTTCTATGCACAGACTGTATAAAACATGGAAGTTGTCAGATCGGCTATAGCCGCCATATTGGTAGTGGCAAGGGCTTTGCATGCAGCTATAGGGCACCTGTCGGTCACATGACCTGAGCTGTGCCTCTGATTGGGCGAGCTTGTGATCTTAATATCCTCTGAATGGCTGAGTTAGAAAAAAATTCACCCCCCGTACAGTGTGTGTCGGTAGTAAAATTATCGACTCAGACAGGAGACGTTTTTTGAACCCGGCTGTAAATAGGTTAATTTCTGCTTTGAAAATGGCTTTTTTTCTTGGTGTGTTTGTGACTTCCTGTACCTCCAGAGCCAGCCTCAAGCTGACGCTCAAGAGGATTGGTGGTGGATGTGCATGTGGATGAGGCCTTGTATCCGGCTACGTATTTACAACTTCAATTTCATTCATTATTGAAATTATATTTTGTTGAGAAAAGGGTCAAGTTGTATTTAAAACCTTGCAAACAGAAAATTTGTTCTGTTTTCAAGACGTTCTTGTTGTCAAAAGACCCCTGGAGGTGACTACACAAAGATAACGACTGATCAGTGAAGGCAGATCATTCATGAAACAAAGCAATACGTGCACAAAGGCAGACTAATTTTCTACAAATCAGCTAAATTAAGCATTTCAGGCCTTATTTTTATTTGTTTTTTTGATTTTGGGTTGACCCATGACTGTATTTGCATGGCAAGGGGGTCACCCGTCTCCAGGCTGTAGATGTTAGATGATAAAGATCTGTTTTCACGTATTATTATTATTGACTTACAGTTTAATACCTCACAAGAAAAAATGAAACCTTGTTACAAGCAATTCAGACCTCATTTTTGTCTTTTAATGACTTGAAATAAGATTTTTTTCTGGACAGGTCAGGTGAATGTGGCTCACATAAGTCTCAAAAGACATTTTCTACTGAAAGTAAGGCAAAAACACTTGACAGGATTTCAGTTTTTTCCTCAGAGGTTGCACTTAAGAGCTAATCCGAAACCAGATCATTTAAAAGTAAATTTATAAATAAACAATGTATCTTAAGTCCCTTTTAATCCGTTTTTTGTTCCTCTGTGTGCTCATGTACCAGAACGTCAAAGCTCTCCGTCACTAATATGTCATGAGCTGCTTGCTGAAACATCTGGAAACCCCTGTCATAGAGCATGATTTAAGTTTTTTTATCAAGTATGTCCACAAAAAGACAAGAATTTTTACTAAACAGTAAGTCTGAAGTAATGCATGGAAATGAAACTTCATCCTCAAACATCTGTGGCAGAGGTTATCAAACTTTTCAGCCTGAAAACACCGATCAGAAAGCATTTCAAATGTCATTTCATATCGGTGTGTGTCATCTTCCCCCACCCTGTAAACCACAGTTGGACTGAGTCACATCAGCAGCAAGAACAGGAAGTGATCTTAATAAGCAACAGGTTAAAGAAGAGAGGTTATAAGACTCAAAACTTGAGTTTCACTTTCAGAGTTTCAGTGAATCAATTATAGACGTCTATAATTACAGACATTACAGTGACACCAGCATCTGCTGAGTTACATAAAAAGTGTTTTTCTGTGTTGTTTGCTCTTCAGGTGGCCTGCTGTCCTCGCTCTGTGTAGGTGTGATGGAGGATGCATCAGATAAACAAGACGCCGAAGAAAAAGATCCATCCATCTTCTGAGACGCCCGCTCTGTCGCAGGTCGTGGCGGTGCTGGAGTCCTTCCCAGCACGCATTCAGCCGGAGGGGGGTGGATGTGACCTTGCAAACACGTGTATACACGTATAGAAACACATTCAGCCACCTGTAGACAGGAAGAGGTGAGAGGAGACGGAAGACAGAGAGATGAGGTTTGATTTCAGAGAGGTTTTCAAGAATCAACAATCTTTTGAGATGTTGTTGACAGGAGCTTACACAAAAAAATATATCTATATCACATTTACATCTTTTCATTCTTTCTGATTCTTCTTTATTTCTTTTCTCTATTTCAATATTTTTATTTTCTTTACTTTTTCACCTGTTGTCTTTTCTTTTTGTCTGTTTTTTCTTTTTTCCCTTTTCTTTCCATATTTCTTTCAATTTGTATTCTATCTATCCATCTATCTATCTATCTATCTATCTATCTATCTATCTATCTATCTATCTATCTATCTATCTATCTATCTATCTATCTATCTATCTATCTATCTATCTGTCTATCTATCTATCTATCTATCTATCTATCTATCTATCTATCACTTGCTCCTTTTTTCCTTTTCCTATTTTCCATTTCATACTCTCCTCTTGACTTCTATCTTTCATCTTTCTTTCCATCTGTTCCTTTTTTTCGGTTTCTCCTTTTTTCTTCTTCCTTATTTCTTCCATTTGCATTTTTCTTTCTTTGTTTTAAGTCTATCTGCCTCTTGTCTTTGTTACTCTGTTTTTATTTCTTTATCTCTTCTTTTTTCCTTTTTCCCTCCTTTTTTGTTCCTTCTTGTTCTCTTTATTCCTTCTTTGATTTGTACTTTCTCTCTCTCTTTCTTTCTCTCTTTCCTTCTTTCTTTCTTTCCTTCTTTCTTTCTTTCTTTCTTTCTTTTTTGTTCCCTTTTTCTTCTTTGTCCCCTTTTTCTTTTTTCCTTTTTTTCTTTCCTTCATTTTTTGTCATTGTTTTCTTTCTGTCTTTTCTTTTTTGTTCCATTTTCTTTCTTTCTTTCTTTCTTTCTTTCTTTCTTTCTTTCTTTCTTTCTTCATTTCTTTCTTTCCAAATCACTCTATATCTTTTTATTTTTCTTTCCTTTTTGTGTCTCTTCTCTATTTCTGTTGTTTTACTTTTCACTATTTTTCCCCTGTTGTCTTTTCTTTTTAGCTTTTTTCTTTTTTCTTTTCCCCTTCTCTGCCTTTATTTCTTTTATTGATATTCTTTCTTTCTTTTGCTAATCTATCTATCTATCTATCAACTATCAACTATCTATCTATCTATCTATCTATCTATCTATCTATCTATCTATCTATCTATCTATCTATCTATCTATCTATCTAACCATCTATCTATCCATCTATCTATCTATCTATCTATCTATCTATCTATCTATCTATCTATCTATCTATCTATCTATCTATCTATCTATCTATCTATCTATCTATCATCTGTCTATCTGTCTGTCTGTCTATCTATCTATCTATCTATCTATCTATCTATCTATCTATCTATCTATCTATCTATCTATCTATCTATCTATCTATCTATCTATCTCTTGTAGTACCTCTACTCAACGAGTGTCCCCCCTCTGTGTCCTAATTGAAATTCCAATTATGAGTGTATTGTGGTTCCTTAAAGGAGCTGCACAGCAACAAAGCGCATCACGGCAGCGCTGCTGTGCTACTGGCCCTTTAAGACATGTTTTGACTCCGCACGTGCTTGCCTTATATGGGAGCAGCATCAAAGGGTGACCGTTAGTTACCTCTGCTGCTGCTCTTCTCTCCGCTCCGCATCGAGCAGCGCTATAAAAGCCAGCTGGAGGAAAAAAAACTCTGTTTTGTCAGACACAGAGACGGAGGAGCGGAGGAGCGTGGAGGAGTAACGTTTAATTTCACTTCCTCCGGACGAGTGGAGTCGTTTTTGACGAAGAAAGAGTGGATATTCACAGCCCTCAGGATAGAGTCGGTGAGTTTTGAGGTTTTTCTTTATTTTGGGGAGTTCTGAGGAGATTTGTGAGTTTCTTTGTTGGTTCAACAATGAGATGTATGCCACCGTGTTAACGCTCAAACATATGCTACACCACTATTCCACAGCTAACCTTCATTTATGCTGTTGTTGTGCTTTTTTCACGCTGACTTCGAGTGATAAAAAAAAAGAAAATCTATTTGTTTTGAGTTGATGTAGCGCACGACATATTTTCCGTAAATTTGTCAAAGTTAGCAATTCAGAAAACACGTTTTAAAAAACTAAAATTAAACGTTAGTTAAAGTTGAAATGTAAACATGTGGTGAAATAAAATGACAAGCTTTAAATGTCTGTTTTCATCATGTATGAAAGTATCCTCTCTGACCGTCTGTGATTACGAAAAGCGACGAGTTAGAGGAAATTACATACGGAGCTTCCGGTTGGAATTTCAAAATAAAAGCCGCAAAGAAAGAAAGTCTCAAATTAACGCAGATTATTCGGTTTTGTTGCGAGGAAAGCACATTTTCACATCTTTTCTAAAATAATATTCTTGTTATATGACTAATTTGAGTTCTAAAAGGTTAGATGGACATCTTTAACAAGTTAGTCTTGTGAAAAATAAATATAGCGGTTTAACTCTGAAGGTCCATTTCCTCCACTCGTTCTCGTATTTCCGTGTCTTGACTTCAGTGGCTCAGCATCGCGGAGCTGAATGACCGACTGTAACCTCGATTCAGGAGAACAATGAAACACAAGTAATGAACTTTCTGACGATGATTTTTTGTATGAGATACGAAGCTTTTATTGTTTTTAGAGCTGTCACCGCGATAAAGTTGCTGCTTCCCTGAGAAAGGAAAAAGAATGAACATTTCTTTGTTTTCTTGAACGCTTTTTTCATTCGTTATTTTGTATTACTGATGCCACGGTCATTAAATGTTTACTCTAAGGTGTCAATCTGCAACGTCGATGAATTATGCTCCATTTTCTGTTTCCAAATCCCCTTTTTTCGTCTAAATCATCGACGCTCTTTCATCACATTTTCATCCTCGACATCTTCAACCACCTTTTTGTTTTAAATGTTGAATACCCTGCAGTGAGTGCTGTGAAACCGGTGAAGAAAATGAATAATTGCGGAAAAGGCTCCTGTATGAGTGTGATATAACACGTGAGCGAGAATTGATGGTAAACAAGTATAAAAAATGACATATTTTCGTTCGCCGCTAGGGGCGCACTGGCTCTGCACCATTTGTGCTCAGCAGAGAGCGTCTCTCATCTCTGCAGGAGATATGTTTTCACCTCCGTGTGAACGGAAATATGATAATACACGAAAGGAGAGGTCGACAGAAAAAGAAGGAAAGCTTCAGGGCTCAAAAACCACACAACACAAGCAAAAACAGCAGCTGGAGCAGTTTACATGGAGTCAGACGATGAAATGGTTAATTTTCATGAAAACATGATATCATCCCCCAATCTGAGACGTGAAATCAGAGGATAGTTTAATTCGACAACAGAATTGCTTGAAGCTTACAGATATGTTTGGATGAGAGCTGTTAAATAGCTTAAAATGTGATAAAGTTGCCCTTTTGCTTGTGTTTCTGCACACCTACAGATTTAGAAACATCTGTAAATGTAGGTGGTGTTTTGTTTCCTCACGCGCTTCATGTGGTGCAGTATGAAACACAATCAATTCAGGGGGAAACTGCCCTGAATCAACAATTGATTTGTTGTCTTGTAATGAAAAGTGAGTCAGTGTTGATGTTGGTGTTTTTGCACAAACACAGATCCATCCAAGGAATTAAAATGTTTGCTCAGAGTCTGTGGGTTCGTCTCCAACAGGTATTTAACATTTCTTCTCAATGAAACAGTTAAACGTGTACCCAGAGTGCTGCCATTAAAGCAGATGATTCATAACAGATGTGCCAGTGCAGGAGACGCAGCGTGGTGTTTGTTCATCCCAAAGTTCCTCTTGTTTTTTTTTTTTTATTGCAACATTTTCACAAAATTGCAGCCAAAGTGTGGAAAATTTGTACTTTCCAGTGAAGTTAAGAAAAACACTTTGTGTAACAATCTGTTCATCTGTATTTATCTCAATTTAACCCCATCTCACACGAATTAAAGCTGTGATGCTTTGAATTAGGTACACCCTCCACTGCTGGGCTCAGGATGAATAAGGTCTAATGATTGAATGAGAAAACGTGGCATAAAACCCACACCAAACGGGATGAATCATTTCATTATTTCTGAGTGATTCAGTGTTGAAGCTTGTGATTACATAGTCGAAAAGTAAAATCTAAGCAGTGAAATGAAGAACGATTGGTGTAGTTTCAATATTTACTTCAGCTCATTAAACAACATTTTCCAGCTGTAAAAAAAACACATGTTTTACTACGAAGAAGCAAAACTTTACAGTCAAATAACAGGGCTTCTGCAGAGCCTTAAAAATTCTTAAAAGGCATTAAATTCATGAATCTCAAAACAAGGCCATAGAAAGCCTTAAAATGTCTGAAATTAATCTTTCAAAGCAAATGTTTAGAATCTCTTTTAAAGATCTATTTTTATCCATATGCTTTTACTGGAGATTCTCGATAAACAAGTTTTAATTGTTGAAATTCTGCTTTTATTCTATTTTTTTATTATACCTTTTAAGTTTTTTCCTTGACAGTACATAGGCAGGATCTTAAATTCTATTTTTTTGTAGTTTTAATCTATTTTAATTTTATTTATTTATTTATTTATTTATTTAATGTCTTCCTTTCCTTTGTTTAGTGGTGGTTTCTAGCCTTATATATATATATATATATATATATATATATATATATATATATATATATATATATATATATATATATATATATATATATATTATGATTTTCATTTTTAATATAAAGCCTTAAAAATGGTAACTCATGTTAGTATGAGTATAAATCACCCCAAATCTTAAAACAAATGCTAATATTTATTTTTTATAAGTATTTCACCAAATGACTCTTGTGGTAACATCACCCCATCGCAATAGCAGAACCAACAAAAATGGGGACTCCATAAATTGTCCCTCACTCTGTTTAATTGATGTGGTGTTTTTTTTTCCATTTTATCGTAAAGTTGGTCTTAAATTTAATTCCAAATGCCATTAAAAAGTCTTAAAAAGTCTTATTTTTAACTTGCTATAAGTTGTAAGAACCCTGAAGAAACTGAAAAATCTAAAAATAAAATCAGTTTGTCTGATTTTTCTTGTTAAAATTGTCTTAACAGACTTATACGAGACTCATCTGCCTGACAAGTTCAGAAAATGTCTTATTTCAAGATACTTAAAGATAAACCTGTAGTCTGGATTACTTGTGAAGAGAAAGAAGGTGGTACTAGAAAAGTACTAATGCGTTGAGCACTTTTTTTATTCTCCTTTGGCAGGTTTCTTTTTTTATTATTTCATTACAATCCCTTTCTTCATCACTTCTCTTTTCAAATCTCAAAATAAGACATATTTCTAAACCTGTTAGAAGAGGTACACCTTGATCGAATAATCGAATAACCGATTAATTGATTAATCGATTATTCAATTAATCGATTAATCGATTAATGCTTAAATGATTGAATAGTTCATGTGACTGTTATCTCATACTTAAAATATGTTAATTACTCGCCCCTGGTTGTCATATGATAAATGCTTCAGAAAATGGTGGCAGGGCACCTGAATCTGATTGTTTTGTCTTTGAGTGACAAAAAACATCCATAAAACTACTGAAAATTGCTTTAGAAAGCTTGTGAGCCAGGGGTTAGTAAATCAATGGGAAAACAAAACTTTAAATGTAAAAAAAAAAAAAGAAAATCTAAATCATAATCCTCCATAAACCATAACGTTGCATTCTGTGGATCACCTTCAACTCTTGTTTAGATATCAGTTTTTACGGTGCCCTGTCACAGAGACATTAACGTGCTGTCATCCTGCTCTCTTTGGCACAAATCCCCTTTTTCTTTGCATAAAGCTCGTCAGCAGAAGTTTAAGCTTTTCACAGCAGCAAACATGAAATCGTTGGAAACTTTCTTCTCATGAACTTCTTATAGATTGCACGTTAATCAACTCCTTTGAGATTACACAAACGCTGTACGTTTTTAGTCCTGACCCATATAATCCTCCCTCGCTGCGCCCTTGTTGACCGTAATAAAGGACTTAAGGCTCTTGAGTCACCGAGTGGGCCTTGACTGCAAGGTGTTTGTCCCAGAAACAGGATTATGAGTGAAATTAGCAAAGTGATTTACACAAAACGACAAAGAGGAGTGTGAAACTCTTTCCTCCGATGGATGAATGGATGGATGAATGGTGGTGTGATCCAGCTGGTTACGTAAAACAAGGACTTTTGAATCTGCAAATAGGGTAAATAAATATTCCTACCCCACACATGTTTACAGAGAGGATGATTCACTTGTCTCCCAATAAAACTAACAAAACTGAGGGCCAAACTTCTGCCGTCTGTTTTATGTAACCTTGATTAAACCTTTCAGAGCTTTTGTTTCTCCAACAAAAGGACCGACCTCGGTCTTCAGTGAGAGCGTCTGCCAACATTTGCATGAAATGCATTCTTGAGGTGTGAATGAGGTGAAAAACTTGCTGATGAAAGGTTTTCCAGCCACTCTCCCCAAACGGCCCTCCACCCACTCATCCTTCCATGGGGAGCGACCTTTGGACGGATGAGTACATCAGGTGGAGCTGAATCTGCAGCTGTTTGCAGGTTTCTTCACTCATTCCTCCTCTTTTGCTGCTTGTCGCTGTGCCTCTGACTGCTCTTCACAGGTTGAACATCCTGCCGTCATCAGTGTAATGTCTCAGCTGCTTGTTTTGACTCTTTCTGACCATTTTATTCTTTCTCCTGCAGCTTTAACTCAACATGACTTTATCACACGTTGGTTTTACTGCGCTGATGTAGAGACTTTCTGTTCTGTTTTCACACCAGCTCTGTGCGTCAGCGTGTGAGAACTTTATCTTTTGGTAGAAACCACATCCTCTTCCAGACCACGGAAGCAGGACTCTGGAGGTTTTGTGAGCTGACCCCGTTGTCAGACGGTGTTAATAATTAGACCTGCCTCTCCAGGCCCCATGTAGACGCTAACCATCTCGTCTTGGGTCTTTGTCTTCACAGTGAGGAGCTGGAGCGTGCTCAGTGAGGTTGGGAAGACGTCAACATGGCAGTCTCCACTCAGCTGGGTCTACTGCTTTGGAAGAACTTCACGTACAGACGGAGACAGACGGTAAGAGTTTCAGATCACTGACTGAGGAAGAAAGCAACACTGCAAATCTGACGTACAAACAAATATGTCTTACTTTAGTCAAAACTGCCTCGTCAGACTTAATATGATAGCCCTGTGTTGCTGAGAAATGGGGTAAGAGTACAAAAAACTACACAAGTCGTCATTTTCTTTCTATTGGCAGATTTTGTGTGATGCAGAAAATCAGTAAATGCTCTCGCACCAAGATTTCATAAGAAAAAAAAAGGCAAAAATGCTCCAATTTATTGCAATTTTTCTTCTCTCCCCAATAACTGTAATTGATAGGACATAGATTATTACCTATATTCCAGTTTGAGCAGTATAATTATCTTATTTGATGCAAAAATTAGACTTTGAAATCTAGAAAATGCTTTTAATGTGCCAAATATTTACTAATTGTGCCTCCTTTACCAAGGATTCCTTAACTTTTTAGTTAGGGATGTCTGAGACTTGTAACACCCTGTAATGGGGATAAACTAACAGGAAAATCCCCAAACAGCCACAAAATGAACAGAATATACTTAGTTGAGCTGATTTGTATAAATAAGACCACCTAAATGCATTTTTTTCAGTGTTTCCTAAATTAATCTGGCTCCTCTGACACGGTCGTTATCCTGGATTCAAGATTCAGCTTTTTATTTCCATGTCGATACTGTCGACTGGAATTTGTTTCAGTGGGCGCCGCGCATGGACAACACTCACATTCACATTAACACTAAAGACAATTTATAAAAAAGATTTAAAACAAAAAAAAAAATCCACCTGATTTATAAACAGTCTAATAAAAGCTGGTCAGCTAATGAGATATGATAACTAAACAGAAATAAATTCGGTGCAGTAACCCACTGCGCTATGTGGCGTTGAAATGATGTATATTCAACATAATTCTTGACGTCCAAATCAGGTCTCCCTGATAACCTAAATAACTTCTCCCCAAGGTGCAGAATGAGAGCTTTTATCACGCCTTTTGACGTCATATGGAGGTCAGAGCATCGTCTAAAAAAGGTCTACTAATGACGCCTCAATATTTGGATCCATTTTGCACGTTGCTCTGACGTCTAGATATAGTTTTCCACAGACCAACCCAACACTGACGTGATCTGCATGTCTCTCTAACGTCAGATATTTGGAGGGAAGATACAATAAAATTGCACCTTTGTTTAAAAAAAGATCAAACATTTTCAGTTTTCAAAGCTTTAAATACAAATTTAATCTGTATTTTTGTTCATATTTTAACAATGATGGACGTCATTATGCAGCATCTAGACAGTTTCTGATTTTGGAAGTCATTTTGCATCCCCACACTGCAAGAAAATGTCTTTTTTAGGCTTAATATGAGCCACATTCACCTGACTAGTTCGGAAAAATGTCTTGTTTGAAGTTATTTAAAGACAAAAATGACGTCTGAATTGTTTGTAACAAGCAGAATATTAATAATTATGAAAAAATTTGCCTGGAGAAAAGTTGCTTTTATTAAGACGTTAATCTGTTTTCAAGCAAATTTTCCAAATATTTCTTTATTCCATTGGCAGATTTTTTTTTACTTGTTATCAGCAATTCAGGCTTCATTTCTGTCTTTAAGTAACTTGAAACAAGACATTTTTCTGGACGGTTAAGTTAAATGCAGGGGTGCACTGATCACAGTTTTCTGGCCTATCACTGACCTTTAAAAAGCCTGACCTGCCACAACTGATTTTTATTTTTTATTTTGTATAACTGACAGCATATTCCTTCAATGTTCCAGTCTTATTTTATTAAAAATCATTGAACAATACCTGTGAAACAATTAAGTCTGTATGTTTTAACTTCAACAACCAATAAAGTGTCCTAAGTTTTAGGTCTGAGAGCAAAAAGCAACAATGGATGGCTGTCAGACCTTCCTGGAGGTTTATAAGATCAGATTTATATGTAAGGATGGGCCGATTGCTGATCCCCCAAAATTAAGGAAATCAGCACTGATGGATCGATGCGTGTCTAATCTACCAACAACCAGTAAAGTGTCCTGAATTTTAGGTCTCAGAGCAAAAAACAACAAAGGCTGGCTGTCAGACCTTCCTGGAGGAAGGATGGGCCGATTGCTGATCCCCCAAAATAAAGAAAAACTGACACCGACCGATTGATGCATGTCTACTTCAAATACAAAATTAACATCTTATTTTGTTCATATTTTGTCAGTAATGGATGCCATCATATGATATCTAGACAGTTTTTGATTTTGAAAGTCATTTTGCAACCCCACACTGCAAAAACTGAAATCTCATCAAGTGTTTTTGTCTTATTTCTTGTGAGAAATGACTTATTAGACTAAATATGAGCCACATTCACCTGACTAGTCCAGAAAAAAATGTCTTGTTTCGAGTTGTTTAAAGACAAAAATGTGCAAATTTTTTTAAATCTTTGTCTTTAGATGCCTTGAAATAAGACATTTTTCTGGACTCAGGTGTAATAAGACAATTTTTTACTCAAAATAAGACAAAAACGCTTGATAAGATTTCATTTTTTTGCTGTGTAACTTTGGGAATTAATGTATGTCGTCAGGTTTCCTGAAAAACAAAAAAGAAGGAAAAGCCAAATATCAATTTTATGATATGTTTCTGTGGTTTTGCACATTTCCACTGTCTGCTGTGTTGTCTTTGAATTTCCTGTGAGTTTCCTCTGAATCAAGCATCTTATTACCGGTCATCTGGGCATCACAAAGACCGTTCCTCATTCATACGCCGCCCACAGCTCCTGATCCACTCAGCCTGAGAGGCTTCACAGTTTACAGATCTCTATGAGTCAGTCGACGGTGTGCTGATGACACATCTACATGTTTTATGTCCCTACTCTGCGCCCACACTCTCAAAGTTATGCTAATCAGATTCAGCTCTGGCTGCAGCGTGAGGGACACTCATCTGCATACAATGAAGTCATCTGAGCAGAAAGCCGTCCTCAGCGTGACGGCTGAAGCTGCTTCACACTCAGTCCACTGGTTTACAACAAAGGAGTCCAGTGCATTTTCTAAGACAGTGACTTTAGTCTTTATCCCCCGCGCTGCATGTCTGCCGGCTGGAGGCAGGACGAGCCATATGGAGCAGATGGACGAGTCGTAGTCCCTGTAAACCCCACAGACTCGTGCTGTCTCCCCCAATTAACCCACATAACCCAGTCTGATGGTGGGATTACAGTCCGCTAAAGAGGACAGCTACACACACATAGACACATCACTGAAAAACATGAGACGTGACACCGTTCAGAGATGATCAACTCAATCGTTTCCTGTTTAACACTTGGCGTCACGTTTTTGTCTCCACAGATCCAGCTGCTGATCGAGATCATCTGGCCCCTTTTTATCTTCTTCATCCTGATCTCTGTTCGAATTCACTACCCGCCCTACGAGCAGCATGAATGTAAGCTTCAGATTCACCTTCTCTTCAACACTTCCAAGAAAAATCAACATGTTATTGTCACAGAAGGATCTGCTCCGTTTGTCAATATTTGCCTGCCCTCTGCGAGCATGTGACAGGACCTTCGGCTCCTGGAAAAAGGGAATTGTGAAGTTGTTCTTTGAGCAGAGCTGCTTTCACAACCGGGGCCACGTTGCAGCTCAATACGATTATCACCGGTCCAAAGCACAAAAAAAGCCCCGTTCAGCATTTTCAAAGGCTTTTACGTTAGTGGGAAGGAAATCAGTGACCTGCAGCTGCATTAGTCAAACATCAGCTGAAACTCCTCAGATTAATGGATGCTCACTTTGAACTACGGGGAATTCAAAAAGTAGCTCCACAAATCCAACCAAGTGTCTTTATCTTATCTTTCAGAGCTAGCATGTGATGCAATGTCAGTGTAAGCATTTATTTATTTAGCACATTAACCCAGTGGTCTACAGGGTTCCTGCGGATCCTTGAAAAGTCTTAAAAGGCATTGAATTCATAATTCTAAAAATAAGGCCTTAATTGGCATTAAAATGTCTTAAATCCAAATTTCAAAAGTCTTAAAAATCTAACCACATTAATAAGATTTATGTTAGATTGAAAAAAAAAAATTTAGCAAAATGTATCTATTTTTCAAAAAGAATTCACTGATTTATTGTCATGGCAACATCGTGTAATCACAAAAGCAGAACTAACAAATCAGTGATGTGGCTGCACCAGGATCTTTCAGAGCAGACGCATGTCTTGGTTTTAACTACAGTGCCTGGAGAGGGAAAGAAAAGGTGAAAATCTGGCAAAAAAAAATCCAAAAGTGGCTTAGGAAAATTGATTATGGCAGCAAAATTGGAAAGTAAATTGAAAATTTAATGTCAAAAAAACATGAAAAAAATTCCAAAAATGTTTCTGACAGTGGCCAAAAAAAATGGGGGCAAACTAGAAATAAAGAAAAAAAAACGGGCTTAAAAAGTGGGACAAAGTGTATGAATAAAGGTCAAAAAAGGGATGAAATTGCAAAAACTGGGCAAAAATGGTACAACAGTGGAAAAAGGATGATAAATAGGTGCATAATAGGTATGAAATTGCAAAAAAAATAAAATAAAATGTGGAAAAATGTTTAAAAAAATCCATTGGTAGTTTAAGAAAGTAGTCTTTGGCAGCAAAATTGGGAATTAAATTTGATATTAAATTTGAAAAACATGTAAAAGTTACAAAAATGTTTCTGACAGTGGCTAAAAAACTATGACTGGGGGGCAAAATAGGCATAAAGCTGTAAAAATGGGGTTAAAAAGAAGACAAAAAGTGATGTTTTATTTAAAATAAACACTGGGTCAAAATGGCCTCTCACCCAGGTAAATCATGTGGTGTTTTTATTTTGTTTTTTTTGTTTCAATTGTGGTTTGTTGTCGACTTGGTCTTAAATTTGATTTCAAACGGCTTAAAAAAAGTCTTAAATAGTCTTAAATTTAACTTGGCTTAAGCTGTAGGAACCCTGGGTCTACAAACAATAAAAACAATTAAAGCATCAAACAAAAATGGAAAAAACTACAAAAGACCCAATAAAATTGGCTTGACATGCCAAAGGCCAAAGTGTGTCTTGAAGAGTTTTAAAAGCAGTCACAACTCAATTAACCCAGTGAACTCCAGGGAACCAGGTCAAAATCTCTCCCTCCTTTGCCCCCTATACTTATCTTTACAGTGAAGGAGGTAGTTAGCATCAGCTAATTGCTGCAGTAGTTGTAAACTCAGCTGATAAGAGTGCAGACAGCTGTAAACTTGATGTCAGTGCTTTGAAATCTGTCTCCACTGCAGAAAACTGAAGTCTCAAAAAGAGTTTTTGTCTTATTTTCAGTAGAAATTGTCTTGTAAGACTTAATATGAGCCACATTTGTGTAGAAAGTCCAGAAAAACATCTTATTTCAACTTTTTTACAGACAAAAATGGGATCTGATTTGCTTGTAAGAAGTAAGAAAAATCTGCCGATTTCAAGCAGTTTTCTTCTTCCATTGGCAGATTTTTTTTCTGTACTTGTTAAAAGCAATTCAGACCTCATTTTTGTCTTTGAATCTTTTGATATGAGACACATTTAGCCCATCGTTCCAGAAAATTGTCCTTGTTTTGCGTAAAATCCAACAATTTGACTTCAAGTGAGACAAAATATTTGATAAGATTTCACTTTTTTTGCCGTGTCCATTACGGTGGATTTGATCATTTTTAAGAAACAGCTTCCTGAGATTTAAAGTGATCTTGAAATATTCTCACTTTAATATACAGGCGGTCCTCGAGTTACGAACAAGTCCAAATACGAACCAAATACACAAATTATACTTATAATTACGGAGCACAAACACAGAAAATCAACACTATGACCGATGACACTACATCTGTGAGAAACAAGATCTGAGATAGTCTGCTTATCTAAAACTAAACTACAGACTGAGTTTACAAAGTTTGATTGTTTTCATGTAACAAATGACAAATAAATACATTACCGTGTTGCTTTGCATCCTGGGAAATGTTAAGAACAAAGAAAAGTTGAGTTGAAACGAAGATCTGCTCTCTAAAACAAAAGTTTGTCTTAGCATGAGTCCCGTCTTTAGAACAGTGGGTGATGGGGCTCATGGGAAATGTAGTCTTATCCCTGAAAAAACATTCAGCAACCTGAAATTCATCCCTGTGTTTTTCTGTCTTAGGCCATTTCCCCAACAAGGCCATGCCCTCAGCCGGCACCCTGCCCTGGGTACAGGGCATCATCTGTAACGCCAACAACCCCTGCTTCAGGAACCCCACGCCTGGAGAGAGTCCCGGGGTGGTCGGGAACTTCAACGACTCGATGTGAGTAGGATTCATGGATCAAAAGTGGAGCCCCTGGAGTGCAGACAATCATTTATTGATGTTTTGTAAAATATTTCTCAAACGGAGCTCTGAACCAGGCCAAAAGATGTGAAGCAGCTTGTTAAATATTCTCCCTTCCTGTCCAGAATCTCCCGTCTGTTCATCGATGCCAAGAAGATCCTGCTGTACTCTCAGAACGATAAAAGCTACGAGGGCTACAAAGGGCTGCTGAGGGCTCTCAGGAAGCTGCAGAAGAACACTGCCCGTAAGGACACACTTCTCTTTTTTTCCAGTGTTGTGTCTGAGCAGTTTCTGAATGGCTGAGATCACCCAGTGTTTCGTTTTCTTGGCGGCTTGCTCGTTAAAACAGAAAGAGGAACACTCCCACACAGCTGTGCATGGAGATGTGATGTAACTGAGACTCACAGTAACAGTTTATTCACACGTTGCTGTCGATGCTTCTCAGCTTGGGGTCATTTTCAGTAGAAACAGATCATTTTTACCCATTTAGCAGCAATTCAGCTCATATTTTTGTCTGTAGCATCTTTAAATAAGACACTTTTCTGAATGCATCTGGTGAGTTTTGCTCTTATTAAGCCGAAAGAGACAAGTTGTACTTAAAATAAGATGCAAACAGTAGCTAATACTGCAAAAAAACTGTGATAATATCGAGTATTTTTCTATATGAAACTTTAATGCAACATTTTGGTCTATGAAACTGGCCAGTGGGCAGGATTTTTCTTTCTCTTCTGGTAAATTTGGACATTTTTGACGTTGGACATTTCTGGAATAATCTCTCAATACAAGTAACTTTTCTCTTGTTCCATTGGAAAAGTTTTTTTTTACTTGTTTCAAGCAATTCAAACCTCATTTTTGTCTTTAAATAACTTGCAACAAAACATTTTTCTGGACTAGTCAAGTGAAAGTGGCTCATATCAAATCTAAAAAGACATTTTGTACACTGTAAACCCAGGTGAGTTGAGTTTACTTAACATCTTAAGTACTTTCGATAATGATGGAAAATCATTCTTGTGAATGTCCTCAAGCAAATAAACCTGATGCCAATTTGCTACAAATTTGAATATTAAATAATTTAAAAAAATGTTGCATATCACTGTAAAACATAATAAGTTGACTTTACTCAAAGCTAAAAGATGTGAGATCAATAAATTTGCCTTATGAATTAAGTAAATGTAACAATAATTTTTTTATTCTTCAGGTGGTATAGGTTGTCAGTACTCCATGGCACTGACTGGTGGTCTGTGCTCCATAGCACGTACCTATTGTACCTATTGACTTTTGAAGTGCGCCTTATAGTTAATATATTAATAGATACGATTCTTGACTGGGCTATCATTTTATTTTGGCCAATTCTCAAAATGTATAAAAACATATTTATTTTTGACACAGACAGCCCATTTTTAAAGTAAAGTCAACTTATCGGAATTTACAGTGTAAAGGCCTCTTCACACTGAGCATGTTTTGTTTATCCAAAACATACACACATTAAAAATAAATTGATCCCATGATATGTCAATCGTGTTGGCACACTGACTCTGAAACTTTTTTTCGTCATTATTTTTTTTTCAGAACAGGTTCGATTTTTCGCGTTTTTTTGCATCTGTCCAGCTCATTTCCTGGGTAGTTTGACTATTCAGAGATGCCTTAGGCTGCGTGCAACATCGCATTTTCACATTTTCTTACATATTTTTTCTACACATTTTGGGCGATGTTTCGTTAATGAATGAAGACTTGTGTGAGTGTGTGTGTGTGTGTGTGTGTGCAAATTTTTCGCAAATAATACAAAATAAACGCATCGGATTCAGTGTGCAAGGTGTCTGTGCGTGACGTTTTTTTCTGTTTTTTTTTCATCCGTAAAAACAGACTCAGTGTGCAAAGATCTCGAAGCATTGACTGCAGATCAATGCTAAGAGGAGCACAGACAGCTGGTCCATGCTGTAACGCACAGACTAACAGTCTGTGTTGTGGAGCACAGACAACCTGTGCCGCTCCTGCACGCCTAAAAGTGCAGCAGCGTCCCCTCCTCGCTCATGGTTACGTAACACAGTCTCAGAAACTAATGGTTTTAAGTTGTGCTTACTTAAACAGTAAAAAAAGTTAAATCTACTCAGTTTCAACGCTGAAAACTCAGACATTTGAGTAAATTTAACTCACAAATTTAAAGGTTTAATAGCTTTATCCAATTGAAACTAGTGAAAATAAGACAAAAGACTGGGTAAGATCTCAGTTTGTTCCTGTGTAGATTTATTTCTGCAGCTTGGTTGAGTCTCAAATTCTGGCAGATGAACAGCCAGAGAAAAACCTCAGATAAGGGACATGTTAAAACATTTAAAGTATCTGTCAGGATCAGTTTCTCAGTCTAGAAAACAGAGCTACAGCCAGCTCTGAGGGGACGCTGTGCCCCTTCCTTATCTCTGCCGCCAGCTGTTGCAGAATCAGCTCCCAGAAGCCAGTGGGTGCTTCACTTTCTTTCCTGTGCTGGAAATGATACAATACAGGAAAAACATAAAATTATATGCTACTGTTACACAATCACTGCATCTGATATGAAAACGCTTATTTCTCTGTGTCTGAGACGACTGCTCACATGCTTCTTTCTTCGTCTTCAGCTCGCAGATCTGTTGGTTTAACTTATGAACTAGCGAGAAGGAGAGATTCCTCTTTATGACACGGGCTGTTTTTGAGGCAGAGAAAGGTCATCTTGTAAAAATAACCCCTGTTGACTGCGCTGACTGTGTCAAGGCAACCTGATAACAGAAGAATCTTGCTGAACAATGATTTCTTTTTTCTTCACTTGGCTGAAAACACAGATGTCAGAGTCTGACTCGCTGGGAGTAAGCCCTGACAAAAGATAGCACGATGTCCTGAAAATCACATTAATACTGGATTAAATGGAGCATAATGATGAGGAGGAGCAGGAGCAGTAAACAGCGCTGAGGAAACAGGCTAATAATTATCGCTGCTCCTGTATTTGTTGTGTTACCTCAGTGATGCTTGAGAGGCTGAATTAAGCAGAATCTATCCTGAGAAATTATGCAACGAAACAGAACAATCGAGGTTCTTGTTGTTGTGGCTGCCTTCTGCTCTGTTCGCCCAGAGGTACAGTACGTTACGCAACGGCTCCACAAGGCATAGCACGACCTTCAGAGGGGAAGATTACAGAGGAATACTGCTCATAACCCAGCTCTTTGACACATTAGCATCATGTGCTCCTCTGTCTGGATCTACCACACTGCAAAATCAGCCCCAATATCACTGGTTACAGGTTAATTTAGATTGCTACTTCTTAGCGTTTAGTTTGGTTCGTCCAGGACTGGATTGGTCTATGGCAGGTCTAGGTCTCTATGACAACACCACGCCAGCTGACCAAGTTTGGTAGTGAGAAGAGCTACAAACTATTTCTATGATTAATTTTGTAGTGGTGGTGGACACAGGAGCCTAATGGCCCTTTTCCACTAGCACGCCGTGGCCCGACTCTACGCGTTTTCCACCAGCCCGGTTCTTTGACCACCAGGGTCAGCTTGGTGACACTGCGTCTACGTCATTTTAAGCCCGACACAACAATCGAAAACAATGGAGCACTTGGAGGCAATAGTATACTTGCTGCTCGGCCTGTGGCTTTGTGTCACAAACAAAATGAAAGAGGAAAGCAGAAGTTTCAGTTGTTATTTAGGGGCCGTTCACACCACAACGATTTTAGACTGAAACGCAAAATTTAGTTGCGTTTCAGCCTCGCGTTTACACGAAAACCACATTTCAGCCAACTTCAAACACAAACTTTTGAAAACAGCCTCCAGAGTGGGATTTTTCTGTGATGCTGCAGACACCGTTGCCGTGGAAATGCTGACTTCACACTCTGCTTTGTGTAAGCAACAATACAACAGGTCAACAGCACCGTTGTTGCGATTGTCGCGAATTAGCATGTTGTGCTTGTGCTGCTCAATCTGCTGAATCTGTGAATGAGCATCTGTTGCTCCACTTCTGCTCTTAGCATTTACCAACACATCAGATGATCAGCCCAACTCTACTTCAGAGGAGATCTACCAAAAAACTGCTTCTGGACAAGACAGTTATAGCGCCACCTACAGGCCTGGCATGCTTACTACAGCGTTTTCAGTCCCTCAGCATTTCTGTGTAAAAGTTGGGCATCACACTCATGATTCATCGACAACAACATTTTCTGACCAGTTAGTAGCTGGCAGAGCGGAGTAGGTACTAAAACTAGCTTGTTTTAGGAGGTACCAGGCCAGTGGAAACACGCTGCAAATCGAGTAGGGCCGAGGCGTGCTAGTGGAAAAGGGCCATAAACTGTTGGACAGAAAAAGGACAGAAGAGTGGAAGAAAGCTGAATGCTAATTAGCCTTTAGCTGGGCTGTATCACTCCATAACACAGGAGCTAATCTGTTTGTGCTAATGTTGCCTCCAACCCACAGTCAGCAGTTATTCTGCAGTGGTCTGTTCAAACTTGAGAGTCTATCAATAAAATGAAGAGTGAGGTTACATTAGCTCTGATTGGTAGATGACTGGCAGGACATAGCTAACCAAGATTCACTAACGTTACAAGCTACGGACTTGTCTTAGAGCTAAATATAAACAGCTACTAAACTACATACAAACTGACAGTGTTACTTGTTGTCACGTTAGCCTACAGATATGTCTGAGCGTCAGGCTGCCGATAGCGCTACATTTAGCCAGCTGCTACGTTTGCTTGATGTCACGTTTCAAACGGTAGCGCTACGTAACTGTACTGATAAATACCTTACCTCGACGTGTTGTATCCAGTAAAAAATTGTCTTGAACGAAGAAAATTTGTTTTGATCCGATCTCCATTCAATCCCAAAACAAACACACGCCTCGTTAAAAATAATTTACGACAGTGTGCGGAGACTCCGGGCCACAAGGTGGCGAGGGAGTGCAATCAAAACAGATCCCCCCACTAGCATCATTAAAAGTTTTTGTCTCATTTTTGATAGAAAATGTCTTTTTAGACTTAATATGAGCCACATTCACCTGACCAGTCCAGAAAAATGTCTCATTTCAATTTATTAAGACACAGAAATGAGGTCTGAGTTGCCTGTTAAAAGTTAAAAAAAAAAAAAAACAGGAAATGAAGTAAGAAAAATGAGCTTGTTTTAAGATATTAATCTAATCTTGGCAGGCACATTACTCTAGTTCTCAAAAGACATTTTACTAAAACCAAGAGAAAAACACTTGATAAGATTTCAGTTTCTTGCAGTGTTTCAGTAAATGATTCACTTTAAAGTGGAAGCAGCTCAGTCTGTGGTCTGTATTGATGTTCTCCTCCTCTTTCTGCTCTCCTTCAGCGCTTTTGTCGACCTCATCACGATTGATTTTTAAATGCACACTGATCTAATGCTCCCTGATCTCACACTGCACTCTATAAACGGTAAAGATCCACGTGAGGGAATGCACAGATCCTGGATGGAAACGTGTGTTTGATGCAGGAGGAAAACATAAACATGGCACCAGCTGATGCTTGCTGACGCTATAGGAATCAGAGCAGCTGATGGAGGCCCTCACGTGTTGGTTAATAATTCAGCCTCTGATGGGGTCAGGGTTTGATGTTTAAAGTGAGGAAGGATTAGCGCTTTCCCATTGGATGTAACATACAGGATGTTCCTTCGTTTAATCAGGACTGATGCTTTTCTGCTGGATGGGCTCACTTGGCGTGACACAGCAGATAGATGAGAGACAGGAAATCAATAGGCAGACAGTTTTTAAGGAATGGGTGATGCAATAATTTCTCAGAAAGACTGAGAGATAAATCTGGTCTGATCCTCAGGAGGAGACTCTTTAAATGCTGCAGGATGTTTCTCATCTTGTCACAGAGAAGTTTTTAACATTTATAGCTTCTTACCACCGTCATATTTCATCTGCCTGCCTCTTTTTAAGTTTCTATTTGATGCTTAAGCTTGATTTAGGGGAAGAAAAAATGATGTTTTTGCTTTTTTTCATCTGTAGATGTGTGTGTAAGTGTCAACACTCACATTCTGTAACACACACATATAGTAAACATGCTCCTGCTCCTCAACGCTAAAAGAAACAGAGGTCGCCTCACTGCAACAATGAAAGTCTAAACAAATGTTTCTGTCTTATTTTTGGAGAAAAAAAAGTCTATGTCACTTAAAATGAGCCATATTCACCTGAAAAGTCCAGAAAAATGTCTCATTTTGGAAGCATTACAAGACAATAATGATGAAAGAAAAATGTCTAAATACAAGAAACAGAACAAGAACATTTTTCTTTCCCAAGATGAAGTTAAAAAAACTGAAATTTTATCAAGTGTTTTTGTCCCATTTTCAGTAGAAAATGTCTTTTTATACTTTATATGAGCCACATTAAACTGACCAGTTCAGGAAAATGTCTTATTTCAAGACATTGAAAGACAAAACTGAGGTCTGATCCGCTTGTAACAAGTAAAAAATTGACAAACCATTGAAGGAAAAAGAAAAATCGGCTTGAAACTCAAAAGACCTCATTTCTATTTTTAGAAAACTTAAAACAAAACATTTTTTCTGGACTGACCAGGTGAATGTGGCTCATATCAAGTATAAGAAGACAAATTCTACTGATAATAAGACAAAAACACTTGATAAGTTTAATTTTTTTACAGTGTAAAAGCAGGTGTCATTTTTTTGTCTTTTAAAATCTCTTTTATTGGACTTTTTAGGTGAATTTGGCTCAAATGAAGTCCAATAAAAAGTTTTACAAGAAATTGGATGTGATATTTACAGAGAGGTTAAAGAAATACATTAAGGTTTTATCAACTTCACCTACACTGCAAAAAATGAGATCAAATCAAGTGTCTTACTACACTCAATTTCAGCCACATTCAACTGCTCAGCGCAGAAAAAAGTCTTGTTGTAAGTTAAAAAAGGTCTGAATTGCTGGTTAGAAGGTTTAAAAAAAACCAGTGGAACAAGAAAAATTTGCTTTGAACAAAAATGTTTTTAAACAAGTAACTTTTCTCTTGTTCCATTGGCAGATTTTTTTGACTTGTTACAAACAATTCAGACCTCATTTTTGTCTTTAATTGACCCAACAGTTGGTAAATACCTTTAATTATTGAATCAGGTAAAAAGTGGTCTCAAATAAAGAAAATTTGTGTTGGAATCAAGATCCATTCTCCATTCATTTCCAAAACAAACACGGGCCTTGTTGAGATGCACGTCTTCACGACAGTGTGCCTCCTCACAGCCTCTTTAGCATCCCAGTTCCAAAACATTAGAATTTACTGGCTGTGTTTCTAATAGATCTGACTTTACACTGCAAAAAATTGAAAACTTATCAAGTGTTTTTGTCTTATTTTGAGTAAAAAAATTCTCATTGTACTTGATATGGGTCTGAAAAATGTCCCGCGTTAAAGTTATTTTAAGACAAAATGAGGTCTGATGTGCTTATGACAAAGGTAAAAATAAAAGTAAAAATCTTGTACCATCGGCAGATCTTTTTTTTTCTTGTTATAAGAAATTTAGACCTAACTTTTGCCTTTAAATAACTTGAAATAAGACATTTTTCAGGACTGGTCAGGTGAATGTGGCTCATATTATGTCTTAAAAGACATTTTCTACTGAATTGAGACAAAAATACTTGTTAAGATTTCAGTCTTTCCAGTGTACAACCTGCTTTTCACACTGCAAAAAACTGAAATCTTATCAAGAGTTTATGTCTTATTATTAGTCAAAATTGTCTTTTTAGACTCAATATGAGCCACATTCAACTGGTCAGTCCAGAAAAACCTTCTTGATTCAAGTTATTGAAAGACAAAAATGAGGTCTGAATTGTTTGTAACAAGTTAAAAAATCTGCCAATGGAACAAGAAAGATTTGCTAGAAAATTAGCTAAAGACTAAAATATTGTCTTAATACGAGTACCTTTTTTCTTGATCCATTGGCAGATATTTTTAACTTGTTACAAGCAATTCAGACCTCATTTTTGTCTTTAAATGACTTGAAATAAGACATTTATCTGGACTGGTCGGGTGAATGTGGCTGATATTATGTCTAAAAAGGCATTTTCTACTGAAAATAAAACGAAAGCACTTGATAAGATTTCACTTTGTGCAGTGCATCCTCTACCTCACGTCTCTGACCTGAAACTAAGCCCCCAAACTCTAAATAGCCTCTGTTGGAGGCAAGGACTCCCGTAAAAGACATCCCTGTAGAGGTGAGGTCTAAATTAGGACGTCCAAAGCTTTGATAGGTGCCTGTGAACTATTTTAAAGCTCTGACATCCAGAGGAATATGAGCTGAAGCAGAGATACAACGCAACAAAAGACGTGCAAAACACAGAGAGGTGCTGTGAGTCTGATGAGTTTGTGCTTTGATTTCAGCAGCAGCCATGTTGTGATCCTCAGACAGTTTAAACCAGAGTTATAAAAGAGATGTTTATGGACCAGTTTGACCAGTAATGACACTGGTTGTGCTGTCTGTGTCTAATCTAAAACAGGGTTAGCTCTACCGTGGGCATGTTCAGACCTGGAACGAAGTGATGAAGTGTCCGCCCTTGTTTTCATCTGGTGAAAACAAACAAACACAGACAGACACAGGTTTGTTTCCTCTGATCCTGATAACTCAGGAGATTTAAGCTCTGCAGAGTGAAGTGAAGACAAACACAAACAGATAAGATTAAAAACTGAAAAAAGTTAGACACACAGACAAACGCTTTCATTTTTATGGAGCCTCAGGACAGGTTTGTCCTCAAAAGTCTTGATGCAATGCATCATGGGAGCTATGTCTGCCTGCAGGGACACTGATTAGACCTTATTAACACTCCCTGGTTGTTCACCCATGAGAGATCAGGAACAAAGGTGCACACACACACACACACACACACACAGACGTCTGTGGGGAGGAGAGGTGGTGAAAGTGTGTTTTCTTACACACACACCGAGGGAAAGAGACAACACACACATTCACCCTCGACACACAGGAACACACTGTTCTTCTTCACTTCCTCCTGAGGGATGTTCAGCTCAGTCGCAATAAAGTGTTTCCTGTTTGTGTGAGAGTGTGTTTGCCATCTGATCCCCCTCACAGACAGTCAGTAAACGCACGGCCAGAGAGGAAGAGGAGCTGAAGGCTGCCTAAAAAATCCATCAATAATGAATTTAGTTAGAGTTGTGCAGAGATCAGAAAGTGAGAGCAGTAATCTGCCTCATTTGAAAGTTTAAACCAGGGCAGTAGAGCAAGTAATCACTTAAGACCTATGCTTGCAGAGAAGAATGTGGTTACACAACAGAATCAAGTAAACATTTGCAGCGCTGGCAGCCAATGTCAAGAAAAATGTTCCTGAAAAATAAAGATTGAAGGCACAGAAAGTGGGCGAAAGGTGGAGAGATTTTGGAGGGAGAGCTGTACTCAGAGAGGGGACGCTGGTTTACACATTCTGGGATAAAGTTGAACGCCCTGTAGTAACCTCGGCGCGGGAACAAAAGCGAGGGGAGCTGAGGAGAAGAGAGAAATGTGTCAGCTGACTCGTGCCAGAAATGGTTTGACTTCTTTGGAATGCTGCAAAAAGTACAGAAAGTGCTCAGAGGACAACCAGAGCCCATGATTAATATATTCAGATACACACTCACCGGCCACATTTTTAGGTTCCCCCTGCTGGAAACCTTCCTCAGAGAGTTTGGTCCATATTGACATGATAGCATCACACAGTTGCTGCAGATTTGTGGTCTGAACATCCATGATGAGAATCTCCCGTTCCACCACATCCCAAAGGTGCTCTATTGGATTGAGATCTGGGGACTGTGGAGGACATTTGAGTACAGGGAACTCATTGTCATGTTGAAGAAAGCAGTCTGAGATGATTCCAGCTTTATGACATGGAGCGTTATCCTGCTGGAAGTAGCCATCAGAAGATGGGTACACTGTGCTCATAAAGGGATGGACATGGTCAGCAACTATACTTAGGAAGGCTGTGGACTTTAAACCATGCTCAGTTGGTACTAAGGGGCCCAAAGTGAGCCAAGAAAATCTCCCCCACACCATTACACCAGCAGCAGCAGCCTGAACCCTTGATACAAGGCAGGATGGATCCATGCTTTCATGTTGTTGAGGCCAAATTCTGACCCTACCATCTGAATGTGGAGCAGAAATCCAGACTCATCAGACCAGGCAACGTTTCTCCAATCTTCTATTGTCCAGTTTTGGTGTTGCTGTGTGAATTGTAGCCTCAGTTTCCTGTTCTTAGCTGACAGGAGGGTCACCCGGTGTGGTCTTCTGCTGCTGTAGCCCATCTGCCTCAAGGTTGGACGTGTTGTGTGTTCAGAGATGCTCTTCTGCAGACCTCGGTTGGAACCAGTGGTTATTTGAGTTACTGTTGCCTTTCTATCAGCTCCAACCAGTCTGTCCATTCTCCTCTGACCTCTGGCATCAACAAGGCATTTTGTCCCACAGAACTGCTGCTCTCTGGATATTTTCTCTGTTTGGGACCATTCTCTGTAAACCCTAGAGATGGTTGCTGGTTAAAATCCCAGTAGATCAGCAGTTTCTGAAATACTCAGACCAACAACCATGCCACGTTTAAAGTCCCTTAAATCACCTTTCTTCCCCATTCTGATGTTTTGAGCTGCAGCAGATCCTCTTCACCATGTCTACATGAATAGATGCACTGAGTTGCTGCCATGTGATTGGCTGATTAGAAATTTGTGTTAAGCAATTGGACAGGTGTGCCTGATAAAGTGGTGGTTAACAAGCAAGAAGTGGATTGGACTTTTTTCGTGCTTAAAGTATGTTGTTTCCTCTTCCTGTAGGTTTCAAGCTGAAGGACTTCCTCCGAGACGATGAGACCCTCTCCCAGTTCCTGCACCACAACGCCTCTCTGCCTCGTCACGCCTTGAAGCAGATCGTGGAGGCTGACGTCAATCTGGAGAAGGTGAAAAGTCTCCACACTTCCCACACAGAAACAGTGATTTTTTTCTCATGATTCACAGTCAGCTGCCCTGATACCCTGATACAGCAGCACAGCGTACAGTCGTTCATATGTGAGATAATCGCAGTCTCGTGACCGCGGTGCTCGCTCATATGAATGCAGTGACCTTGGCTTGGCAGTATCTGTCGGGCAGCAGCTAAGCTCTTAATACCCGACAGAGAAAAACAGAGAGGGGGGAGAGCTACTGGCTGTCAGGAGCCCCCGCCTGTCCTGACTCTGTGAGCAAACATGGAGCATTCTTCATTTCTCATTTAATCCTGCTCAATGCTGAAAATCAGTTTCTGTAGCTGACACACACACACACACACGCTTCTTCACGTCAAATCATTTGTTTATCCATATCACAGCCATGCATTGACTGTTTCAGCTGCCAACTGTTTTCCTCCCTTCTGATTGGTTGGCAGCAGTCACATGGCTCCTCCTCTCCCCTTCCCCCTTTTGTCTCCTCACGTGGAGGGATGCTGCCTGCGAGACTGATCACAACATCTGATGGTTCCCACATCCTTCTCTCCCAGACATGTATTGATCAGACAGGAGGACGGTGCATTAGAGCAGGAAGGACGTCAGGGCTTTGTTAAGGAAAGGAAAGAAAAGAAGGAAAGGAAAGAAAAGGAGCTTTGAATTGTCTCATTAGCCCTAATATGAGTCCCATTCATCTGGAAGGAAAATCTCATATTTCAAGATTTAAAAGACAAAAATGACGCCTGAATTTCTTAAAACCATCTGCTGATGTGGTGAAAAACATTTTCCTGTCACATTTCTTGAACAAGAATTCACCCCATACTTGGTTGGCGCTCCTTTTACAGAAATCTCTGCATCCATGCACGGCAAAAACTGAAATCTAGGCTGAAGATACATAAACAGCTAGATGTTCCAACCCTAACCCTGCCCACAGGGCGATTACAGGCAAAAATGTAAGTCTAAGCAAGTGTTAATCTTATTTTTAGAAAAAAAAACTTTTTTTTAGACTTCTTATGAGCCACATTCACCTGACAAGTAGAGAAAATGTCTCATTTAAAGATATTAAGAGACAAAAATGAGGTCTGGATTGCTTATCATAGAATTGAAATGGGTTTTCATAATGTGAAAATTTCTCTTTTTTCATTGGTTGATATTTTGGCCCCTTTACCGGCAGTCCAGATATCGTTTTTGTCTTTTCATATTTTGAAGTAAGACTTTTTTCTGGACCTGCCACATTAATGTTGCTAAGGTCAAGTCTTATAACAAGGATTTTGAATGGAAACAATGCAAAAACACTCCTATTGGATTTTAATTCTTACAGAGAGGCTACTTTAAGTTCTTTTGGCGCTGTCGGCAGGTGCCAAGTCCAGCAAGTTGCTGTACTTGTATGAACAAGAATATGAGTGTATGCACTTAAACACTGCTTAAGTTAAGTTTGAATCCTAACAGATCAACCACAAAGGAAAAAATCTATTACATTTTTTTTAAATTAGAAGTGTCTGGCAGTTTTGCGTGTAGAAAAGTGATAAAAATGACCCCTCAAATGCTTGTAACCTTAAAAGAAAATCTGCCAGCGACAAAAGAAAAATGTACTTCTTGAATTAAGACATTACTCTTTTCAAGCAAATGTCCGATGTCTTATTTGTCTTATAATTTCTTAAAATAAGACTTTTTTCTTGACCTGTCAGGTGAATGTTGCAAAGGCTAAGTCTTATATGAAAGATTTTGAATGAAAATAAGACAAAAACCCTTCCTTTGACTTTAGTTTCTACAAAGAAGCTGCTTTTGATTCTTTTGGCGCTGTCGGCAGGCGCCAAGTCAAATCAGTTTGATCTACATGTATGAACAAGAATGCGAGTATATCGATTCAACACTGCTTTAGTGAAGTTGAAGTTTGAATCTTAGCAGACCAACAAACAAACAAACAAACACAAGACTCATAAAGGACATTTTTAAACATCAAAAGTTACAGTCAGGGTCAGTTTTGCGGCTCAGAAAAGTGATCAAAATAACGGCTAAAATGCTTGTAAAGCTTAAAAGAAAACCAGCGACATTAGAAAAATGTACTTTTTTACTTAGACATCATTCTTATTTAAAGACACTTATAAGTACTTCTAGATATTTTCACTCGTTTCAAGCAAATCAGACATCCTTTAAGTCTTAAAATATCTTGAAATTACACATTTTCTGGACTAGTCTTTTAAGACATAAACACATTATTAGACATTTTGATTAATTTACTTATTTTTCACTTTAATATATTAATTTTTTTAAGGAAACAACTACAAAAACAACAACAACAAACATGAGGTCTGGAAAAATAAATTACAGTGAGTCTAAGTAAGAGGGTACAACAAAGTTTAACATAAAGAGCTAAAGACATGATCGTTAAGAGATCGTCATCCCTTTTCTCTTTCTGAGTGCAAGTGAAATCATTTATTAGACGTTTTTAGCAGCGTGATGTATGGGAGGATGTAAACATGATGAACTTTCATTGGTAAAATATGTTTTCGGGTTTTTATGAGATGGTTAATATGATTACAAAACTCCCAACCAGCTGCTGTAAGCCTTGATTTCTTTCCAATCAAAGGATTACCCGCTGTGGCAGTCTGCTCCTGAGTGTGTGTGTGTGTGTGTGTGTTTATAGTGTGCAGCCTGAGAGATATGATGGCATAACACAGACTTGTCAAGGACGTCTCACACTGCAGCACACACACACACGCTCTCCTCTCGTAAACCAACATCTTGTCCCGGTCAGAAAGGACACAGCCTCTTCACAGGAAAGAACATTTTGTTGTCCTGCTCACAGAATCTTAAATCTGCGTCGTGTGTCGAGCAGTTTGTAAAACTTGGGGTTGAATCAGTGCAAAGAGAGCTGCTCCTAACATCCTTTCTTCTCCACCAAACCCCACCTTGGAGTCGTGGTGTATTTGGATTACATTCCTCTCAGATAGCGTTCCTGCAGCTGTCCTTGGCAGGCAGCAGGGTTAAGATTCCCAGCATTTCTTCCATTCACTGCTTCTCACCAATCTCCATCTGTGAGCGATGTTGTTTGGCCTTTTAATCAAGCTTTAGGAACACTGAGACTGATACACAACATTCTTTCATGAACTAACACCGAGGGAGCTTTGGATGAATCATGAGCGGTCTTACTCACCACGGTGGAGTCCACTAACTCGTAAAAGAAACTGAGGTGTTTGTCTCAAGTATTTATTTAATGTGTAGTCTTTTTCTGTCATGTGTGGTTTTTCTTCTCTGCTCTTCTCTAAACCACCGTGCATTTCTTTAACCCACAGGTCCTGACAAAAGGATTCGGCTTCCACCTCAGAGACCTGTGTAACACCACCCCTCTGGAGGAGTTCGTCCACATCGCTGACACCAACGTGTCCCGTCTGACCCAAGACATCATCTGCAAGTCCTCCAGTGATTGGTTGAACAAAGCACAGAGCCACTTCCTGTCCAACCTGGACTTTCTAAAACCAATTCGGGTGAGTTGAGCGTGAGAGCCACACAACAAGAGGTTAAATTAGAATCGATGATGATAAATGCTCATTAATGCTGGCTTAAAATTGTAAAATACCCACACACAGGCGTCATTGAATAAGTGTAAGATGGAAAAATTCATTCTTGTTGGTAGTTTAGTTCTAAAAGTGTAAAAAGTACACACATTGTTTAAATTAGTTTGTCTTTATTTGTCTTTATTTCAATCTTAATAACATAAAAAATAAGTCTAATACAAAAAAAACAATCAAAATGAATGAGAAGGAGAAAGAAGAAATAGTTTTTAGACACTTAATCAGACAACCAAAAATGCAGCCAAAATAATAATAATAATAATAATAATAATAATAATAATATGTAAATAAATAAATAAAAATAACATAAATAAAATCATATTAAATAAAATAAAATGATAATAATGAAATATTTTGTTCAGAATAATAAAAATAAAAAATAAAAAAATAAAATAAGTTAAAACTTAAGTGCAAAATTACATCAACAAAAAAAAAAGAACCAAAAGAATCACATTCTTCATATGAAAAGTAAAATTATTATTTTTATGCCCTATTATTAATTGTTCATTAGTATGTTTTTATTTAGTCTGTTGTTTTAGATACGTTTTTGAAGATACTGAATACTGGGTGTGTGTGATCTCTCTACTCTTTTTTTTTTTTTTTTTTTGGTAAAATGGTTGTTGGCTGGATGGAAGTTTTGCAAGCACTTCCCCACAATTAAATACAATATGTTTCTTAAGGCACGATCAAAGAGTTGAACGGAAGACGTTAAGTGAAATAGTGAAATATTTCAAGCTTTTATTTACTTTGATTGTGATGAAAGTGGCTTACAATCCAAGAAACACCCAAATTTAACATCTCATACAATAAGAGTATTAAATAGGACCAATAAAAAAACAGATTTTATTCCAGAAGTGTCTGCCTTCTGAAAAGTAAGATCATTTATTTGCACTAAATACTTCTTTTGGACTCCTTTTGCGGGAATACCTGCATCAATGTACTGCAAAAGCTGAAACCTAGGCCTTGTACACAAGCAGCCTGGCATTTCCAAAAACAAATAAAAAAACAACTTTCATCTACAAGTAACTGGGCAAATCTTTCCATAAGTGCAGCTTGAAGTATGCCAAACCCTGTGCCAGCCAATCAGAATGAACCTCCATCATTTACCTCCAAAACAATCATTTTTAGCGACGTAAAACTGTGGTTTAGTGTGAATGACAGGTCTGAACATATAAAAGTATTTACAGTTTTCCAGATACTTGGCTATGTTTGGACGTGGCTCTGAGTTGAACAGTCAAAAACTGCAACTAAAAAACTGCAAAAAGTTGTCTGACCTTAATCTTGCCGACAACGCCAGAATAATGCAAAGTTTGTTAAATGGTCATGAGGTGAGAGCTCGATTAACCAGCAATGATTTTCCTCCAACATGGCTCATATTGAGACTAATACAAAGTTTTTACTAAGATAAGACACAAATACGAGCTTAGACTTTAGCTTCTGCAGTGAAGTTACTTTTGATTATTTTGGCGCTGCGGGCAGGTACCACGTCTAGCAAGTCACAGAATATGAGTGTATGCACTCACACACAGATTTACAAAGGAAGAAGAGCAGAACCCCCCCGGTCCTGTTCCCCCTCCCCACTCCAGTAACTCACTGTAATTGATTGCAGTTCGAGGTCGCCGTGCTGTGACGGCTGATTGGGACCCAGTGGCGGTGACACTGATTGGAGCTGACAGGAGGAACCACTGTTTATATAAGTCTTTACAAAGACCTGAAGCATATCCCAGATCCCACCAAGCTTTTCTGCTGACTCGGGAACTTTCTTGTTGTCTTTACTTGTTTTTCCTCCTCCCCGTGGCCTCTGTGCCTCCCGTTTCTGCTGAGCGTCATTTCTCCAGATCAGCATGCCCCCTTCTCGTAAAAACCTCTGACCTACATGTGAGTCATGTTGGTGTAGGACGGTGAGCGTTGAAACAAACATTGTGTGCTGATCTTTAGAGGAAGAAACAGAAGCACAGAGTGCGTCAGGAATGCTTCTCAAAAAGTTTCTCTCGTGATAAAGCATAAAGTCATTTCAGCCTTACAAAAAGCACATGCAGTTCTTTTCCACCCTAAATGACGCAATAATGGATTTTCCTTTTAAAAGTCATGTTTTTTGTAAATACAGAAAGCAGGAGTTATTGTGTAACTCAACGTTTCACCCTCAGGACCTCAGTGTGGGGGTGTTTGTGGGAGGAAAAGAGACAAACATCATTAAATTGACAGAACATAAGTCAGAGAACAGAGCAGATGAGAGGGAGAGCTCCCGGGCCTTTCTCTTTTCCTAGAAGGCTGCTCTGACTTCAGCGACACGTGCTGCGCTGAGTGGCAGACGTTCCAGCAGCTGACAGCTTAGTGTGATGGATGAGGACACACACACACACACACACACTTAAAAACACAGACTCACACACTCTGACTGACGGGAACAGGTCAGAGCCAGAGCTGACCTGTTGTTCTTCTCGTCACCCCTCCTTCCTGACCTTTGACCCCGATGTTTTTCTTTGGTTTGTCCCTCACACCTTCCCTTACCCAAGCTGTTTTTCAGCACAGCTCCAGCAGACTGTTGTTCTTTTTAAGTTTCCTTCAGTTTTCTCTTGATACCAGATAATAGGTGGTCAAAGAAGTGTTCTCCATTAGGGGGCGAACAAGGTTTTATGGCAGGATCTAGATTTTATTTTCAGGACTATTTGACCTGCCAGCAACATTTTAAGCCCCAAACTTAGTCATTTTTTTGTCTATTCTTAAATTCAATCTAGACTTCTGTCCTTTATTGTGATTTTTGAATAACACACTTATCCACCAGTCTCGCTTGACTTGGCACCTGCCGACAGCGCCAAAAAACAAAAGAAGCTTCTCTGCAAGAACCGAACCCTATACCATTGTTAATGTTTTACTTTTTAATTTGCCACATTCATCTAAAAAACCCAGAGAAAAATCAAATAACAAGATTTTTTAAAGGGAAAAATAAAGGGCTAAAAAATGCATGTTAAGAATTTTGTTTCAAGACACTCTCATTTTGAAAAGTAAGAAACCTAAAGACAGATCTGCCAGCAACATTTTTAGCTCCAAAGTTGAACACTTTTCTTGTCTTTTCCAAAAATTTAATCTAGACCTGTGTCCTCTGATGTGTTTTTTGAACAACACACTTATTCACCAGTCTTGCTCAACTTGGCACCTGCCGACAGCGCCAAAAGAATCAAAAGCAGCTTCTCTGCAACAACTGAAGCCTAAGCAAGTGTTAATGTCTTATGTTGGCAAAAAAATGCCACATTCATCCCATAAACCCAGAAAAAATGGAATAACAAGATTTTAAATGGCAAAAATAGGGGGTAAAAAAGTGCATGTGTAGTATCTTGTGTCAAGTGAGTCTTATTTAAAGAAAAAAGAAAAAGAAAAACCTCAATAGCAGCTCTGCCAGCAACATTTTCAGCTCTAAATTTGGTCATTTTTTTGTCTTTTCCTAAATTTAATCTCATCTTGTGTCCTTGATTGTGTTTGTTGAACAACACACTTATTCAGCAGTCTTGCTCGACTTGGCACCTGCCGACAGCGGCCAAAAAATCAAAAGCAGTCTCTGCAAAAACTGAAACTCACACAAGTGTTTACGTCTTACTTTAGCAAAGAAAAATGCCACTTTCATCTTATAAGTGCAGGAAAAAATCAAATTTTAAGGGTTTAAAAGACAAAACTAAGGGATAAACTAAATTTGGTTGTTTAGTATTTTGTGTGAAGTCGGTTTTGTTTTGAAAAACTTTTGACCCTATTGGGTCATTTTTTTTGTCTTGTCTTAACTTTAAACTGGTCTTGTTTCTTCTGATGTGTTTTTTGAACTCTCACATTTTCACATCCTGATAAATCCATTCATTTAAAGACATCAGCTGTTAGAGCTGTTGAGTTCCTGCTGAATGTTCAGAGCTTTAGCTTTAGCTTTAGCTTTATACAAACAGCCTATGTACCGTCCAGATGGAGTTTAGTGAGACGTTACTAGATAGACTTTGGTTTTGTTTGCCTGAAAACAGGCCTGACTTGGACATGCCTGGACATGTTTGAACTCCATGTTCAAACAACAAAACAATTACCAATGACCAAAACTTCCCTCTGCAATGTCCAAATATTGTTCTTTTTTTGTCAACAGAAGGATGTACGGTCCGACCCCAAAGTTGTCCAAGAAGTCTCAGCTGCTACCGACAACCTCCTGGAGAACCTGGGCGCTCTGGCTGTGGAGGTAAGTTTCCTGACGTACACACAAACATCACAACCCTAATGTGTGACAAACACTACAGTATTTACTTCCAGAGTTCAGGTTTTACTCATCGTAGTGGAAAAAAAATCAATTCTTACCCAGAAGTGAACTCAGGGGTCACACTGGGCCCTGGAAATATTAACACACATATGTACAGTGTACACACTGTATGTAGCTCTTTGAACCACGCAGGGACGTACGATGTAAACATCAGGAAAGTCGATGAAAAGGGGACATGACTGCATCATTTAGGGGGAAAGATTTACTGTAAAGCTGATAAGTCTGATTGCATGACTGAAATGAGACCGTCAGCAAGCAGCCATGTGGTTTTTTTTCACGTTAACAAAGGATTTTCTACGGGTTACAAAAACAGTCCTAGCTGGAACATTTTTATAGAAAAAACACTTGGTACCAGAGTTTGTATGGGCACAAAAAAAGCTGTGTGCAATGTTCCTTTAGATGACGACACAACGGTCTTACTCAGCTGACAACCAGGTGCTTTGTTCTCATTGTCTGGCACTCACACACTCACACACACGCACACACACACACACACAGGGCAGGATCACATTAATGCTCACTGGCACACCTGGCCTTAGCTAGTGTAACAGCCTGATCCAGCCAAATGAAAGGAGAGAAGCAGAAGCCGTGATGCAAACTCACAAAAACAACACAACCCCCCTCCCCTCCGTCACTCCGTCTCTCCTGGGCTCCTGTTCTGCTGAGTTGGCACAACATTAAGACCCTGCTGCATGTGTGTGCCTGCATTTGCTGCCGAAGCAGCTGTAAAGAATGGTAATGGGCTTTTCTTCTCTTCCACCCGCTACCAGTAAATCAGTCATGTTTCCCAATCCCTCTCATTGCCCTCCATGTGAGAGCGAAAGACTTCCCAAACATGAGCTCAGGACGAAGAGAAATGTGGAAAACTGGAGCAGGGGAGTGTTTTTGTCTTATCATAGCAGAAAATGTCTTGTTAGGCTCAACAAGTGCGTAAAAATGCCTTAATTCAAGATATTGTAGAAAAAATGACAACCTAAATGTTTGTAAAGAATATACAAAAAACTAAACAAGTGCATTTTTCCTACCGCATAGGCAAAATATTTTAATCTTTAAAGCATTTCAGGTGCCATTTTGACTTTTTTTCTAGGCTGCAAAACTGACCCTAACTGGTATTTTCTTTTGCTGTTAAACTGCCAACATTCAAGATTAAATTACACCACAGAAACTCAAATCCAAGCAGTGTGTGAGTGCATGAACTCATATTCTGTAACACACTTATTCAGCAGCCTTGCTCGACTTGGCACCTGCCGACAGCGCCAAAAAAATCAGAAGCAGCCTCTCAGCAAAAACTTAAATGTAGGCAAGTATTCATGTCTTAGTTCAGCAAAAATAGCTGTCTTATTATATTTAATATGAGCCACATTCACCCGATAAGTCCCTAAAAAAGTCTCAATTTCTAAATTTTAGCAGACAAAAAAAAAGGGCTCAACAAAAATTGCATGTTTAGTATTTTGTTTCATGTTTTCAGTATTTTATTTAATAGAAGAAAAAAAGGACCTTAATGGCAGCTCTGCCAGCAACATTTTTAGCTCCAAAATTAATTTTTTTTTGTCTTTTCCTAACTTTTGTCTGGTCTTGTGTCGTCTAATGTGTTTTTTTAATTATACACCTATTCAGCAGTCTTTCTTGACTTGGCACCTGCCGACAGCGCCAAAAAAATCAAAGCAGTCACTGCTTAAACTGAAACCCTACAAATGTTTATGTCTTACTTCTGCAAAAAAAAGGCCACATTCATTAAATGAACCCAGAAAGAAATCTAATTACAAGATTTGAAAAGGAAAAAAAGGGTAAAAAATGGCATGTTAAGGATTTTGTTTGAAGACACTCTTATTTTGAAAAACTAAAGTACTTTAATGGCAGCTCTGCCAGCAACAATTGAAGCTCCAAATTTTGTCTTTTTTTGTCTTTTTTAATTTTAATCTAGTCTTATGTCCTCTAATGGGTTTTTTGAACAACACACTTATTCAGCAGTCTTGTTCGACTTGACACCTGCTGACAGCGCCAAAATAATCAAAGGCAGCCTCTCTGCAAAAACTGAAACCTAAGCAAGTATTTGCGTTTTATTTATTCCAGGAAAAAAATGCCACACTCACCTGATAAATTAAGAAAAGAAAAATGTTTCAAGATTTCAAAAGTTAAAAAGAAGGCCAAACAAAATTTGCACGTTTAGTATTTTGTATTGAGACACTCATATTTTAAAAAAGTCAAGTAACAGATGCTTTTATTCTTTACACTGCCAAACCTGAAATTTTTATCAAGTGTTTTTGTCTTATTTTCAGAAGAAAATGCATATTTAGACTTCATTTCAGCCACATGTATCTGACCAGTCAAAAAAATTGTCATTTAAAGGCAAAAATGAGGTCTGAATTGCTTGCAACAAGTTAGCCGGTGGACCAAGAGAAAAGTTATCTCCATTAAAGTGTTATTAAAGTTTTAAGCACATTTTTCTTGTTCCATTGGCAGAATTTTTTTCTTGTTATAAGCATAGACTGTAAAATAATGGCCGTCATCTTGCTGGCTTGAAGTGAGGGCTCCACTAAAGTTGCTTCCCCTGGTGGCTGGCTGCAGTAAACATAAAAAAAATCCATCTCCCCAGTCATTCCAGATGGGCTGTGGTCAAACTTTAAAAAATTAATACACCTGGTAGAAATGTTTCTCTCGTCTGATTGTTGTGGTGATTTTAAGATATAATTTGGCTACCTTGTATTCAAGTCCTCTTTTTTCTGAAAAGTTTCGTTTTCATTAGTTATAAGAGGTTAAAAAAAAAGGCTTTAACGTTTATTGATGATTGACAGCAGCTGTTCTCGTGTATTTTTGTCTGAGATTGTAAAATATGTCAAGAGAGACAAGAAGTGATTAGACTCCAAAGAAAAAAAAAAGGGTATTTTGGCTTCAAAACCTCAGACTGATAAGTTGAGTATAATAAGATAGCTTGTACTAGAGGTGTCCCAGTCCGATATTAATATCAGATATTGGTCCGATATTAGCAAAAAAACAAATATCGGAATCGTATCGGAATGCATCTAAAATCTCCGATATAAACAGTCCATTCCAGACCCCGCTCCTGCTGTTTTTATTTGATTTATTTAGGTGATTTTCTGGGTCTTCTAATTTATTCTTTATTTTATTCAATTACTAGTAAGTTTTAAGTTTAATGTTAAAATTTGTGTTACCCATTGGTTAATAATAAATGGGGCAGTTTTTCCTCATACCTACTGTTGCTGATTCTTGTTCTTTGTTTGAATAATATCACTTGATCAAGCCTTTTCTAACATGACAGACATACTACAGAATAAGTAAAAAAAAGTATGCATGTATAATGCTGATATCGTATCGGATTAATATCAGTATCGGCCAATATTCAATGCTGCAGTATCGGTATTGTATCGGAAGTGAAAATGTAATATCGGGACATCCCTAGCTTGTACTTAAAATAAGACAAAAACACTTGATAAGATTTCAGTTTTTTGCAGATACACATTTATTAACTTTTACTAAAAGATAAGACAAACACATGAGCTTTTACATGTAATACCTGAAGTTCATCTCATTTAACCGCTCATTACTCTCTTGATTACCAAAATCCTCCCTCTTTGGGTGGTATTACCTCGTCTGAAGCAGATTACAGGTTTGCTTAGCTGTTGATGTGCTCTGAAGCTGGCAGGGTGGAAAAATGTACTCATGTAACCTCCTGCTCCCTAACCAGTAATCATCTGCAGCCTGTATTTCAATCCTGGCTTATCTCTGTTGGGAGGCAGAGAGAGAACCTCAGGGATCATGTGCTTTTATTATTGAATTAAACAGACGCCACGGAAAGGTGCAGAGTGGATCTGTCTCCAGGACGGGAACATCTGGAACAAGAAGAGGAGATTTGGTTCAGCTATTGCCTTTAAGAAGCCGTGCGAAGTTGTTGAATCCTAATTATCTGTTTTTCCTGTTCCTTTTGCTTCTAAAGGAGGTTATTTTGTTTGTCTAAGGAGGCAGGCTAATTCAAAGTTTATCAACTTAATTCTCTGAAACATAAGCAGCATTTGCATTCTTCTTACACACATTAAGATCATGATCATCTTTTACTGCTTCATCACCCATTCAGCACAGGACTCGACTGTCTCATCCTCTTCTCCTGAAGTTTCTGGATATACAGGCCACGACCTGGTTAGCATTTAGCTAATTTGTATGTTATCATGATAGCGATCGATTGATGATTTGCCACTGCGCTAAATAGCTGTGTGCTGAAGCGAAAACGTGAACTTTAGTAACCTCATGCAGGCGGCTCTGCGAGGTTACTGTAGGACAGTCCTCCTCCGTCTGCCAGACTAAGTGTGTGTGTGTGTGAGTGTGTTACTCATCTAGTCACCCAAGCTAACGCGGGCATCATCCCTGTAGGATGTAGCAGATCAACTCAGTCACAGACGAGTCTTTTCAGCACAAAGACGTGAAGATATTAAAGCTACTTTGGGGGATTTTGGTTTGTGTGTGTGCAAACATCCGACACCAGAAGAGCAGGAAGGAAAAAAAAAAGTGGTTTAGGTTTCCGGCAATCTTGTGTTTGCAGCTACCGAAGCCCCGAGCAAAGAGTCATACATGACAACTTTCTCATGCAAAAAAAAGAGAGCAACCCTCAACCCAGATCTGTGACGCTGCTTCCCTCACACCTGGTCTCGGCGCAGGAAAGCATGTGATGAGGTCTGATGCTGCTGCGGGGCTCAGCTGTGATCTGAGACGCGACAGTTCGCTCGGTTTCACTTTCTCTCAGTGTTGAATAACTCGTGGATGGAAAGAGTCGCACAATGTGGTCAGCTGACTTGAAATAACACAGAGTCAACAGAGAGCGCCGTGTTGTTTGTCCTGAAACAATCAGGCATGCCATGTTAGGATACTCTGTCCGTTTGAGCCTCATCCCACCCGCATGTGCTTGTGTGAGCCTGTGTGTTTGTGTGTCAGTGTGTAAAACACTGCTCTGCCTGTTGAGCCTGCAGAGCGTCGCCTATTAGGAGACGACCGATAGTAACCTCTCTTTGTTCTGGCACCTTCCTCCCTTGTGAGTTTCCCTTCTTTCCTTATCTCACCTCCTTCCCCAGCCTCCTACCCTCACACACTCGGACTCACACATCTTGAGCTTAACCTTAGCCCCACTTCCCTCCTGTGGTTCACAGTTGGCAAACAAAAGCGCCCCTCTTCTTCTTCCTCTTCTTCCTCTTTCTTTTCTTCGTGTCACTCGGAAAACACAACCCTCCTTGTGGTTCCTTTCCTATCACGGGTTGGTGACATAATTGCATGTGGAGTTGACCAGTTTGGAGACACGAACCGGGAACTTGTCGCGACTTGTCTCTTGACCTGTAGTAACCCCAGCTTGAACCAGAATGAACTCTGCGGGCTTCAGCGTTATGCAACAACCACTTGATAAACATGAATTATATGAGAATCAAACTCCTGAGTGGGAGCGGTTCAAGTAGACGAGCACTCCTGAGCTGATCAGATCGTTCAGCTTCAGCGATGTACTTCCTCTAAAGCTTCGCCACGAGCTCTAACTATGATTAGCTGCAGCTGAGCAGCAGGACGAGTCATTTTTGGTGCGATAACTACACAACAGCACAGTGTCACCCCCAGGCGTGAGCATGAGATCTCCTCCATCTCTCCTGGACAAACAAACTTATTAAAAACAGCTAAAAAAAAAAACTGCTCCATGATCCTAAATCATGACTGTTCATTTCTGCTGTGATTCCTAATGTGACCTCTCCTCTAGTTAGAAATAAAAATCCACACCGGAACAAGCAGGAGCGTGTGAGGAGGGGTGGAAGATAAATTTATCTGAGTCAGGCAGACGGTTAAGTGCTGAGTGTCTCCACCCAACAGCAAAAACACTTCACTTCCCCCCCGTGCTAAATGCCGCTCAGAGTGCAGACGATAACCTTTAATAACATTAAACCAGCAGCAGCACAGACATGAGCATATATGGAGATTTTTATAAGTTACATCTGTTTTAAGATGTCAGCACATCAAGTGTTTGTGTATCTGAGACAAAGTGCAGGAAGAAGCCTGAAGAGAGCAGAGATACACAAAAACAGAAATCAAAGCAAGTTTTATGTCTTCATTTTAGGAAAATGTCTTTTAAGAAATACATGCTTCTTAACACACAAACTTCACAACAGTCAGACTTTTAAGAAGTTATTGAATGACTGTTTACTCGCTCAGGGGGCTGCAACCTTTACTTTGACAGGAGCCATTTTGCCTCAGCCCACCTGAATTTAAGTTATTCAGGAGCCACAAAATCTACTTTATCTTCACAATAAAGATGGTGCGCAAAATTATTTTCTTATAAGAAAAAAAAAATGGCACCTTTTTGATGATTACAAAAAAATTGCAATAATTCCTAAAATTTTAAAATTGAATAATTTGATTTTTTTTTATTTGAGAAATACAAAAAAATGCAATAATGTCCCACAAAAAAAATTAAAAAGGCACATTTTTTTTACACTTATGACAAAAAATTGCAATAATTCCAAAAAAGTTAATATAGAATTATTTGATTTTTTATATATAAAAAATACAAAAAATTACAATAGTGTCCCACAGTAAAATAAATTAGAATTTCAAAAATGGCAAATTTTTTTATAACAAAAAATTTGTTATAATTCCTAAAATTTTGAAATTAAATAATTTGATTATTTTTTTTTTGAGAAATACAAAAAATTTCAATAATGTCTCACAAATAAATTAAATAAATTTTAAAAACTGGCACAATTTTCTTTCAATTATTACAAAAAAATTTAATAATTCCTAAAATTTTAAAATTGAATAATTTGATTTTTTTTTATTTGAGAAATACAAACATTTGCAATAACATCCCACAAAAAAATAAAACAAATTTTCAAAAATGGCCCTTTTTTTTTTTTTTTTTTGATTTGCAATAATTCCTAAAATTGAAATTGATTATTATTTTTTTTTTTAATAAAAAAAAAAAGTTGGCCAGTTTGAATATTGTCAACATACTGCAAAAAGAGATGCTAATTATGTTTATAAGGTGATAGTTCATACTTACCACCTTAAATTTAAAAAGGCATTTTTTTATTTTTAGTTACCTTGAATTAAGACATTTTCCTGGACTTTCAGGTGAAAGTGGCTCATTTAAAGTCTGATTAGACATTTTTTTTTAAATAAAGACAAAAAAACTTATTTCGAGCTCAGTTGCTTTTGTTTTTTTAGCGTTCTTCTAATAAGACAGTTAAACTGAAAATAAGACAAACACTTGCTTTAATTTCAGTTTCAGTTCAGGAGTTCACTAAAAAAAAGACAGGGGGAGCTCTTTTAGGGAGATGATGCCATTCGAGGTTTGTTTTAATGACAGGGTCTTTAATAAAGCTCAGCTGAGAAAGATGATTGAGATAAAAGTGTTGCCTATCTTTGTTAAACAGTGATGTGAGTTAATCTCAGCAGTTTTAACCAGTTTCTCTCTGCGTTTCATTCTAAGTGGGTCTGGAAGATGTGCCTGTTTGTATTTTTATCATGTTGACTCTGATGGGATAAAGATCATGCTAATGTTCGCTGTGTCTGTCCCTGCAGCTTGCCAGTATGAAGAGTTGGAAGGATATGCGTAAGGAGATCCTGTATCTGACCGCCAACGCCACCAGCTCCCCGAACCAGATGTACCAGGCTGTGTCACGTATCGTCTGCGGACACCCCGAGGGGGGCGGACTCAAAATCAAGTCCCTCAACTGGTATGAGGACAACAACTACAAGGCCTTGTTTGGAAACCATGGCAACGACAGCGACAGCGAGCCTCTCTCTGCGTACGACAACTCTTCAAGTGAGTTCAGCCTCCGTCTGTCCTTGTCGATTATTTTCCCACAGACGAGGTGGAAGCCTTCAAATGTTTCTGTTCATGTTTCAGCGCCTTATTGTAACAACATGATGAGAGGCCTGGAGTCCAGCCCCATTTCCAGAATGATCTGGAGAGCGCTGAAGCCTCTGCTTATGGGGAAGATCCTGTACACCCCAGATACTCCTGCCACACAGAGAATCATCCACGAGGTACTAATCCCCCCGTCATCTCCAAGACCCCCATTACAGTCACAAATAAACCCGATTAATGAGACGCCGTGTTTTTCAGGTGAACAAAACCTTCCAGGAGCTCGGCGTGCTGAGGGACCTCGGAGGGATGTGGGAGGAGATGAGACCCAAAGTCTGGAACTTTATGGAGAACAGCGAGGAAATGGACTTGGTCAGGGTGAGTGGGAATGATTCACAGCACGCCCTGACTGACGTCAGAGCTTTGTTCTCAGACCACTTCCTGTTTACAGGAGTTTAGAGGCGGTTATCTGTGGAATTAGCTCAGCGTTTGATGTGATTCCTAAGAAAGGAAAACCACGGAAGTCCTGTGGCTGTGACGCCTCACGAGACTTTATTTTGGGTCAGGATTCAGACTAAAACAGGACGTTTCTGGGTGCTCGGAAACATAGATGACTTTTAGACTTTAACTGGATTTAAATGCTGCAAAAAACTGAAATCTTATCAAGATTTTCTCTTATTTTTAGTAGAAAATATCTTTTTAGACTTAATATGAGCCACATTCACCTGACTAATCTAGAAAAATGTATTACTTCAAATTATTTAAAGACAAAAACTGAGGTCTGAGTTGCTTGTATCAAGTCAAAAAATCTGCCAATGGAACAAGAGAAAAGTCACTTGTATTAAGACTTTATTCTAGTTTTAAGCTAAAATTTTTCTCGTTCCATTGGCTGATTTTTTTTCTTGTTACAGTAATTCAGACATCATTTTTATCTTTATCTTTATCTTTATCATATTGAGAAAAATAAGACAATTTTTATCACTTATCACAACACACAGTACACTAATAATGTTTTAAAAAGACGTGCTTTTTTGGAGTTTTAGCAGAGCGTGATTTAATTTTCAAAATTCTGCTTTTATTTTAATTCTAATTTTATTTTTATTCTTTTTATCTTTACCTTTTGTTTTTTTTTGTTTTTATTTTAGAAGTCAAGATTTTGCTTTTATTTTTTTTATTTTTTTTACAGTATCTTTATCTTTTGGGCTTTTTTAGATTATTTCAATTGTCAGAATTCTGCTTTTATATTTATTTTCAATCTTTTCTTTGACAGTATCTTCACATTTTTTTGATAATTTCAAAAATCAAAATTCTGCTCTTTTTTATTTTTTTAATTTTCTGACAGTATCTCTACCTTTAGGGTTTTTATTGAATTGTTTTGATTGTCAAAATTATGCATTTCTTTTACTGTATCATCATTTTTTATTGTTATTATTTTAATAGTCAAAATTCTGCTTTAATTTTAATTTTTTACTTTTTTCTTTGACAGTATCTTAACCTTTTTTTGAGTATTTTAATAGTCAAAATCTGCTTTATTTTCATTTCAATTTTTTTTTTTTTTTGGACAGTTTGTCTACCTTTTGGGATGTTTTTTTTGTTTTGTTCTTTTTTTGGGGGGGGGTTATTGTTTATTATTATTTTAATCTGCTTTTGAATTGAATTTTAATTGTTTTCTTGAAATATGTTTTCTCTGCGAAGCACTTTGAATTGCCCTGCTTTAAACGTGCTACATAAATGAACTGGCCTTGCCTTTTAGAGCAACAATTTCCATGAGATCTCACAGAATCTCGTGTGATCAAAATTATCACGGAGAGCTATCAGTGTGGTCAGCCGGCTTTCCTGACGGCGTTTTTTTTCCCACAGGAACAAAAACGAGAAATAACGCCACAAGCTTCTCTTCTTTTTTCAGTTTTGCTCCAGGGAAAGCTTTGTTTACCTCTCCTCTCATTGGTTCATTGAAAATATTTTCCCCAGATACGGAAAGTTGTATTTACTCCACAAATATTTAGTGACAATAAGCCTGAATCAGGTCACGAGAAACTTGATCTCTGAGGATGGCGAATCTGGTCCTGAAATGAATGAGAGCAGCAAAACTGAGAGACGGGGTATTTCACTTGAAGGTCTGCCTGAAGAGACGTCATATTTTCATTTTGAGTGTCCAAAAAGGCAATGCAGCAGAATTATCCTGCCTTATTTTCACCAGTTGGAGCCCTAAAGGAGTTTATATTTGTTGGCATTTGTTTCATAACATGGCCAAGAATTGATGTTGTTTTCCCCCTGTTGTTATTCTGGTTCCACAATGCCACCTTTCTGCAGATTGCATGAGCACAGACTCCCCCTAGTGGCAGAAAGTGAGACTGTTTAGTATCTAAAAAGATATTCCATGTCGGTTTGTTGAGGCTTTATCTCTGGAAAACAAATACATTTATTTAAGATTCAACTTTGTCATATCCCGTGATGGTTGTTTGATCAGAGGGCTGTCTCCAGAGCAAACTGAGAAACTGTTTAACCTGAGAGCGGAAACAGGAGTTCTGATGAAATAGGTCAAACAAATGTCACACTCATCATTCAGCTGTTTGTTTGGTCGAGCTGGAAACAGAAGGTCAAAATAAGGTTAAAGTTTTAAAAAGTGACACTCTGCTTTTGTTTACATTTTCCTTTCTCCAGACGCTGCTTCAGAACAACGCCAGCGCCGCCTTCCTCAACGCCCAGCTCAGCGGGACCGAGTGGCGTGTGTCAGATGTGTCCAGATTCCTGTCTAAGGTCTCAGAGGACCAGAGACCAGCTGGATCCGCTTACACCTGGAGGGAAGTGTTCAACGAGACCGACCAGGCCATTCAGACCATCTCTCGCTTCATGGAGGTCAGTTTGACAGCTGGGCACGTGAGTTTTAGAGCAAGGAAACAAAAGTGGGGCATGTTTACCTGGAGTTTTCTGAGCAGATCCAGTAAAGTTGAAGTTATTAGAGTTATAAACCAGGTCTTAAAGTGTTGTTTTGTCAGGTGGAGCTGCTGGGAAATAGGTTAAATGTGACCAACCCAAAGACGTCACCGCCTTGTAACATCCTCCTTTATTGTTTTTAACTCACTTTGTTCTGCATTTAGATCCTGGCTCGGCCATTACAAGTCTTGAAATCAAATGTTCTTTTCTAAATCACATTAGCACCCCGCTGAGCCCGTCACTGCTCTCCGCGGCCGTGTTGTGGGTCAGTGTGCCAGAGCTGAGCCCTGAGGATAAACAAGCAGCGCGTTGCTCCTGCCAAATGTTAATTGATGTTCATGCCCTGCTGAATAGGTGGTTGTAGTCTGGGGTATCTCTGCCAGGGAGTTTGGTGATCCCATCTTAAAGTTGTCCCAGATGTGTAACGATCAAACTGTTGATGACGATGCTTTAAGCCGAGCATCTGTGACCGACCTGGAGGAGGTCAAGGTGTGAACTGTGTCACGGCCGTCTCCGCCATAAACACCTGTCATGCCTTCAGCACTAGGTGTGTTTCTCACCGTGCTCCTGTTTGCGTCTCGCAGGTCGTGAGGGGATGAGGTTTAAGACGGCTTATGTCAGCTCCTGTGAGCGGCTAATCTCTGAGACTTTTGTAACAAATCAACTCTGGCTCAGTTACTCAGTGTCTAAAGGTTGGAGAGTTCATTGTTGTTTTTCAGCATCTGAAGAGTTTCTGAGCATGTGATTGAATGAGCTGGGTTTAATGTGATTTGAGCTTGAGTTCATTTGTTTGCTCAGAGTTTATGAGAATCTGTCAGCCTGATGATTTATTCAATCCGAGGATTACAGCAACCGTACAATAAAGTGAAAAAACTAAAACTTCTCATCTCATAACCCCACTTTCTTCTCCTGTCAGTGTGTGAATCTGGACAAACTGGAGCCAGTAGCCGATGAGGAGCGTCTGGTCAACAAGTCCATGGGTCTGCTGGACAACCAGAAGTTCTGGGCCGGGATAGTGTTTCCTGACATCGCCCGCACCAACAGCACTGACCTGCCCCCTAACGTCAACTACAAGATCCGCATGGACATCGACAACGTGGAGAGGACCAACAAGATTAAGGACGGGTAAGAGGCTGCGACAGTTTAAGACTCTGGTTTCTCCCTGGAGTGCTCGGCCATGTTTCCCTGTAAATCATTCAAACTTGATTTAAAACATGCAGCACAAAGACCTTTACAAAAAAACTAAGACAAGAAAGTAGCAGCAGCAAAATTTAATAAGAGCTCTGAAAATAAACAAAATAAAAAAAATAAATAACTGCAAAAAAAAAAACAAAACAATTAATTAAGATCTGATGAATGTCTTAAATCAGCTAATTTTTTATAGAGTATTAAATTAGCTGATATTAAAAATAAAAAGAATTAAAGTTACATTAAATGATCGAAAATAAAGTTAAAGGAAATTTGAATGGCAAAATGAATAAGATAACTTCAAATATAAATTAAGACTAAATTGAAATAAACTAAATTAATTATGATGAAAAAAGAATTAAAATAAATGATTTAAAATAAAATTCAAATTTATAATAAATATAAATTGATATAATAAATTACAAATTACATGAAATAAATGAACAAGAAATAGAAATAAAATAGAATTTAAATTTAAAAAAAAGAATTAAAATAAACCAAAATAACACATAATAATTTAAAATAATTAAAAAGAACTACTATGAAATTAAATAGCATGAAAATTATTAACAAGATAAAAAATGAACCTAATAAGCTTTTAATGAATGAAAACAGAATTAAAAAAAATAATACAATAAAAATAATTTAAAAGGAGCCAAAATAAAACTTAATATATTTAGATAAATTTAAAGAACCACCATGAATTCAAAAAGCATAAAAATTATTAACAAGAAAAAAATGAACTTAATGAGCTTTTAATGAATCAAAACAAAATTAAAAAACATAAATAAATAAAATAAAAAAAGGAAATGACTTAAAGGAAAAAATTCAAAGAATTAAAAGAACTAAAATTATATTGAATAATATAAAATACTCACAGACTCTCTTCCAGCCTCATTCCTTCTCTTATCCTCTCTGAATCAAGGCATATATTTCCCTTAAATTAATCCCTTTGCTTGTTTTTCCACAGCTATTGGGACCCCGGTCCCAGGGCAGACCCCTTTGAGGACCTTCGCTACATCTGGGGTGGCTTCTCTTACCTGCAGGACGTCATCGAGCACGGCATCATCCGAGCCGTCACCGGGAGCAAAGAGAGGACGGGGATCTACATCCAGCAGATGCCTTACCCCTGCTACGTGGACGACATGTAAGTGACCAACACGCCTCACTTCATCAGTCTCTATGAAGGTGTTTAACTAACTGAACCGTTTGGTCACAGCTTCCTGCGCGTGATGAGTCGATCCATGCCTCTCTTCATGACCCTGGCGTGGATGTACTCTGTCGCCATCATCATAAAGGGCGTGGTGTACGAGAAAGAAGCTCGGCTGAAGGAGACAATGAGGATAATGGGGCTGAACAACGGCACGCTGTGGCTCAGCTGGTTCATCAGCAGTTTGATCCCATTGTTGATCAGCGCGGGCTTGTTGGTGATGCTACTAAAGGTCAGTGCAGCACACACAGGCGCACGTGAATAACTTTGTCACCGTGCAGGAATGTAAGCAATCACTCTGTGTTTCCATGTCTGTAACACGTCATTGTGAAGAAATTGAAGAAAACAAGTGAAGTCATCGTGAGGTTAGAGGGAAACTATTCAATTCTCCGTCTCTGATTCCTCTCAGATGGGAAACCTGCTGCCCTACAGCGACTCCGGCGTGGTGTTTCTCTTCCTGGGATCCTTCGGCGTTGTCACCATCATGCAGTGTTTCCTCATCAGCACCATGTTCTCTCGCGCCAACCTGGCCGCCGCCTGCGGGGGCATCATTTATTTCACCCTCTACCTGCCGTATGTGCTGTGTGTGGCCTGGCAGGACTACGTGGGCTTCGGAGCTAAAGTTGTCGTGGTATGTGAAAGAAAGTTCATCATCAGAAGTTGATGCTCCTGTTTTTCTTCTCCAGCTAAAGTCTGAGTTTTCTTGTGGTATCACAGAGCTTGCTGTCTCCCGTGGCGTTTGGTTTCGGGTGCGAGTACTTCGCCCTGTTTGAGGAGCAGGGGGTGGGGATCCAGTGGTCCAACCTGCTGGCGAGCCCTTTGGAGGAAGACAGCTACAACCTGACCACGTCTATCTGCCTCATGCTGTTTGACGCAGTGCTCTACGGGATCATGACCTGGTACATCGAGGCCGTCTTCCCAGGTCAGTCTTTGATCAGGCTTTCAAACTTTAAATTCTTCTCCAGCAGAGCTTTGGGAGTAAAGTTCTGCAAAACAAGTCTTAAGCCTGCACCTTTCTCTTCTTCCAGGTCAGTACGGGATCCCCAGGCCTTGGTATTTCCCTTTCACCAGGACGTACTGGTGTGGAGAGAAGGAGAACCAGAACCTGTCAACTCCTCTGTCCAAGAAGGGCAACGCTGACGGTACAAATCTTTAAGTGTTGTCGAAAGTCAAAGATGGACATTAGAAATCTTCACTCTTTACTTAAAGACTGTTTTTCCACAGCCGTGTGCATCGAGGAGGAGCCCAGCCACATCGAGCCCGGTGTTTACATCGAGAACCTGGTGAAGGTCTACAGCCACGGGAACAAGCTCGCTGTGGACGGACTCTCCCTGAGGTTCTACAACGGACAGATCACCTCCTTCCTCGGCCACAACGGAGCCGGCAAGACCACGACAATGTAAGACCAATCACATGAGTGAACCCTGACCTCACTACGGTGGCTGGTGGGTGTCAGACCATTTGCAAAAGCCAAAACACAAATGCAAATTTTACAACAGGATTGCAGAACCTATAGCTTGAATGCAAAAGCTACAACACAAATGAAAAAGTGAAAAAAACAAATGCAAGAGCCACAACATGAATGCAAAATCTACAACAGAATTGCAAAAGCTTCACCACTAATTAAAAAAAGCTACAACACCAAAGCAAAAGGTACAACACTATGCAAAAGTAAAAACACAAATGCAAGAGCCACAACATGAATGCAAAAGCTACAACACGAATACAAAAGCTACAACAGGAATGCAGAAGTAAAAACACAAATGCTAAAAGCTACAACAGGAATGCAAAAACCACCACACTAATGCAAAATTACAGACATGCATGCAATGCAAAAAACACAGATGCAAAAGCAAAAACACAAATGCAAAATTACAAACATGCATGCAATGGTAAAAACTCAAATGCAAAAGCTACAACACTAATGCAAATTTTTTTAACAAATGAAGAGCTGTAGGTGGAAAAAAATATATATATTTTCACAAATTTTCTGTGTCTGTTAGGAAAACTCTCCTCTACACTTCTGTTGCGACTGTACTTCTCTCGTGTTGTGGCTTTTGCAAATCGGCTGACACCTATCAGCCACCGTACCCTACCCCTGCCCCGAACCACAAAAGTTAAGCTGTTAGATCAGAGTCAGGATGGATGCTGATGGTGGTGGCGTGTCTGCTTTCTCCCAGGTCAATCCTAACCGGTTTGTTTCCACCAACCTCTGGTACGGCCTACATCCTCGGGAAGGACATCCGCAGTGAGCTCAGCACCATCCGGCAGAACCTGGGCGTCTGTCCTCAGCACAACGTCCTCTTCAGCATGTACGTGGAGTTCCAGATGTTCACATTTTAAGATCAAGAGAAGGATTCTTTGCAGTGTTTTTGTATTAATGTGATCTCTGTGTTGGTTGGTGTTAATCCAGGCTGACCGTAGAGGAGCACATCTGGTTCTACGCCCGTCTGAAGGGGCTGCCGATGGAGCAGGTGAAGGCGGAGATGGAGCAGATTGTGAATGACGTCGGATTGCCTCATAAGCGGAAGTCCCGCACAAGCACGTTGTCTGGTCAGCTAATCCACACGTTGGAGTCATTTCAGACATGTTTGCTCATAGGTTTGTTCATATATCTGACATTTTCTACCTGTCGTCTTCACAGGAGGGATGCAGAGGAAGCTGTCGGTGGCTTTGGCGTTTGTTGGCGGCTCAAAGGTGGTGATCCTGGATGAACCGACTGCTGGAGTCGATCCTTACGCACGCAGAGGCATCTGGGACCTTCTGCTGAAATACAGACAAGGTAAACCCCGTCATGAAGTCTTCATGTTGTTGTATTCTTTGTGATCCTCGTGTATTAACCTGGTTGTGCCTCCTGTGTCCGTCAGGCCGCACCATCATCCTGTCCACCCATCACATGGACGAGGCTGACATCCTCGGCGACCGCATCGCCATCATCTCCCACGGAAAGCTGTGCTGCGTCGGCTCCTCGCTCTTCCTGAAGACTCAGCTGGGGACGGGGTACTACCTGACCCTGGTGAAGAGGGACTACGACCTGACGCTGCAGTCCTGCAGGAACTCCGCCAGCACCGTGTCCTACTGCAAGAAGACGGAGAAGGTACGGGGAAATGACCCAACGACAAACATCTCGACTTTTGTCTCAAATCTGTCTTTACTGACCTGCTCCTCTCTGGTCTCTGCTTCAGGAGGACAGTGTGTCAGAGAGCAGCTCGGATGCTGGTCTGGGAAGTGAACCAGAGAGTGAAACTACAACTATTGGTAAGAACTCACTCATGTCCAGTCTTACAGACGGGGAAGTTCATCCCTTGACTCTGACTTCTCACGCTGACTGCTGGTTCCCTCTCTTAGACGTGTCCCTCATCTCCAACGTGATCTTCAAACACGTCTCCGAGGCTCGCCTGGTGGAGGATCTGGGTCACGAGCTCACCTACGTCTTGCCCTACCAGTCAGCCAAAGACGGAGCCTTTGTTGAGCTCTTCCACGAGCTGGATGACCGCCTCACCGACCTGGGAATATCTAGTTACGGCATATCTGACACCACCTTGGAGGAGGTATGGAGAAAAGCTTGAACATAATTTTTCTGCTGCTTTTTTCACCCATTTGTTTTGATTTGTTGTTTCATTTTTTTGTCTTCCTCTCTGCAGATCTTCCTAAAAGTTGCTGAGGACAGTGGGGTTGATTCTGTTGAGCTTTCAGGTGAGATAAACACTTTTTGTTGAAGTAAACAAAACTAAAAACCTGTTTCAGATTGTTGAAGCAAACGCATCGACTCCTCTTTGCTACAGATGGAGTCGTTCCCACCAGGACTCGCCGGCATCACGCTTTTGGAGACCACCAGAGCTGCCTGAAGCCCTTCACCGAGGACGACTTTGACTTCAACGACTCTGAAGGTGACCCAGGTAGAACTGCATTACCCAGCATGCAGTGCAATGATAACAGCTTTCCTTGCTGCTATCATTGTTTTAGAATCAGAATTCTAATAATTGAACAAAGCAAATTAAAGCCCTCATGTTGACAGTTTCTTTACCGCGCTTGTGTCTGTGTGCAGAATCTCGTGAGACCGACTGGCTCAGCGGCACGGACGGCAAAGGCTCGTATCAGGTCAAAGGCTGGAGTCTGAAGAGGCAGCAGTTCGTCGCACTTCTCTGGAAACGGTTCCTCTACGCACGGCGCTCCAGGAAAGGATTCTTTGCTCAGGTATGGATCTTATGTTTAGTTGTGCAAAACAAAGAGAAAAAAATTCTCGCAAGATAGGTAAATGTGTAAATACATAAATATAGATCCACATATGGTTAAAAAAAGGTAATTATTGGTTTGTATGGGCTTAAATGAACTTGGAGAAGTAAACACCCCTTTTACAACTAGAAGTCACAAGATTTACCGGGGACCATTTACAGGGTTCCTGCGGATCCTTGAAAAGTCTTAAAAGGCATTGAATTCATAACTCTAAAAATAAGGCCTGAATTGGCATTAAAAAGTCTTAAATCAAAATTTCAAAAGTCTTAAAAATTAGAACACATTGGTTACATTTATGTTATTTTGAAGTAAAAAAAAATTAAGTAACATTTATCTATTTTTCTTAATAATTTCCTGATTACTCTTGTGGTAACATTGTGTAATCACAATAGCGCAACTAACAAAACGATGATGATGTGAACTTTTAAAGCAGACGCATGTCTTGGTTCTACCCAGGGTGTCTGGAGATAGAAAAAAAATGAGGAAAAATTGGAAAAAGAAAATCCAAAAGTGGCTTAGGAAAATTGATTATGGCAGCAAAATTGAGAATTAAATTTACATTGAAATTCAAAAACCATGTAAAAAAATCCAAATTGTTTGTGACAGTGGCCAAAAAAGATGAATGGGGGCAAAATAGGCAAAAAGTTGTAAAAATGGGATTAAAAAAAGGTAAAAAGTGATGCTTTTTTGTAAAATAAACATTGGGTCAAAATTGCCTCTAACCCAGGTAATTCATGTGGTGTTTTTGTTTGATAGTTTTGTTTGTTTACATTGTGGTTCGTTGTCGACTTGTTTTTAAATTTGATTTCCAACGTCATTAAAAAGTCTTTAAAATTCTTAAATTTAACTTGCCTTGAGCTGTAGGAACCCTGATTTAACGTTAGTGTTGTTGTATTGTAGTTGCAATGCCGACTCATTCCACTAGATGGTGGTAACTCACCGAAACCTGCCAACCACATTGACAAATAGCGTTAGAGCCGTGCATTGTGGGAAACAGTATGCATACTGAAAAATTTTCCTGGATTTTTTGCAAACTGCAGATTTTGCGAGTTCGTCCGTACAGACTAAATTCCGGCCAAAATAGTCGGCACTGCTAGTGTCGTAAGCAGTTTGGAAAACAGCCTCAGAAATGAGCTTCACTTCTATTAATCATGTGGAAAGGAGCAAAATGGCCGCCTGTTACGCCTTCTTCTGGCTAACGATAGCGTTCAACTTCCTGAATTTATTTTCCTGAAATTATGAGACAATTTATCCCATCACCTTGAGAAAATAAGATTCATTTTTTAGACAACTTGAAAAAAAACATCTTAACCTAAATTGTTCTGTTAAAATCATGGAAATTAAAATGTACTGAATTATGACCTTTTTGGGCCTCCATACTGAGATCCCCTGAAAATCTGACCTGACTAAACAGGATTGTGATGTAATCTGATGGGGAAAATGATTTGTTGTCTAGAGGAAGCAGGAAATAGATTGCCTCTTAGGGCTTCCGTACCTAACGTTAGGCGTTTTCATTCTTGGTTGTGTTTCAGATCGTCCTCCCCGCCGTGTTCGTGTGCATCGCCTTGGTCTTCAGTCTCATTGTCCCTCCTTTTGGAAAATACCCGAGTCTGGCTCTGGACCCCGGCATGTACGGAGAGCAGTTCACCTTCATCAGGTGAGTCAGCACGAGTCCTCTCATGAATAAAAAAAGTATAAAAGCATTATTTCTGAACATGGAGTGGGTTTATTTCTAGCTCCAAAGTGCTCAGATCATGAAAGATGCAGAAGGTTATCTAACTGCGCTGAGGTCTGCACGTTATGTAATGTTCGGTTTTTAACCTGACGGCTGACCCCGTCAGTGAGCAGAGTTTAGAAAAACAATTTAAGTGACTTAAATCCGTCTCATCAGCTGGTGAAATATTTTCTCCTGACAGTAACGACCTTCCTGAGGACCCTCACATCAACAAACTACTCGGCGCTCTGACGGATAAACCCGGGTTTGGAACACGCTGCATGGAAGGCGAGCCCATACCGTGAGTTCACATCATTTAACGCTCGCAAACTTTTCCCGACTCCTTTCTGCTGTGAAAAACATACGAGCTCTTGTTGTGTACCTTCGCCCCTCAGTGACACTCCATGTACGGCGGTGGAAGACGAATGGTCGATCCCTGAAGTCTCTGAAAGCGTGAAGCACATGTTCGACACCGGAAACTGGTCCATGGAGAATCCGTCTCCTCTGTGCGAGTGCAGCTGTGAGGGACGCAAGAGGATGTTGCCGGAGTGTCCCGCCGGGGCTGGAGGACTCCCACCGCCACAGGTCTGAGAAACTGAACAGAAATAACCAAAAATAAACCTTTTCTCCAAATATACGAGCTAACAATAACGCTGCGTTTCGTCTGTTTGTGTTTCCAGATGAAGATCAGCGAAAAAGATACTCTCCAGAATCTGACCGGCAGAAACATCTCAGACTATCTGGTTAAAACCTACGCTCAAATCATCGGCAAGAGGTAACACTCGTCCCTCTCAGGCTTCTCTTCCTTTTTCTGATTCACCATTACAGATTTTAACCTTGTGCATGTTTTTGTTCACAGCTTAAAGAATAAGATCTGGGTCAACGAGTTCAGGTACGTGAGCATCAGAGATAATCCTTCATGAGTTTCATGATCAATAATCTCAACCCTAAACTCCTCTTCGCCTCACTAATGATTGAAACCCTTCCTCTCCAAACAGGTACGGTGGATTCTCGCTGGGCGCCAGGAATTCTCACCTTCTGTCGCACACCGACAATATCGACGACGCCATCGCCCAGCTGAGGAGACGCTTCCGTCTGGAGAGAGTGAGTCATTCTTGATTTGGTATCTTGTAAGGGTCGCAAAAACTCACCTCACAACCATGAAAATTTCAAAATGATACTAAACTATGCTCTCTAGCGCCACCTAGGCATGCTAAAATAGTTGTAGCAGGCAGTAGGAATGTCATACAGACATCAAACCAACATCAAAATATTTGTCTCATTGAGACACAAAAATCATACATTGACACCCCTGATCTGTCTCCAACAGGAAGCTGGCAATTTGGCTTTCAAAACAAAATTTGCCACATTTTTACCCTTTCTACAAAAATGATCTCCTCCCAAACAAAGAGTGGTATCGGCTTGAAATTCGCAGAGATGACACAGTGGACCATACTTTACAAAAGCGCTGCAGGAAGTTGTTGTTTTGGAAACAGAGTTTGAATGACGAGCCCTCAAAGTCGGTGAACCCAAAAGGAGCCCTCTCAGCTCCCTCCATTAGAATGAATGGGAGAACAGAATTCAGCTTTACGCAAGCTGCCATTCGGGCTTCTAGACAAAAAAGTAAAAGTTGTACAGATTTAAAAATGACATGGATGGATTCCTGACAAAATTTACCATAAAAATGTCTCATTTTTATGCAGATTTGGGTAAAATTGTGGCATCTATGAGGAGTTGTTTCCAAAACTTTTGTGAATTTCACGCCTCACAGAGCAGCAGTTGGTGATGATGTCACTGATTAGGAGTTCAGCCGGTCATGTGACTGAGCAGGGGGAAATAAAACATGGTATCAACTCTAAGAGGGTCAGAAAGGGGTGAAACCTTGACAGTGGAGGTGAAACCAGCAGCTTTGATTTTATTTTTGGGATTCAACTTGGAGTTGTGTAAGTCTGCGCATCAATCTAACAAAGTTCTTCCTCTTCCTTTAGGGAACGGCAGCAGACCGTTTCTTCCACAGCCTCTCCAGCTTCATCCAAGGACTGGACACCAAGAATAACGTCAAGGTCAGCACACTTGTGTAGTTTTATTTCAGACTTGTGGCATCTGTCAGATCATGAAACGGCTGAAATGTTTTCAAACCAGAATCTAAAGCAGCAGCGTCTCTTTCCTTCAGATTTGGTTCAACAACAAAGGCTGGCACAGCATCGGCTCCTTCCTCAACGTGATGAACAACGGCATCCTGCGGGCCAGCCTGAAAGGCGGCAAAGACCCGTCGAAGTTCGGCATGACCGCCTACAACCACCCGCTCAACCTGACCAAGGAGCAGCTGTCACAAGTCGCTCTGTGAGTGTCACTTCTCAGATTTAAAACGTGTTTTTCCTCCCTCTCTGTGAGACGCCACCTCTAACCCTGACTCGCTCTGCTCCGCCAGGATGACCACATCAGTCGACGTGCTGGTCTCCATCTGCGTGATCTTCGCCATGTCCTTCGTCCCTGCCAGTTTTGTGGTCTTCCTCATCCAGGAGAGGGTGAACAAGGCCAAGCACATGCAGTTCATCAGCGGGGTGCAGCCTTTCCTGTACTGGCTCGCCAACTTTGTCTGGGATATGGTGAGGAAACACAAACCAAAGGTTGGATGCTTTGATTCAAACCAAAACTTTCTGATGACACTGACCGCCTCTTGATCCTCCTCTTCCAGTGTAACTACATCGTCCCTGCAACGCTCGTCATCATCATCTTCGTGTGTTTCCAACAAGACGCTTACGTCTCCTCCACCAACCTGCCCGTCCTGGCTCTGCTGCTGCTGCTCTACGGGTACGTTCAACACACACTCTGTGAATCAAACCTCTGTTCATAAATCCGCCTTTAGTTTAACATCGTCTTCATGTCTCTCCTCAGATGGTCCATCACTCCTCTGATGTACCCGGCCTCCTTCTTCTTTAAGATCCCCAGCACTGCCTACGTGGTCCTGACCAGCGTGAACATACTGATCGGGATCAACGGGAGCGTCTCCACCTTTGTGTTGGAGCTCTTCGGAAGCAATGTAAATAAATCCTCAGAAGACTTCGACCGTTTAAACACAAAACAAAGAGGATACTGACTCTGAGTTCTCTGTTTCAGGAAATCGGAGGCATCAACGACATCCTGAAGAACGTCTTCCTCATCTTCCCTCACTTCTGTCTGGGCCGAGGTCTGATCGACATGGTGAAGAATCAGGCCATGGCGGACGCTCTGGAGAGATTTGGTAACTATGTTTGATCTCTTTAAACTTCAAAGTCTATCAATAAAACGAAAAATGAGGTTACGTTAGCTCTGATTGGTAGATGACTGACAGGACATAACCAGGATTCACTAACGTTACACGTTACAGACATGTCTCAGAGCTCCGATAGCTGCCGATAGCGCTACATAAAGCCAGCTCCTACGGCATTTGCTTGATGTCACATTTCAAACCGTATCTCTACGTAACTGTACTGATAAATACCTTACCTCAGTGTGTTGTATCTGGTAAAAAGTTGTCTTGAACAAAGAAAATTAGCTTCAATCCAATCTCCATTTAATTCCTAAACAAACACGCACCTTGCTAACCCGGTATTTTGCGCTCACTTCACTTTCTCTTTTTTTTTGCGATCAGTTTAGCCGTGTTAATGCTGCTGGGCTGAAATTCTCCAAGAATCTGTGTTATCACTTCAATTTTAATTTTTCAGCTTCAGCACTTGAAATATATAAAAGTGTTCTGTTTATTTCAAAAACTACCTCTCTTCATGCAAGTGCCCAGTTGTGCTCCATCCACGCCCATTCAAACCACGTTTTCATTCTTTGTAACTTGCAGAACAAAATCATAATATTTGGATGAATTTGCTTTTATTATAAACTAAACACTTGTAAATTGTAGTTTCTGAAGTAATGTTCCAGTAATGGTTGATGGTTTGCTGCACTCCAGTGGAGAAATATTTTTATTATGTTTTTGTATGAAATGACATCATAGATGTGTGTTATAATGCAGAGTAACTTTAAGGGTTAAAATTCTGAATTTCATGACAAAGACTGGAAAGAAAAAAAAAAACTTCAAGTGGTGAAAGTGAATAAATATTTTGAGATTTATGACTTTTATAGCATTTTCAGAATGTAAACAAGAGGCGGCCATTTTTGGTCACTTTCATAAAGAGGGGGAGTTTTTATAGTTTTCTATCACTGCATAAGATCCTGCAATATTGCAGAAAAACATTGGTACTGTTAACTATTGCCAAGCACTTAGATATAATGCTGGATAAAAACCTAATTCAGATAGCACTTAAAATGTGTTTAAGAAACGGATTTCATGCTTTTCTCATTTTATATATGTATATATTTTTCTGTTTCTGTTTTTCTCTCTTTTCCTTTCTTGTCTTTTTACTTTTCCCCCTTCTTTTTCTGTTTCCTTTTTTTATTTTCTATTTTTTTTCTTCTAAACTTCTATTTTCTCTATTTTTTCATTTTTCTTTCTTTTCCTTTTTTGTTTATCCTTCTCTTGTTTTATTTCTAGTTTTCTTTTATTTTTTTCGTTTCTCTATTTTTCTTCCTTCTTTCTCTTCCGTTTTTCGTCTTTTTTTCTTTTTTTTCAGTTTCATTTTTCTTTTTTCTTTTTTTTGTCTTTTTTCTTCTTTACTCATGCTGTTATGATTTTATTTGTCTTTTTCTTGTGAAGCCCTTTGTGATTTTGTTCTATAAAAGGTGTTATATTAACTAAATATTTTAGGTATAAAAACAGGAACAAATTTTAAAAAATCAAGTGGTGAAAGTGAACAAATATTTTGAAATTTATGACTTTTATAGAATTTTTAGAATTTAAACAAGAGGCGGCCATTTTTGGTCACTTTCATGAAAAGAGGTATTTTAATGTTTTTCAATCACTGCACAAAATGTTAAAACTCATTTTAATCAGTGTTGCTGTTAATCATTTACACATTTTAGACTTTATTATTATTATTTACGCAAGACTTATTAGTGGTGTGAGAATATATAAAAAAATTGAACTTTGAGGCACAGATGTTGGTTACAAACGTTACGCAGTAAAAGTAACAAAAAAACACACAAAAATGTTTAAAAAAATCTAGGTGGCTCTGTGGGAAGGGTGGTGTTATTTTTCAGAGGGTTTTGTATAAGTCTAACGTCTTTCCTCTGTTTTCTGGGTGCAGGTGAGAACCGCTTCCGTTCCCCTCTGGCGTGGGATATGGTGGGAAAAAACCTGTTTGCGATGGCGATCGAAGGCGTGGTTTTCTTCTGCATCACTGTCCTCATTCAGTACCGCTTCTGCATCAAGGCCAGGTGGGTAACACCTTCAACGTCATCCTCAGAGAAACTGCAGATCCCTAAAAGTAAGAATTTAAAGGGCTAACCTCAGCGTGAAATATCCTTCCAGGTCGTCCACAAGCCACCTGAAGCCGATCGGAGAGGAGGATGAAGACGTGGCCAGAGAGCGGCAGAGGATCCTGAGTGGAGCCGGACAGACGGACATCCTGGAGCTGAGGCAGCTCACCAAGATCTACAAACGCAAACAGAAGCCGGCGGTGGATCGGCTGTGTGTCGGCATCCCTCCTGGAGAGGTGAGCAAGATTTCACAATCTGAAAAACTTTCTTTACGCGGTGACAGCTGCTCTTTTACACAATTTAGTTAAAAAATTATAGAAAGTATGACAAAAAGAATCAGAAACAAGTTAGAAACACAGAAGAGTTGAAACAAGCCCTCGATGGTGACGGTGGTCCATGCTCCAGCTTTCTTCCCTCGCAGTTTCAAAAAATGAAATCTTATCAAGAGTTTTTGTCTTATTTTGAGTAGAAATTGTCTTGTTATACTCAATATGAGCCACATTCAAATTATCAGTCCAGAAAAATGTTGTTTCGAGTCATTAAAAAAAAAAGGTCTGAATTGCTTGTTTCATGTAAAAATATAATTTGGAAAAAAGACATTTTTCTGGACTAGTCAGGTGAATGTGGCTCATATTGAGTGTGATAAGACATTTTCTACTGAAAATAAGCAAAAACACTTGATAAGATTTTAGTTTTTTACAGTGAGCTGTGATTTTAATGTGAACAATAGTTGGTAACTCTCTCCGACTGATTTTATTGAAGCAGAGAAAAAGCTGAAAAGTTTTTACGAAAAAAAACCAAATTCTTAAAGAAGCTGTCACGGGATAAGTCTACACAGCAAAAAACTAAAATTTTATTAGTTGTTTTTGTCTCATTTTAAGTAAAAATGTCCAGAAAATGTCTTGTTTCAAGTAGTTTAGAGATAAAAAAAAGGTCTGGATCGCTTGTAACAAGTACAAAAATCTGCCAATAGAATAAGAAAAATGTGCCTTAGTACAAGTAACTTTTCTCTTATTTCATAGGTTAATTTCATAAGTTTTATTTTTTTTTACCTTATTACAAGCAAATCAGACCTCATTTTTCTTTTTAAATAACTTGTGACAAGACATTTTTCTGGACTGGTCAGGTGAATGTGGCTCAAATCAAGTCTGAAAACACATTTTCTACTGAACACAAGACAAAAACACTTGATAAGATTTCAGTTTTTGCACCGTAGCAAGTTAAAAAAAAAAACAGATAAGAATATAGAAACTTAAATCCTGGCTTTAAAGTTAACGTGTCTCATTTTCTCCAGTGCTTCGGTTTGCTCGGGGTGAACGGCGCAGGAAAAACCAGCACCTTCAAAATGCTGACCGGAGACTCTCTGGTCACCAGCGGAGAGGCGTACCTGGCCGGGAAGAGGTGAGAAGCTTCACACACAGTTTATAAACCATGTTAGTTTCTTCAGACGCCAGCTGAGTAAGTTTTACAAACCTAAACACGCCTCTTTGTTTCCCTTCCTCCAGTGTGAACACAGAAATAGACGAGGTCCATCAGAACATGGGATACTGCCCTCAGTTTGACGCCATCAACGACCTGCTGACGGGCAGAGAACACCTGGAGTTCTACGCCATCCTGAGAGGAGTCCCCGAGAAGGAAGTGTGTGAGGTGAGAAACCCAGAAACACTCATGGATCCATTCTTTTAAATCCAGTCTGTTTCTGATGCTCATGAGTTCTTGGTTTCCTCCACCAGGTGGCAGAGTGGGGCATCAGGAAGCTGGGTCTGGTCAAATATGTGGACAAAGCAGCCGGCAGCTACAGCGGAGGGAACATGAGGAAGCTGTCCACGGCCATCGCTCTCATCGGGGGACCTCCTGTGGTTTTCCTGGTCAGTGGATCAGATTTGTGATTTCTTTGATTTGAAGCAGCTGTACTCTTTCGATCGTGTGGTTTTTTTAGCAGCAGCTGAGTGTCTGTGGTTCTGTGTTTGCAGGACGAGCCGACGACAGGCATGGACCCGAAAGCACGGCGGGCTCTGTGGAACGCAATCCTGAGCATCATCAAAGAGGGACGGTCTGTGGTCCTGACCTCTCACAGGTGAGACTACACTGCCTCCAAAAAGTATTAATCAGCGCACAGAAACGTTTACACTCAGCTTTCTGACCTCTGGTCTCGTCTTCCTTCAGCATGGAGGAGTGTGAGGCTCTCTGCACCAGGATGGCCATCATGGTCAACGGCAGGTTCCGGTGCCTGGGCAGCGTGCAGCATCTCAAAAACAGGTCCGAGTCCGGGCTGGAGACCACATCAGGAATCATCACAACCAAAAAAAAGTTTCCCACAAACTGACGCTCTGTTTCTAACTCTGGTCTCAGGTTTGGAGACGGTTACACCATCATCCTGCGGGTGGCGGGGCCCAACCCGGACCTCCGGCCGGTGATGGAGTTCATCGAGCGGGAGCTGCCGGGCAGCACGCTGAAGGAGAAACACCGCAACATGCTGCAGTATCAGCTGCCGTCCTCGCTTACCTCACTGGCCCGCATCTTCTCCCTGCTCTCCAAGAACAAGGAGGCGCTCAGCATAGAGGACTACTCCGTCTCCCAGACGACCCTAGACCAAGTAAGAGCTCACTAATAAGACTCTAACTCAGAGAGGGTCAGCGGTGTCTGCTGACATCATCGCAGACTCATGAAATCAAGGGTCATAGTAGTCAAAGTGGTCCGGTATGAATCAGCACAGTTTGGTACGGGTCGCATCAGTAAAGCCTGATCCTGTTTACAATTTAACAGCCAACCGCGCCATCTCTAGATAGACCTCACTAATAAATCCAACGAAGAAGAAGAAATCACAGTAAACAAAGAGCAACGACGAAAGACATCCAGCGAGTGACAAGAAAGCTTTGTTTCTCTCTTGCTGCTGCCACACAGGAAGTGACGATTCTTTCGACCAATCAACAGACTGCAGTGTTGTAGCTCCACCTTCTGGGGTTGGATCAGTTTGTCTGGCACTCTCACAGAGGGGAACCAAAAAGTGGGACGGTACGGTCGGTAATTTGGGGACCTGGTCCTGTTTTAGTGAAAGGAAACGTCACAAACCAAACTGAGCCGCTTGGTGGAAACAGGGGCTGTTATGTACTGTTACAGAGCAGCCCATATAGCATTAGCCTAGCATGAACAACTGTCGAAAGTTGTCCATTTAACAAATTGCAACATGGAAGCGAGGCAGGCGCAGAACGTCACATGTCCTAGAAATTTCCTGGAAAACTCTCTATCCAGAAAATTCAGATCACCTGTTCATACTTCCTGTCTCCTAAATCTAAAGCCCTGTTCCCTCCGACGGTTCAGTTCCGTTTGTCTTGGTACAGCACACATTTTATGGAGTGTCTACTGACTGATCCCGAGACAGATCCCCAAATAACCAGGATGTACCGTCCCACTTTTGGGCACCCTTTCCTTGGGAGGCCAGACTAAACTGATCTGATCCCAACAGCTGTATTTCTCCAGGTGGCACACGGACAAAGCTTGATTGTTCTTTGTATCAAAGAGCTACGTGCTTATCACACAAAAAAAAAACGGATTCCCAGATGTCTTCCAGCGTCGCTCTTTGTTTACTGTGTCACGTTTTTCTTCTTTGTTGGATTTATTAGCGGGGTACACTGTGTTGCACTGCTATGACATCACGCTATTATTTACCAGACGTGGTTATCAGCATCCAGCTTACACTCCGCCTACCACCAGGGGGCAGGGTTGGCTGTGGAAACGCAAACAGGATCAGGCTTAACTCGTACCAAACTGTACTGTTCTAAACCGGGCTGCTTGGTGGAAACGAGGCTGAGATCTGCTGTTTTTCTCAGCATCATCACACTTTTTCCAAGTATCTATTCAGTTCCTTTCACATATTTTGTCTGAACACATACGTCCGCCATATTTAAAAATGCCAAACAGGCGCAGTAATCCTACTTTAGCACCTGTACACTGCAAGAAACTGAAATCATATAAATCGTTTTTGTCTTGTTTTCAGCAGAGAATGTCTTTTTAGACTTAATATGAGCCACATTCACCTGACCAGTCCAGGAGATGTTAGGTTATTTTAAGACAAAAATGGGGTCTGAATTGATGGGAACAAGTAAAAAAAAATAATTCAAGAAAATTTTTGTTTTATTGGCAGGTCATTTTTTTAATGCTCCAAGCAATTCAGAACTTATTTCTGTCTTTAAATGACTCAAAACAAAACTTTTTCTGGAATTTCCAGTTGAACATCAAGTATAAAAATATATTTTTTACTGAAAATAAGACACAAACACCTGTCTCGTGCATAACGCTGTAGTACAAACATGCAAACATGCCCTGAACTGTAGCTCCAGGTATTTCTCATCCTGCAATCTGATCTATTTATCATTACTTAAATCTGGTCTCGTGTCCTCTGATGTGTTTTCTGAGCACGTTTGTTGAGTTTCTGCAGCTTTAGCTTCATACGAGCAGCCTATGCATGCTCCAGATGAAGTGAAGTGACACAGTCTAACTCCTGGTTTCGCCTCCTCCTCCAGGTGTTTGTAAACTTCGCCAAGGACCAAAGTGACGAGGACCACCTGAAAGACGTCCACTTGAACAAGAGGGACGCTGTGGTTGTGGACATTTCCCAGCTCAACTCTTTCCTCATGGACGACAAGACCAGGGAGAGCTGTGTCTAACTCCACAGAGAGCGGACGCCTCCCCCATCCTCCCCCCGCCCCCTGAACCCTGAGAACATGGACCACTAACCAGCGGGGCGGCGGCGGCGGCGGCGGCACACAGACTTTGTTTGCTTTTTTAATTCTATTTTTTAGTCTTTTTTAATTCTTCGTTCTTCAGTGGACCTGCTCTTCAGCGCACAGCCTCTCAGAGGGGCAGACACTGCAGGTCCTGTGACACTGACAGAACGAAACTCAATGCAAATCAATGCAAGAAATATAAATATTTAAGAGGAGGAGCCCGGTGCTTCTCCTCCAGCAGACGGATGGAAAGAAGGAAGGAAAGACTCTGAACACTTGAAGTGGCGGCAGGATTGAGATCCTGTGCTCGACTGGAAAGAGACCTCAAGTCTCTGAGCCCCGGTGGTGGTCAAAGTAGTTAGCAGTAGGAACTGTTTGTGCTACTTTCACAACAGCAAAAAAAAAAAAAAACAGCTTTGTTCATTCACTGCCAACGACTAAAAGAAGGACGGACGACTTTTTTATCAGGGTCAAACTTACTCTGTTGTTTTGTAAAGCGAAGCTGGAGAGGAAAAGTATTTATAACCCTTCAAACAGGAGACAAAAAAACATTTTATTTTTTCTAACGACAATTTGATTCTAACTTCTAATACCAGTTTCTGTCTTATTTTGGTTGAGTAACAGTCGAGATTAAGACGTTTTTTGGTTTAATCGTTGTCCTTGATATTGTCCAGCACGGTGCCTACGCTGTACGACGACGGGGAGAGAAACCGGACCACTCCATTAATAACAAAAACAACGTGGGCTGCTAAGGAATGTAAACAACTGATACGTTCAATGGTCAAAGCACAAAAAGAAATGAAGATGATTTCTTTACAAAATGTGTCAAAAATTTAAAAAAGAATCTCGTGGTTGCTCGATGTCTGTACGGCGCGGTCTGTTTCGACTCGCCCTGTCCGCTTTTTTAAAAAAGGATCATCAGAGAGGGTTGTGGTGTGACTTCAGGCTCCTGAAAGTTGGAAATATACGTTGCATGCTTCCACTTTCCTGCACACCTGGAGGACGGCGCGTGCAGGAGCATGCCGAGGACTCTGACTGTGACGGTGGTGGGAATCCAAACGGTGTGATTCTGGGGACGTGCGGCCGCCTGAGGCCGTCACCGCCTGTGGATATTATGTACAGTAGCAGTTTTGTGATGTTGAGACTTTACCAGTGGAGTGAACAAACATTATCTGTGCCAAAAGAAGCTGAATATGTATCGTCGATCAACCAGCGTAATCTGGAGGAGGTGACTGTTTTGTAAAGATGTGCTTTGATATTCCACCAGCTCACACACACGTCCTCTTCAAAACAAACCTGTGCGTTCAACATCCTTTTTCTATCCTCGGGTGAAGTTGCCAAATTCCAAACTTCCTGCCACATAAAGACGAACTGTCGCGTCAGTAAAGCTGAAGTTTGAGACTTCAAAATGTTTCCAGAGCTGCACTGCAAGAAACCGAAACCTCATCACGTGTTTCTGTCTTAATTTAAGTCAAAATGGTCTGATTACACTTGATATGAGCCTCAGTCAACTGGATCTAGAAAAATGTTGTTTCAAGTTATTTAAAGACAAAAATGAGGTCTGAATTTCTTTAACCATAGATTTAAAAAAATGGACGTCATCTTGTTCAACTTCAAGTGAGGTCATCACAAAAACTGCTCCCCCTGGTGGCTGGCTGCAGTATAGGTCAGAAAAATCCATCTCCCCAGTCATTCCAGATGTATACCAGAAGACCAGGGCCACTGACCAAAAAACAAACAAAAAAATTACGTCCAAATATTTTTGAATTACTTTTTTTCTCAGAATTCTGACTTAAATTTTAGAAAACCATTTTTTTTTCTCAGAAATAATAGTAATTAAATAAAAATGATATTTTTCTTTTAAAAAAAATAATTATACATTTTTTTAGATTGGACCCAGTCCTCCTCAGTACATCTGGGCTGTGGTCAAACTTAAAAAAATATAGAAAAAATTCTCACAATCTTGATTTAAAGATAGTTTTTGTCTGCTTTGTATTACAGACCTCTTTTTTTCTGATAAGTTTCATTTTCGTTATTTATAAGAGGTTGAAAATGAAGCTTTAGTAAGGTTTAACGATGATTAACAGCTGCCCTTCTTGTGTATTTTTCGGTGGGGATCTAAAATTTGTTAGGAGGGAGTGCCAAGACGTACCGGGACTAAAAAATAATTCGTCCAATTTTTTTATCTCTTACTATTTTTTTCTGAAAAAAAAAAAGTCAGAATTCTGACTTAAATTTCAGAAAAAAAAATTAAAAGGGAAGAAAATGCATCCATTTTTTAATTACAGTTTTTTCTGAAAAAAGAGTCAGAATTCTGACTTTAATTTCAGAAAAAAAAATTAAAAAGGAAAAAAAAAATACATCCAATATTTATATTACTATTTTTTCGGAGAAAAAAAATTAAAAAGTTAAAAAAAAAAAATTAATTAAAAAGTCAAAATTCCGACTTAAAAAAATGATTATTTAAAAATGGTAATAAAAAATAATTGACGTATTTTTTCTTTCAGTGGCTCTTCTCGTCTTCCGTTAAGATGAGATTAGACTTTAAAGAAAAAAAAAATGTTGTCACAACATAAAAAACAAGACATCTCTCTGGGCTGGTCAGGTGAATGTGGCTCATATTAAGTCTGAAAAGACATTTTCTACAGAAAATCAGTCAAAAACACTTGATAAGACTGATGTTTTTTTGCAGGGTAGTCCAGACTGATTAAACACAGGGACCAGATTGACTGAGAGTTTTGCTTGTGAAGCTTTATAGTCCAAAAAGTGTCGCCCAGGGTAACCGCTTCGTGTCACGTTAAATCTTTGAGGGGCTTTCCGTTATCAACGCTAAACACGAGCACTTTATGACAGACTTCAGACACGACTGTGTCAAAAGATTTGAGACATTTCAAAGGAAAAACCTCTGCACTGGAACAGAAACAATCCTAACATCACCCAGCAGAATTTATCAGACTCTCCAAGAGGAGAGGTTAGAGAGGAAAACAGGACAATGAGGAGGTGACCTTTCTCTTTTCGTGCTCAATATTATTTGTTTACATGTTTTTTAAGTATTAAACAGCTGTTTGAGTCTGTTACTCATTGTGTATAGGTATTCTTTGCATTAATAAATAAAGTTCATACATTTTGAAACAAGCTCGTCTTTATTTCTGTGACGTGTGTTCGGAGTTAACGACTGGACAAAAGGCGTTCACGCTGCATGTTTGTGTGTGTGTGTTAATGACTGAGTTCTAGATAGTGCATGCGTTTGTGTGTGCTTTTTTCACCTGCTGTGCTCCCACGCACACACACACACACTCACACACACACTCACATGAGGCCACAGTCATAAACCACACAATCATAGTGCTGGGAAAAGCAGATTATCTCAGAGGTTTCTGTGGCTGAGTTATTCATCCACCGGCAGCATGAAGGGACGCGTTGTTTTTCTGGGACTCCTGCTCATCTGTGTGGCTGCAGGTAACTCAGGAAATGCTTCGTTTGGCCTCTTTTGCTTTAAAGATTCAGGGTTTTACTACCAACACAAGAGCTTTGGACTAACAGAAACTTTTAGACGGCTTTCTGACTCATGAAGGAGACATATGGTGACCACAGCTTGTGTCCTCACTTTTAATGCTTCCTTCATGGACCCGTCGCTGCAGAGATAGCAAAAACAGAAATGTAGGCAAGTGTTTACATCTTATTTTTTAGTAAAAACAAATGTTTTATTGGACGTATGAGGAGCTAAATTCACCTGACAAACCCTGAAAACGTCTTTGTAGCAGTCGTCTCAGCAACAATCATTTAAAAATAAGACATTTTTCTGGACTTGTCAGGTGAATGTAGCTCACATTAAGTCTTATAAGGAATGAGAAATAAACATTTGTTCATTTTAGTTTGTGCCACTGTTAGAAGTTAGTTAGAAATAAGAAAATAAAGCAAAGATATGTGAGTTTAATTTGTAGGGGGAAGAAAAAAGGAGGCTCTCTACTTTGAAAACTAATATTGAAGCCAGTGTTTGGGGCTTTTTTTAGTCACAGTTAAGTTTCTTGCATCATTTTTGTCCTTTAATATCTTGAAATGACACATTTCTCACTACTCCATGTCTAAAAAGACAGTTTTGATGAGTAATAAGACGTGTCATTACTTCCTTATGTCACATTTTAGTCATTTTAGACTTCATATGAGCCACAGTCACCTGGCTAAGGAAGGAAAAATGAATCAACTGGGTGTTTTTTCTTGATGTAAGCCTCTAGATGAGTGTATACACTTATATCCTGTAATGTACAGCAAACTGGCCGTGGAATCTGCCGACAGCGCCAAAAGACGAAAAGTAACCCCAATGCAAAACTACAATCAACATGAATGTTCCCACCTTATTTCAGTTTAAAAAACGTCAAATAGACTCAGTTTGGGGTAGACAGGTCTAAACAATGTCTTATTTCATGATATCAAAAGACAAAATTGACTCCAAACTGGATTTAAGAACAAATTTAGGCCCCGTTTACACGACAACGTTTCATCTGAAAACACTAAAACGCTGTGAAAAAAAATCTGCGTTTACACGGAAACGCTGTAGTAAGCATGTCAGGCCTGTAGATGGTGCTATAAAGGAGCCACTTTAGGGAGATCTCCTCTGAAGTAGAGTTGAGCTGATCATCTGGTGTGTTGGTGAATGCTAAGTTAAAAAGTGGAGCAACAGATGCTCATTTAGTTAAAGACAGTCACAGATTCAGCAGATTGAGCAGCACAAGCTCAACACGTTAGATCACCACCATCCTAACAACGGGACTGTTGTCCTGTTGAATGTGCGCGCAAGGCAGAGTGTGATGTCATCGTTTCCACTGAAAACGCCGGCTTACTGTCGGCAGCTTTTCAGAAAAATCCTTCTCTGGAGGCTGTTTTTAAAAGTTTGTGTTTTAGGTCGGCTGAAACGCCGTTTCCATGTAGACGCGAGGCTGAAATGCAACAAAACTTTTCTGTTTCATCCTAAAACTGTTGTCGCGTAAACGGCCGCTTAGAGTTAAAGATGTTATGAGGAGGATCTGTTTTAATTGCACCTTATCGCCACCTTCTGGCCTGGAGTCTCTGCACAGTGTCGTAACTTACTTTTAGTGAGACGTGTGTTTGTCTTGGAATTAAATGGAGATCGGAATCAAAACAAATTTTCTGTGTTCAAGGCAACTTTTTGGATACGAGGCGCAGATCTCTGTGTTTTATATCTCCTCACTGCTAGCTGCTGTGGTGTAGTCAGAGAGACCAAGAAGTGCTGTAGATCAATCCGGTCCTGGTCTACCTGAACTGGAAGCTAAAGCCTAGTTTATGCTTGACGCAGTCGCGTGGTCGCATGGTTCACGCGCCACGAATGACGTCAACGAGCAACTTTTGTGCTGCCATTGTTTTGGTCCGTATGTTTGGTCCACGTAACTTCACTTCTTCGTCTTTTGGTTGCTTTTACTGCTTTCTGTAACATTTTTTTCTCTACCGCCCCCTGTCTTTGCAGCGATTATATTACAACGGAGGAAGAAGTAGCAATTCAAAATAACCCGCAACCAGTCACAGTCCCTTTAATTTGAGCTGGGCAGGTCTAAAAAATGTGTAAATTTCATGATACCAAAAAACAAAAATTGTGTCTGGATTTTAAGCAACAAGGAAAAAAATAGCAATGGGGTAAGAAAAGTTTGCTTTCTTAGTTTCTTGAAGTACAACATTTTTTCAGTAACTCCTTGGAACCACGTCACAGATTTTTTAAAAGCTCTTTACAGAAACTCAGGCGTCATTTTTGTGTGATAATATCTTGAAAAATAACATTTTTTCTGGACTTCTCAGGTAAATGTGGCTCAATTTTGACTCCAAGCACCAGTTTAAAGTTAAGTCTCTGGAGTCAGAGTCTGGGAAGAAGTACGATTCACTGTGAAAACTGAAATCCAAATGAGTGTTGATGTCATATTTTAGTCAAGATTGTCCTTTTAGACTTCTCTGAGATCTGAGCCACGTTCAGCAGACCAGCCCAGAAAAAATGTCTCATTCAAGACATTAAAAGATTGAAATGATGATTGGATTTGTCATGAAAAGTGAGAAAATCTTTCAACAGGTGAAAAAAATCAACTTTTTAGTTTCTTGTATGAAGATTATTTTATACACCACACAGTCAGGTTTTATTTTTCTCTTTTTTTTCTTCACAGGAGCCAGTGAGGACTCTGATCTCCAGAGAAAGGTTGGTTCATCTCTGTGAATCAGAGACCTTTATTTTCATGATGATGATGAAGATGATGTGCTCCTTCTCCTGGCCCATCATCATCATCATCATCATCATTATCATCATCATCATCATCATCATCATGTGAGTCATGCTGTTCTGTGTCCCGGCAGCCCTCCTGTCCTGACGCTGAGGAGATCGTGGCGTGTCCTCTGAACCTCGCCCCCGTGTGTGGCAGCGATGGAAACACTTACGCCAACGAGTGTACCCTGTGTGCCCACAGGCAGTGAGTACACACACACACACACACACACACACACACACACACACACACACACACACACACGCACACACACACACACACACACACACACACACACACACACACACACACACACACACACGTACACACAGCTGTTAAATTCACACATTGCATCAGATCACCTCAGAGGAGTGAGACTCTGCTGCCCCCTGGTGGTGAAGCCTGACTGGTCTTTTTTTTCTCTGCAGAAAAACCAAGACTGACGTTTTGATAACCAAAGAGGAGAGCTGCTGAGCTGCTGAGCTGCTGAGCTGCTGAGCTGCCTCCAGGGGGCAACGTCACATCCAATCAGACCAATCAGGCTTGAATTAAAGACTCAGCGTGGGTCTTTAACCTGACAGGACTTACTCATGATTATGATGAATAATAAACTTCAATTAATGAATCAAACTGTGTTTATCCACCTGTTTTCACTCCTCAATAGAAATTCCTAAAAAACGGGGGAGAAAAGAAATAAAAACAGTTTTCACCAGATTGAAACTTCAGACTGAAATCTGCGTCGTCATGTTGTGAGCAGACTGAGATTATTACTCCGTCATGCTGCAGCTCGTGGACCAAGAACCTGAACTTTGTCTCGTAATCATCGAGCTGAGTGTTTGCTTGTTTCTTACCTCACTCTCTTTTAACCTTCTCCCTCAAATTTAAAGACACAGTCAATTTACTGAGATAAGAAGTCAGAATATGTGTTGTTGGGCTGATATTTTGAGCTTAAAGGCCAAAACTTTTAGTGCCTAAGTTTGAAAATATGAGATACTAAATGGAAACTATTAGGTTAACAAAATCAAAATTATGATAAAAGTCATATTATGAGATACTGTGTTTTATTTATGAGCTAAAATGTCACAATTATTCGATTCTCATGGTTATTTATGAAAAAAAAAAAAGCAGACATTTTAGATTCTTAGTCACAATTATAGGATAAAACAGTCAAAACTTTGAGAACTAAAATCATAAACCTGACATTAAAGTTGAGTTTAAGACAGAGCAAATATTCATATTCAAAACTGCAAGATTAAATGTTGTATTTTTTAGAAAAAGAATTTTGAAACAAATTTTCAATTTTGAGAAAAAGCTTCAAAGATGTGACACAAAAAACTGAACTTTGTAGAAACGTAGTCGTAAATTATGAACAACTAAAAGCGAAGTTATGAGATACCAAGTCAAAGTTTGAAGATATAAAGTCAAAATCACAAGAAAAAAAAGTGAAAATTGTGCGATGAAAACATCAAGATTTTCAAGATACTTTGTTATCATTAGATAAATAATCATTGTTTGGAGACACTAATTTAAAATTTTTAAATAAAAAGTTGAAATTTAAGATACTGAGCTAATTGAGTAACTAATTAAAGTTAGTCGCAATTATGAGGAAAAAGTTAACATTGTGAGACAAAATTTAAAAGTAGAAGATATAATGTGAAAACTACAACATACTCATTTGGATTTATATGAGATACAAGTGTTGAGTTAAAAAAAATTAAAAAGTCAAATTTTGAGAAAAGAGTTTAAATTTTGAGACACTAAGTTGTAACTAAGAGATTCTAAGTGACAACTTTGAAATCATATAAAAAGAATTAAAATTCTGAGTTTCTAATTAAAAACATTTGGTGGTAAAATAAAACAAATTCCAAATTGTATGCTGCTAAGTTGATATATTCAGTCAACACTATAAGATTAAAAAGTCAAAACTTAAAGAAACAAAATCTGAAATCTGAAATTAGAGTTGAAATTCATAATAATAATAATAATAATAATAATAATAATAATAATAATAATAATAATAATAATAATAATAATAATAATATCTATTAATGAAATTATGAGATGAAAGTTTAAATTAGGAGATAAAAAATCAAAATACTGGAATAGAAATTTATGAGACACTTAATCAATTTAACAAGAAACTAATTACAAATTATGAAATGTAAAGTCAGAATTATGAGCTACAAGTTGAAATTATGAGATACAATTCAAATTTATGAGATACCAAATCAGATTTTAAGACAAAAGTAAATATATGTTTTCAATTATTTTTATCGTGGAATAGTAAACATAAAATTTGAGATAAAAATTCAAAACTATGAGACACTTACAAGACAAAAAGTCATAATATAAGGTGTAGAAAGAGAACTGTAAGACAATATGTAAGATTTTAAAAATACAACAAGCCAAAATTATTAGATTCTTGATTCAAACTGTGAATTAAAAGTCAGTATATGAGATATATGTTAAAAAGTCAAAATTATGAAAATGAAACTTGGTCAATATTAAGAGATACTGAGTAGAAATGATGAAAAAGTCCAAAGTCCCAAACTTTATTTAGAAAGGCCCATCCTGTGGATAGCTGTGTCAACAATGACAACAGAAACATCACTAAAGCTCACGTCCACAAAAAGGCTGAAATTTCAACTTTTATCTCATAACTTCATCGTCTTAGTTTGAAATTTTTTGATGAGACATTCCTCTAAAAACGACGGGCACTGTGGTTGAACATTTCCTGTGCTCCTTCCATCTGAAGGAGCTGCTTCACGTGTTCACCTCAAACAAAAACTAAACACGAGACCCTGTTCATTTTTACGTCTTCTTGATTATTGTTTTCAGCCCGCAGCCTCTAACAAAGCAGACACGCCAGCTCCTGTGACACTGCCCGGACTGATGGTTTGTTGACAGAGGGTACAGGGTGCAGTCTGCTGTTTGCTTAATGCACGCCAAGCTCCAAAACCCACTGACGCTCACGCCCCCACATTTCACTGATAAAGACTGAGATTTTTGTCTCTGTGAGTCACTCTGCAGCCGACACCATGAAGGGAAGAGTTTTACTCCTGGGACTCCTGCTCGTCTGTTTGGCCACAGGTAACAAATGAAAGAACTTCTCAGTCAGAGGATTTTCACATTTCTCTCAGAAGCTGTTTTAAGATTCTTTGAAATAAAAGTAGGATATATAACCTCTACCTTTTCTCTCGCTCATTCCTCTTTGATCTGTCTCCTCTCAGCCTCATCTGACCTCCTTTTTCCATCGTCCTAACCTTCCTTTCTCAGTTTCTTACCTTTCCTTTGACATTTTCTGTTTTATTTTATTTTTTCTCTATGTTTGTATTCTTATGTCTTGAAAGGGATGTAACTGAAATGAAATTTCCACTGGGTGGATCAATGAAGGTAATCTGAATCTGATTCTGATTCTGATTTAACAGAATAACTGGAAGATATGGAAAGAAAGTAGAATAAGTTAAAGTACTTCATTAAAATTCTTAAGCCAGAAAACAACAACACAACGATTGCAAAATCAAAACATTGACTATCATGGTCCGTTTGCACCAGGTAAAAAGATAAACAAATAAATCAAAGAATTAAATAAATAATTTAATTAATTAATGAAAAATGAATGAATGAAAAAATAAATAAATAAATAAATAAATAAATAAATAAATAAATAAATAAATAAATAAATAAATAAATAAATAAATAAATAAATAAAAATATTTTGAAATAATATTCAGAAAAAAGGAAAAAAAAGAGAGACTTGCCCTAATATAAGAAAAGAACAATTCCAAGTTATAAGGCATAGAGTGAAAATTATAAATAAAAAGTCAAATTTATGAAGTACTAATTAGAAAAAATGAGATTGCAAAATAAACTTTTTTGACACTTATTTGAAATTGTTTTATAAATAAAAGAGTCAAAACAAAGAGTAAAAATTCTAAGACAAAAAAGTCAAATTTACCAGGGGGAGGTGTCTGCAAATTCATGTTGGCGCAGTGACAATTTCGTGCCAAAAACAGTGCAGAAAGTGTGCTGAACGCTCCCCAGCTCCAACCTGGTCTATCCTCGGCGCAAAGCGGAGTGCACCCTCCACAGCTGTAATTATTTCATCAAAGCCTCAGAGGCAGGTTTCCAGAGTGTCAGGCACATTTTAATGCAGTAAACAATCACAGCAATCACTATTTAATGTAACCGTCTGAACCAGCATATACATTTATATCTATATTAACTGTCCCGTCACATCTGATGTCAGATTAAAGCCGTTTGTCATAATGGAAAGTTAACCTGACGGCAGCTGGAAGTTTGATGCACATCTTACAATTAAACAATAAACAGCCTTAACATCTGATACTGAGTATATCTGGTTCTCTCATTTCATTTAATTCAAAGAAAAGAGGGAGAGAAAAGACGAAGAAAAAAGAGACAAAATAAATGTGTGTCACTCAGGATTTACCCATGATTTCCCATATTTCTCTGTTTTAGTCTTTATTTTTAACCTGATCTAAAAAGATGGAGTACATTATTGTAAGGAGGATGAGGTGGAGACACTGGGAGAGTATACAGTATATCACCAAAGGCTCTGCTTGGCGATGACAAACCAGGAGTGCAGGTGGATCAAAAGTATTCTGAATGGATAAGCCAGCTGTGTAACTGTCTCTTCATTTTGTTCTCCTATTAATGACAAAGGAACAGATTAAATCTGTCCCAGGAGCTGGCCCACACGGTGACACGCTTCGTGTCCTCCGATGTGCCCCGCTGTCCATTCTCCTGCTGTAGGGACAGCAGCTCTGACCGTCTCCGCTACCGGGTCTTTCCAGCACACTGTTTCCGTGGTGCTGGGGATCACTCAGATCAACCAATCACCTTGGCCGCAGGGCATTTAGGCTGTGTTAAGCCCACTCACGGCTTTTCTCCTCCCTCTCTGCCATTTGCGCTGAGGGAGGCGCAGCTCTGCGCTCCTCTGCGCTCCTCTGCGCTCCTCTGCACCTTGACTGCGCCTCTCTTGGCACTGCAGGAAACTTGCAAAGTGCGCCAGTCACACCCTGTCCACGCGGCAAAGGCCGGTGCAGGGCAAGTGCGCCTGCGCTTGCGCCTGGTCTACGAAATTAGAGCCCTAAAAGTCTAAGGTGTGATGCTCTAAACTGAAATAATATTAAAAGTATTATTATCATTTATTATTATTATTATAATTATTATTATTATTATGAGAAACGATATTCAAATTTTGAGATACTGAGGGGAAAAAAATCTATTTGATGTAAAGTTAAAATTTTTGAATGAAGTGCCAAAACATACAACGAAAAGTTTCAATTGAGAGATGTAAGGTAAAAAATAATAATAAGCTAAAAAGGCCAAACATTCAAACAAAAAGTCAAAAATGTGCTTCAAAAGTTGAAGTGCTCAGAGACAGAAAAGTTAAAATTGTGAGATACTTTTCAAACATCCGAAATTATTCTTAAACTCCTAAGACTTGTAGTCAAAAATACAAGGTAATAAATCAAAATTATATTACAAAATGTAGAGTTTATGATTGATATGATGGTTAAGAAAAGTCCAAATCTCATCAAATGATGAGATTTAAAAACAAAATTATGAGAATCTTAACTGAGGTAATGAATTTTAGAGTCAAATTTATGATACTCTAAATTTTTCTTTTGAGATAAAAACTACAAATTGTGTAATAAATTGACAGTTAATGAGTTAAAAAGTCAACATGATCAGATACTTCAATAATTGATGAGATTTTAGGTCAAACTTACAAGACTCTCTAAATTAAGATTTCAAGAGATACTTCATCAAAATTGTGAGACAAAAAGTGAATTTTCATAATATTTTATCAAATTATTAGATTTGATGTCAAACTAAGGAAACATTTAATTGAGTTTTGAAGTTGAAAAAATCAAAAATACATATAAAAAAAAATGAGATACTGCCTGTGTATCTGTCACTTTTGAATGCTGATGAATGCTCATTTAAGGCTTTGTGTTTGTTGTGTCTCTACAGATGCCAGAGTGGACGCTGGGTTCCCAAGAAGGGTGTGTTTTTATTCAGAATAACCATAAAACCAATGACAGAAGGAGGAACATGTGGATTTGCTCAGCTCTCATGTTTTGCCATGTTGCGTCACATGTTGTGTTTTGTTTTGGTCAGCCTGACTGTCGCGGTGATCCTGAGCACATGATGTGTGCCATGGTCTATCAGCCTGTGTGTGGCAGTGATGGACGGACTTACAGCAACGAGTGCAGCATGTGTTCCCAGCTGAAGTAAGCTCACACAAGTTTTCTGCATCAACATCACTAGGTTAACTTTAGAGGAGTCTGCTGCCCTCTGGTGGTGGGAGGATTTAAACTTTTGAGAAGTTTACAGACAGATCCATGGAAACATATGAAGTATGAATCAATAAGCTCCAGCGGTCTTTGTGATGTGTTTCCACCTACAGAGGAAGGGACGTCTGGATCACCAAAGGAGGTGAATGCCCCAGAACCTGAACGTGAAGCCACTGTTGGGATCAGACCGTCCATCAGACATGAATCTTTGGATCTACAGATAAAGATTCCTGAATAAACTTCAGCAAACAGTGTGACCAATGTGTGTGTGTCTCAGTCAGAAGTAAAGCTCAGTGATGCGCTTTAATTGTGAATAATTACATCAGACAATGAGGATTAAGACAACTCCAACAACTAGACAAAATCAGTCTCAGAAAATACTCTCTCACTTATTGACGCTGATTTGATCAGATCCTCTAGGTCCTGTCGGCCTGTACGAAGATTTAATGAGAAATCAAGGAGTCAAATTAATGAGATAAAAAGTCAAACTCATGAGTCATTAAGTCTAACTTTTGATAAAGTGCCAAAATATATGATAAAAAGTTAGTACCGTGATATTTTGAAAAATAGCTTTGTTAGTCCTTTCTCATTTCAACCCGTTATCAAAATAAATAAATAAATAAAGATAAAAAGAACAACACAAACACACATTAACTGTTGCGTCCTGGCAGTAGGGGTATGCAGGACTAACAAAAGTAATTCAAAAACCGGGAAAAAAGGTGGAGATAATAAAGAGATGGCAGGAGGACGTGATAACTTACGTATTTTAATGAAGAAACTCAAGTTAACACTACAGAAAACAATCCTTGTAAAAACTAAGGATGGTTGAAGCACTAAACCAAGAACAACCCTTCTTCAACAGAGACTAAGAGACAGAGCTAATGGCAAACTCACCAACAAAGCTAAACTCTGGAATAAAGGGGGGAAAAAAACACCCATCAAAGATAAGCCACACAAAGCAAAAGCGTCTTTCACTGCGAAGACAAAGAACAGGTTGAGGCTGTCTGCGCTGAGAGAGAGAGCGCAAGAGATTCCACCTCCTTTGTCTCTTCAGCAAAGGTGCAGCCCCAGGTGATCAAGATCCTGCAATCAGGCCACACACACACACACACACACACTCACACACACACACTCACACAGACACACACATGACAGAACACCTCTATACATGTCTGTAACATTAACGCACACACAAAAATAAAAACCTATCCAGATGAATTGCACCACTCAGAGTGAAGAGGATTATGTTTGGATCAGAGGTATAAACAAATCACTGCCTGAGCAGTGGGGGGGCATGACGTGGCGAGGCACTCCCTGATTAAGGTGGGCTTTACACGAGTACGAATTTCTACGACTCCGGTAAAATAAACTATCGATCCGGTGATATTGACAGACGGAGACGCGTATTTGTCCATGACTCTGCATCTTTTTTGAAAACAGGTCTACAGGTGGATTTCTGGGTATTCGTCTTCATGCCGTATTTGGTATAAACAGATAAGTCCGGAGAAGACGGTGACCCCATAGTACACCTCCTACTCCCCGCCCCCCACCCACATTGTCACACACAACAACAACAACAACAACAACAACAACAACAACAACAACAACAACAACAACAACAACAACAACAACAACAACACAGCAACAAGTGCTCATGCAGAGATGCAGCATGTTACGCGTGCATGAGCACTTGTTGACGTGGAATCCACCTCAGAGCAGAACCAGACGGGCAACCCGACAACAGTTTTGCGTTATCATGTAAATGCCCAAGCTTATGTACAATACGATGTGCACCTGGGAAACACTGCGGGTGTTGTGGTAGTGTCTAATTAAAGTAATCAAACATTTTGGCTAGCCTAACTTAGTTTGAAGAGATCTAGCCTTCGTGTTGATTATTGGTCAACACCAGCTGCTCCAAATTTTTCAACATTAACATCTTAACGAAATCGAAACTTAACGGGCATTATGGCCTTTAGGGTGCACTTTAGGCCCCTGTGGCACAGCCTAAGCTTCTGTCCTTAATGGCATTTCTTCCCCTTACACCTTACACTTACAAAAGTCCTTTTAAAGTCTACTTTCTATACTTCTACCTGCAGCAGATCCTCTTCACCATGTCTACATGAATAAATGCATTGAGCTGCTGCCATGTGATTGGCTGATTAGAAATTTGTGTTAACGAGCAGTTGGACAGGTGTGTCTGATAAAGTGGCCAGTGAGTTTATATGATATGATGTCAGATTCTGATCAAGTCAGTAACCATGTGATCAGCCCTGATTTCTGATTACGTGATTGGATCAGGAGACCGCTACACATAATGAGATTAAAAAGTCAAAATGAAGAAATAAGAAGTTGAATTAAAGCTGCAAGCAGCGTTAGATGGGTCCTCGGGCTCCTGCCGGTTTTCCCTCCAATGTGTCCAACAAAATGAGACGAACATTTCAGTGTTGGTTTCATCTCTCTACGACATTCCTAGCCCCAGTTAGGGCTGTTTTGCTGTGCATAGGTTTAAGTGAGCCTAATGGCTCTGAGAGAATATTATGGGATGTCAGGGAGTCAGTTGATACCATGGCAACATATCCTCTGCTATGCTGAGTGACATGAGCAGCTGCATGCTTGGAATTCTAATTAGTGGGTGACATCATCACAGAAGTGCAGTTGCCCAGGAGAAGGAGCAAATTCCCAAAAAAGGGACAAACTCCTCATCCTCTAGGCCAGAATTTTTACCTAATCTGTGTTAGAATATGGATTTCTTGTATGAAATTTCGCGAGGAATCCAACCATGTCATTTTCAAAGCTGTGCGACTTTTCCTTTTTTGTCTAGAGGCCCAACTGCTCAGTGAGGGCTGCTCTCCCATCTGTTAACATTGCGTGGTCGGCGACTTTGAGGGCTCACCATTTGAAAACCGGGCCCGAAATAACAACTTCCTGAACAACTTTTGTAGAACAGGGTCTGGTGTGTCATGTGAGCCACTTTTCATGCCAGTACCATTTTTGGTTCCAGAGGAGATAATTTTCGCAGAAAGGGTAAAAATTGCAAAATCTCTTATTTTGGCGGGCATATTGCCGGCTTCCTGTTGGAGCTACGCGAAAATACCTCCATATTTTTTGTGCGTCTCAATGAGACGAACGTTTTGGTGTTGGTTTCCTCTCTCTACGACATTCCTGGCCCGAGCTAGAGCCATTTTTGTGTGTTTTTTAGAGGTTTTTTGGCTGTAGAGATATTATTATGGGATGTCGGATTTTATTTTTTTTATTTTATCAATTTTTTTTATTTTATCAATTTTTTTTGGCAGTCACAATGTGCGTGCCAATTTTGGTGAGTTTTTGAGCATGTTTAGGGGGTCAAATTAGCGTTCAAAGCGCGGACGGAATAATAAAAAAGAAACGCAGCAGGAACAATAGTGCCCTCCGCCTTCGGCAGAGGACACCTTCTAGCCCTGCTAGAAGGTGTCCTCTGCTCAGGCCGAGGACCCTAATAATGAAGATTTCAAGCTGAAATTCTGATATTTAACAGACTAAGAGACCAAACACACTGTTGTTTGCTCATCTCTAACCAACTAGACCAGTGACTGATGGCGCAGATGGCGTACACTGCAAAAAACTGAAATCTTATCAAGTGTTTTTGTCTTGTTTTCAGTCGGCATAACATGAGCCACATTTACCTGACAAGTCCAGAAAATGTTTGATTTTGAGTTATCTAAGGACAAAAATGAGGTCTAAATCGCTCGAAACAAGTAAAAAAAAAAGTGTATTAAGACATTATTCTAGTTTTAAACAAATTTCCAAGCAAACTTTTCTTGTTCCTGTTACAAAATTCAGACCTCATTTTTGTCTTTGAATAACTCGAAACAAGACATTTTTCTGGACCGACCAGTTGAATGTGGTTCCTATGAAGTAAAACATGACAGGTTTTACTTAAGATAGTCTGCTGCTCCTTGTTTATGACCTTTTCATTAGTCATCGCTTTTGTCACGGTTCCACGAAAAAAATAAAGAGGAGCTAACGCGGATCTCCATGACGGAAGTTTGCAGTCAGAGTCTGTACAAAGGGTGTGCTCCCTGTATGCTTTGGCATGTAACAATGTGAGCTGATGACTTCAAGTCTTGGAGTCTACGTGGTTCTGTGTGTCCAATTTTCATCTGCTCCTTTCTACGCACACAAACACACTCCCAAACATACAATTATTCTCCTAGGTCAAATAGAAGCAGCCTCAAGTTCTCCTGTGACTCCCAGTTATTCATCCAACGCCACCATGAACGGACGACTTCTTCTCCTGGGACTTCTGCTCATCTGTTTGGCTGCAGGTACCACAACCAACACTTTAAAGGAGCAATTCTAACGCCTTGTTTTGCTTTTATTTTGTTCATGTTGTAGATTTAAGATCAGGTACCATAGTTTGGATTTTTGGCATTGGTGCTATTTCTTCTCGTCGCTTAAAACAACTTTACAAAGGACGACAAGGCTTGGATGAAACAGTGAAACCAAAATACTTGTTTGCATTCTTTGAGTGTCTTCGTCGGTGTCAGGGATTAGTTTAACACTATCCCAGCTTCTGATTTTGAAAATCTAACCTTGTGTGAATCTTTCTCCACAGGTGCACAGGGCTCTTGTGGGGACGATAGAGAAGTATGTCTGGAATTAAAACATTTTTCTGAAAGGAATAACTTGATTTCAGGTGCACTTTCTTCCTCTCATGTTTTTACGTCAAATCTTGAGTGTTGCTTTTTTTTTCTGCCAGCCCTTTTGTGTCAAACACGATGACACCGAGCTATGCCCCGTCGCATTTGATCCAGTGTGCGGCACTGATGGAAAAACATACGACAACGAGTGCTTGGTGTGTAAAAGGAACAGGTGAGTACACACAGCTCCCAAAATACGTCCACATCAGGAGTGAATCTTGTTTTGTTTTTTGTTTTTGCAATCCAGGGTTTGAGCTGTGATTTCTTCTCAAAAATAAGACAACTGAAAAAAATAACAGATGGAATTTCCTGTGATCTGATTTCTCCCTACAGTGACCCAACAAAGGAAAAAATTAAAATCGCCCACCAAGGAGAGTGCTTGATTTAACTTTTCAGGGATGATGTCACTGCTAAGCTGACCAATCGGGACCTGGTTAACTCGCCAGCATGGGTCTTTGACATGACAAAACTGTCCTCAGTTCTTTTGTCATTGTCAATAAAATTTAATCAGCAAACAAATGTCTTGGGTGTTTCTTCTATCCAACTTTGAGGCGGTGTCATGGGTGGGCCCAATAGTCCCAGGCCCACCCACTTCAAACTTTTCTTTGAAAACAATATTTTTTCTTGATTTTTTTAAATCAGTTTTAAAGAGGATTTTTTTTCACCAACCTTTTTGAGCCCAAGATCTCTAAACCCAGCCGGTATGAATGCAAGATCTACCTGGTGAAGACTTGAGATACATTTTTTTAGATGTTATAACTTTTTCCTTTTACATAATGAAAAGATGGAACATTACAAACAGCCAGTCAGAGACACTCAGTAGAGTGGTTGACAATAAGATGGCTCCTGTTCTTTGATTTGTGGCATGTGACTCTGTGTGTCTACCAAATTAATATGGAGATTAATGTAGCAATAAGGAATGTTGAACATACAACCTTTTTTTATTAAATATGTTCTTTCCATTACTGCTTTAAATGTCCTTTTTCTGGTAATTCAAAGGTTTATCTTATCAATTTTGTCTTAAAAGCTCTGCTTTAAAATAAAAGACTGGCTGACGCACACTATGTATAATACAGTTTTATACTAAAACCACAAACTGGGATTTAATGTCCATACAATAATAGTTATTTGTAGTTCATAAAGAGGAGAGTGAAGTTAAATAAGATAAATGGTAACAATTTGTAAATGTTCACATCCATTTTTCTATTATTTTCAAGATCTACCTAGAAAGCTTCAAAGATCGACCGTGGTGGATCGCGATCGACAGGTTGGCGACCTCTTCTTTAGGCCTATGCATATTTTGTTATTGTAAGATACCCTGTCTTTTTGACATGAGCCAAGTTTGGCAATCTGTAGCCTGTTGGTAGAAAAGTTATGACTCATCCAGTGTCATGTTATACCAGTAGGACTAGAGGATGGTTTTGGGAAAGACTGTAGATTTCTGTCTTTCGTTGCAGCTCTCACTGCATAGATGTTCACAAGTCTTTTTTGCAAGTCTCAAGTCTTTGTAGTGTGAGACTTGGTCAAGTCTTTGGTCAGGTATCTAAGTCAAGTCACAAGTCCCTGAAATATGAGTCTTATGATCTTTTGTCATCTGCTGCTATCGTCTAATAAGTGGACGAAAAAGTCAAAGGTCAATTACCCATCCGTCATCACTGCACCTCAGTGTAAACAAGCGCGACAAGCAAACTTTCACACATCTGTTCAGATATTCAGTTACAAAGAGCAGAAAGCTAAGTGAACATCACGTAGCTCATGCTATGCTAACCGTCCACATGCTTAGCGCATGTGACTGACCAATCCAGGTGAGTTTTCAGGTGCTTGATAAAATTTGATGTGGTGGATCTAGCATCTTTGACCCGGATCCTGCAGACTTTTGTCAGGGCCGTACTGTTTGAAGTTTTTATAACCAAATGTGATGACAAATGGTCTGCTGCCGGTCACTGTTGCCATAATCCAATGTTCAAGTGATACCACGTGAAGCCGCAGGGCACACACCCACGTAAAGTGGTTGAGAGCGCAGACCTCCACCAAGCATAATGTGATTGTCACCACCACTTTAGTCCTACTTTAATGTTATACTTCCTTTCAGCAGACTGTCTGCTATAATGTAGTGTTAATTGCAGGTTTGTACGATAATTTGTTACCTGACAGTGTTGAAAATTATGATGACCCAGTACATATTTTATATGCCGGATCTTAGGCCCCGTTTATACGACAACGTTTCATCTTAAAACGCTAAAACGCAGTCCCTCTGCGATTACACAGAAATGCCGAGGGACTGAAAACGCTGTAGTGAGCATGCCAGGCCTGTAGGTGGTGCTATAACTGTCTTGTCCAGAAGCTGCTTTTGGGAGATCTCCACTGAAGTAGAGTTGAGCCGATCATCAGGTGTGTTGGTGAACACTAAGTGCAAAAGTGGAGCAACAGATGCTCATTTTGTATGAAAACAGTCAGAATATACAACAGATTGAGCAGCACAAGCACGGCACGATAGTTCATGAAAATCGTAACTACTGTACTGTTGTCCTGATGTGTGCCCTCGCGCGAGGCGGAGTGTGATGTCAGCGCTTCCACTGAAAACGCTGGCTCACTGTTTAAATGACAATGGTGTTGGGACCATTTCAGAAAAATTCAACTCTGGAAGTCGTTTTCAAAAGTTTGCATTTTAGGTTGGCTGAAACACTGTTTCTGTGTAAACGCGAGGCTGAAACACTGTTTCTGTGTAAACGGGAGGCTGAAACGCAACAAAACTTTTGCGTTTCTCTCTAAAACCGTTGTCGTGTAAATGGCCCCTTAGTATCCAAAATATTGCCAGGATCTGGATCTTACTTTTACATCTGTCAGAAATTATGTTGACCTTGTCTTTTATTGTTTTGCAAAGCAATCCAACCATTTATGGTGGAGTTATATACACATATAAATATACATACATATATAGCCTACATATGGTGAAAATGGCCCTATCTCACAATGATAAAGAACCCTTTAGAAAAATCCTGGATCCAGAGGTAATGATTGTTTCGTCCCAGTCTCTCTTATTTAGTCCCAAAACACAAATCCAAATCAAGTCGAAAGTCTCTGTGTGTGCAACTTAAGTGCAACTCCAGTCCTTATTTCTGCTCCTACAGCCTACTGGGGGGTTTAGGTAGTGCAGCCCATTGGTGCATTAGAAGACCACTTTTTGGCCAGTACCGTTGACTTGGACCATCACTGTCTGATGCACTAAAATGTTACAAAAAAAAATTCAAATATTACAGGATTAGAGCAACCACATCTGTTTTAAAACATACATAATGACATTACTATATCCATATCTATATAGTAATAGTTATTTACCAACTTTTGTAATTTAAGGCCCACCCAAAATTGAAATCCTGGCTCCGTCCCTGCTTAGAGTCTCACTTACATGGTTATTTTTTTATATAAAAGTCTTTATGTGACACAGACAAAACAGATGCTAGAAATAGAAATAACCAGTGACTGTATTTCTGCAGCTGTGGAGACATCAGCAGGTGAATGATCACCTGGTTATCTCTCCGGGAGTGAGGGATGTTTACATTCTGCTCACTGAGTAACACACAGTGATCAATAAAGTTCAGATGTGTGTGTGAGCCTGTGTGTGTGTGTGTGTGGTTTAAGCAAACGGAGGGCATGAGCAAACACACAGGAGCGATGAAAAAAAGAGTGCAGTTGGTTATCACATAAGGACTGAGAGTAATAAACTGTTTATTCTGGAGGTCAATGGTCAAATGTGTGAGTCACATGATGGAAACCAGGAAATGAGGAAGTGATGGCCTATCAGTCGTTTCCTTCATCTTCACAGTCGAGCAGAAACAAAGCTTTGAGGACGTCGGTGAACTGAAGATGATAAGCACAAACGAAGGGGAGCGTGTGTGAGTAACACAGAACTAATCTTTGTTTCCACTTGGAGTCAATTATGATAATCATATGCGGAGATTAGGATTAGGATAGCAGATAAGAGTAGGTGTTAAACTGGTTAATGATAAAACAGTTAAGAATTATCTTCAACCCAGGATCTGAAGTTCAAACACCCCGTTTCTTGTGTTTGGTGTCCCTTTGAGAGGGATACTTGCTGTTTTATTCCATCGTCTACCTTGTAAAATGCTTGGTTGTGTTGAAATACTTTCATAAAAATAAAGTTAACTTTTGATTTCTCTTTGCAATGTGCCCCTTCACTCCAGATCATCTGGTCTTTGTTTCTACAGGGTCTCCACAGTTCAGGAGGACTGTCAAAGCGGGATCTCCATGGACCTCTTCCTGCATGTTTCACTTGTACCAGCAGTAAGACTTCTCTCTGTTTCTCCTCAATAAATGAGATCATAACAAGAGCAGCCAACATCCTTATCAGCCTTACGTAACTTCATCAAGTTTTTTATGGCTGCTGGTTTGTGAAGCAGTTAAGGTTTACCTTTCACACGCCAGTGGAGGTTAAAGAGGGATAAACAGATCTTAAGTGGCTTTGTTCAAACTTCCTGTGAGAAGTTTTTCCACATGTGCGACAGACTGAAAGTAACACTAATCACCTCCTAAAGCAAACAGGTCTATCAGTGAGGCTGGGAGCGTCTGCACAATTAGTCTGACTGACTGTATTAGATGTCAAATAGAGGAAACGAAGCAGGTCGTCTGAGAATATGAAGCCTGTGCAGAAGTGTTTAGTGTAGATTTGGGACAGAATCTACAGCAGAGGATCAGGCACACTGTTAAAAAAGTAATAAATAAAATTAAAAAAAAAAAATCTTTTTAAGGTAAGGTCAAATTTTTATGATTATCATGATGTGATATTATACATGTGGAATATCAGAACAGAAAAGTCATAAATAAAACATTGAAAAAACATAACTCTATGAGTAGCCTGATTTCTATGCATAGAGATTGATTTGTCAGTTGGTTCATTTATTCTAAAAAAGACTAAAGTCATATAACAAGGCAAAAATTCTTGTATTTTAAGATAAGGGTCTAAATTTTATTGAGATAAAGTCTTGATGTTGTGGATTGAAGTAGGGATGTCCCGATATTACATTTTCACATCCGATACGATACTGATACTGCAGCATTGAGAATTGGCCGATACCGATATTAATCCGATACGATATCAGCATTAACATGCATACTTTTATTACTTATTTTGTAGTATTTCATGTTAACAAAAGGCTTGATTAAGTTATATTATTCAAACAAAGAACAAGAATCAGCAACAGTAGGTATGAGGAAAAACTGACCCATTTATTATTAACCAATGGGTAACACAAATTTTAACATTTAGTATAAGAGTATACTAGTAATTGAATAAAATAAAGAATAAATTAGAAGACCCAGAAAATAACCTAAATAAATTAAATAAAAACAGCAGGAGCGGGGTCTGGAATGGACTGCTTATATCAGATATTTTAGATGCATTCCGATACGATACCGATATTTGTTTTTTTGCTGATATCGGGCCGATATCTGATATTAATATCGGACTGGGACACCTCTAGATTGAAGGCTTAATATTATGAGAATAAAGTTGTGGAGATACAAGGAAGGAGATGTAATGTTGTGAGATTAAAGTTGTTGTGTTACAAGATTTAAGTCGTAACAAGAATGAAGGTGGTATTTTGAAGATTAAGTCGAAATTTTAACAAGAAAAAAAAAAAATTCAAAGTGACCTTGAAAAAGTCTCATTGCAAAAAACTGAGTGTTTTTGCCACATTCAATTATCAGATCAGAAAATGTCTTGTTTTAAGTTATTCAAAGACAAAAATTAGGTCTGAATTGCTTGTAACAAGGGAAAAAAAGTCTGCCAATGGTACAAGAAAAATTTGCTGGAAAATTTGACTAAGACTAGAATAATGTCTTCATACAAGTCACTTTTCTATTGTTCCTTTGACAGATCTTTTTAAACTTGTTGTAAGCAGCTTAGACCTCATTTTGTTTTTAAATAACTTGAAACAAGACATTTTTCTAGATTAGTCAGGTCAATATGGCTCATATTAAGCCTGAAAAGACATTTTCCAATGAAAATAAGTATTATAAATAATATTGAAATATCTTGAAACTCTGTTTCAAGATATCTGTAATTACATTTTGACTAGTCAAAACAAAAGTTTAAGATATCTCAAATTTGAGATATCTCTAACCACAATTAATTTAAAGATATCTGTAATTACATTTTGACTAGTCAAAACAAAAGTTTAAGATATCTCAAATTTGAGATATCTCTAACCACAATTAATTTAAAGATATCTGTAACTTGATTATAGATATCTGCTACTAAATTATGACTTTCCATAAATCTAGTTGCAGATATCTACAATTTCATTCTGACTAGGCGTAATTCCAGTTCAAGATATCTATAACAGCAGTTTGACTAGTCACAATGTAATTAAAGATATCTATAAATGCTGTTATAGATATCTTTAATGGAAGGGGGTTGAAGATATCTTGATATAGAATTGTGACTAGCCAGAATGAAATTGTAGATATCTGCAGCTAGATTTATGGAGAGTCATAATCTAGTTGCAGATATCCACATCTCACACTGTGGCTATCCATAACTGAATTTAAGATATCTGTAATGAGAAACCCCACACACATGAACGGGGAAAGGGTCGTGATTTGTCCTAGGAGGAATTAAGTTGTGGATATCTGAAATTACATTTGTGGATAGGAACAATGTCATTGTGGATATCTGAAATGTTCAATTTGACTAAGAAGAATTGAATTGCGGATATCTGTATCACATATCCAGACTAGCTATTAAATGTTAAAAGGGTTTGCCATACACCGGGCTGCTAGTAGCACTACATATAGCCAGCTACTGACGTACGATACAAGCTTACATTTACCTGTTGTCACGTTTCAAACAACAGTGTTACATAACTGTACTGATAAATACCTCACCTCGTCACGTCGTATCCGCTAAAAAGTTGAGTTGAACAAAACAAACACGCCTGGCTAAAAGTCAAATTTTTATGACAGTGTGCGCGAGACTCCGGGCCAGACAGTGATGCTGCATTTCAATTAAGAGATAAAAGTTGGATGATTGTGAGATTCATGGCAGATCTAAATAGCTGTGTTTAACGTAAATAAGGACCAAACATCTTGAGAAGCAGAGAAGTTAAACTTTCATATACCTTTTATTTAAGATACTATGAGATCATCAGCACCGTGGTGTCAAAAGCATCAGGATTATGATTCGACTGTGATACGAAGTGGGTCTGTCATGTAGACAGGAAGCTAACAGGCAGCTTTAGCTTTTTTTTTTTAACCATAATCTTAATACTGCTTGAAGAATCTTGTTGTGATGTGTTTGTATCAATGACTGTCTTCCAGGTGCTCATCACAGGGGTGCTCTCATTCCTGCAGAAGAGAGTCCAGAAGCTTCCCGTCGACCACAGGCTTCCCTTCCTCAGGGGACGTTTTGCTATCGTGGTGTAAGTCAGGATGAACACGACCTGGGATATCTGTTTCTATGCCCAAACTAAAGGGATGCTGAGGTTTTTCAATCCACTGTGATGATTTGTGTGTCCAGGCCTTTCGACACCATCGGCAGCCTCAGTAACCGTTGGTCCTATGGGTTTGCGTTTGGCGCCGTTTCGTCCAGTGTGCTGCTGCTCTTCTCTGAACGTTTCGTCCCCTTTGTGGTCCCCAACTGGGCCAAAGGTACAACATTTCTTCACACAGTACGACTCTGGAAAAGTCTGGGATGATTTGCATGATCTTATTTTTCTCCTCAGCGATAGTGTTTCTGATTGGAGCTCTAGAGGTCGGCCTGGTCTATTTCCCCTTCTTTGCTTGTCTGTCCACACCGTTCAGGAAAGCTGGGGCAGTGCTGGGGATACTCTACTCTCTGACCTGGTAAACATGAACCTAATACACATAGATTTAATGTGTATTACTCATTGAGAAAGACTTCCGTGTTTTGTTGCTTGTTTACAGGATCACTATCACAGTCTGGGACACATTCACCTGTCCCCGTGGTGAGGTAGGTGAGTACTAAGGGTACAACCAGAGCTGCTGTAATGTCATGAGACTGTTCAAGAGAGACTGTATGGAAATAAAAAACTGTGTTTTTTTGTTTGTGTGGTTTGAAAGATTTTGGGTAAATACCAGAAGATCATCTCTCAGTGGCCGTGCATCCTCTCCCTCGTCTTCCTCCTGGGACGGTTCATCTACATGCTGATTAAAGAAGTCCGAATACATCTGCAGCTGGAACAAGAGGTCAGCATGGACAGAAACGCTCAGTGAAGTTTCTTTCAGGGATCAAATAACCACCCTGTAATGAATTTATTTGACGGTGAATGAACTATGTCTGCTGCCAGGATCCTGAGGAGTTGATAGGACAACACCAGGTGCAGCATGTGAGGAGCCTGTTAAGGAAACCTCCTGTGCACAGGTAGAAAATGATTCCCACACACACCTGCATCAATGCATTTTTACTGTTGTCCCAACTGGTTGTCCAAAAGATAAACTCATAAGAGTCAGGACTTTTCATTCAGGCATTCTTCTTCTCATAACTTGACTTTTTGACGCCCCTCCACTTGTGGTATCACCCACAAGTTTCTCTCCAGGCTCCAACTGGTCCAAGTCGCAGCAGCTCAGTTTCTCTGTTTTTCTAATAGACTACATCACATCACTTCTGTCTTTTCTTCTCCCCATTGGCTCTCTATGCCTTTTAGAATTGAGTTTAAGACTTAACTGACCACTTTTAAAGCTCAGCTAGGCTCAAATCAAAGGGTAAACATGCTGTTTCCACCAGATTCCCTCAGCTTTAGAGCCACGTTCCTGAGGAGCTGGCTGGCAGTCAGCAACATCTTTTTAATCTCTTCTTAAACCTCACATTTACAAACTCACTTATGTGTCATTTTACCTTTTAGTTGAATTTTAAATTTAAATTTGATGAATTTTAATTTGACTTTTACTATTGTTACTATTGTTATTATTTATTCATTAATTTAGTTTGATTATTACTTTAATTTACATTTCTTTTAAACTTATATATTTATAAATTTTTTTATTTATTTCATTTTTTTTTCTTTTTTTTAACTTTGATTGAAGTGATTTCAAACTATATTTTGTACGGCATCCTTAGGTGACTTGAAATAAAATTTATCATTATTATTATTATTCATTTTTGTTTTATTTATTCTTTTTCTTTGTGCTCTTGATTATTTGCTGAATCAATTTATGTTTTTCTTTCTTTCCTTGGGTTAAATCAAGCCGAAACCTCAGGTTTAAAAACATAAAAAGCTCATTCTGAACCTTTAATAACTGCAGTTCCTCCAGTGTCCACTTGAGGCCTGTTGCAGAAAGACCAGAAACCACATAAACACCTGTTAAAAAAAAAAAATTATTCCCTATTTCGGAAAAACATGTCTGTCAGTGTACCTCAATTCTTTATCAACACACAACACGGGGGATGATTTTGAAGTTTCCCACGAATGAGTTTTGTCTATTAATAAGCAGCGTTTACATTTAAGATTGAAGAGTTAGCATCAAAACTGCTGTAACACTGCTCATGAGGAAACTGCAGACCTCTTATAACACCAGCAACAAAACAAAAATGGGTCTTGTTTTAGCAGGCAACAAAATTAATAAAAAATGATAGCAAAAAAAAAAAAAAAAAAAAAAAAAACAGAATAAAATAGAAAACACAAAATCTCAGGTTGGCTGGCAAAACTGGAAAAAACAGACCAACTAAAAATCACAGCACAACTGGAAAGAAGACAAGGCAAAAACACTCAAATGACTAGAGTAGCCTGATTTGTAGAAAACATGAGTACTTGAGCACAACGACAAGACAAGACAATCTGGCACAGGACAGGGGGAAGACGCAGACTGTAACATGTGAGGTAAAGAGACACAGGTGGGAACAATGAGGAGCAGGGATGACTATCACAACCACGGGAAAACACCAGGGCAGGACATGACCTGAAAGGAGAGACGTGACTACAAAACAAAACCAGACAAGATAAACATGAAACACTAGACTGACGTAAAAAAGGTGAACCTAACATAACTAATGAGACATGACATTAAGGGTTCAAACAATGGACTGCTTTCACCCTCTCTTGTTGTGTAGTAAACCTCTCAGCTGGTTCCAGAGGAGAGTTTATGAATGGGACCCCAACTTCAAGTTCCCCAACAGGATCCTGGGCACCATCATCATATCTCTCATAGGCCTTTACACGGTAACGAAAGTCATCTCAATGAACCTTTCATTTGTTCAATCTGTGCCTCTGCTTGAAGCCTTAAACTCTTTTTATCTCTCTTTCTCTTTCTAGATGACCCTGGCAGATTACAGTCTCAGTAATGTGGCGTTCGACCAAGTGGTCCAGTATAAGACCACACTGGAGTACCTGGTGAATTCATGTAACAAGACTGAAGCTCTTGGAGCTATGATACCACAGCTGGAAGAGTTCATCGATGTAGCAAGAAGTAAGTTGGCATGACTTTTGTTATCTTGTAGCATGAATTTTCCTTTATCTGGTGCTGGTGTCAGTTCCAGGCCAGTGCTGGTGCTGAGCAAGCTCCAACTCTCTGCTGGGCCAGAGCTAATGGTGCTTCCATTTGTACTCCCAACTGGGAAGTCGGGAGTGGGAATGATGTCATCTCTGAGTTACAGCGTTCCAGTTGCCAAGCTGGAAAAACTTGCCTTAACAGCAGTATTCTGTGAATATATATTGAATAATATATGGCTGATTTATTGTGACAAACACGAGTACGAAATGCTAAAATAAACAGAAAACCACGGTAGCTGAATTACTGTTTACCCCTGAAGTCGGAATTTCCCACTGGGAACTCCGGCTGGTGTTGATGCTCCAACTTCACAGCAAGGTTATAATAGTTTTGGATTTATCATTATAGTTTAGTTCGAGTTAGTTTTGACATTTTTTTCCCATTACAGTTTAGTTTTTATTAGTTTTAGAGCAGGCATTCTAGTTTTTATTTAGTTTTGATTTTTGCAACAAGGCTTAGTTTAGTTTAGCTTTAGTTTTTCATTCCTTATTAACCAGGTGCAGGATTCAAAAAGGTCAGAGTAAATATTTTGTAATACTGTTTATTTTCCAGTCCAATATAGTGCTCACTGCTCTGTCAATGCTGATACTGAACTGTTGGCTGCTGCCTTAAACACAAGAAAATAATACAAACTTTATATAAAAAATATAAAAATAAATAATATAAAACAATATAATATGAGCTGTAATAATCAGAAACTTGGACTCTGTAACAATAAAGTCAGACTCACATGAAATTAAACCGTTACAGATGCTCTGATTCTTTGCTCCACTACGTTTTGTCACAGCACAGCGCACAGACAGTCAGTGCAGTAAACAAGCACGTCCCTGTACGTCACTATGATGGTGCTGTACGGTACTGACAACTGCCTTAAACTGTCGTAATATTGCTTGGGAAAATGTGTCGGATTAATTTTGGTTAGTTTCAGTTAGTTTTGTGAACACAAGATATAGTTTTAGTTTACTTATCGTTTTTATTTAATTTTCTTGTTTTTATTAGTTTGAGTTAACTGCAATGTATTTTAAATTTTAGTTTTCCTTTTTAGTTTTGTTTTAGTTAACTGTTATAACCTCGCTTCACAGTCTGAAATTCCAACCTTGGGGGTGTGTTCCAATTGGGCATTCCCAGGCGCGACTTGGAAATTCTGACTTCCGGGTACAAATGGAATACACGATAAGCACAGACGACGTGGTGGGCTGGGGGCGGGGCTACAGTGCAAAAAACAGTGATTGTTTAAAAGGAAAGCTGCAGGGTGAGCCGTCCGTTTTGTTGAAGTTTCCTCATTCATTATTCAAAATGGAGGCAAAATTAAAGCAGCAAGGAACGTAAAACGAATCTTTGCTCAGTTGTAAGCACTCCAAGCGCCAACTTCGTTGCTGTGTCCTGCCCCATGCGTCTGACGCCACCGCTGCTTCCCCTGCCCAGGAGCGGTTATGTACGGAGCGATGTGCTAATGCTAATGTTTTAAGATGACACAATGAGGTGGCCCTGACTTGGCTCTTGGTGGGAAAATAAACCGGTTCTGAGAAAGAACATGAACCGAACCAACTAAGCATTAGCACCAGCACCAAGCGAGCACTGGTGGAAAAGGGGAAGGTGGGGACCAGATCAGACAGTGTTGGTTATAGCTAAATGCTATTTTTTTTTAAAATCTGTAGTCAGGATGGGTACCTTTCACATTTGAAACGATACGCTACTGATGGCTGGTACCTGGCAATCGATACCGGTACTCGATGGTACCAATTTTTGATACTTTTTTGTGTTTATGTGGTAAAAAAAAAAACAATTTCTTGAATAATACTTTTTTTTTTCAATTTAATATGTGAATTATTCAATATATAATCTTGCAATGCTGTGTTCATGTTCAGCATGGAAAATTGCCTACTCTTCCTCTCCCTCACAGTCACAAGAATGCAGTTAGGTACCTAAATTGTCAGAAACAAAGACAAATAGTGTTAAAAAAAAAGGAAACCCATTTTTCATTTATTTACTCCCAAAACAAATGCACGCCTCAGAAAGAGTCATGTCTTTATGACACTGAGTGATGGCGCTTAGGGGGAAATGGGGTCCTGGAAAAACACTACCGACTCTGGCCACAGGTGTCACTGCAATCAACGCCAAACAAACAGTCCTCACAGAGCCTTTAAGGCTAGAGATATACCGTTGTATTCTGTTACTTTCTAAAGGTATTTCTCCTTTACAGAGTCCTGGCTTGCAACAACCATCTTTGCGAGTCTCAACTCTGTGGCGTACACCTTTCATACCTTGGCATGTTACAGGTAAGACGCGTCAAGATATCAGAACAGCTCGAAAGGCTTGAAAAGAAGGTAAAAGGGTTTGTCAATCTGAGGGTTTAGTTTCACTAAAATTCTCCACTAACCCTGACAGAAAACATTTGAAGAGACTGTGGAAAGGTCAGAAGAGTTTTCTCCCAGAGAAGTTTCACATCCCCAGCTCTGCAGTCAGTGTGGTGAGTGACTAACACACACTCAAACACACACCGAAACACACGCACACTCTTTCTAACTGCTCATACAAGTCTATCAAATTGAATCTTACAGGCTTCCATTGCAAGATATTCAGGTTGGCAGATAGCATTCACACTGTGGGGTAAGCTTTCATTAGCAGCGCACAAATTAAACACATGACTTGTTACCTGAATGTAGACTTTAGATTGTTTTTGCTGTGTTTCCTCTTCAGGCTACCTGATGGTTCATTTTGTCCACTTCCTGTTCGCCCTGCTGTTTGTCTATGCTCTGGTTCTTCCAATACAGCACGGACACGCTCTGAGCATGCTCAAAAACTTGGGGATTATAATGTAAGGCCACTGCAGCTTCGTCAGTCAAAGTTGTTCATGAAATATGGGTTGATTGATTGATTTCTATTATCTCTCCTCCTCTCAGTTTGACCATCGCTTTGGTGATCGCTTTGGTGATTCTTCAGATCGTTCTGGTTCAGATTTTCTTCCTTCAGGACAAACTGTCTCCATCTGATAAAGAAAAACCCCTGGCTCTCAACAACAGGTGGGTTTATTACCTAATCAGAGGACTTCCTGAAAGAGAAAAAAGAGAAGTTGTCTTAAAACAGATCAAAGTGTGGTGGCTAAACTACGGCTGATACAGAACTACTCCTTCCTCTTCTCAGGAAAGCTTTCCACTGCTTCAACTACTTCTTCTTCTTCTACAACGTGGTGATGGGGATCAGTAACTGCATACTGAGGCTGCTTTTCAGCGTCGTGGTGGGAACTTGGCTGGTGTCACGTATAGACCGGACTATCATGCAGAGAGGATATGAAAACATGGATGCTGGTGAGTTCACATGAGGTGAACAACTGACAGAATCTGCTTCATTTTTAACAATTTCAAGAAAGACAAGATGATAAAACTGTTCCTGTAGAGCTGTTTAATTTTGGTGAAGTAAATTAATAATAGCAGTGACGTTTGCCTGCTCATCACCCAGGAGGTGGCAGTATTGCACAGAGCAATTGGAGAACTACAGCAATTCTAAACCTACGCTATCTAAAAGATGCGCACACATTTTGGCAACGTAAGAGCCGTTTCGCTCCATTCTTTCAAACATGTTAGCATCCTTAAACTCTAAATGAAAACTTTATCAAATGTGATTCGATGTTATTCGATTATTCAATGTAATAACCAACTACGAAACCCAGATTATCAATCCTAAATTATAAAAGTCACTACTATTCTGATATATTTGGTGCTGTTCTCTGTTTGGACGTAGTTTTCTGTCTCCTTTAGTCTCAAGTTTATGTCTTGTATTTGATGGACTGTAGATGTCCACTGATAATGTAACAAGTATTGAGTGACATGCGTCCAAACCCCTTCAAGTTCTCATCTCCTGCTCCTTCCTGCAGTTTAATCTGGATCATTGATGTCTTCATGAAATGGTAGTAACATGTTTTGGTCCAAAAAGCCAATAAATCAAGCACAGCAGCATTGTTTCCAGGCTCTCATAGCCCCTCTGTTCAGAACGCTCTGATTTAGTGGGCGTGGCCTTCATATGTAAATGAGCCACCGCTGATACTGCCCCGCTCTTCCACGTCACTGAGAGCGGTGCCACGAGCTCCGAGTGCACAATGTTTAGAAAACAGAGAAGCTCCTTTACCGTAACATTACAGGCTAAAACAACAGGCTAACTGCAGCTAAAGTTAGCATCCTGAAGCTAACACAGAGACAGGGGGGACACTGAGGAAAAGCTCTTCCATCTGCTCCACAGCACACAGCATTTAAAATACTCACATTTCCAGGGTCCCAGGTTTGTTGGAGGATGGTTGGTAATGCGCCTGGATTCAGGACCAGTCTATTGGCTAGCCCTCTGTTGGACTGTCCAAAGTTGGAAAAGCAGTCGGCCGTGAAGTGACTAGCACACACATGCTCAGTTTTACTGAGTGTAGCTGGAACATTTCCTGATAAATGAACTCTAGACACTTAGTCTGTCTTCTTCTGAGATGGGAGGCTTGAGCATGGAGCTATGTGGCCCAAATATGGCAGGTAACTTGGGCTTGATTGAGTAATACCATGTAATTTGATGGAGGGAGCTGAGAGGGCTTCTGTGGGGTTCTCCGACTTTGAGGGCTCACCATTTGAAAACTGGGTCTGAAATAACAACGTCCATAACAACTTTTGTAAAGCAGGGTGTACTCTGTCATGTGAGCGATTTTGGGGACGATAGCACTTGTGGTTTCGGAGGAGATCATTTTTGTAGAAAGTGTAAAAATGCATCGAAATCTTCTTCATGTGCAAGATAGGGCTGTGGTGCCCCCTACCTTTTTTGTGCAGCTCAGTGAGACGAACGAAGATGTGCCCTCCTAATCTTCATATTGCTTTAAACAAAGTCTTGATTCTTGTATTTACAGTATTTTACTCTCCCTTGTTTTAGGCTACAGTACCTGGGTTGGGATGATTTTTGCTGACCACTACCACAATAACCCAGTCATGGTGTGTTTCTGCCAGCTGCTCGTCTCAAATACGCTGGAGAAACACACTCTCTCTGCTTACTCCACTTTCAGCAACACGCCATCAGGTCAGGGATGTTTTTGTGTTCATCACTTCTTATCCAATAATCTCCTCTAATGTAGTTTTATTTTTTACTTTTTGTTTAATTTGCCTGCGCTTTCCCCCCTCCCTGCAGAGCCCCCTCTGAACAGCCCCGCCAGGAAGCGCTGGATGCTGTTTTATACGTTAATGAGGAACCCTCACCTGATACTGCTCAGAAAGCAACACCTGTCCTCATCTCGATTATTACAGACAACATCGCCCCAGTCAGAGACCACCGTACATGCATGGATCATGGCGCTGCAAGCACAGAGTCGCCAAGCAGAATCAAAGTCACTCCCAGAGCTCCCAGTCGCACCTGCAGAAGAGTGCTGAAGAAACTTTCCTCTGGTCTCCATCAAACCACAGGCTGAGCGTGTGCAGTACAAGGACTGATTACTGCAGTTTATTTGTAAAGATGGATAACCTTTAGGTTTATTTTTAACTTCTGCATATGAATGATAAAGCTAAAGATCACTGTAAACCTTTGTATAGGCTTAAGTACACTTTTATTATGGTAATCACCTGCTCATCAGTCTTCCTGTTATAAAAATCAGCTGTATGATTTCCCAACAAACCAGAGCCAGGTTAGGGCCAGAGCCAGCAACTTTCTGGAGTATACTGATGTATATCTACCTTTCTGAGGTCACCTGGTTTGTACAAAAAAAAAATGGATACACAAAACTTGTGCAAGTTATGTTATTTTTATTATTGTTTATGATGCATTTACAGAATGTTAAATTGACCCTGTGTTTCATGCTTTTCTATTAGCTAGAAGCAGATAATAAAAATAAATATGATGAATAAATTAATAAATAAATAAAAGTTGGTATGATTCAACTGGCACTGGCACATGATTAGATACCTTTTGTTTACTTGAGATGCCTTGAAAAATAAGTCAAGATCTAGAGAACAAAGCTGACATTATGCATTCATCTCAAGAAAACTAAGAAAATAAAATCTATTCCACAATCGCCTGTCAGGGTTTCTGTATATGTCTGTGCATTTTTTTAGTATGAAAGGGCAGCCTGAAATGCTATCGATTGTGGAAGAAAGAAACTAATATAATGTTTGATTTTCAGATTCAGATCGGCAGAAAATGATCTTGATGTTTCATTAAAAAAACTTTACTTGCTCAAGATAAGAAAACAAATTCAAAAAGTCATTTTTGAGGTTACAAGAAAAATGTGCGAAGATCTCAAGAAACAACTCAAATGAACTCAAAGTTAGTTGAGAAAAATAAACTATATGTATTTATGACCATTTGGGGCTTCCATAGTCACTTTTAACTTGAAGCTGTTTGATATCCTACAGCACTTGAATGCAGCAGAGGAGTCCTCAGAGTCATTAACCTTTTTTTTTCATTATTTTATTTTATTATCATTTTTTTGTTAAATTTGTAGTCGACTGCCTGGATGCTTTCTGGATTCCTTTGTTATTTTAGTAATTTAAACCCGTTAATTCACAAGATTTAATAAAAACGTCAGGATAGTGGGCGTGGCCACGGCGACAGTTTGAAAGCGACAGAAAAAGGAGACGACAACACAGCGCGAAAGTTGGCTTAACTTGGTGAAATTACAGGTAAAGTGGAAAGAAAACGTGATCATGTCTCAAATATAAGAGGTAACGATTTAAATGTTAAACATAAATATCCAGCTGTTGCGATAAAGGTGAATTGTAGGGCCGAAATCAGTGTCATGACCGACCGTTGCAAACAGGCAGTTAGCCGTTAGCTAACCTCATCGCGAACTTCCCTTCAACTGCCAGCGATGGCCAGGATGGCGGCGCCAAAATATAGCGAACAAGTCTTTCTTTAGTGTCCACATTTGTGTTGTTTTGACACATGATTGTGAAATCATGCTTTAAATTAAGAACCGTAAGTTAATTTGTATTTTTTGAAGGCGTTAGTATGTGTGTGTGGTGGTTGTCCTCTGCTAGTGTTAAGGCTGGTCCGGTCCGCTCTTGTTGTTTGCTCCTGTTTCAGGCACAATAGGAAATTCACGTTGTATTTCTGCATCAAATATCCATGATTCTGCACCCTCAGAAAGCTGCATGCGATGTGAAACTGTCTTTATTCACAGAATGCTATGAAAGAGTAAAAATTGTAAAAAGGAGCCTTGAATTGGGGGAAATTAGATCACTTTTAGGATTTAACAATTTTATAATGCTGTTCACATATTTTAATCGATGCCATAGTTTATTTTTTATTATTATTTAACTCTTGTGCACTGCTTAAATATACTGTACGCTCGTACTGTTAAGGCTGTTTTCAGCCACTAATTTTTTGACTGCTCTAAAAACATATCTGATCAATATTTTCTTCTACTTTTTTCACACAAATCTCTTAATCCACTTCTGCCCTGATGGGATGGGTTTTTGGCGTAATTAAAAGTTAGTGGCTGAAAACAGCCATAACAGCACCAGCGTTACTTTTCGAAAAAAAAATTGATGCTATAAAAATTGAGAAATGATAAAAAATCAATTATGCGACAAATCTTTAACATATCTAAGACTATGATGTCACGTAAAAAATCTCTGGTTTCTGATGGCTTTTTATATAGAATATAGGTCATTTCGTCTTTAACCCCCCATAATCAGTGATGTTCTATCAGTTTCATTGCCCTTAAGGTATTAAAATTTGTTAATTATTTTTCAATGCTTGGTAGTTTTGAGCAGGGCAGAAGTGGATTAAGAGATTTGTGTGAAAAAAGTAGAAGAAAATATTGATCTGATATGTTTTTAGAGCAGTCAAAAGTTAGTGGCTGAAAACAGCCTTAACAGTACGAGTGTACAGTAAAGTTGTTCACAGTGGCTTTTAACCCTTTAAAAATTTTTAAAATCGTATTTTCAAAATGCATGTAAAAGTAAGGTTCCTGCCCAAAATTCATTCAATTTGCTGTAATACAAGTGAAGTTATGGTCAAATGACTGATAAAATTTTACCCCAAGTGGCTGTTTTCAGCCATAGCAGTGCACAAGGGTTAATTGCTTAATATTTTATCATTTTATCTTCTACTGCTTTAATATTTTACTAACATTTTATCATTTTATTTTCTTGTTTTAAGTTTCTTATCTAGAATTTTAAGAAAGGGTCTTGTCTGGTTACTAGGGATGGGTACCTTTCACAGCACATGGCAATAGGGTTCTCAGCAGTACCAATTTTTGGTACTTTTGTGTGTTTTTGTGGTACCTAATATGAATCTGTTAATTGTAAAATCTCAAAGCTTTTCAATTTATATAAACTTGCAATGCTGTGTTCATGTCCCACATGGAAAATTACCTTCTCTTCCTCTTCCACACAGTCACAAGGTTGCGTTTAGGTACCTAAACAAGGTACTGATTGTAGCCAATAATCGATGTATCATAATATCAGGATTTTTTTTTTCAACAATTTTAAATCCTGATTTTTTTTGTTCTTTTTTTTCAGAATTAGATCCCCCATTTGAGTCTTTTTTTATAAGCTGGGTGGGAAAAAAGTTGAGATGTCAGATCGTCTGGACAAATCTTAAAAACTGATATCCTGATATGGACTGTGGGCATCATCATCATTCAACTTTTTCACATGGTCTGGTTTGGGGCTGAACAATTAATCAAATTTAAACCGATATCACAATGTAATACAATGCAATTTTCAAATCGCAAAGGCTGCAATTAAAAAAAATAAAAATGCAGTTAAAAACTGTACTCCACATGTTTACATATTTTAGTGGTTGAGACAAAACTTTGTTTTTATTTACATTTCTGCACCTTGGTTTGTGTTTTGTTACTGATGAGAGATCAGTGAGATTTTTATAAATTTGATATGTATGTTTACACACTGTTTCTTTTTCATTTTATAAAAGAGCACTTCACATGTTGACATTTTTCAGAGGTTGAGCCAGAGATTTGATTTCATTCACATTTCTTTACTTTATTTGGTGTGAGATTCATGGAAGAGAGGATTCATATTTATTTTTCAGATTATTGGTCACACCAGGCCCGTTGTTCTGTAGTGCTTTGTTCCTTTCTCTGATGATATTCAAGGAAATTAACAATTTTATTACATGTCTACACGGCTTGAAGTGAAATCAGTCAGTCAGTCAGTATTCTGCTGTAATTGTAGTAGTTAAATAAAGATTCGTTATTCGTATCAATCAATGCACCAGTTTATCTCATTTCATGATAACATGTAGACCTGGCCTAAAGGAAAGGATAGTTTATATGTTGACAGCATCCTTTGTCGTATTTGTCATGCTGTACAACAGTTTATTGCTTGTGTTGACTGAATAATGAAAATACAAACATCAACCCTAAAAATCGCTTGCTAAATCGCCATTGCAATATTGGTCCAAAAAATCGCAATTAGATAATTGTCCAAAACCGTTCAGCCATAGTCTGGTTTTAAAAAAGCAAACTAAAAACCTGAACTATTGAAGAATTAAAGTCTGATTGACTAATAAACATTACTGTGAATGAGGGATACACCTATCCGACTTTTCAAGGCCCAATACTTATCCTCTAATTGTGGGTTTTTTTTTTACTTTGAGTTATTGGTGAAATAAATGTAAAACATCTCCACAGTCTACCTTCCTTTTGACTGTTTTAACTCTGCCCAGCAAAATTGTAGCGATGTACTGATATTGATGACATGGTACATGCTCAAAGTTGTTGTAAACAAAAGAGGAGAATGGTAGTGAGTTAAAGAGGTATCAGAGTTTACTTCAGGAGTCTGATACCAGGATTGGATTTGTACATTCCTGCTGTGACGAACAGATGCTGATTGATCATACTGTTAGCGTCCTCTGATACTTGATTCCATCTTTAACCAAACTGGTTTAACGTGTCTATTTTGTGTTTAGGTGCAGTTTCCACGATGTCAGATAGCGAATCCGTCAAGAGAATCTTGCGGTCTGTACTGCAGTCCTGCAAAGCTGGTGTGCCTGTGGGCAGGCTCCAGTCAGAGTACCGTTCACTGTGCGGCGAGTTCATCCCGCTGAAGAGGCTCGGCTTCTCCAAACTAGAGGACTACCTGTGGAGCATCCCGTCTATCGTGAGACTGGAGAACTACATGGGAGAGGTGAGGGCCCAAGTTTGAGCCATGGTCTTGGTGTGAAATTAAACTAGTATATTGCACAGTTGCTTTTCCATCTCATCTCATGAACTTGCAGTTAAAGTGAGGTATCTTCTCTTTAGATAAGATGCTTTGCTGTAACAAGTCGAGAGACGGTTCACATCGCAGAGCTGGTGGCCAGGCAGAAGTCTTCCAAGAAATCTGGTCCTTCCCGCATCTCCAACTGCAGGATGAGTTTCAAGAACTCCAACCCATACATGCTCAACAGTAGGAGACACACAAAAGTTTTTATTTTGTAAAAGCAGAAAAAACACTGTACAGAGCTTCCCCAGGGAACAAACTGTATTTCAAGTCATAAAATTTGATTCACCTTCATGAATAAAAGTTTTTTTCTGTATCTCACACTCTGTTTTTAATCTGTGTCTTAACTTTTCTTTCCTTCTCTAAACCTTCAGAGAGACCGAGATCCCTCCGCCAACCATTTGCTGGTGGTGTCCCAAACCGGTCTGCGAACCGTAATCAGGCCCATGGCGGCAGTAGAGGCTTCAGTGCTTCAGGAGACTACAGGTGGATAAACACACCTCTATTTGGACTACACTGTCTCAGATACAAGAGCAAAGCAACCATCCCACCCATCTTTTACGTTTGCTCTCTGTCTTCTTTCTGTGAATATTTTTTGACTGTTTTCATCCGTTGCTGCTTAGACTGAAAGTTAAAATACATTTTTACAAATCTGGTCTGTTTTCCAAACACTAGACAGAAGGACCAAAGGCTGAGCACCATCACTCCTGTTGAGCACAGACCACCAGCTTCACAACCAGCTTCACAACCAGCTCCAAAGCCGCCTGTTGCTCCTCAGAGGTAAGTACACAGCTGCTGACCACCAATACACACTAAATACAAGACACTCCTGAAAATACTAATGTCAGACTCAGAATCAGAATAAAAACTTTTTTTTTCCCTTTATTTAACCAGGAAGTCCCATTGAGATTAAAAAATCTCTTTTACAAGAGAGACCTGGCCAACATAGCAGCCGTACAGAGTCACAGTACATGGAAAATAACACTACACAATCAACAGGTTAAAATAAATAAGCAAATACACACATTGGCTTTCAAGAAAAACAACCGCATGCCTCTGTCACCACACTCTTAGTGATGCTCTTAAATTCATTAAGACATACCATTGAATTCAGTTTTAGCTCTTTTTGAAGATTATTCCACGACCAAGGTGCATTAACAGAAAAAGCTGTTTTCCCCAGGTCTGTTAAAACTCTGGGTACAGAGAAGAGCAGCAAGTTAGAGGATCATAACTGGTACCCAGTAGAGCTTTGATACAGAAAGGAACAGAGGTAAGATGGAAGTTTTCCCAGAATTGCTTTATAGATATAAATAACAGCCAGTGTTGTTGTCTGGGAATTGCTAGTGAAGTCCATCCAACCAAATCATAAAGAATACAGTGATGGGTGAGAGACTTTGTGTTGGTTATGAAGCAAAGAGATGCATGATACACTGAATCAAGAGTCCGCAGTGTGGAGGCAGACGCATGCATATAGAGGATATCACCATAATCAATCACAGACAAAAATGTAGCCTCCACAAGTTTTTTCTCGGCATTAAAAGTAAAACAGGATTTATTTCTAAAATAAAAGCCAATCTTAATTTAAAGCTTTTTTTACTAGGCTTGTGATATGTACATTAAATGAGAGTTTGCTGTCTATCCAAATACCAAAGTACTTGTAGGAGGTCACATTTTCAATACAGTTTCCTCTAGAAGTAAAAATAGTACAAATATTCACCTGTTGTAAGTTACTTCTTGAGAAGACCATGAACTTTGTTTATTGAGCATTAAAATCTAGCTTTAGACTTTGTAGTGTCATTTGTAAGGACTGAAATGCTGTCTGAAGCTCTTGCACCGCTTTTGTAATAGAGTTTGCATGGGTGTAGATGACAGTATCATCAGCATAGAGATGTATTTTGGCCAGGTCATTTATAAAAATAGAAAACAAAATGGGTCCCAGAATAGATCCCTGAGTGATGCCTTTAGTGATTGGAAGACACTCAGATTGATGGCCCTCTACATAGACACACTGAGTTCGGCTGGTTAAATGATTTTTAAACCATTAACAGTCTTTGAACTTAAACCAGCAGCTCTAAGTTTCATTAATAACAGTTCATGGCTTACTGAATCAAATGCCTTTGATAAATCAATAAATAAGGCAGCAGAGTGTTGTTTTCTGTCCAAGGCACAAATGAGGTCATTTACAACAACCATAGATGCAGTAATGGTACTATAGCCAGATCTAAAACCTGACTGAAAGTCACTTAAAATGTTCTTTTCTTGTAAAAACCGCTTTAATTGTAAATTCACCTGGCTCTCAAAGACCTTAGCTAAGACTGAGAGTGTGGAAATAGGCCGGTAGTTATTTAACTTAAACGTGTACATATTTTATTTCTCCTTTGTAAAAAGTATTCATTACTGTAATTATTTTTTATTGTATTTATTTTTTATAACTACTTAGGCTCTGTCTTTTGTAATATTCAGTTATTACAATAATTGTACGGAGAGAGTGCAATTCAAGGTGTAGTCAAATTCCTTTTATACATAATACTCTTTTGATTGTGATTCTAAATGGGGTTTTATTGGAAAGTACATTAGCAAACAAAAGGAATTTGACTAGAAAAAAGCATGAGACTGGCTACTACCTAAATAATACAGAAGCAAAACACTCTTATATATAAAAAGAAGGTGCGATGTGAAAACATACACTCCATTCCATTTTATTTCCCTGAGACGGTCGTTGAGATAATGCATGTCAAGACTTAAAAAAAAATTAATCTGTTTCCATCTCATCGTTCACATTTTTATACATTACTATAAGCAACATGTGCATCTGAAAAAGATTGAAATAGTTGGAACTGCTCATATATAAACAGAGTTTTCAGTAAGAGATAGCAGCCCAAAGCAAAAACCAATCAGGGCTTGTCAGTGAGAAGAATAACGTATTGAAGTAAAAAAAAAAACACGCTTTAAGGTGGAAAACAATGTCCATTTTGGCCTGGAAGTGACCACCCTGTGGCTTTGCTGAGGTGGTCGAACTGCTTTGAGGTTGTTCTGGCGCTGTGGGCAGGTGATAAGTCCTGCTGCAAAAGTGAATAAGTCAATTTTCTGTGGAGCTATTTTAGCTGATAGACATTTCAGGATATTTTAACATGCAGATGTGTACTTGTTGTATTTACTGTGTTTAAAAACTTTCAGTACTTCCAACAGCTTGGATGGTTTTCCAAACTTCCAGCAGACCAAAGGTACGTGGGATTTTTGTGCGTGTTCTCGACTGATTTCTTGATTGAGGTGTTTTTACTCTTTTAGATTTTAAGTTACTCAGGTTTGCCACAAATCCTTGATTGATTGATTGAAATTTATTTCGAACATGAGGTTAAAGTAAAACCTCTGTCAAAGAAAGAAAAAAAACAAAACAAACAGACATTATCTAACCACTCAGTCGAAAAGGAGTGGGGTGAAGTAAAAAACGTATTAATTCCCACCCCTTTAACAAACAGTTATTTACAAACAAATGCAGATTTTATGCACTCACTGTACATATAATCATAGACAACTATGACCACGTACCCTTGTTTCATGCTTGGATACTGCAACAGAAAACTTCCACCCACAATAGTAATTATAATTTCACACAGATACATAATTCTCATACCATCACCTTGAAAAGTCTTCAAATGTCTGTAATCAGTTCTTTGAGATTCCAGGCCTTAAAATGACAAAGGAGGTCTTATTTTTGTTTTTGTGACATCTTAAATATTAGACTGCCTGAATGTGTGATGGAATCAACAGCATCCAGTCCATTGAATATTACATTTTAAATTATTTTTTTCTAGATTTACTGGAATTTCAATGTTTTGTTAGAATGTGCCTCTTTATGTGTTATAGTGAGCTTTTATTTTGAAAGTGAATATCATTGTGGTTTCCTGCATCGTGGTCATTTCAAGTAGGGACTTCTCAGTTGTTTGTTGATCATTTAAAAAAATGAATTGAAATGCTGTTCATTCTGCTGTGTAAAGAAGTATATATTTCTCCTCTGAGGCTAAAAACAAGTCTTAAATTGATTCAGAAAAGTATGTGGTGACCATCCAATAAACATGAACCCACTGATTAATGTCTTTCAGGAAGCCTAAATATTAATTTACCTTCCATGATTTGTTTTCTTATTATCCAATGTGCACTTTGAAAACCAACTTGTCCCTTTTTTGTGGTTAAAACTTTATTTAAGAAAAAAACCTTAAAATATTTTGGTCAATTTAACAAAAAGGAATCAATTTGCCCCAGATTTAACATACAAAGGCTCAGATAAAATAAGGTGATCAAGTGAGGCAGATAACATGATAACAAACAGAGGGGTGGGGATTAGTGGTTATGGTGCCCTCTCTCCTGTTTTCCACAGATGATCCTCCTCAAAATGTCTCGAGGATGGAGCAGTCTCAGGTGAGAAGGAAAACACTCTGTTTCATTTCTCCTCTAATGAACTCAATTCCTTATTTAGACAACACTGTGTTTCATCTTTTCTTAATCATGTCCCCAGTGTGTGTGCAGAAATATGACATGAATCTAAATCATAGTTTTGATCTGTTTTCTTTTATTGGTGGTAATGATTTGAGAGAAGGAGCTCGTCTCCCACAGTCTCAGAAAGAAGAGGGACAAACTTGTTCGGATCAGTGCCTGATGAGGTCTCTCCCTGTAGTCTTGTCAGTATGACGTGGGCCTGGTGCAGAGCAGGATGACTCAGCTCCTGAGGAAATACAGCAGCGGAGTGTGGCTGTCGAAGCTTTCAGGAGTCTACAGGAATATGTTTGGTACGGAGCTCCACCCTCAGGTGCTCGTCGATCTGGAGAAGTGGACACTCGTCTGTTTGGTGAGTTGGCCGGTCTCTTTATGCATGAATGAATTAACATGAATCCATTCAGACAGGTTAAGTCATATGACAGTCATATGACAGTTTAAATGTGTTTGTCTTCCTGTGGGGATCTGATTTTAAGTAGGGGAGCTGTTAGAGTGGTTGTTAGATTCTAGTTCTCAAAATCCAGCTATGAATATGCAACTAGTGTTTTGTTTTTGTTTTTAAACACAAGGATTAACAACATTTTTTAGATTTTAACACCTTTTTCCTTCTCTCTGTCTTTTTTCTTCACAGGTGGATAAACCTTCCTCCACCTCCACAGCAGACCCCATCATCTACCCCCCTCTGCCTCCACAGCCTCCAACCAACACCCCTCTAACATCCTCCAGCACAGTCACCACTCCTGTTTCCCCTCGTCCATCAACAGCATCCGAACATCCCTCCCCGGACCAAACCCACCCCCCCACCCCTAAACCCAGAATCTCCCCTAAAAACATTTCCCCTTCCCAACCTGCTGCAGGCGTGTCAGTCACTCCGCCTTCTGTCCCACCCGGCAGCCCAGCCCCTAACCCCGCTCTCGCTCCTCGGTGTGTGACCAGCCCCAGCAGAAACATGCCCTCATTAGCCCCGACCTGGACGGCCGCCGCAAATAAAAACACTCCCCCCCTTCTTCCTGACCCTGACGTGTTGCCTCTCTTGAAAGTCACCTTCCGCCCTTCCTCAGATCCTGACCCTCATCCTCCTCCCCAAGTGTCCGACTCAGTTTTGCCCGTTGACGTGCGAGAGAAGTTAAAGAAGCTCCTCTCCAAGTACAGTCATGGTCTTTGGGCCCAGGGTTTGCCCAAACTCTTTATGGACACTTTCAAGACCCCATTCCCCGATCATGTCCTCAGCAACCTGTCTCTGCTGCTGGATATCTGTGATGTGGAATATCCTGTGCCAGGGGACAAGACAAAGGTACGTTCTGTAGGTGAAATCCAGCATCAGCACCACAAATTTTAACCCCTGTGTCATCACTTTTACAATTCTGTAATCGTATAAAACAAAGATGTAGTGTGTTTCGAGCCCCAACAAAGACAGGCTGATCAAAGAAGCTGTCGGCCGTCCCATCCGCCCCAAATATACGTAAAAAAAGCCCAAACAATGTAAGATAGAAATAGTCACGCAGTAAAATTGACTTTTCCAGACACTAAACAGCGGTTTCTTTGGCTTCAGCTCTGCCGCCTTGTGCCAGTACAACACCTGTCAACACACTCTTATATTACCATGTCTAAAACAAACAACCATGCAGATTAAAGGCGCTCTGAGGACTATTTGTTTGGCGTCGATTGCAGTGACACTTTTGGCCAGAATCTGTCATGTTTTTCCAGGATAAAGACTCAGTTTCCCATGAGCTTCTTTGCTCAAGACAGCTTTTTCCCAGGATGCAAAGTGACAAGGAAATGTTTGTATTAATTGTTTGAGTGACACAGTCAAACTTCGTAACCTCAGTTTGTAGTTAGGTAGGGCTGGGACGACGCTTTTCTCTTCATTTGATTCTGTTAGTGCCGATTCGACTTAAATCACAATCCTTCAATAGTTCTGATTTTTGTGAATTTTATTTCATTTCTTAAACACCAGACCAAGTGAAAAAGTTGAGTGATGATGATGATGATGATGTCTAAGAACTATATAAGGAGCCCTATTTTCCCCAAAAATGCACACCACATGTGAGTCAGTTTTAAGATTAATTCAGGAGTCTGACATCTTAACTTTCATCCTACTCAGCTTACAAACAAAGACTAAAAGTAAAGACTTAGATTTAAAAAAAAAAAAAAAAATTGAACAAAAAAAAAAAGTCACGATTTGAAATCGTTAAACAAAAAATCCTGATGGTTTAGTGCCCAGGGCCTGAATGCATGACCAGCCCTTAGTGAGGAAAACGGGCCGTTTATACTAACAGTGAAAAAAAAGTTGATTAGTGGTATGTATGAGCCAACGGGCAAAAAGAGCCTAGACCCACCATTACAGGCGCTCACAGCAGGATTACAGCGCCTGTTTGGCTGTTTAAAGGCAGACATTGAGTGATGCGTTACTGTTTGAGAAGAAATATACAAAGACAGAGGACAATCCTTTGGAAAGGTGGTGATGTGCCATACATGCCATACAGCAAACTAGAGATTTAGGAGAGGCATTCTTTCAGTGAACAGATGAGATAAGGAAGACAAACCAGCGAGGGTCACTGCTGTCAGTTTAACAAGTTTGGGTCCTTCCAAGAAGTGTGTGGTGAAATGTAGGAGTCATAAACTGCTTTAAAATGTATTCATCAAGTACCAGGGCATTGCTGCAGCTCTTGTTCCTCAAAGCACTTTTATATTACTGATTTTATCATTGAGGTTTTCTACTGTGCGCTCAGAAACACAACACACATTTACTCTGTTCAAGATCACCAAACTTTCTCTTTCTCTTTGTTTAGCTGATTGACTCACTGATAACAGCTGTTTGTGCATTATTGTGATCAAATCTTCATTTCTCAGGCTGGAAAATGTTATTCTTGATCTTCTCTCAGTCACACTGTTACCGATCCCCAGGTTTATTGATGCTTGTGAGTGGTAGACATGCACAGTTTGAGTTTGTTCGATGGAGTTTTCCTGGAGGTTTCCCTTAATCATGACGTAATCTCAACCTGCGTCTCTTTCATGGTATAATTAGTTACCTGGACGATTATTTGCAGTTGTGCATGCGGCTACTGCTGCCATAACAGAGCATTAGGACTAATGGTCCCGTTTGTTTAATGACTGAACATGCATACGCACCCAGAATGTGAGCAGACTTTCTGTTTAGTGTTCCTTACAGTCCGGTGCCAGTCATGCCCAGAGTCTTGGTCCTGACCCAAAGGTGGGTCAGCAGAGATTTTTTATGGGTCTCCAAATTACTTTTCAAAATGTTGACTCAAAATTCATGCTTTCCTTAACCAGAAGAAGTCTCCCCTCGCTGATTTGTTCACTGATGATTGGCTCATCACTCTGCCATAGCTGGTTATGTTTTCATTTTGAAGGGTCATCACCACAATATTTACTGTAACTGGAAACATGTTACTGTTTTTCAAAAGTCTGAAGCCATGAGCTGGTGCTACTCAAACAGCCAAAGCCAAACCACCAAATGTTTCCTCCTGTTTACAGCACTCAGAGGAAAACGCTGTCACTGTGACACCATCACACAAAGAGCTGACCCGTTGATTACTTTGATCGTTAGTTTCCAAAAGAAAGATTTGAAGTCAGATTTAAAACCTCTTTGAGTTTGAAATTCCAAAGTCATTGCTGAATCTTAGACGGGCACCAGCGGCAGAAACGAGGCTGTTACAGGTGTTACAGCTGTGCAGTGACGTCACGCTGTAAAAGAAGCATGGACAGATGCTGTTACCTTTATTCTGGATGAACATCGCATCTCAATATCTTGCCCTGAATATCACATGACTGGGATACAATTCTGAAAAGTAAGCAGGCAAACCCGTCAGAGTAAAAAATGCAAGTATTTTCAGAGTGTTAGCCTAACAAAGCTGAAATGATTAAAGAACCCTTTTTATCTTTGCACAGTTATCCTGTCAATTGGTTTACAGATTGGACATATTTTGGATTGGGTCGTCGTGGCTTGTACCTCCAAAAAAGTGGCTTACCTGAAAAACAGTTTGGGAAACACTGCTCTAAGATGTGACCGCAACATGTAACGTTAGTAAATCCTGGTTATGTCCTGCCAGTCATCTACCAATCAGAGCGAACGTAACCTAAGCTAAGTTTGAACAGACCACTGCAGAATAACTGCTGACTGTGGGTTGGAGCCAACATTAGCACAAACAGCTTAGCTCCTGTGTTAGCCTTTGGCTCGTGCTCTATCTCTCTCCTGTTTCTCTTTCTTCCGTTCTGACCTCCTTTCTTCTTTTTGAGAGTCCAGCTCAAGCATCCACCATTACTGCAAAATTAATCCAAGAACTTCTTTTCTTAGAGAAATAGGACAGATCTCTCTTCTCACTGCTAAACTTTGCCAATATATACAAGTGAGACCATTTCAGAATCAGTTATAAAGTCCTCACAGGACCTTTAATGCCCATGACATGTTATAAAGAGGAATAAGATAGCAGGAAAATGTTGACTTGCTCTGCAGAAAGTCAAACCAAGCAAGTGATTTTATTACATTTTGAATAAATAATGTCTCAAAATACTTGACTGAAGCTAGAATCACCTGGCAAGTTGAAAAAAAATGTATGTCAAGATATCAAAAGTCAAAAATAACATCAAATGAATTTGAATCTTTCAGTTTCTTTCCCTTGGTTGATGTTGTTGCTGTGATGTGGTTCCCTTTGATGATGTTGTTTTTCTTTCCTGTGGTCAGGCCATCCTCTATAACTCCAGCAGAGCAGACACAGACAGCGTAAACAAAGCAGGAAGCCAGCAGATCAGAAGCTACGTCCTCCCCTCTGGTGTGGACGTCCTGAGCTCTGTGATTCCTCCCCCTTTGGATCTCCCCACAGACCAGTACCGCTCTGTACTGGTCACTGACTCTATGAGCGGCAGTGTGGTCACTTTAAGGCAAGACACGTTATTCTTCTGAGCATCAGTGTCATCAATGCTGTTTTATACTTACAACAGAAGATTAGAGGAGGTTTTTTATTATTATTTTTATTTATTATATTTCTGTCTCTGCCCAGATATGTTGGTGAGAACTACTCCGACGCCCAGGAAGCCATGGAGGACACCATGCTTTCCTTCTACACGACGTCCCCCCAACGTCCCGTGAATCAGCCTGTGGTGGGTCAGCTGGTGGCAGTCAGAGGAGATGACGAAGAAGGGCTGGTCAGGGCTCAGGTTATCGAGATCACAGCTCCCGACAAGATCAAAGTAAGTTGACAAGCGTAAAGCTCGTTATTACGCTGCCGTATTACAGTCACTTTGAAAAAGAAAATCCTCCTGTTTTTACGACATAACAATCTCATAGAAACAGGAATTTACTTATTTTTTTATTTTCCTGTGTTTATGGGTTACTATCTCGTAAAAACAGAAAATATTTATTATTGTTTAATGTTTTTATGAGGTACTATCTGGTAAATACAGGATTTCCCATGATGCACTGCATGACTTGTTACTGCATGTTTTCGCTCCTAGTCATAGATGCTGAGTCAGAACAGGTGAGGTAGGCTTTTAATGTGTATGAGTCAACAGTTACATGTTTAATGTTTCTTTATCGAGGTGACAGCAACACATTTTCGGGAATTTCTTTACTTTTTGTTTTCCTGTTTTTATGAGACAGTATCTTGTAAAAAAAAAAAAAAATCTGAAAAAAAATCTGTTTTTTAAAAAATAGTATCTCATAAAAACAGGAACTTCTAAAATAAATATAGTCCTTTAAAAAAAAAAAAAGAAAAGAAATAGTACCTCAAAAATCAGGAAATTCCAAATGAATAAGTTCCTGTTTCTAAACCATCGCAACGCATAAAAACAAGTAAACAAATAAATAAATAAATTCCTGTTTTTTAAAAAAAGAGTACCCTGAAAAAATCAGGAAATTCGAAATGATTAAATTTCTGTTTTTATGAGATAGTATCTCTCAAAAAATCAGGAAATTCCAAAATAAATAAATTCCTGTTTTTAAAGCTTGTATCTAATAAAAACAGGAACTTCTAAATTAAAAAAAAATACATATATTTTTTTTAAATGGTACCTCAAAAAATCAGGATATTCCAAATAAATAAGTTGCTGTTCTTAAACCATTGCATCTTATAAAAACAGAAACCTCTAAAACAAATAAATGCCTGTTTTCAAAAAATAGTACCTCAAAAAAATCTGGAAATTCAAGATAAATAAGCTTCTCTTCTTATGAGATAGTATCTATTAAAAACAGAAAAAAAATAAAGTTCCTGTTTTGAAAAGATAGTGTCTTATAAAAATAGAAAATTCTAAGATAAATCGTTTTTTTTTGTTGTTTTTTTTGGACAGTTTTTAATAAAAACAGGAAATTCTTAATTTAGAAAAAATCTGTTTTGTATGACATAGTATACCCTTAAAACACGAAAATTAAAAATAGATCTCTGCTTATTTACAAGATTGTATCACATAAAAAGAGGAAATTCTCAAAAAAATTTTTGAATCTGATTTCATGAGAGAGCTTTGTAGAAAAACAGTTTTTTTTATGATTATTTTTAGGTGAATGCAATACACCACCATACATTTTTATTTGTTTTGATTTGTACTTTGAGGCACTGAACCTTTTTCGTCTGTTTTCCAGGTGTACTATGTAGACTACGGCTTCTCTGTGGAAACCAGTGGGACAGCTCTGCTGGAGCTGCACAGAGACTTTCTCTCTCTGCCGTTTCAGGCCACAACTGTTAAACTTGCGGGTACGTCATGGATGGGAAAACAATTTGAGGACTTACATTTGTTCTATTTAAAGTCTGCTTACTTTTCAGAATTGTATTTGATGTTGATGTTAAAAATATTGCCACAGAACAGAGAAAACTTCATCTCTAACTACAGGATGTAGAGTTTTTGCAGCTCACTCCACTTCATCCCACATCCTCTACCTCCCCCCCCTCAGGTCTGGAGGCTTTCAGCACACATCCACAGTTGCTGGCCTCTCTGGAAAAGTTAGCAGTGGGAAAAATTCTCCTGATGGAAACACTGGAGCCGTCTGATGAGAAGGAGATGCCTCAGGGGGTGCTGTACGACACTTCCCTGGACGATGACCTCAACATTAACGCCGCCTGTCTCAAGGATCTGCAGGACAAGACCATGAACAACCCTCTGACTGTAAGCAGCACGGCTCAAACCTCACCTAGAGGGTGTTAAGTCAAGCTAACGTATAAACCAGTTTGTCATTTTGAATATCATGTCATCTCATCTTTTTTATGAAAGCAGTTGCTATGTTGGTGACATCCTCATCATTTTCAGTGACCTACACACACCATCAATCTCTCTGTTTCCTGCAGGTTAACACCACCTATAAGGACGTGCGTGTCACTAACGTGAGTGCAGACGGCATCATTTATTGTCAGCTGCCTTCAAGGGGAAGTGCAAGACTCAGGAAGTTACTGGAAGACACAGAGGCCATCTTTAATACCAAGGTAGACCAGATGCTCCTGTGTCAACTCATTGATTTATTTTTATTCAGCCTTTATTTAACCAGGAAAAAGACTCATTGAGATCAAAAACCTCTTTTCAAGTTACATTTTACCACGAACACAAACGCGCATTATACACCCAACACAACATGTGGGATTCAGAAACATCATACGTCAGATAAGACATCTCCAGACAGATGAATCTGCCTCCAAATCATTCAGAATCTGTTCTAAAGCATCTAGAGAGCACAGTTCAAAAGTCTTTCTTTTTCTTGGTTTCTGCTTAACGTGTGCGCTTGGTCTTTGTGTAACAACGCTGCACTCATGATGATGCCGATTCATGGACATTAGTGTTTTTATTCACTGGTCAAACTGCACTTTGGCAAGAAACTTTAATATCAAGACTTCTGAAAAACAACCTCATGAGAGCGTAAAAACTTTTTAGTGAAATTTGAGAGGGTTTTCAAAAATGTGGTGTTTCCATTACCATTTCTTTATTGCGATATTTATATTTTGCGCGTTTGTAGGTGTGACTGAAACAAAGCTACTGTTAGTTAAGAAAAAAACAGATAATGTTTATGTAAATCACATTCTATTACTCATCTGCTTGCTTGTCTGAAGAATTCAGGATGTAAACTGTTGCAATGAGTTGTGATGCATTGTGATTGTAATCAAAGTGTGAAACCAGTGAAGATGCACAACCCTATGAATGCTTGATAGAAAAGGTTTGGCTCCACTGTACATAGACAATACCCAAGATCCCTGTTAGGAATAGAGCATTGCAATATATTGATATTTTAATTATATCGATATAATTCTTCTGCGTGATATAAAGAGGACTATTGTTTGTATCGATGTAGTTCATTTTGCATATTATTTAGCAGTTCATTTCTTCACATGGTCTGCAAGTTTGCTCCTATTTATCCTCCTTCCTTTCTCTGTGTCCGTATATCAACCACACAGCGTCTCTGTGTTGCCTTCTTAGCTTTCTGAAGTGACAAACACCCCTCCTCTTCCCCCTCGCTTCAGTCCGTAACAACACAAGACGGATTCAGGGTGTTTTCACACCTACAGTGTTAGGTTGACCCAAATTTAGATCGACCTATATTTGGTCCTGTTTGGGTTGGTGTGAAACCAAAATCGGACTCTGGTGCACACCAAACTGGTGCGGCCAGAGGAGGTGATCTCGGTTGGGCTCTGGCCGCACTCTGGTGCGCACCAGCTGTGGTGTGACAGCAGCGGCACTCTGGTGCGATGCAACTGTCAGGTGAACTCTGCGAGTTTGACATTAGAGTGGAGTTTAGTTTGTGATGCAGGACAGCTGCACACTCCAACATCCTTAACTACCCTTATATACTCATCTAAAAAGCAGAGCTCTCCCCTGACTCCTCACGTCAAAAACACATCGTTTACATGGCCTATCATATAACAGGCATTAATTACCTTGTCGGTTGCATGTATCTCCGTCTGATGAGGATCTCACGGTACATGGTAAGAATCATTATTTCTGAATTTCCCCTTGGGGATAAAAAAAGTATTTTCTATTTTATTCTACTCTGTTAATCTTCAGTGCAGTCTCCAGTGCATCTGTATGCTTTTTTCAAGCCGCAGCTGCGCTTCATTTTCAAACACTATTGTTTGCAGATGGTTATTCACACAAACAATATACAAATGAATTTTAAGCACTATAAAAACTCGGCGTAGGCCTATTTGACTCTCCATCATCTCTGATTTAAGCAAACAGTTCTCTCGGCGCTTCCAGCTTCCAACTGAAAGCTGCACACTCTCTAGCCGTTGTCGTCATGGAAACATGACGCTCTCAAAATACTGCGGCGTTTGGTCCAGAGTGACAAGAAGCAGATGTGGAAGGAACCGCACTAACTGCAGAATGACAACGAAGTATTAATTTAACATTCCAAGCCGAACAGGGTGCGCATTATCAGGTGTGAAAACAACCTCAGCCACTGAAGAAAAGTTAGTCAAAGATAAATGATGGCTCGATAATTTGGACATGGTTTAGATTCAGTTTGACAGATGACCAGCATCAAATCTTTTTCTGTTTAAGGGTGTATTCACACCTGGATCGTTTGGGACAGTTGTTCCGAAACAGTGGGCAGCCCCCCTGAAAGTCCGGTTCGTTTGGGCGTATGTGAACACAGCACTCGCGCTCAGATGTGGGACAAAACAAACAGGTCGAGATCGCCAAAAATAGGTGGTCTCAGCTCGCATCCATACGCACCCTGTAGCGGTTCCTGTGCAGTGAGAACACAAACGGCCCGGCAACAAGCACAGCTGACTCATAACTGCGGTAGTTGTGAGAGTAGAATGTGTTGTGCACCCATCAAAGCCCGTTTTTGTCCGCGGTGACGTGAGCTGGCACGTTTTCGTCTCGAGACATGCAGGATATTATTTTCCAAGCACAGTCAGGACTCCAGGAAAAACTGCACCTGTTGTTCATAAAGCACACACTGATACGTTAGGCAGATAAACACTGTAATGCAAACTAGCCACACATGTTGTTAATGCTCCATGGCGGATGAGAACATGAATGAATTAATGAATGAAGATAGGGAAACTCATCGTCTTCCAGGTATGATTTCTGACCAATGAGAGAAATAATCAATCGCACGTGACATTTGTTTACAACTTTAGACCGCAAGAGACTTTTGCCCTGTGAACACAAACGAACCAAGTGACGACCGCTACAATTGTATCCGATTTGCCCCTGAATCTGAACAGAGCAAACGAACCACAGGTGTGAATACACCCTAAGACTGTCAAAAACCTGCTGCCTGAGTGCTGCCAGGCGTGTGGTGCAGGATGAAACTGAGTGCCAAAAGTGCCGGCAAGATCAAAAAACAACAGAGAAACACGACACCCCTTTCATATTGGTTGAAAGTGCTTCACCTCAGCCAATCAGAAAAAAATAAATGGTTTCTTGGAGAGAGGGGAAGTTTTTGGAGTTATAACATGCATGACAGTGGGTTTTAATCTACTTGTGACTTTTAACGTGTTTGGATTAGAGGTCGACCGATATGGGTTTTTTGGGGGCCGATGCCGATGCTTTCCAAATTTAGGCAGCCGATGCTGATATGCATAGCCGATTTTTCCAATTTGATATTCAGGCCGATTGTTAAATAAATATATATTTATCACATTTTTGTGAAACGCAGCAATTTCTGAGCAACTAAAAGAAATCTATTACAACAAGTCGTGTCCAGTCCTCTGAACATTTATTCAGCTTTCAAAACAATGAAATATTTTGTCTGAGTAAACACACAATGTAACAAGCAGTAGTAAACATTCACACTCTTCTTAAAATGTCAAAAAAGAAATTTAAACTTATTAATATAATTTGAACAAAAGTATGTAATGTATCCAAGTGGTTCCACAAGTTTGAGGTGCTCATCTTTTTTGTGCCTGATCAAAAATTGCGTCATTTTATACAACGGATCAAAAAACGGCTTTTTAAAAGAAAATACGGCCGATGGCGGATAGAGACAGATGTCCAAATATCGGCCCGATATATATCGGCCGGCCGATATATCAGTCTACCTCTAGTTTGGATTGCATTGTTGGTGTGTAGTAGTGTGTTAAGTATGTAGTGTAGTTTTTGTGTTTTGTGTGTCAGAGCAATGAAGCAATTCATGGCAATTATGCTGTGAAATCTTGTTGAAACCTAGTGGTTTTGTAAAGTTGTACGAAAATGACTGGGAACTTCCTGTTTCAATGTAAATAGTTAACTGTATTATTTGCCAAATTTGTACATTTGTGTTTGAAATTAACTATTTATCTACAAGTTAGAAAAATGAATCCCTGCACGTTGGTGGTTTCCACCTTGAAAAATAAGACTTTTTCCTACTCTGATTTATGTTTTCTAAAAAATTAAGGTCCGTTGCGTTCATACATCAAAATGTATATATAATAGATATGAATAATCATGATAAATATTGAATATCGAGTGTTGCCGTTCTGGTTCAATTGTATGCATCAAAGCAACATCCCACGGCGAAGTCAGAATATGGAGTTGACCTTCAAATCATATGCTGTTAGCCATTTAAAGCTATAATCAGATGGTTTTGCACCTTTAGTTGTTCTTTCTGCTTAACTTAACTGACTTTAAACTTCATGTTTTTATTCACTATCTCTTATTGTAGTCTCTGTGCAAAGTTGATGCTTTTTTGAAGTATTTTCCTGTAATAATCTTCATAAATTCTATCCTTCCAGATGACACCTGACCTGCTCGTGTCCCGACCCTTCACTGGCAAACTCTGCCTGGCCCAATACAAAGGACAGTGGTCCAGAGCAGAGGCAAGATGATGGTTATTACATCTATAGACTTTTGGGAATCAGACTGTGTCATGTCTTTTGGCTCCTCACTATTTCGCCGTTGCTCTTGTATCCAGATCACAAACATGCACAGCAACAGAGTGATGGAGATCCTGTTCATAGACCTGGGAGTCAAAGCGGCCCTGGAGGTCACTGCCCTCCGAGAGATCCCTCCTGTGTTCATGAAGGACTTCATCCTCATCCCATCACAGGTCTGGGGAAGTGGTATCAACTCTGAAATCTGTGTTTAAAGGCTCTGTCAGGAGTATACTTTGTTCATTTGTGTTCAAAACGTAGAGGAGCATTTTCTTTCTCTCATTGCTTCTTTCTTGGCTCCAGGTGATAAAATGTCGTCTGGCGGGGCTCATAGCTTCAGATGAACACTGGAGCCAGGAGCTCATCGACATGGTGAAGGAGGCCGTCATGGGAGCACTCGACTGCAGAATCAAGGTCAACAATGATGGATGTCACCAAATTAAACTATAACTTAAAACTGAACACAGTGAAACTTCTCTGAAACTCGTCTTTGATATTTTTTTCTTCAGATGAAGCAAATAGTTAAAAGAGTTTCTCAGTGATCTTGGAAAAGTCTCTCTTCTCGATATCAGCCTGATCGTAATCCACACTTTAAAATGAGATTATCAGCACCAGTATTACAGGTTACAGGTTATTTTAAAATGCTACTTCTTAGCTTCCTGATCAGGTAGAGCAGGACTGGATTGCTCTACAGCACGTCTGAATCTCTATGGCAACACCACGTCAGGTGATGAAGTTTAGCAGTGAGAAGAGAGGTCTGTGTTTTTCTCTGCTGAAAACAATTTCTGTGATTAATTTAGTAGTGATGGTGGACACTGGGGCCTAACTGTCAGACAGAAAAAGGAGAGAAGAGCAGAAGAAAGAGAAACAGGAGAGAGATGGAGCACGAGCTAAAGGCTAAAAGGGCTAATCTGTTTGTGCGTCTATCAATGAAATGAAGAGTGAGGTTAGCTCTGATTGGATTACTGGTAGGACATAACCAGGACCAGCTATGCTAAATATAAACAGCTACTGAACAACTTTCAAACTGACATAGGCTAACATGTTGTCATGTTAGCCTACAGATACGCACCAAGCTGCCGATAGCACTACATTTAGCCAGCTACTACAACGTCTGCTTGATGTCATGTTTCAAACCGTAGCGCTACGTAACTGTACTGATAAATACCTCACCTAATGGCGTTGAATCCAGTAAAAAAATGTCTTGAACAAAGAAAATTTGTTTTGATCCGATCTCCATTTGATTCCAAAACATAAACACGCCTCACTTAAAGTAATTTTACAACAGCGTGCGGAGACTAAGACAGATTGTCCTTTTAGCATCTTTAGCAGGCTTCAAACACAAAGGTATACACATAGCTCTAGCCCTGACAGGCCACCAGAGGGTGGGCCAATCAGAGCGGAGGGGTTTTGTGGAGTAGGGAACCTTAAAGAAACAGTAGCTAAAATGTGAAGTGTTTCAGACAGACAAAAAGATGAATTTGCTGTTCTGCCTGTTCACAAGTTTTGATAACAAAACAAACTTGAGACAGGTTAAGGAATAATCCACTGACATCTTTTTGATTTCAGATTTTTAAGTTGGAGCAACATAACGAGGACTTGATGGTCTTTGTTCACCTCTTCATTGGAACTGATGGCGAGGACCTGGACAAGTGCATCAACCATCAGCTCGCTCTGACAAAGCCGTGGCTGAAATTCATAACCAAAATCAGCAACATGGCTGTGAAAAGCAACAGCAGCGGAGACACAGGTAATACATCACACAGCACAGAGACTGAACTTTAAGGTTTCCTCTCAGCATTCATACCAGCACGCTGTACCCCGCAGGTCTCTGCAATCTCATGGAGGGGTTGACTCTGAGCCCCCCAGTGCTAAACCAGATTATAAAGGCTCCAACTGACCCCATTCTCAGTGCTGAGCATCTCTCTATTCATGACCAGACCACAATACCTCGGACCCAGAACCTCCCAATGCCCCCTCCTCTGGAGCTTCCACAGGTGAGGACGTGTTTCTAACATGCTGTGTTTGGTAAAACTGAGCTCAGAACGCTGATATCAGTGGAAAGAAACGCTCCTCTCTCTTTCTTCCTTCAGCCGGGTCAGAACATGGATGTGTTCATACCCGTGGCCTGCCATCCGGGTTACTTTATTCTACAGCCGTGGCAGGATCTGCACAAACTGGTGGTGCTGATGGAGGAGATGATCCTCTACTACCATACGTGGAAGAGCAACACGGCCATGCACATCGAGAAAGGAGAGGTCTACGCTGCCAGGATCAACAACAAGTATGTCGTAGTCTTCACCCAACAGATCTCTCTCCTGTCCATAATATTTGTGTAAACTCATTATGATGACGAGTGAATTTTAACCATTAAAGCAAGGTATTAAAATCAAGATGATGCCACAGTTTGATGATCCGTTATAAACTGATTCGTACCTCCCTCAGCTGGCACCGCGTGCAGGTTAAGGGGATTCTCACAAACGGATTAGTCTCCGTCTTTGAGTTGGACTACGGCAAACACGAGCTGGTCCGCAGTACCCTCTTCCAGCCTCTGATTGAGGAATTCAGACAGCTGCCCTTCCAGGCAGTTATTGCACAGCTGGCAGGTAAGATCAGAAAACAGATAAAATACTTTAAAGAAGAGGTATTCTGCTCTCCTGTGTTTTAAACATAGATATAAAGTAACAAAGCTGATAGTTCAGATTGAGCGTGTGCAGATTTTCAAACCTCTACATTTTCATTTGTTGCAGAAATCCTGAATCTGTTAGTAAACTGATGGAAACGCTCAGTTCCAAAAATCGTACAAGATCTTCACATGACTTGAAATGATAATAAGGTCGTCACTAAAGGATCTTCTTAATGGTTCACGGTTGGCTGCCCACAGCTCCGCCCCCAACAGGTCTCTGAAGGGCTGGTCAGTCACTGACTAGCTGATTATGGAGCACCGAGCCTTAACCCTCAAACACCTGAGCTTAAAAATTCCTGCCGGGACCTTTTTGCCTAATTTGACTTTAAAACGGTCAAAAAGTGACCTAAGTAAATGCTTTGGCCCATTTTTCCAGAATACTTTAACCTTTCCATATCTTGAGTTATCTCCAATTTACTGCATATTACACAGAATAGAATAGAATAGAAAACACTTTATTTATTCCTGAGGGGAAATTCAGCACAGTAGCAATCATAAAAAAACAAAATAAGAAAGTGTTTAGAAAGTGTAAAAAGCTCCATAAGCTGCTGTCTGCTCACAGCAGGTGAAGCTCTTCACATGTGACCTTGGTGTCTGCTGTTAGCTCTGTTAGCCATGTCTGTGAATAGCATGATGCTACTCTGCCCTCTGGTATTCCCTCTGTTGCTGGGTTAGCACAGCTAGCTCGTCCATCTTATTGGAGATAGATCTTACGTTCCCAATAACGATGGATGGAAGGACAGGTCCATGTCGTCACTTCTTAGCTCACACCTGAGAACCAGCACGTCATCCTCACCTCCTTCTCCTCACCTTGTGGGAAACATCTGGCCTAGCATCAGTTAGCATTGACATGCTACAGGCTGTTAACAGCTGATTTCACATGTAAACAATGCAGCCATGGTTACATGTAGGATCTCCAGACAAACACAGGAGAAAAATAGTAAAAATATCACTGAAGACACAAAAAGTTTGGTGTCCATGACCGACAAATGAGTTTTACAAAGTAATGATCCACGACAAATGCAAAAATGACGAAAAAGAGACCAAAAAATTACAGAAGACAGGGCAGCTCCTAGCAACCATTTTACTATGAGAGTAAAACTTGCTGCTCCTCTTTACATGACAAAACGAAAGTGAAACTAAAGGAGAAAGATTCAGCTGGTTACACTCACTGTATTGTACAAATAAGGCTTGGGGCAATGATACACAAAGAACACAATAAAAGCCTCAAATTATGCTCACACAGTAAAAAGAAGACTTGGCTCATTGTTCTAACATCGCACAATAAATAAATGTGCTATTTTATGAGCTATTCGACACACACACGAACACAGCACAAACCCAGCACAGACGCACCCGGTGATAAAGGGTCAAGACAGACAGCAGCTAAAACAAAGCTAATCAGACGAAGGCTAAAATAACGATTTACAAAACAGCAGTGGCAGGGACACAGGGACTTTTTAGAGTTTTACTCCATGTACAGCTTCTACAGGGGAACAAAACTCTGTCTTTAATCTGAGTGTATCATCCATCCTGATCTTAGCTTGGAGTCTGATGCCTCTTATCGCCGGTCCTGCAGGTTTGACCCAGACCCAGTGGTCAGAGGAAGCGTCCATGTTATTCAGGAACCACGTGGAGGAGCGAGCCCTGGTGGCTCATGTGGAGAGTGTGCAGGAGGCGCCGGAGGGCAAAGGTCAGCTGTGGGAGCGTAAGCTGACAGTTTACCTGGTGGACACCACGCTGGAGGAGAAGGACCTCTGGATTCACTGCATCATAGCCGACCTCTGCTGTGAACAGTCGTCAGCAGCTTAGGACGCCTTCAGATGCACCATGGGAATTAAACACTAAGAGCAGAAGCCCCTGTTTCTGCCCTCTGTTTGTTTTTATTCCCCAGCCGGACTCAAAAGGAGCTTGTAGTGAGAGGCCATGTCAACGAGAGCCAGAAAAAAAGAAGTTTTGTTGAAGAGTTTATGATTTTCAAACACTGGCAAATCTTGAAATGTCTTGATGCTGTTTTGCTTTAAACTCCAAAAAAGGGCAGGAAGTATTCGATGCCACTGATGCCAATAATCCACTTAATCAACTCTTTTTTTTTGTTCTTTCAGGTGGAGTCGTGTGTGTGTGTGTTGCATGGTTTGTGTGTTCTTTCAGACTTTTCTCCCTCCTATAGTTAGGTTTTGATTTGTTGTTTTGCCTCATGCATGAATCAGTTCGTCTTGTTTTGCACTTAAAGGGGTGTCATCATATGTTTTAAAGTTTATCCAAAAGACTTCCCTGTACCTGTTGATACCTGTTAAACTTCGCTAATAAGTACTTTTTTATTTGTTTATGTTGCTTGGCTGAAAGACTAAGTTAATTTTTTAGTCTTTTACGATTAAAAGCTGTTAAAATGATTTGTTTGTCTGGTTTATATTCTCTGAAATAATTGAGATGTTGCTTATTTTCAGGCTTTATGAGCTCCAGTCCCAAAGGAGAGATGAGCTGGCTAAAGCTTGACTCTGTACGGAAGCCCTTTAAGGTCACGGTTAGCTACAGTTTATTTTATCTTTTCACAATGATACTGATTTCATTTAAGATCCCCAGAAAATTATCTAGTGGTTTCAGATAAATGAGAAAATAAAATGTGTTAAATCATGACCTTAAAGGGCTTCCATAGCTCTGATGGTTCAAGGTGTTTTTTTGGTTTTGCCTGTCTGACATTTTACAAGGTGCAAGGCTAAATGTGTCCTCGGTTCCTGTGCTTTTTCTAAGGAAGCCCTTAATGGTCAAGATTTGAATGTATTTTGTTGTCTTTTTATTTTAGATTGGAGTTAATTTCTTTCTTTTTTCCTCAAGTTCTCTTTAGCTTGAAAAGAAAATCTTGTTTTCTTGAGATGACCTGATTTGGTAATGTAGGAAAAAAAACTTGTTACACCAAGAAAAGACACCCCCACCCCCTTTTTTGATGATCTCAACTTTTCTTGAGATAGCTAAGAAAATAAAAAGTATGACATTATGACCTTGTACGGCTTCCATACTAAGACTCTGAACCCCAAAACTTCACTAAGTAGTTTTCTCAAAAAACAAAACAAAACAAAAAAAAACAGATGAAGGGTTTTATTTTATTTATTTTTTTTAGAAAACAAGATGTAGCAAGGTTAAGAGAAAATATGTGATATTTATTTTCTAGAAATTAACTGAAAGTAATTTGTCATCTCTAAATATTAATCTTGACCTTTTAGGGCCTCTATTTGATACAAAGCTTTATGAAAGTCTGAGACCGAGAACTGCCAACAAGTTTTTCTTTTTTAATTATTTTTTTTTGTGTGTGTGTGTTAACCAATTAAACCATAACATTCTCAAGGAAAAAAAGATTTGTTTCCTTGGCATAATTACAAAAATAAGTCCTGATCTCGAGAAATAACAAATAAAATAAACTTTTAATTTCAAGAAATGGAGAAAATAAAATCTAGCATGTCAGACCTTCAAGGGCTTCCATACAAAACCAAGTTGTATAAAAGTCTTAAATAACCAAATGTATACATTTTTTGGGAGTTTAAGGATCAGTTCCCACAAGATAACAAGAAATCATCTAAACATGAACCTTTCTAGGCTTCCATAGAATTGATAAGTTTATGCTTAATATGATGTTTCCTATGTTTACTGAAGAAGTCTTTAAAGGCTGCTATTAAAAACAAGATTAGAGAGAAACCAAGATTTGTTTTCGCAAGACAGCAAGAGAAATCTGAACGATCATGAGGAAACTGACGGTAACTTGTTATCGTTAAAGTTTTGTTTGTATTTCAAGAGTGGCCTTTTAGGGCTTCCATAGTTTGGAAATTTAAGGTAATTTCTTGGTATGTTTATTGTGTTGCACCACAGAGAAGGAAAGTTCATCCGGGAACTTTTCAAGAACTTTATGTCATTACTTTCAGAAACTAAATGTAAGTCTAACAGTATCTGGGATCCAGTCTGACTGGGCAGTGATACAGGAAACCAGTTCATAATGGGAGCTGTTGCACTGGGTGACATCACTGGAGTGACAGGGCAGCCGCACTCGGGGAGGAGGGGGAGGAGGAGGAGGAGGAGGAGGAGGATCTCTCCCCTCAAGTTTACTTTGCCCTTTGAGGGAGATGAGTTTCAGCTTCAGCAAACCCGCTGCGGGACCATCAGGACCGAGGGAGGAGAACCCGTGAGCACGCTGAACCCTGCTGGATCCAGGACTACCTCCGGACCATGGACGCCTCGGTGTAGCGGGGGAGTTTGCGGCTGTTCCCGGCTTGTGCGCCCCAGCAGCAGAGCGGACCGCGCGGAGCGACTGCGGCCGACTCTGGAGGAAACCATATCTGGTCAAAGTATTCGTTGCTGTCACACAGCGGGACCGTCCGGCTATAAATAGCGCTGGAGGAGGTACGGAAATATATGCAAAATTTACACTGCGGCTCGTAAGAGAGGGAAATGATGAGGATCACACAGCGAGGTGAAAATAAAGTAGAGGACAGGAAAACTTTACGCTTTAAACCTGAAGTTTGTTTCATTCCCTTCAGTAGCAGTGAAATATAAATTTTAATCAGCATTTAGTGCTCTCATCCATTGGAGGGTGTTTTATTGGCTGCCTCTTTAAGTAATGGCACGCAACAAGTCCTGACAGCAGAGTCCGGCTCCACTCACTGGTTTTATAACCTCCAGTTACACTTCAAGCTGCAAGAAGAGCAAGAAACTCTTTTCTGAGATGGATTTAATGTTATTTCTGCTTTTTGCACATGTAGTCAAAGTGTTTTTCTCATGTTTGCTCTAACTTCACTCAGATTTGAAAAGGACTATGGGAGGATAAAGTCATATAAATGTGTAAAATGTTAAAGTGAGTGGGGCTGTCAGTCAACAAGTGCTGAGATGGAGCAGTTGTCTGAAGGCATGTGACCTAAATACATGACTGAGTGAACATTAAAGGATGTTAAAGGGCTTAAGTAACTGCTGAATTACTTTCAGAGTTAAAAAAATATATGCTTGTTTACTTTCTATATTAAGACAGTGTTTTCTTAATTTTCTGCAATTCAGATGTTTTTTTTGTCTTTATATATATCTTGATCTTTATGGAGCGCCATACGTAAAATTTCAGTCACTGTTTCATTGGCAACATTTTGTGCAGATATAGTTCATTTTTTCACATTTAGCTTGTTTTTCTTTCATTTGAGACCAAAAGTCATATGACATGAGATGTTATAAGTATTTGTTAGAAACAAGTACACGTGAAAAATTAATCTAAATCTGGATGTTAGCCTAAATCTAAATGCTAAATCTAAACCTTAAAGTTAAATCCAAGTACTAAATCTAAATGTGAAAGTTGAATCTAAATACCACATCTGTTAAATCTAAACCTAATGTTCAATCTAAGTCTTGATACTAAATCAAACCTTAAAACTAAGTCTAACTTTTCAGTCTAAACCTAATTTTTAATCTGAATCTTGATGCTATATCTAACTTTTAAATCTAAACCTAATGTTTAATCCTAGTCTTTATACTAAATCTTACTGTTAAATCTATACACTTCATCTAAATGTCAAAAGTAAATCCAAACGTTAAATCTAATTCGGAATGTTTGATCTAAATACTAAATCTAAATCTTAAATTGCTGGCCAAGGATAAAGCAAAATGTTTAGAATTTATGCAAAGTACGCAGCTCAGCGCATCTTCCACAGTGGTGATTGCTCTAAGAGAAGCTCAGCGTCCCCTAAAATGTCCCTAAAAAGTGTTGATATGTTCTGCTGTGTGAACATTTCATTGATAAAATCTGAGCTAGAATTCCTTCATCTTTAGTTCAGAATCAGCTCCTATCACAGGTAACTGGCTCCACCTCCTTCTCAGTCATCCCCGCATAGGGATGGGTACCTTTCACATTTGAACTGATACGGTACTGATGCCCAGTACCTGGCAATCGGTATCGGTGCTCAACGGTACCAATTTCCAGTACTTTTTGTGTTCATGTGGTAAAAAATGTCAATTAAAAAAAAGTTAGTAGTAATAAAATTTTCACATATTTATTCTTCATTATATAACCTTGCAATGCTGTGTTCATGTCCAGCATGGAAAATTACCTTCTCTTCCACTCCCTCAAAGTCACAAGGATGCATTAAGGTACCTAAACATGGTACCTTTTGATTTTCCATGAATCGGTACCTGGTACTTTTGACAGAATTCGATCGGTAACCATAAAAGTACCTAATTCAGTACCCATCCCTATCCCCGCAGCGTCTCAGCACTTTAACACAGTCGGACGCTCAGCGTCTCTGGGGGTCTATGAGGCTGTGGGCTGGCCTGGACGCTGGGCTTCTGCATGATGATTGGATGATCAGTCTGAGGCTGAATCCCTTTTTGATTGACAGTGAAATGAGCCAGTCAGAGATCTTGAAGTATAACTCTCCACCGGAGCATCTTCTCAGTAGTTCTTGACTGATCTGGAGGTTTTATCGATCCCAGGGAGTTTACTTTTCTTAAAAACGACGAGCGTTGAGAGAACTCTGGTAAAATCCCTGGAAAAAGCACCTGGTTGGTACGACAGGGTCACAGATCATTTTCTTGGAAAGGAACGAAGGGTAGAATTTACTTTTAATTAAATAAACAAGTTTATGATGTAGGCCAGAAAAAATTAGCTTACCCTCCTTGACTGACCAGCAGCCGCCACTGGTGTTCCACGCCTCAGCAGTTGCCTCAGCAGTTGCCTCAGCAGTTGCCTCAGCAGTTGCCTCAGCAGTTGCCTCAGCAGTGTCATGTGTACACAGTTTTAAAAGGTATATAGAATATTCTGTTTTGCATGATTCTTTTGGTCTTAAATGAAAGAAAAACAAGCTAACTGTGAGAAAAGTGAATTACATCTTCACAAAGTGTCACCTATTAAACGTCTGGTGCCCTATCTGGCTTGTCAGGTAAATGTCGCTCATATTAAGTCATAAACACTTGCTTCAACGCACTTTTTGCATTGTGTATTCTGCACTAAGTCACTTATCTATTGCTGCACAGTGCTTCACCATCTTCATACCTGCAGTTATAAACCAGCTCTTCATCTCATGGATCAGTAATGTATCACATCAGCCTCCTTTAAGAGTGACGCTCAGATTACAGAGTGACAGACACTTCACACGCTGACTCCTGCAGAACGCAGAAGTGACCTGACCTCAGAGAGCTCTGCTTCTTATTCTACAGCTCATGATGTAAGACTCCACGGTCCCCCAAAGTGGACTCTGATGAGACCATGGACCGCCGTAAAAGATGACTTGAGTTTGTTTAACCTTTGACCTGAGAGAAAGAGTAGTGACAGGGAGTGTACGGCACATAACTTTCCTAATTTGATAAGTAACTGTGCAGTGTATGTGCTAAACTCAAAAGGTGCCCTTATTACTGTCACAATAGAACACACACACACACACACACACACACACACACACACACACACACACACACACACACACTCACACACACACACACACACTCACACACTCTGTCCTATAGCTTATCATTTCAAACTCCGTGCATTAGCAAAGTAAAGCAGTTGCCTCTCAGCTGTTTCCACATACCGACAACTGCAGACTGGCTAAACTACTTTCAACTCCTACAGAGGATGAATAAACAATACATGTTTTTGTTTTTACTGTAGAGACACTTTCAGATCAACTTTTTGAACATGTACTTTTTTTTTAAAGTGAGAATTTACTTTAGGGGTTCCCAAACTTTTCAGCTCCCAACCCCTAAAAATATCCTTGTTGTAGACCGGTTACCCCCGGCTGTGGGGGTACGATAACAGGCTGATCCAAAAACAGACCCCTCAGGGCTCAGAGATTTTCTGCTTGCAGGTTTTTAAATCACATTTAAAACCTATTTGCTTTACATTTTATACACTAATGGCTGAAATATGTGATTGTAAACAGCTTTTAAGTTTGGAAAACATTTCACAACCTCTTATATCAGTGCTTTGTGGCCCCTGCCACTTGCAAAAAAGCACTGGTGCTTTTTGCAGGTGTATGATGGCCCCTCATGAGTGATCTGAATCTACCCCTGGTTGCTAAGGCAGCTCCCACACCGCAACATCTAAGTTAGAAGTCAGGGGCAGCGTCATGGGTGGGCCTGATGGTCTAAGGTCCACCCACTTTCTGACAGGCCCACCTTGTACTTTTTTATTTATTTATTTAATTTTTTTTTTTTTATTTATCTTTTTATTCATTTTTATTATATATATATATATATATATATATATATATATATATATATATATATATATATATATATATATATATATATATATATATATAAAAATAAAAAAATTATGTTAATTTAATATTTATTTAATAATAATAAAATAATAAGAATGATAAAATAATAGTTTTATATATATATATATATATATATATATATATATATATATATATATATATATATATATATATATATATATATATATATATATATATATATATATATATAATTTTCCTTCTTTTTTTTTACTATTCTTATTTTTATTTATTATTATTTTTTTCATCTGAATATAATACATTTTGTCACTTAATGCTTGGTTTGTTATTGTTAGATGTCTTGACTTTAGAAAATGAGCCAAGTTTGGAAACTCTCTGCCTGTTGGTAAAAAGTTGTGACTCATCCAGCCTCATGTTATACCAATAGGACTAGAGAATGGTTTTGGGAAAGACTTTAATTTTTGTCTTTTATTCAACTTTGGTTTTACTTTTGGTACCCACTCTTTGGCTGATACCAGGAAGAGCTATTTCTGTCTGATGCACTAAAATTTCATCAAATGTAAAGGATCAAAAAGTTACAAAATCTGCTTTAAGACATACGTAGTAACAATATCTTTATCTTTATAGTAAAAGTTATAACTTTTCTAATTTAAGCCCCACCCAAAATTGAAATCCTGGCTCCGCCCCTGATCTGAATGTAAACAATACAGGAAGCGTCGGTTAAAGCTAAAGCACCAAATGTAGCAAGAGAGCAATGGAGTGTCAGGGTCAGCTGCAAATAAGCCGTTTCAGGAAGTAGTTAAACTGGTTGTGTTTTGATTGTTTTTTTTTCTTTTACAGTGATTTGCAGCTGATCAATAAGGACTAAATATCTGTGCTTTTTTTTTCTGAGGGGCTTTTTATGCGTTTCATTGGATAGCACAAAGGACAGTGCAATGAGCAGGAAACAGGGCTACATGCAGGAAAGAGCCCACAGGCTGGATTCAAACTCGGGCCATTTGGAAGTTTAAAGAGGGGGTATTATGCTAATTTTTTTAAGGTTGTACTTATACCTTCTTGTACCCAATGATAGTTTCACATGATTTATAGCTAAAAAGAAAGTCCCTGTTTTTTTTCTCATTGGTGTTTTTAGAAAACCCTTATTTTGGCCTCTTAGCTGCCCCCTCTTTAAAACCCCTCGTTCCACAAACCCCCTTCCTTCTTATTGGCCAGCTCTCTGGAGGCAGACCTTGGTGTTTGCAGCCTGCCCTTTTATTGTCTTATGAGCCAATCAGGAGATACTTCTGAAGACCTCATTGTAAGTCTGGTGAAGCTCTCATGCTAACGTTAGAATGGACCATTTTGATAAGTTTACAGACTCCGAGGTTTCTTTAAAATACGAGAAATGTAGAGGTTTAGAAACAGGTGCAATTTTAATCTGAACACAGATCATTGTTATTTTAAATCCACTTTTAAAATAAGGGAAAGCAGAATACCCCCTCTTTAAATCAGCTTCTTTGTTAATTTCAGCCTGAATTAAGCTCAAAAATAAAGTCAGGGCTTATTTATTTGGCTGGATTGGCAGGTTTTTTAGGGGGAAGCTGGGAAATGAGGATTCATTTGTTGGCTGTGAGAGTTTTCTGCTGCTCTGAGTGTTTCATTGCTGATATAACTCAAAGTTTCTCTGCTTGGTTTACGACAAAATGTAATTTCAAAGATCTGAAGTGAAACCAGGTTGGAGTGGCTCTCCGCTGCAGTTTAAGGTGTGAGAGGCTGTGAGCAGTTGTCGTCTGACATCAGTGTGAAAGTTTTACCCCGCGCTTCTTGATTGATGACCCTGCTATTCTTAGAGGTCTGAGCCCCGGACCGGCCTGGTTTAGAGGTCAAGGGTCAAGTCAAGTGTTTACGACCGTAGAGGGTACATTCTGGCTGCTTGGACTTGATCTGCTCAGTGAACATTTAATGAAGCTTGTAGAGAGGTTTGAAAAGCAGGCCCCGTCTGGTTGATGTCATGAGAGCAGGTCTGCGGCGTCTTCCAGCAGTTTATTGGAGCACTGCCCGGTTCTTCATCTGTGATTTTGGAAACATGTCTCGCTGTGAAGCTTAAAGAGAGCAGAACAAAAGAAAAGCACACTTGACCTAATCTTGGGAGGTTAGCTTAAACACACACGCTGATAATCGAAAAGAAATGTTGGCACTCAGTGATGTCAACATTTTCTACATTTGGGTGAGTTTTTCAAGAAAACTCTGTGCTCAGTTTGAGAAAATGATTATAAATGATGGTTTTCAGGTTGTCAGTTGTTGTGACCCAAAACTGTTCGACTGCAGCTCATCCATCACCGGCTATCTGGTCCCACCGCCAAGACCGTGTCCTGAAATAAAAAGTGAGACCGGAGACAAAAGCTTTGCAGCAGTAGAAAGGGAGATCAGATATGTTGATTTTATTGTTTACCTTTTGTGATATCCTGCAGGCGGCACAGCTTTGAAGCTCAAAGTTACAAAAAATAACAACAGGAAGTAAATTATGAATAAAACCTTAAATATTACCTCGTTAACAAAGACATGATGTGTGGAAAATGTGCTCTGTTGTAATGTTAATGCCACTGTTACATCATTGTGTGTTGTATGAAGCAACCACTAACACTTTGGGATAAGAAGCATGGATTGTACAATATATGGGCATGGTCTGTGATGTCACCCATTTGTTTCTGATGCAGAGTTTTGAAGCCTATTGTCAACAGCATCCATGTTGAAAAAAGCCTGATTCAACTCAGCTTTATTCAAAGTTAGGATGAGGTTAAGAGGCGAGTCTTCAGCCTCTTTGCAGACAGCTACAAGGCGCCACCTGTCAGTCGAGTCAGTCATGTCCTTATATGGTCAAAACAGATTGATGACTGGAAATAGCGAGTTAAAGTTTTGCAGATAGAGAAATGAGCTTTTCAGACTCAATTTCTGGATGAAAAACTGTTTATTTCTGCTGTAAGGATCGGGTTTTGTTGTCAGTGTAGATGTGGTTTCTGGTGTTTCTACAGCTAGCCTCTAGTGGACACTCAGTGAACTGCAGGTTTCAGAACTTCTTCGTCCCAGTTGCCAAGTTGGAAAAACATGTTAATAAAGGATAGTGTGTATACAGTTGATCTAGTGCGACAATTGTCAGAAATGCTAAATGAAAGGAACATTACAGGAGTTTAAGTACTGTTGACACCCTGGGGCAGCCATCTTTAATTGTGAAGAAATTCTGACTTTGGGGTGCGTTCCAGTTGGAATTTGCCCCTTTGGAACTTGTACTCTTACACTAACTCATACATATGGAACGCACCATTAGAAGATGGGTTGCTGCTTGGTTCAAAGATGTTATGCTAAGCTAGGTATAGAAGTAGTGATCGGCATTTGAAGGCAAAACACTACTTGACAGTCACTTGGAATCCTCAAAGACAAGCTCTAATTAGTGTTAATCAAATTGGTATTGCAACATTTCCTTCTTATATTCTAATATACATACGGTACTGCCAGCAGGGGGCACAGCTAGTGTCTGTCTTGACATTTATGTTTACATTCTACTGTCACGCCTCAGTCTCTGCAGTTTTCTCAGTATTTCTAGCGGCTTTCACTCATGGTTTCTCCTTTTATAGCTTTTAAATTTGGTTAGCTCTAGATGTGCTACAGCCACCGTCTGGCAGGAATATAGTATTACACCCAGGGTAAACCAGGTTGAAAAAGGGGAAACTGTACTTTTACAATGAGATAATATTCACATCAACTCTTCATTTCTTTATATGTTGGTAAATATTTAAGTATTTGAAAATTCTGGCCCATTGCTAATGGAAAATGCTGTTTAGCCTAATATTTATTTTTTAACTTACAGTGGTGGCCAAAATTAGAAGAACCCAAAGGTTTTAGTAGTTTTTGTTGAATTGGCTGACAGAATAACCCAGCAAATGAAGAAATATCATCATGATGCTCTATATACCATAGAACTGAACCAGCATAAGCAGATTTAGGTAGTTTTTCTAACTAAAGGGAATTTTGAAAATGATGGACTGGGCCCCTCAAGTTCAGACCTGAACCCCATCCCGCAGATATAGGAAAGCCTTTGAATTGAGTTGAGTTGCACACTTCAAAAAACTGAAATCTTATCAAGTGTTTTTGTCTCATTTTAAGTAAAAATTGTCTTATTGTACCCAATACGAGCCATTTTCATCTGACCAGTTCAGAAAATGTTTTTTTTCAAGTTATTTAACCTCTTAAGACCAAGTATCCACATATGCGGACATTACATTGCTGCCTCTCAGACCCATGATCCTTTGCTCTTCACCACATTTAGGGACACTGCCCACATCATCTTTTGGTGAAATAGAATAGAATAGAAAACACTTAATTTATCCCTGAGGGGAAATTCAGGAGGAGTCACAGCAGCAATCAGGAAACCAAAGTAAGAAAGTGTATAGAAAGTGTAAAAAGCTCCATAAGAAAATAGATGCTGACAGCTTGTCCATCATTCTCCAGTCAGCCAGCCTCCACCTCCACAGGGTCCAGGACTGAGCTTCTTCAGCAGTCTGTTCAGTCTCTGTCTCCTGGATCCTGTCTGCTCACAGCAGGTGAAGCTCTTCACATGTGGCCTTGGTGTCTGCTGTTAGCTCTGTTAGCCATGTCTGTGAATAGCATGATGCTACTCTGCCCTCTGGTATTCCCTCTGTTGCTGGGTTAGCACAGCTAGCTCGTCCATCTTATCGGAGATGGATCTTACGTTCCCAATAACGATGGATGGAAGGACAAGGCGATCACCTCTTCATCTCCTTCTCCTCACCTTGTGGGGAAACATCTGGCCTAGCACCTGTTAGCATTGATATGCTACAGGCTGCTGTAGGATCTCCAGACAAACACAGGAGCAAAAATAGTAAAAATATCAATGAAGACAAAAACAGTTTGGTGTCTATGACCAACAAATAAACCATACAAAGTAATGACCCACGACAAATACAAAAAAACAAAAAAAACAGACAAGTACATTAACACTACTAAATCTTGTGAGGTTTTTATCCTGTAATGTAAAATGATTCATGTCTTGGATGGTCAAACATTTCTCTGATCTGAAGCGCACCTGCTTCCTATATCTTCTTCTTCGATTGTCAGTTTTTACGACAGAGTGGGAAGTTGAAGGAAAAATAAAAAGTCTTGACTAGGAGTGGAAAATGATGTCTTCATGCTGTGTCTCTGCCTTTTTCAGGTCTGTCTCACTCCCAGAAGCGCTGCAGGCACTTTGCTGCCATCGCTGTTTTCTATCCACTGAGTGACCTCGGTGAGCTCACCCAAGTACAACTCCAACTTTCAACAGATATACTCAACAACTTTGACTCTGAGCTCTCCGTCTTTTGTCTTTCTTTCGAGGAGGAGTTGCTGAGGTGGGTCATTAAACGTCTCATCCCTGAATTAAAAGTCCCCAGCTTATCAAGCATCTTGTAAAAGCTGTGAACGCTGTGTTTCCAGGAGCGCTGTCCATCATGTCGGTGTTGAAGAAGGAGATGGAGAAGTACAGGGACATAGACGAGGACGAGCTGCTGAAGAAGCTGTCCGAGGAGGAGCTGCAGCGGTTAGAGGATGAGTTAGAGGAGCTGGATCCTGACGTAAGTTTATAATATGGAGCCTGTGAGGGTGTGTTTGTGTCACTGTGTTGGTGTGTGTGTTAAGTTATGTGGTCATTAAGGCCAAGCCGAGCTCCCGGATCAGATCTGCTGCAGTTTGCTGCGTTTTTGTTTGAATCAGTTTCTTAAAGGCGCAGTGCGACTCTGTGGAGCCAACTGAGGGACTTATTATTCCCACTTTCATTGATTTGATCCTGAACAAACTGTTTGATCTTCAGGCCTCCTGTTGCTGTATTGTGCTGTGTTTATTCCTGAAGATGCCAGCTCCGTACTCTCAGTGTGTGTCACAGGGTGAGATGGTGACAGCAGCTATAAAAGCTCTCTGATGAATCTCTGCCTGCTCTTAGATTCCCCTTCAATGCCACAGGGATGACAGGAAGGGTATAATGTGCAGGGCTCAGTGTGTGTGTGTGTGTGTTTGTGTGTGTGTTGGCACAGCAGTGAGTGAGCAGAGGGACTCTGTGACGTAAGCAGAGGAAACACAGAGTGCCTGTTTGTGAGGGGAACCTGTCGGACAGCTGTTCAGTTCAGCTTTGCTGTGAAACGCTCGTCGGACTTCCCAGCATGACGTCCCACGTCAGTTCCAGTAATCACTCGTGAAAGCTTCTCAGCGTCGGACAAAGAAACGCGCCTGCCAAGTGTGCTGAAACACTAACAGATGAATGTATTTACACTCACAGAGAGAACACCGTGACACAGTTAAACTTCACTACACACAAAGCGTGGTTTAGGTGAAACATGGTCTCATTTTCTTCAATCTTCTCCTTAAGATTATTCCCAGGACATGGATCTGAGGCCTCTGTTACTTTAAGGTTGTAAACTTATGACCTTTAACTCTATAAATAAGAGCTGTACCAATTCATGGGGTTCACATGACATCACACAGCACTCAAGGAGCCAACTCTGAGACTGACCGAGGACCAAAATCTATAAAGTAAAGCGTATTACAGCCATGTAACAGAAAAATGTGACTTTGAGATATAAATTGTAAATGTAGCCCTTTAACTTTTAGCTCAAATGTTAAGGATGGGGACCACATAAGGTACTTTTATAGGTACCAAGTAGTGCTGTCAGGCGATTGAAAAAAATAATCTAATTAATTACAGGATTTGTAATTAATTACTCTAATTAATCACATTTAATCTCATATCTGCTTAAGGTCCCAAAATAAAGAATTTGAATTCCAGGACATTAAAATTACATTAAAAGACATTAAAAACATTTAAAAATAAGGTGGAAATATATACAACACATTTCTAGGTACCCTGAGGCATAAGGAACACATGAATAAAGTGTTATGGTTCTATCTTTACAAAATCTACACAGTCCTGCACCTAAGATAAGCTGATTTGATTTTTAGGACGTTTTTTGCTTCTGTTCACATTTTTACTCGATGTGGACTCAATTTTCACTGCAATATGAACTTCTATACTTCTATGAGGTCAGGAGAACCAGGGCTAAAGGCTAAAAACTGTGAGGAACTATGTACAAAACACTTTTTTCAAGTCTTGGATCAAAGAAAAGTGAAGTATTCTCAGTTTAACATGCTCTGAACACAAACTGTTGCTGATTGGTGCAGAGCAGCCCCAAGCTGAAACATGACACCAGGAAGATGGAAGCAAATTTTCAAAGAATTCTTTAGATTTAAATACAGGACCTTTTTCAATCATTCAGGGCTTGTTTAATGCAGTAGAGAGTTTAAAATTACCTGTTTTTTACAGAATTGGGCAAGAGCAAACGGTTGATTTTCTGTAGATTTTCAAAAAATCGTCGGAAATATGAAAATCTGACGAGAACACCACTTTTTTCATGCAGGACAAACGGTTTGTAAATGCTAGACATTTGAAAATAAGTGCGTCTTTGAACGCCTCGCGGGTTTGGGATCCAGATTAATCTGCGTTAATTTTTATGGCGCGTTAATTTGCGGTGTAATTAATTAATCTAATTAACGCGTTAAAATGACAGCCCTAGTACCAAGTGAATTCTGTCAGACTGTATAATTAATGGACGTGGTCCTCTCGATGTCCCCTATCTGTTCCCTAAACAGATTTTGAAGCATATCAGCGAAAGCAGCCATATTGGAAGTGGCAAGGGATTCAAGTATAGCTACAGGGCGCCCCTCAGTCACGTGACCTGAGATGTGCCTCTGATTGGGCAAGCTCATGATCTTAATATCCTCTAAACTGCCGAGTTAGAAAACAATTCACCCCCGTGCAGTGTGTGTAGATAGTAAAAATTTGGTGTGTTTGTGACTTCCTGTGCTTACAGGAACCAGCCTCAAGCAGACACTCGAGAATCAGCAGATTTTAGCACTTCCACTCTAGACCAGAGTTTGCCGCTTGGTAACATCAAACAGTACCATGTTTCGTTACCTGAACGCATCCTTGTGACTGTGAGGGAGCGGAAGAGTAGGAGATTTTCCATACTGGACATGAACACAACATTGCAAGTTTATATTTTGGGAAATAGAATATGTTAAATGGAAGAAACTTTAAGATTTTATTATTAAACAAATTAATTTTTAATACGACATAAACACAACAAAAGTGCTGAAAACTGGAACTGTTGAGTACTGGTTGCTAAACACCATCCGACTGTTGCTGCTTGTTACAGCAGCTCTGTCTCCTTTGTCCATTTCTTGTTATTTTTCGTCTCTTTTTTGTCATTTCTGTATTTGGAGTGGATCTTACTTTGTATGGTTTATTTTTTGGTGGACACCAAACTAGTTTTGTCTTCAGTGATATTTTTACTATTTTTTCTCCTGTGTTTGTCTGGAGATCCTACATGTAACCATGGCTGCATTGTTTACATGTGAAATCAGCTGTTAGCAGCCTGTAGCATGTCAATGCTAACTGGTGCAAGGCCGGATGTTTCCCCACAAGGTGGGGAGAAGGAGGTGAGGACGACGTGCTGGCTAACCTTGCAACAGAGGGAACACCAGAGGGCAGATTAGCATCATGACTCAGAGGAAAGTAGGCGGGGTCAGATGCTGGACCTTGTCAATATTATGCTAACACTGAGCTCCGCTAACTACACAGTTTTGTTAGGACGATCTCAATGAGTTTTTGTAAAGTTATATCTGACACCTACCCTGTAGCTGTGGATGCTAGCTTCTGAAAACTGCAACACAGAAATGATCAATCGTGTTACTGATTCTCAGGTTAGCAGTACAGGTCACACCGAGTCATTTGTATCAATTTCATCCTGTATTATAACCAGCTGAAATCTCTTCACAGGAGCTTTAAACTCCTATTCATCATATATCTGAGAAGCTTGACCCTCTCTCTGCCCTCACTCAGATTCACGTTACATTTATGTGTCTAAAGATGAGCTGGAGCTGAAAGAGGAAGAGGCGTACTGTATGAACTCAGTGATGTAGGGATGAGGTGACAGAGAAAAGACCAGAGGAAAGTACAGTTGGAGAGGACAGCAGTCTGATGCTGTTAAAAATAACGTGCAGGGCTGGAAGAGTGCCTGGTATCTTTAGCTTAAGAACCCGTGACATAAAAAGCTGGGCCCTGATGGTGTGATATACTCCTGGCTTCTCTATAAATACCTGCAGTAAGTCACGTGAACATTTATGGCGCTCTAATGGAAAGACTGGTGCATCGTAAGCTAAACATCACACGAGCTTGCTCCAACAGTTTGATATTATAAAAAAAGATGCTTGATGCTTTTTTTAAGGGAGAGTGAAAGCAGAGGAGTCGCAGAGAGAGGAGAAGAGAGACGTTTGAGTGCTGAGAGGACTGATAAGATATGAAGCTATTAGTGGCACTTGAAGAGCTGGTTTGTGAATGTTGCTGTAAGATGAAAATAACGCAGTGAGCAGCGAAGCAGAGTGAAGCAGAGTGAAGCTCTGGGAAATGTCTGCTCTGTGTCAGGCTGAAGCAAGAGTGATGGATGTGGAGGTTACATTAAACAGAACCAAGATACTGGAGCACCATCTTTATATATATATATGACAGAAATTTAACATAATAGAATAGAATATACTTCATTAATCCCTGAAGGAAAATTCAGAGTCACAGCAGCAATACAAGAAAGTATAAGGTGCAAAATATCCAACATCCAGCCAGCCTCCACCTCCACAGGGTCCAGGACTGAGCTTCTTCAGCAGTCTGTTCAGTCTCTGTCTCCTGGATCCTGTCTGCTCACAGCAGGTGAAGTTGGTGTCCAGTGTTAGCTCTGTTAGCCATGTCTCTGAGAGTAGCACGATGTTACCCTCTGCTATCCGTAACAAGCCATAACAAAGGATTGAAGCACAGGTTGATGGCGTCTCTTCTTAGCTCACCCTGTACCATTACTCTGTTCTTGCACTTTTCTCCTCAGCCTGCAGAGAACATTGGACCTAGCACCGGTTAGCATCAACATGCTACAGGGTGATAACAGCTGAAATCTTGCATGTAAACAGTGAAACCATGGTTCCACAAAGGATCTCTGGACCATAGACTGTAAAAAAATTAAAATTTAAATGGATGTCATCTTGCTCAGCTCAAAAACTGCTCCCCCTGGTGGCTGGCTGCAGTATAGGTCAAAAAATCTGGCTCTCCAGTTACACCAGATGGGCTGTGGTCAAACGTTAAAAAATAAATACACCTCATAGAAATGTTTCCCACGTCCGATTGTTGTGGTGATTTGAAGATATCATTTGGCTGTCTTGTATTCAGGTCCTCTTTTTTTCTGAAAAGTTTTGTTTTCATTAGTTATACGAGGTTAAAAATGAGGCTTTACATCATGTGCAACGATGACTGACAGCTGCAGTTCCTGTGTAGTTTTGTTAAGGTATTGTAAAATATGTCAAGAGACTGAATCAAGAAGAGATTAGACGCTTGAAAGGAAAAAAAATTGTGACTCTGGCTGCACAACAGCTGCCAATGGTGGCGCCTGTAATGGGGGTATTTTGGCATCAAAACCGTACTTATTGGAGATAGTGGTAACGATCCGCAATGATGGATGGAAAGACAGGCTGATGGCGTCTCTTCTAGGAACACCGCTGTACCAGCACGCAGTCCTCACCTCCTTTTCCTCAGCCTGTAGGGAACACTGGGCCTAGCACCAGTTAGCATCGGCTTCCTACAGGATGCTAACAGCTGAAATCTTTTGTGTAAACAATGAAACCATGGTTACATGCGAGATCTCTTGACACACACAGGAGCAAAAAAGGAAAAACTCCACTGAAGACACAAACAATTTGGTCTCAATGGACAAGAATTGAGCCATAAAAAGTAATGACGGGCTCAAAATATGAAGAAAACTAAAAAGAAAAGAACAAAGAGGAACGAGGAGAGAGTGCACAACTTACCAGCTGCAGTTTTTACCGTGAAAATGCAGATTTTGGTTTTAAAGAGTAAGACTTAAGTTGCTCATTTTGGGCAAATTCAGCAATTAACCATCTTATTACAGAGGAAGAGAAGATATAGGTCATCTTCTCCCTGCTAATGTTTGTAAATGAACCCACATTTTGTAGAAAAAAAAAATCACCATTTTCTCATCTTTACCCAGAATGCACTCCTGCCAGCTGGGATGCGACAGAAAGACCAGACAAAGAAAGCCCCGACAGGAGCGTTTCAGAGAGACAACCTCATCGCCCATCTGGAGAAACAGGCCAAAGAGCACCCTGACAGAGAAGACCTGGTGCCTTACACGGGGGAAAAGAGAGGTCAGTGGATACAGCAAGTTCTTCAAGTCACAAAAAACTTTAAAGAGGGGGTATTCTGCTTACAGATACGTGTCCCAAATCTGCTCAAAACGTCAAAACAGCACAAAATCTGGACAAGAATTGTTGAAATGATGTGGTTATTGACCTCAAACACAGAAGTTTGCTCATAGCTCCGCCTACCTGACAGACCCCCAGAGGACAGGCCAGTCAGAGGGTAGAGGGTTTATGGAGCAGGGAGCCTTAAAGAGACAGTAGGGACAGAGTGAGGAAAAATATGTGTTTTCTGAGCTGTCTAAAGCCTGTAGGAAGTTTTTTTAGTCAGTTTCAATTCTTTCTTTTTTTTTAAAGAGGGGGTATTCAGCTTTCCCAAATTTCAAACTTGGGTATAAAGTAAGAAGGATAAATGCTTATACTAAAACTGAATCTGTTGGAAACATCATCGTAGCACCAGATTTTGACGAGATCAAGTCAAGACAAAGTTTGCTGGAGGGTGGACCTCAAACACCAAGTTCAACCCTTAGCCCCGCCTACCTGACAGACCTCTAGAGGACTGGCCAATCAGAGGGAAGAGGGTTTATAAAGCGATGACTTACAGAGACAGAGGGGACAGAGTGAGGGAAAAAAGTTTTTTTTTGCTGTCTAAAATCTGTAGGAAGTTTTTTTAGTTAGTTTCTCTTTTTCTTCTTTTTTTTTTTTTTTTTTTTTTAAAGAGGGGGTATTCAGCTACATGTTCATGTGTTGTCGAAATCCCTGAATCTGCTTTAAACATCATAGTAGCACCAGATTTTGGGGATAAGTTGACAAGATTCCAATTAGATCTACTCAAGACAAGCTTGTTGGAGGGGTGGACCTTAATCACCAAGTTCAGCCCTTGGCTCCACCCCCCTGACAGACCTCCAGAGGGCTGGCCAATCAGAGGAAAGGGTTTTTGGAAGCAGGAAGCCTTAAAGAGACAGCAGCTAAAACACCCTCAATCAATCTTTATTCAATATTGCCAAATCATAACAAACCTTATCTTAGGACACTTTCCAAAACTGTTAGCAGTAGACCTGTTAACGTTAATAAAATTTCATCAAGACAAGATAACAGTTTGTATGTTGATGTAATTCAAAGTTTTGCTGTCACAGAATGAAAAGTCTTAAAGATATGATGTAACCCTTTACAGATAAAATCACATGGACGTTTTGAAACTCGTTATGTCCGGCGTGTGTGCGTCTATTTCTGGCTGCCTGAGTTTGGCGCAGCCTGTTGGTGATCTTTATTGTGGTGTGTGTTAAATGCTGCCTGAGGGAGCTCAGATTAGTAACAATACACCTCTGGCTAATGCTGTGGAGTAATCAAATAGCATTGCGTTCATATCCTGGAGTGCTACTCGCTAACGTTGGGCATGTATGCTAACTGTTAACTGTAGATTCAGACCTTTGACTCAGTCAGAGCAGAAAGCAGGTTAGCCACGCTCTGAACACTGTGCGGTGAAACAGCAGGACATCTGGGCTCAGGAGAGGACAACGCTCAGGGTGATATATCACCACCACGCTGCCAGCAGCTCCTGTTTATACCAGGGGTCAAAAAATGTCTGGCTGAAACTTGAGGAGCTGATCGTACACACACTTCTCCACACACACACACACACACACACACACACACAGGGCCTATTAGTGAAGTTATAAATCTCTGGGTCTTTACAGTCAGTCAGACACGGTGACGACAGCTTGTGGTCAGGTGTGACGTGATGAAAGGTCCTCACCTCAGACGGATCAGCTGTTATATAACGAAGCTGGTTGGAGATCTCGCTGTGATGGCTCACCTTACATGACATTTATGAGAAAGACACAAACCACTTCAGGCTACACGGTAAATTTTATTTCTTCTGCTTGATTGAGTAAATATTTATGTTATCTTTAAGGTCAGAAGTCCTCACGGTGATCTATCTGCTATGGCTCGTTGACACGATTTATGACCAGCTACCATTAAAGAAGGGGTATTGTGCCTTTTTTGGCTCTATTTTGTCCCTCTGGTGCCCCCCGTAGTTTCTTTTTGTGGTTTATAACTCATAGAAATGAACATTTTTCTCTCACAAGTGTTTTAGAAAACCCTTATTTCAGCCTCTCTCTGAAAGCTGCTGTCTCTTTAAGGCTCCCCGCAACACAAACCCCCTTCCCTCTGATTGGTTAGCCCAGGGGTCTGCAACTTTTACTTTCACAAGAGCCATTTTGCCTCAGCTCACCTTAATTAAAGCCATTATGGAGCCACAAAATTTACTTTATCTTCACAATAAAAACTATAAAGAGGATAAAATTCTATGCATAGTTAAAATCTATTAAAAAATGAACAAAACAAGGACTTATTTTGCAATTTATGAAACTGTACATGTTATGTATTATTCTTTAATTTGACTTTTTTTTTAAATTGCAAAATTACAAAAAATTGCAAAATTACAAAAAATGATTTTCAAAAATTGCAAAAAAAAATTGAGATTTCCTAGAATTTGCTTAAATACCAAAAATTCACACATTTTTGAAATAGAGAAAATTGCAAATAATAAAAATTAACAAAAAAAAAAACATTTTTCATAAATTTAAAAAATTAACATTTTTTTTAAATATCACAAATGCACAAATTTTTTTAAATTGAAAAAAATAGCATAAAAGATAAAGAATTACAAAAACACAAAAAAGAAATTCCAAAACTTTCCCCAAAAATTGCACAACATTTTTAAAATAGAAAAATTGGCTAAAATATCACAAATGCACAAATTTTGAAACTGAAAAAAATAGCAACAAAAAAAAAATTGCAAAAAAATTTGAAATCAAAACTATTGCAAAAAAAAAAAAAAAAATACTACATAATAGAATTTTAAAAACTTTCCAAAAAACTGCACAAAACTTTGAAATTTGAAAAATGTGGGTTTTTTTGAGTCTCCACTTGGTAAAAAATATTCAACAATTCTGAAATGTCCCTTTTTTGCAAAATAATTAAGATTTCAAAAAAGGTTTATGTTTGAAAAAAAAGTTTTGAATTCTTACTTGAATTTGATAACATATACTGACATGACTGCTCAACTCTTGATTTTTTGTAGTTTGCTTTTGTCTTACCACATGAAGATCCTGTGCTATCTTTGGATACAGTCATGCATTTTTAAAACAGCCTGTTTTGAGCCGTTAACAGACAGCTTCAGGGATCCACCAGCGGTCAGCCATTTGTTTCAAACCTCTTTATTTACATATTTTAGGCAAAGCTTGGGTACCGAAAAAGATTGTGGACCCCATCATGGAGAATGTGACTCTGGAGCCGGAGCTGGAGGAGGCCCTGGCCAGTGCCACTGATGCTGAGCTGTGTGATATCGCAGGTAACTGCTCCCACCCAGGTTTTCTCTGTTTCTATTTCTGTCAGTGTTATCTCATTTCAGCAGATTTCACATGTTGACACAAGTTTAACTGACTTTCATAACCTGAATCTGACTCTATCCTGTCTGATCATCCTTCAGTCTCCACTTAACCATTAAAATCATCATTTCTGCTACATCCTTCCATTCATTTAATTCATTCACTCCTCCTCAATCTTAATCTTCTCCATTTCCTCCAGAGCTCCTCCCATCTTCCCTCCACTCTTTCCCTCCATCCCTCCATCTCCTTCCTCCTCCACTCCTGCTGGATATCTGTGTTTGCTAGCTGAACTCCATCCAGGGTATCTGCTCCCATAAACTGCATGTAGTGACACTCGTTCTCTGTCATGTTTGTACAGCAACTCGTTACATTCAGCAAAACGTCCAAATGGTTCGATCACAGGGGTTTAACTGTACAATATGTGGAAATAGCATTACAAATTGTTATTAGCAAAAATACCGCATGTGCTTTAATTTTTCATATTTGCATCAAAAAGTGACGATTATGGAGACACTGAGATTTCATCAGCTCAAAACAGTCCCTGTGAACATCTGTTTTTTTTTTTCATTCTCATTATTTAGGAAAACAATTCTAAGTGTCTCATGATTTACACTCACCGGCCATTTTATCAGGTCCACCTTGCTAGTTCCTGGTTGGACCCCCTTTTTCCTTCAGACCCGCTTTAATCCTTGGTGTCATAGATCCAACAAGGTCCTGGAAACCTTCCTCAGAGAGTTTGGTCCATATTGACATGATAGCATCACACAGTTGCTGCAGATTTGTGGTCTGAACATCCATGATGAGAATCTCCCGTTCCACCACATCCCAAAGGTGCTCTATTGGATTGAGATCTGGGGACTGTGGAGGACATTTGAGTACAGGGAACTCATTGTCATGTTGAAGAAAGCAGTCTGAGATGATTCCAGCTTTATGACATGGAGCGTTATCCTGCTGGAAGTAGCCATCAGAAGATGGGTACACTGTGCTCATAAAGGGATGGACATGGTCAGCAACAATACTCACGTAGGCTGGGGACTTTAAACCATGCTCAGTTGGTACTAAGGGGCCCAAAGTGAGCCAAGAAAATCTCCCCCACACCATTACACCAGCAGCAGCAGCCTGAACCCTTGATACAAGGCAGGATGGATCCATGCTTTCATGTAGTTGAGGCCAAATTCTGACCCTACCATCTGAATGTGGAGCAGAAATCCAGACTCATCAGACCAGGCAACGTTTCTCCAATCTTCTATTGTCCAGTTTTGGTGTTGCTGTGTGAATTGTAGCCTCAGTTTCCTGTTCTTAGCTGACAGGAGGGTCACCCGGTGTGGTCTTCTGCTGCTGTAGCCCATCTGCCTCAAGGTTGGACGTGTTGTGTGTTCAGAGATGCTCTTCTGCAGACCTCGGTTGTAACCAGTGGTTATTTGCGTTACTGTTGCCTTTCTATCAGCTCCAACCAGTCTGTCCATTCTCCTCTGACCTCTGGCATCAACAAGGCATTTTGTCCCACAGAACTGCTGCTCACTGGATATTTTCTCTGTTTGGGACCATTCTCTGTAAACCCTAGAGATGGTTGTGGGTTAAAATCCCAGTAGATCAGCAGTTTCTGAAATACTCAGACCAACAACCATGCCACGTTCAAAGTCCCTTAAATCACCTTTCTCCTCCATTCTGATGCTTAAAACTGCAGCAGATCCTCTTCACCATGTCTACATGAATAAATGCACTGAGTTGCTGCCATGTGATTGGCTGATTAGAAATTTGGACAGGTGTGCCTGATAAAGTGGCCAGTGAGTGTATATGATATGATATCCCTGATTCCCCTCCAAAAATGTCTTGTTTCATCATATTAAAGACAAAAAAAGCCTGAATTGCTCTTCAGGCGTGAAGAAATCTCAAAAATATTTACCAGTTTAGATTCTTGTATCTAGACACTATTCTTACACGTGCAACTTGACTTTGACAATAAGGGCCTGTGTCCACTGGCAACATTTCAGCACTGTTTTGTATTAACACTTACATTCAGCTTTACTTTGCCATTTTAGTTTACAAAGTGATGTTTTTTTGTGCACAATAATATAATTAATGTAAGTGTAAAAAATGTCAATAGATGCTCAGACCCAAGTTTTTATTTTATTTTATTTTATTAAATATTTTTTTCTTTACTTTGGCTTTTTTGGCTTAGTGTGTGTGTGTGTTTCTAGTGTTTTTGCAGTTATCCTTTAAAGGAACATCAAAGAGCTGCACTTCTTAACACTTCAGCACAGATTTTGCGTAAAGCCAAAATCTTGCTGCGTGCAGTGGACACAGGCCCTTAGTGTGTGCTCTGAAAGTAAATTGGCAGTATTGGCCTTCTGCCTTTAACATTACATTGCAAAAGCTGGAATCCAAGCAAATGTTTCATAATATTTCTAGTACGTATGAATCATCAGACTTAATTTGAGCCATATTCACTTGACAGGTCTAGAAAAATGTCTTGTTTCAATAAGTGAAAGGACAAAAGTGATGCCTGAATTACTTTAAGAGAGTAAACAATTTTAATTTTACGTACTTAATGTTCCATTTCGATTCTTTTCTGGCTCCAAAATTAAACTTAAATGTACCTGTCAGACAAAATGCTGTCAACACTGCAGCTTAATGTGTAATAAACCAAGAGCTGCTGCTGCTGTGGATCCTGATGAAAACACGAGCGATCTGATTCAGGATCAGCTCTTCAGTCGTCATGGGTAGCATGCCGTTCCTCTTTTAAGAGCAGCTTGTGTTCCTTGACTGTTTATGTCTTTGCAAACTGCTCCGTTCTCATGCTCTCCATCTTTCTGACAAACAGATGAGGTGATAATCCTCTCTGAATCATTTCGTTTATACGGCCTCCTTAAAGTAGCTGCTCAGTTTAGAAACTTATCCGAGCTCCTCTGCTGCTGGGACGTGAGGAGATTTATTCAGCTTCTTTTCTCAGGATGAAACCTGAAGGTGGAGATTTAGAGCTGCTTTGTTCTTCTTTTGGTTTGATCTGCTTGTTGCAAGGAGTTTGATCTGTTTGTTTGAGCATGTTGGTCCATTCCTCTGTTTCTCTCCATCCTCACGCCGTCTTCTCGCTGTTTTCCAGCCATCCTGGGCATGCACACCCTGATGAGTAACCAGCAGTACTACGAAGCCCTGGCCAGCAGCACCATAGTCAACAAGCAAGGCCTGAACAGTACGCACACTCTCCTGCACATGCACCCAAACTTATGTAACTGAGTCTTTTATCTGCCAGCTGAAGGTTTGGGGTTGATTTCAAGAAGTCGGCTCGATTATCAGTGAAGAAAGCCCATCACTCAGCTCGTCCAAAGCAAACACCACCTCATCCTGGAAACATGCAGGGATCTGGACTGTGATCAAGTGTAATGATCTCATTTCTGCAGAATGATGTTTGATTTTACCAAAGATGATGAACTCACAGTCGTTTTACACCGTGTGCATGCAGAAAACATAAAAACACACACACACAGTGTCCTATAGCTCCTCCAGAGACAACACACAGATGCATCCTCTCGTTTCTTCATTTTCACACATTTTCACTGCTCAGTCAATCCATGTGCATAATTAAAACAGAGGATCAGGACAACAGTGTCATTTGTTTTTAATCCAGCGACATTAAGACTTTAATCTTGTAACATTACGACTCTTTTCTTTTGCGATAACAACTTTAATCTGAACACATTTCAACTTAGATATCAAAACATTAAGATTATGATCTCTTACCAATTTTAATTAAATGTCATAAAATTATAACCCAGATCTTCTAAGAGTTAAACTTCTAACAATATGACTTCATCTTGTAACATTATGACCTAAATCGTGTAACACTGAAACAAATCCTGTAATGTTACGGCTTTATTCGCAAAAGACTGAGACTACAATCTTCCAACAGTACAACTAGGGCTGTCATTTTAACACGTTAATTAGATTAATTAATTACACCGCAAATTAACGCGTTGTAAAAATTAACGCAGATTAATCTGGATCCCAAACCTGCGGGGCGTTCAAAGACGCACTTATTTTCAAATGTCTGGCATTTACAAACCGTTTGTCCTACTTAGAAAAAGTGGTGTTCCCGTCAGATTTTCAAATTTCCGACAGTCCCTGAATGTATCACACGTGAACTCAGCAACATTCTTTAAACGGAGGGAGGGAAGCGAGACTGTTTGTGACTGCCGTCCACATCTCGTTTATTTACACGTCCTTTTTGAAAATCTGCAGAAAATCAACCGTTTGCTCAATTCTGTAAAAAACAGATAATTCTACACTCTTTATTGCATCAAACAAGCCCTGAATGATCTTTATTTGTCCTGTATTAAAATCTAAAGAATTCTTTGAAAATTTGCTTCCATCTTCCTGGTGTCATGTTTCAGCTTGGGGCTGCTCTGCACCAATCAGCAACAGTTTGTGTGTTCAGAGCTTGTTAAACTGAGAATACTTCACTTTTCTTTGATCCAAGACTTGAATAAAGTGTTTGTACATAGTTCCTCACAGTTTTTAGCCTTTAGCCCTGGTTCTCCTGACCTCATAGAAGTATAGGAGTTCATATTGCAGTGAAAATTGAGTCCACATCGAGTAAAAATGTGAACAGAAGCAAAAACCGTCCTAAAAATCAAATCAGCTTATCTTAGGTGCACTTTACATTTGCAGGCAAATCTCAAAGTGCACGGAAGGAAAGATAAAAACAATAAAAACATCAATTAAGACAATAAAAACAGTAAAAACATTTTTAAAAACAGTAAAAACATTAATCAAGACAATAAAAACAGTAAAAACATAAAAAAACAGTAAAAACATTGATCACGACAATAAAAACAGTAAAAACATTAAAAACATTAAAAAAACAGTAAAAACATTAATTAAGACAATAAAAACAGTAAAAACATTAATCAAGACAATAAAAACAGTAAAAACATAAAAAAAACAGTAAAAACATTGATCAAGACAATAAAAACAGTAAAAACATAAAAAAAACAGTAAAAACATTAATCAAGACAATAAAAACAGTAAAAACATAAAAAAACAGTAAAAACATTAATCAAGACAATAAAAACAGTAAAAACATAAAAAAAACAGTAAAAACATTGATCACGACAATAAAAACAGTTAAAACATTAAAAACATTAAAAAAACAGTAAAAACATTAATTAAGACAATAAAAACAGTAAAAACATTAATCAAGACAATAAAAACAGTAAAAACATAAAAAAACAGTAAAAACATTGATCAAGACAATAAAAACAGTAAAAACATAAAAAAAACAGTAAAAACATTAATCAAGACAATAAAAACAGTAAAAACATAAAAAAACAGTAAAAACATTGATCACGACAATAAAAACAGTAAAAACATTAAAAACATTAAAAAAAACAGTAAAAACATTAATTAAGACAATAAAAACATTAAAAACATTAAAAAACAGTAAAAACATTAATTAAGACAATTAAAACAGTAAAAACATTAATTAAGGCAATAAAAACAGTAAAAACATTAAAAAACAGTAAAACCATTAATTAAGACAATAAAAACAGTAAAAACATTAATTAAGACAATTAAAACAGTAAAAACATTAAAAAAAAACAATAAAAACATTAAGACAATAAAAACAGTAAAAACATTAAAAAAACAGTAAAAACATTAATTAAGACAATATAAACAGTAAAAACATTTTAAAAAAAACAGTAAAAACAGTAATTAAGAAAATAAAAACAGTAAAAACATTTAAAAAAACAGTCAGCAATAATTGTAAAACAACAAAAATTAATCAGGAAAGGCATGCTAGTTTTTCCCAACTAAAGTCTGCATTCAGCAAAAATATTAGAAGGCAAGGACTCAAAGCCCCTGAAAGATAAATAGAAAACTAACAAACAAAATAGAAACAAACAAAAAAAATACACATTTTAAGCTTGAAAGCAAAACAAATAAATAACAATTTTAATTAAAAAACAATACTTGTAAAAATTTTGGATTTAAACAAATCAAATAAATTCTTATGTCTCCCTGTGACCCTCCAAATCAAACAAGACCATCAGCGGAAAGATGTTTTATTTTATCAACATAAATGGTGGCACATCCCAACCACAGTCTGCATGGAGCAAAAGAATTAGAGGGCAAGGACTCCAGGCTCCTTAAAGATTAATAAATAACAAACAAGGGGAAAAAAATAGTTTAATTTAAAAATAAAAAGGCAAATAAATGATAATTATAATATATATTTTTTTTATTTAAAAAAAAACCCTGAATTTAATTCTTGTGTCTCCCTGTGACCCTACAAAGCAAACAAGTTTTTTTAATTAGAGATTAATTATTTTATTTAGACTTCTGTAGACCTGCTGAGGGTCAACACACAAAAACTGACAGTTAACCCCGTAAACAGACGTCTGATAGATTGAACAGGATGAAAATTCACCATTAGTGATGAATTAAACTTTCATAAAGCAGCAGGGTGGGTGGTTTTTGGTCAGCTAACACTGCTCTACATCAAGAAGCTTTTTGATCGACAGTCTGATTGTGTTTAAGGTGTGATCCAGTGCACCCAGTATAAACCAGTCCCTGATGAAGAGCCCAACGCCACTGATGTTGAAGAGACGCTGCAGAGGATGAAGAGGAACGACCCCGACCTAATCGAGGTCAACCTCAACAACATCAAAGTGAGTGTTTGGGTTGTTTTTTTAATGTGTGTGGTTTTCCACAAAGGTTAGGCTCCTGAAAATCTGTACTTGTGTTTTTCTTGATCCAGAACATCCCCATCAAGACCCTGAAGGAGTACGCTGAGGCTCTGATCACAAACACCGTGGTGGAGAGGTTTAGCATCGTCGGAACCAGGAGCAACGACCCCGTAGCTTTCGTGAGTCACCTCACAGCAGAGTCATTTCACTCGTTTAGGGTTTATTTTTATTTTATTTTATTTTATTTTTTCCTCAGGCTCTGGCAGAGATGCTGAAGGTGAACACGACGCTGAAGAGTCTGAACGTCGAGTCTAACTTCATCACGGGAACAGGGATCCTGTCCCTCATAGAGTCTCTGCAGAGTAACACGACGCTACAGGAGCTCAAGATAGACAACCAGGTACCAGCTCACACACACACACACACACACACACCATTCATTGAGTGTGCCGGTTCATCTGTGAGTCACTGTGAACTCAGTTTATCACATGAATGACTCAAACGGCGTGACTCATTCAGCATCAGCATCATCCACGCTCAGCGACAATACAGTTCATAAACGTCCCGTTTGTGAGCAGATACTTTTTGAAAGGCAGAAAAAAATATCTTGTGTATAAAGTATGGAGGCCCTAAAAGGTCAGGTTTGAATACATTTCATTTCTCTTGACACATCTTGACTCAATTTCCTCGTTATCTTGAGAAAACAAAATTAGTGTTCTTAGTATGATGAGATAATTTAACTCATTACCCCAGGAAAACATGGCTGGTTTCCTGAGAAAACAAGATCATTTTCTTGTGATCTAGAAAAATAAATCTGCATTCTATTCCTATGTTGCTCTCTGGTTTTCATAAGCACAAAGAAAATATCAGGAAAGCGACTTGGCACGCCGTCTTCTGGCTAATGTTAGCAACCCATGTTCGGATTTGATTTTTAGATCGACAGAAAATTATATTTTTAACTTAAAAACTAAATAAAAACAAAAAATTCTAAAAAACATGATATATAGCCGGATTAAAAAATGTTTATAAAACTAGATTAGTTATCATAATATGCTGTTTTTAAAGCTAACCAGATAATAAGACAATAAACTTATTTTGATAAAACATGAGAAATTGAATTGAATTAAATCTGACCTTTTAGGGCTTCCATAAAGTTGGACCCCAGGATGATCTTGTTTGTTTTTGGTGTTTCAAAAAAATAATAAATAATTGTTTGAAACAGCTTCAAATGAAATTAAATAAAGCTTTGATGAACTTATGAGAAGCTGTGTACGATGTTCTGGAAATAAGTAAAAACATGTTTTTTTTAAGATAACAAGATGAACAATACCATTTACAAATAAATAAATAAATAAATAAAAATAATTAAGAAATAAGGATTGTTTTCTCGATATGTTTTAAAGCTTTCTCGATAACAAGAATTTTTTTTTTATCATAATAAAAATGAGAAATTGGATTGAATAATCCTGACTTTTTAGGGCTTTCATAAAGTTGGACCCCTGGATGATCTTGTTTTTTTTTATGTGTGCTTTTTTTTCCTTTAAGAAATATTATATTGTATTAAACAACTTCATATTAAATCAAATAAAGCATTGATAAACTCACGAGGTCCTGAAATATTGAATCCAAAAGATAAAAACAACATTTTCACTGGGACACTGTATGACGTTCTGGAAACAAGAAAAACATGTTTTTCTAAGACAACAAGATGAACAATCCTATTTAAAAGAAAAAAAAGAAAGAAAAAAGACTTGTTTTTTGTATTAAAGTTTTCTAGATAACAAAAAATAAACTTGTTACCTATAGATAACTGGAGAATACAATTGTTTAATCATGACCACTTAGGGCTTCCGTACAGTTGGACTTCATCTTTTTGTTTTGTTTGTTTTTTTTTTTTCTCCTTATTCTGGTGTTTTTAAATAATAATGATTAAAATTAAAAAAATGTAAAACTCAAAGTGAACTTAAATGTAGAACTGATGAACTTACGAGGTTTGAATATTTTTTAATCCAAAGATAAGAACAACATCATCACTGGGATACGTACCTTTGATGACACTTTCCCAGACAATATACCTCTGTCATTTTCTGACGGAAGATCATGTGAATATTTAAGAGTTAGTTTTAGTTAGTTAGTTAGTTAGTTAGTTAGTTAGTTAGTTAGTTAGTTAGTTAGTTAGTTAGTTCAGGAGTTCCCATTAGCTTCTGGTCAGGGACTAACAGACTATGTTATACAATATGTAAAGAAATGTCAATTTTAAGAATATTTTTCTAACTTTTATTAACTTTTCAATAACTATTACATTTCTTTAGAATAGTAAATTATTAACAAACCAAAGACAGACTCACACAAGTAGGCTGTTGCAAAAAAAGACAAAGCATATCATGGCTCTGTCAGCCAAGATGAGACACAGTTTTCTTACATGTAGTCAGTGGTTAGACAGGTGAAGAGCCTCAAAGTTCAGTTTAGTTTTTTAGACAGCTTAATAATAGGCGCAAACCGCCAGGTTGACACAGATCATTTTGTTCAGTTCAGTTTATTTCGGACAAAGAAAACAGTTAAAAACAAAAACAGTCAATTTAAGGGTACATCATACCACCGCTCTCAGAAATACTATATAAAGCATTCAACATGTCCAAAAAGGAGTGGGAAGAAGCAAAAACTTTTCATGTCCTACCTCCACTTACTCTCCCTCTATATTAACCAAAATATGTTACGTACTCCAAACCCTCCCTCACTCATCCACCCGTCCACTCATCCGCAGGTGCTGACTGGTTTTTAGCTGTTCCACTTCCAAAACAAATCACATTCATTAGCACATATACCAGGCCATTCACTAAAGGGTTAATCGACAGCCTTTAAAAATGACTTGACTCCATTTTCATAATTCTGTACCTTTCAAGAATAGCTTTTCTGTAAGTTGACTTTAGTTAATGGACGTTTTTACTCATTTTTGTTTGTTCATCCAGACCATTCCACAATTTCACCCCACAGACAGAAATGCACAGACTTCTGAGGGTAGTGCGAATTACAGGTGCATCGTCAGTCATGACATCATCATGCCAAAGTTGCAGCTGTCATAGGGGGTGTGGTTAGGAAACTTGACAATCTGATGGTTATGGCTCTTTACCTGTTGTATGTTCAGGACAAATGGTTATAAAAATTAAAAATAAAACACTAAGATAAAATACAGAAATAAAAAATATATAAATAAAAATAATTAGATCCTGTTTTTCTCTTCCCTCAAATTTTCTGAGGCTCCCCTGGTGGCCCCCACTTAAAAACCACCAAGTTAGTTAGACTTTATTTAATTCTTTCAAAAAGATCATAAAAAAACATTTAATATGAAAAAAATAAATCTGAAATGTGAATCACAAGAAGCAATAAGAGGAAAAGAATCTTATCGTGCCTGTTCTCTCATAATATATTAATTAACCAACCACGTAATTTCAAATTAAAGGAAAGAAATTAAAGGACTAGAGAAAAATGTATTGTTTTTTTTTTTTTTTTCTTCTTTTGTCAGACTAAATCAATTTAGTTTTCCTGGTACTTTGCCCATTAATCTAGTTTAATAATTATTTCTACCATGAAATATATTAAATTTACATTACTGTAATACACACTCCTTCAATTATACTATAAAAACTGAAATCTGAGCAAGTGTTTGCGTCATTTATTTATTTATTTATTTATTTTTTTAGAAAAGTTGCCTTATTAGACTTAAAATGGGACCCGTTCCTCCTTACATGTCCAAAAAATGTTTTATTTTCAGTCATTAAGACAAAAATGACGTCTGAATTGCTCAAAAAGAGTGGAAAAATCTTCAAATGTGGTAAAAAAAAAAATCATTTGCCTTACCCCGCTGGCATTTTTTTAAATATCAATTCAGGTGTCTGTTATTTCAAAAAAAAATATCTTGAAATAAGACAAACACTTGCTTAGATTTCAGTCGTGCAGTTTTCAGTTTGGCCACTTTGCTGTTGACCTGGCGTCTGCATCTCCTCGTCTCGTCTCGTCATCTTTATAAATTTATGGTTTCTCTCAGAGTCAGCCTCTGGGAAACAAAGTGGAGATGGAGATCGCCAGCATGCTGGAGAAAAACACCACGCTGCTGAAGTTTGGATACCATTTCACCCAGCAGGGCCCCCGTCTGCGAGGCTCCAACGCCATGATGAACAACAACGACCTGGGTGGGTCACACACACTGGAAACACTGAACACACACTCAAACTCAAAGACACATCCGCGTCTGAAAACTCGAGCTTTAGTGATGTGCATTAGTGCTGACACATTATCTTCACTTTAGCTTCTCGAGTTCTGCTTTTATCCAGTGATTTCACCGCACAGTAACTCAGGAGAGCAGCCAGCAGGCTTAGCCAATCAAAACAGACGCTTTTTAAGTCATGACATCAGCACCGGGAAAAGAGTCCAGCCCGGGACAGAGAGGGGAAGAAAAGACAGTCTGACAGCAGAAATACTCTCTGGTGATTCATGTTGTGTGTGTGTGTGTGTGTGTGTGTGTGTGTGTGTGTGTGTGTGTGTGTGTGCCATGCTGTTGTCTTAACGTTCTCCTCCCCCTGTCGTCTCCAAGCCCGGGCAGTCAGGTCAGAATCAGACGGCTCCTTCACCCTCACTCTGTCCGTGCCGGAGCTGGAGAGAGCCTTCGGGAAAAAGTTCAAGTCCAAGACCAAGTAAAAGAAACGTGAACAGAGCTCTGAGTCTCGCTTCTCTTCTGCTGGAGCGCCTGAAAGCTCTGCCGCCATCTGTCGCTCAGACACTTTCCTCTTTCTCCACGTTTGATAAAGTTTCCCTTCCTTCTCATCCTAGATCTTCTTCTCTACGGCATTTTCCCTTTTTTTCTGTCTGGATTTCCTCGAATCAAGTTTTCCATCTCCTTTCTGATCTACTGTTCCTTTCTCCTCAGTCCTCTCTCCTCTCTCCTGCTTTGACTTCTTGATGAGACCAGACTTATTTCTTACTTCCTGTTTCCTCGAGGGTTCATTAGCTGATTTATCCTCCAATATTCTACTAAAGAGAGGAGGGAGATCTGAGCTCCAAACATCGTCAGATCATCTCTTCCTGAGCTGATAGTTTAAGTCTAACCAACAGGAGAGCATTAACGTGAGAACAACGCACACTAAGGTTGAAGTTTCTGAATGTCTGAGCTTCCCACTTGTTTTCATTTTGCACTTTGTAGACGCTCCCTACATCAAGAATGAGGTGTCCGGATTGCAGGGCAGCTTGTTCAGATTGTAGCTCACACTTGAGCTAACTGTGGTTGGAAAGAGGTGTTAGATTTTTAAAATCCATGTTTCTCTGAGCAGTGACTGACCTCAGGGACCAACCTGTGAAAGGATTTGTTGTGATTTAATCTTCTCTTCCTCTGCGTTCGTTCACCTGACCGCTCTGTAACACAGCAAAACTGATCATGATGATCATGTTCAAACTAGATTCTCCTGACAAGTAGAAAAAAAACTTTAATTATGTGATCTTACAAGCTAAAAATGACATCAGAATTAGAATGGACAAAACAACCAAAACAGTGTAGTGTTTAAGTTTCTTGAATTTATACAATTTCCATTTTTCAACAAACGAGACACGTCACTTCTTCTTACCATATTTTCCGCACCACAAGGCGCTTCTGAGTATAAGGCGCACCTTCGATGACTGGCCTGTTTGAAAACTGTTTTCATATAAAGGGCACACCGCATAATAAGGCGCATAGAGTAGAAGCTATAGTAGTGGCTGGGGTTGCGTTATGCATCCACTAGATGGAGCTGTGCTAAAGGGAATGGCAACAAAACAGTCAATAAATCAGTCAAACTCAGGCTACATCCACACGGAGCCAAACATTTTCCTATCCAACTGTTTTCTGTGCCGTTTTCAAAAAAAGTGCGCTGTAAAGACGAAGGTTTCTGCCGTCCACAAAAGACGTTTCCAGAGATCAGTTCAAATGTCAGACCTTTGGGGGGCGCTGTATTGCTCTAACAATAAACAAGAGAAGAAGCCCGGGCCAGCCTGTGAGCTAACGTTAGCACTTAGCAGAATTCCTCTTTACAGGTTCTTACCGCTGTTACTTCGTCAACTACTACAGTAGCCATGATTAATCAATATCTATCCATATATCAGGCACATCGGATTATAAGATGAGAAAACTGAAGGCTTTTAGAGCTTTTCAGAGTTTTTTTTTCTCATTACAAGCAACCACACCATGACATTTGTCTTTGAATTTATTAGAACAGACATTTTTATAGACTTTTCAGGCAAATGAGACTTTAATAAGGTCCATTACGACCTTTTTTTTTTTTTTTCTAGATATTAGACAAAAACACTTTCTTAGTTTTGAGTTTTTGTCGTGCAGTGGACAGTAAACCTCAGCCAATCAGCTGCCGCCACACTCATGAAATGAGATTGAAATGACAAAGTCTCCATGGTAACACCACTCCCGCTGATGAAGTTTGGCAGAGAGCAGAGAGATCTGTGTTTTTCTCCGCTGAAAACCATTTCTGTGATTAATTTAGTAGTGATGGTGGACACTGGAGCCTAACTGTCCGATAGGAAAAGGACAGAAGAGAAGAAGAAAGAGAAACAGGAGAGAGATAGAGCACGAGCTAAAGGCTAAAAGTGCTAAACTGTTTGTGCTAATGTTGCCTCCAACCCACAGTCAGCAGTTATTCTGCAGTGGTCTGTTCAAACTTGAGAGTCTATCAATAAAATGAAGAGTGAGGTTACGTTAGCTCTGATTGGTAGATTTCCTGTAGCGCTACTTATCTGTGCTGATAAATACCTTACCTCAGCGCGTTGTATCCAGTAAAAAGTTGTCTTGAACAAATCAAATTTGTTTCAATCCAATCTCCATTAAATTAATCTCGCTAAAAGTAATTTAAGACAGCGTACAGAAACTCCAGGCCACAAGGTGGCGAGGAAGTGCAATCATTACAGATCCTCGTCGTAACATCTCAAAGTAAAAGTAATTAGTAACTTTCAACCCTATGTTTGTGTTTTTCCACTGTCTTGAGCTTTTTTTTTAACAGTCGAAGTCCATCAGTTTAAAATGTCTTTCTGGCAGCAGTTACACCGACTTGTAGACTTAGCGTTAGAAAAATATCTGAAGGTGAAATGGTCTGAGAATCCAGCTCTGATTTGTCTAAAAAGCTGCTGTCAGGCTCATGTGGAAGAAAAAGTGTCACGACTTTCCTTCTTTCCTCATTTATCAGAGTTTCTGCCAGTTGCTTTCTCCGCTTTGCTCCTTTTGCTCAACTTTAGCTCAAACTTTTGATAATGATGATGATGATGATGATGATGATTATTTGATAACTGTCTTCTCTTCTTTTTCCGTCTGTCTCCTCCTCCAGTAAGAAAGAGAAGGCTTGAGGGAGGACCCATCTTCCCCAAGTGTCGGACGAATGTGTAGAAACCAAAGCTACTCTCATCCCTCCGCTCCCCTCCGTCTCCTGCCGTCTTTACAAACCACACTCCTTGTGCCGGACTCCCCAGAAGCTCCTGAACGCCTCGTCAGGTTGATTTGTTTTGTTTCGTAGGTGATCAATGAACTGTTCCAACTTTCAAGCCCCCCCCCCCTTGTCTAAAATAAGACTTTCTAAATCTTCAGCTTGTGAAAGACGGCAGGGAGCTTAAATCAATCTCTGTTTCTATTTAGGAGTTTAATGAATTCTACTGTTTAGTCAAAGAGTTGAGCTTCTTAGGGTTAAGGTTTTAAGTCTTTTTTTTACAGATGTACTCCAAAGCTGGTGTCCCAGACTGAGGGGCGTAGATCTCTCAGTTACAGAGTGATGGATTTGAAACTTGTGGCTTTATATTATCAGAAAATATTTATTTGTGACTGACGTGGGAAAGAGGTGGAAGTTGTTCAAACACTTCTTAACTTGGGTTGATTGTGCTGCATTGTGTCAAAACTTGGGTAAAGATATTTCTGAGAAGCTCACTCTAGATACTCTGCGACATTTAACAGAAGTCATGTGACACGTTTCTGCGCAGCATTCCTGCTAGCTGGGGATAGCAAGCGCAAGACTGAGTTTGTCACAGAATGTCAGTAAACATTATCTCACATATTACTCAGCTGCCAAACACACACAACTTTCACCAGGTCTGTTTATAAGGTGGTGGAGCAGAGACGGACCGGAGAAGGATCTGGTGGAATTGTGTTCCAATGATGTTCACAGCTTATCACAAAAAATAAATAAATAAATAAATAACAGATGATTTAATTGGTTCAAACATGAATCGTTTAGACCAGGGGTCTGCAACCTTTACTTTCATAAGAGCCATTTTTCCTCAGCTCACCTGGATTAAAGCCATTCTGGAGCAAAAAAACTATTTTTTCTTCACAATAAAAAAAGTGAATAAAATTCTTTAAACTGTTAAAATCTAGAAGCGATAAGTTAATTTTGAATTTATTAAATTGTCCATGTGAAGTCTTGTTCTTTAAATATAAATCAAATTAATAAATAAATAAAAATAATTCTTCATATATTATTTCTTTATAAATTCACAAAAAAAATATTTTTAAAAATGCCAAAGTTTCAATTGATTTCAAAAATTCAAACATTTCAAAAGAACAAAAAATGAATTTTCAAAAATTGCATAAAAAATGAAATCTGTAAAAAAAAAAAAGCTTAGACATCAAAATGCAAAAAAAAAGAAATAAAAAAAAGGAAAAAAAAAAACTGAAAAAATAATTTTCAAAACTTGCACAAAATTATAAAATTTCAGAAATTGGCAATTTCAAAAAAAAAAAAAAAAAAAAAGTTTCTGAAAATGTCAAACAATTCCTAAATTTTAAATTTTTGCTAAGAATTTTTTTTTTTACGTTAAGTTTGCAAAAATTTTAAAAAATTCAAAAGAACACTTGAATATGATAATATAAATTGATAATATCACTCAACTTTTATTTTTGTAGTTTGCTAATGTTTTAGCCACATATTAAGCCTGTATATTAATCCAGCATGTTGTCAGTTAACTGAATCCATGCACACAGAATTAAAATCAGTATTTTCTTCCAGATTAGTCTTTTTGTAGATGTAGTTATCTTCCCAGGGCTGTAAAACTTGTCATGTCTTTAATCATCAATACCCTCTGTGAGAAAAATAAAAATTCTTTATTTAATGAAAGTTTTTTTTTAAGCTACAAGGAGCCACTGCAAAGGAGTCAAAGAGCTGCAGGTTGTAGACCCCTGGTTTAGACAAAGTTCAAAGAAATATTTGTTGAAGTGGAACATCCATGATCAATCCAATGGCTTCAATGGCAACACAATAATCTCATCAGCCGACTAACAGTTAAAAATTGTTGACGTAATAGTGAATTTGGGGTTTCTGATCTTAATGCTACAATAACATTAAAAAAAAAGTCTCTTCTTTTCGTGGAAAGAACAATAAAGGATTAAAAATTGAAAAGACATGAGTTAACGGGTTAAAAGGAAAATTAGTTGAAAGGGTTTTCATAATTTGTGAAAATCCTTGAAAATCTGCCTGTTCACTGATCAAAATCCCCCCAAATAAAGAGCACAGGATCTTCATGAGATAAACACCAAGGTCTGCCCACAGCTCCACCTCCAACAGGCCTCCAGAGAGCTGGCCAATCAGAAACAAGGGGGTTTATGGAGCCCCCTCTTTAAGTCAAAAACAGAATTTCAAATTGATAATAACTTCGCCTGCTTTTGTGATTACTTCACTGTTGCTATGAGGTTTGGACCAATCAGGATCAAGTGTTTAAGGCAGCTGGGTAATAATGTTGTACAGAAACCACCTTCAGTCCAAATATGGAATCAGCCACGTCATGATAACCAAAGGTACTCGTTAACGCTTGCATGGACTTCTGTCAACCTTTCAACCAGGTCTGCCTTAATGACTGTTTATTATTATTTACTGGAGCTTAACTGTGTGAGTTAACGTTAAGTGGGCTGGTACTGTTCATAAAAGCTTTATATTAAGTGCCTCAACCTGAGTTTGCAGTAGGGAGTAGACGGTAGACGTCATTGTTAGCAGACTGTACGCTATAATCTTCAACGCTTGATGCAGAAACAGGGTCTAAACCAACCTCTGATGCCACTAATGTTGATTCTCTGAGAGCTCACCATGGGAATTATGTTCAAAACATGTCTGTTACATGTTTACATCCTTGTTACCACACGCTGGTAATGTTAACACTGCTGTATATTTTGTAGCACTTCATTTCAAATCGACGACACGATTAAAGGAAAGGTTAGCTGCAGAAGCCAAAAGGTGAACTAAGCTCCCAGGTGCAGGATCAGAGGTAAACTAACCCCTGTTGTTCCACCAGGTCTCCTCAAAGTGTCCGTTACCGACGCTCAGTGATGAACGCGCAGCATGTTTCAGGGTCAGATTACATGTTCTGTTGTTCATATCACTGCTCGGTTAGCGTCCTGTCAGCGCTGTGGCTGTTCAAACAACTGCTGGTTATGAATGTAAACAAACTGTGACACAAGAAGTCACCGAACGCCATGAAGACTCCTGCCACTGTGTGTGTCCTTTTCTGTGTTGTATTCTCATATTTTAGAGCCTGATGTTGTGTTTTTGTTAGATAGTTCACCTTTTTTTTGTTTGACTGTTTTTGTTAAAGAAATAAAGACTGAATAGAAATGTTTGCAGTATGTGTGTGTGGTGTTTTCCTGTATGAGGACAACAGTGACACCCGGTGGTAGGATGGACAAACAACAAGGTGGATGGGTTGATCAGTGCATGTTTCCTGTGCTGCCATCATGAGGCCAGAAAAAGACGTACAGCTTACACTTCTGTTTCTCTCCACATCACTGATTTATTCTGGGGTGCACACAGCACAGGATGTAGAGTTGCTGGTTCAATTCCCTGGTTGTACAGCTGCTTCCTTCTACAGTCCAAAAAACATCCTCATCAGGTCAGTTGGTCTTTAAAATCCCCCTCAAGGCTGTGGATCAGGACACGGTCATTCTTGTAGCTCAAACCCCTGGACGCCCAGATCTTGGTTTATCTTCCGGTCTGTGTTTCTGCAGAGTGGATCCAACTGATGAACGACTGCGTCTGCACTTCCTGCGTTTGGTTTCTTGTTTTAGACATTTTTGTCTTGTGCTGGTTTTATATCAACACAAAGAAAAAAACTGGGATGATCATATGTCTAGACTGTGATTAATCATGATTAATCAGACATTTGACATTTGAAGTTTAACATAGTCCAGAGATACAATCTATCAATTGAAATACTACAATTGACTTGAATTTAGTTTAAAGTAGTGCTGTCAAACATTAAAATATTGAATCAGATTAATCACGGGGATGCTGTGGATATTAATCATGCTTCATTTTGCATGAGCAAACAGAAAGAAGGAAATATTTTTGCACCTAACGTGTAAATTAAACACCTATAACAGTTGATACAAAATTCTTTATGTTGGTTGACTTTGTTTTTTAATTATTAACATATTTATTTATATTTTTATTTATCTATTAACACATTTATAATTTAACCTATTCGTGTACAAATTATGTGATTTTTTTTATTAATTTACATTTTTATTTATTTATTTATTTACTTATTAATTTTCTTATTTATGTTTTTATAAACTTATTTATGATAATTTTAATTATGGTTGACTTTTTTTTTAACATATTTTATTATTTAAATATTAACTTATTTATTAACTTCTTAATTCATACATTTATTAACTAATTTATCCATATATTAATTAACTCATTTATTTATTTCAGTGTTTTTGTAGTTAACTAACTTACTAATTATTATTATTATAATTGTTTTTATTATTGTTATCATTATTGTGGTTGATTTTTATAAACTTATTTATTAATATATTTATTTACAAATTAATTGTTTTATTATGTATGTTTTTTTACTTATTTATTATCATTAATATAAAATTGTTGATGTTTTTATTATATTTATTGTAATTATAATTATAATTATTATTATTTCATTTATTTATCATTATTATAATTTTTATTATTTCATTTATTTACTATTATTATTATCATTATTATTATCAGTTATATGGTTGAGTTTTACTTACTTGTTTTTTTCACATAAATATTTTCTGATATAAACAACAGTTTACTTTATATTAATAATTAATAATTATAATAATAATATTAAGTAATATTATTACTTCTATTATTATAATCATAATTATTATTATATTATCAATAATTATATTACAGAATTATCATTAATATTAAAAATAACAATTATTATTATTATTGTTGTCGTTGTTATTATGATTACTATAACCATTATTATATTATCATTATTATTATGATGATGCTGATAAATTTTTTTTCTTTTAATATTTATTTATTTTTTTATTATTGTACTCAAACCTATGTGAACAAACTGTCTTTAATATGTTGCCAGCGACCTTTCAGGGATTTTGTGTCATTCTGCACAGCTTTTGAGTTAATTGAGGTAAAATTCATAATCAGATTTATCCGACTAATCTGATGAATGCTTTTATTCTGACAGCCCTGATAATAAGCTGATCATTTTCAGGATAACAAGGGGGGCCTCAGAAAATGTCCCCCCCCACACCACCCCCCACTGTGGACAAAGAAACCACACATCTTTACTGTCTGTGAACAAGGTTTTAAGTTTTTATTGAAGTTCAGGCAGAAACATACATGATAATCCTTTATTGCTCATGGCATATCAGGTCCCCCTCTGCAGCTCCACCCCACGTTTACACCAACAGCTAGTGGAACGACTGAAAACACGTCCTGTGGAACTATGGGGACGGCTAAACCGCATGTTTCGCTTTGACCGTGAGAGGATCGAGGGCGGCGGTCTCTTCTCTCTACATGACACTACACGAAAAGTAAAGATCTCTTTTCCTGTCTTCTTCCACCACTCTCCGAGAAATAGATCCTGATAGTTAGAGTATATATATATACTGTAAGTTCTGGTTTTATGGCTGAAGCTTAGGTTTTGGCTGTTGTATGATCGGCTACACGGTCATTCTTCATCAAACAATAAGATTTAAAAAAAACAACTGTAACAGAAAAATCCTGAATGCATACACGTCTTTTTTTTCTTCTACTGATATTATTAACGGTTATATCCACATGGAAGTGATTTCACACTCAAACTTAGGAGTTATTGCCTTAATATTTTTTGCATGATAAAGAAGAGGAGAAAGGGAGGGGGAGAGGAGGTGAGTTTGCACATATCCACACAACAAACGTGTCCAGACAAATGGTCATGCAAGACATAAGAAGGAGACGCACCGAACAGGGGAATAGAAACGTTTCTAAACACTACACTACATGGGTGTCTTTACACGTCGATGTCAGGGCGTTTTTGGGGGAGTGTGTGTGTCGCAGACGGACGACAAAGTCTGACAAGAGAAAAGTGTAACACTGTGTGCAAAAAGTTTGACATAAATATCAGACATGGTCGAACACAAAACAGTAGCTTTAGGAGAACACGACAGTATTTAATTTCCTTTTTAAAATATGGCTTATCAAGTTATCACATGTATATTTTTTTTGTTATTTTCCAGACAGACACACAGTTAGTATAATAGTTTCTTATAATATCTTATGATTGTTTGCCCACCTCCGGGCTTGTAATGTATTCATGTCTTTATGTACAAACAGAGTGAAGAGGGATAGTATTTTTCAGCGCTGCGAGAAAGCTCGGCAGCTTCTGCAGAGGAGAGAAAAAGGAGTTTTAAAACTGCTCAGACTAGAAGGATAAACCATCTAACGTTGTGTTTTGAGCCCCTCTGCGTCGTGTTAGCTTCATCAGTGTAACATCGCTAACATTGGCATCAGTCGAGCTAACGTTCACCGAGCTAGCTGAGTCAAACGGCTACCATTCACACCGCAGCGTCACACCCAGTTATCCCCACACCCCAATCTTTGAGTTATCCAAACACACAAAAAGAAAAGAAATAAAAACCTGATTGAGTTTTTTTTTTAAGCTAATGAAGCAAATTTAAATTCTGGATGAAAAAAAACAAACCCCTGATTCTTCACAGCGCTGTGAATGTAGCCTTTGAACAAAGCTAGTCGACGTTAGCATCAGCTATAGAGCTACTTCTTCAGCATGTCTTGCAGCGGGCCTGGCAGGTATTTCATTACTTGGTCCATGATGCTCTCCTCCTCTTCCTCGTCGCCGCAGCCGGCTGGGACAGCCTTCTTGGGTCGGGTCAAGCTGCCCTCTGCGGGCTGCTCGGCAGCGGCGGCCGCCTCGGCTTCGGCCTCCTCGCGCTTTTTTAAGCCGTACTGGAGGACACAGAGACATGTGAAGGAAACACAGGTTAATCTGAGCCACAGAGGAAGTCACTCATTTCTTTTCCACCTGTGAAGCTGATCAGCATCCGCTAACTGAGCCTCATGATCCCAGCTGCCTCCTGCCCCCAGAAGGCGGCTCCGCTCGTAGCATCACGAGCCGGGGATGTAATTCAGAATGGCATTTCAGCGTGTGTGTGTTTCCTCTCAGGGTGTGTCAGTTTGTTTGCCTATAACTGTATTAAAACTCAGAGCAGTTTTCCTTTCAGATTATTACGTTGTAGACAAGTTGTAAACCTGTGGTTAAACTCCTGAACAGCAAAAACGAGGCTGAATAAACACTCAGCTTCCTCTTCTTCTCTGTGATACTGATCTTGCTCATAAATAAGTGGGCTAGCCAGGACTACGTAGCTAGCTAGCAGTAGCATTTCAGACTGAAATAATACACAACATTATCCCCTAGCCTTTATGATAGTGAACCTGATCACTCACCAGTAGAAAGTGATTCAGGAAACATGTTTACAGCTTCTTCTGTACTTAAGTTTCGGTTTCTTCTTGAAGCAGCCGCCATCATAAAAGCTTGGTAAATTGCCCAAATTACACATTTTATCCTAAATAATCCAACATTTTGACTTAGGCTAGATATAAAATGGCCCAAGTCACCGTCTTGACATGGGCCGTTGTCCTGTAAGGGGGTTAAAGAGCACGATCCTTTTAGCTAAAGCTTTCAGCGATTTTACCAGATGACGATATCTAATCTTAAAAAAAAAATGTATAACTTTTTTTTTACTGATTATTTTAGTACAGAACTTTGGTTGACTATAGTTGTTTTAATATGAACTGTAGAAATAAAGTTTGACTTGACTTTGAGATATTAAAGGCAAAAATGACGCCTAAATTTCTTGTTAAAAGTAAAAAATTCTGACAATGGGTCAGGAAAAATGTGCTCATTTAGTTTCTTGACATAAGAATAATTTCTTTAAACTAGAAACTAAACAAGGATATATATTTATTTGGCAATTTTTTTATTCGTTTTTTTTTCCTTAGCAGCGAAACTGACCCTGACAGACACTTTAAATATTATGAAACATCTGTTATGAGTTTTTCCTCTGTCTGCAGTTATTCAATATTCAGCCTAACTGCAGAAACTGAAATCTGAGCAAGAGTTTTTGTTTTTAATCCAAAGGAAATTTTCTTATACAACTCAATCTGAGCGACAAAGTCTGCTTTGAAATTTTTTTATTTATCTATTTTATTTATTTAATATTTTGACGAATCTATTCTTTCAATTCTTTTTAGATAATGCATTATACTTAGTAAATATTCTTCTTCTTTTATTTTAATAGTTGTATTTTTATTGATTGTGTTATTTGGCTTGTGAAGCACTTTGTGCTCAACTGTTGTTTAAAAATGTGCTGAAAATAAAGTTTGACTTGACTTCAAATTAAAAGACAAAAATGGCGTCTGCATTACTTGTAAACAGTAAAAAGAAATCAGACAATGGATCAGAAATGTGCTCGTTTAGTTTCTCGACATAAGAATAATCTCTTTAAACTAGAAACTAAAGAAATATTAATATTTATTTTACTCGTGGAATTTTTTATCCTTTTTTTTCCTATCAGCCAAACTGACCCTGACAGACATTTTAAATATTAAGGAACGTCCATAATGAATTTTCTTCTGTCTGCCATGATTCAATGTTCAGCCAAACAGCAGAAACTGAAATCTGAGTGTTTGCATCTGATTTTTACTAAAGATGGTTTTATTACATCTGGAATGAGCCACAGACACCTGGAAAGTTCCAGAAAATGTCTTGATTTAAAGTTTTTAAGATGAAAACGACCGTTAAAATTCTTCTATAGAGACACATTATCTTCAGTTATAGAAATGATTCAGATTCAGGTTTAATGTCCAGATTTTTTCCACCAGTCTCTCAGAATAACAGCTGAAGTTGTTGTAGAAACTTAAATAAATCTTTTTCATCACTGAGACAAATGTGACTTGACCTTTGACCTTTGACAAAGAATAATATCCCAATTCAAGAAACCTGACAAGTGGAGTTTTCTTACCTCACAGGAGGATTTTTTGGCTTTTGATATCTTAAAATACGTAATTTTTTAGATTATTCACGTAGACATGGCACATCTTTGATGTAATAATATAGTTTTTACTAAAAAAAAGAAGCAAAATCACTGGCTTAGATTTCAGTTTTTGCTGTGTGCAAATGGAAAACTAACCTTTAATTACATTTGGTTTTTACTTACTAAAAAAACTTATTTATAAGCCCAGAAAAAAGGGTTTATTTTAGGTTTTCAAAGACAAAAACTGAGGGCAGGTTCAAGTTTCTCGGAGTAAGAACAATGTCCTAATACAAGAAAGTTATATTTTACTTTACAGAATAAACTCAGGCTTCATTTCAGACTTTAAATATCTTGAATTTAGAGTTTTTTGGTCCTGTCAGGTGTGTTGAGCCACATTGAGCCTAAGAAAACAAATTCTACTCTAAAAACAGAGCTAGATTTTATTTTTTGTAGTGTGGCTGAATCTTTCTCATTTTTATTCAGCCATGTTTTTAATTTCCTGTTTTGAACTGGGAATTTGTTGTTTTTTTAGGTTGATGTTATCCTTGTAATTTCACTGTTATCCTGTAATTTTCTTTCCATTTTATTGCCGGTAAACGTTTGTTGTGAAGTATGTTAACTGCATCGTCCCTATCAAATAAATAAAATCAAATTCAATTCAATTCTTGAATCATGGCAAAATTTATTTACACTTTTTTTGTCTTTTTGTATCTTGAAATGAGACTTTTTGCGGATCTTACAGATGATAATTTGACAGTTTTAACTTTAATGAATAAAACGCCAACAGTGACATCTTGTGTCAGAGTGTGCAGTGAAATCCTCGTGGATTCCCTCGTAGACTCAGTTTCAGTGTCATAAAATACCCAAACAGAAACTTTCCTCATGAAAACATCTGCTCTGTCCGACTCTGAGAGGAACATTCATGAAGCCACGGCTGCAGATGTAACGTGGACGTTTTGTTCACCATCTGGCTCTGAGGGACGGAGCCGTGGAGGAGGCTGACTGAAAGCTTTCAGCAACGAGCATGCTGGGAATTGTTCCTGGTTTTCTGTTCTCCGCTGGGGGAACTTAAGGAGGGATGGAGGAGGAGAGGAGCGGCTCCACCCTCCCACAGACCACGCAGCACTCTGCTGATTCAGCGTGTGATTTCTGGATAATGGTTCAGGACAAACACGCAGCGCAAACAGAGCGAGAAGTCTGTAATATCAGGGTCTGGATTCTGTTGTTTCAGCTGTAACTAAAGCAGCGTTTATTCTACGCGGCTTTCTGCAAAGAGCTATTATTGGATCTGTGTTTACATCTCCAACAGTCCTCTCCCTGAACTCCCACATCCTGTCCAAATATTCTAATGTATTCTAATTAATCACGGCACGCAGCAAACGCTCATTGTCTTCCTTCTCCATCGCTCAGCTCCTTCCTCCTGCTCCACTGATCTATTTTATAACAGCTATAAATAACATGAAACACACACACACACAGTCTGAACTCAAACACGGGCTGTCACAAGACGAGTCCTGAAGCCTTCAGCGGTGACAGAAGCGAAATAAAAACGCACCAAATCATGGTCCATCTCCCGTTCCTGTTAGCAGGGATTAAATATTGATATTAGCTGTATTCCCTGTTTGCTTTCCTTTTGTTCTGCTGCCTGTTTTCCTGCTAATGACAGACAGACCGGGTTGTTTGCATAAGTTGGGTTAAAGTCGGGTCATTTCACTGACTCAGTCGCTTTTTGTGCGTCATTGTACCTTGTCCCTGATGCCTTGTCTCATGCTTTCCCTCTCAGCCTCCATCTTGGCATACTTTGCCTTCCTCTCCTCCTCCTGCTGCCTCAGGGCCTCCTGCCTCTCCTCCTCCTTCTTCGCTGCATCGGGGTCCTCCTCCTTCTCCTCCCCGCCCAGCATCTTGCCCACATCAGGAGGACCTCCTGAAAAACAGACAGAGTAAGAAAAACAAATGAGACTGTCGGGCATGTTATGTTTATAGACCTTTTCTTAAAGAGGGGGTATTCTGCTTTAAAGAGGGGGTATTCTGATTTAAAGAGGGGGTATTCTGATTTAAAGAGAGGGTATTATGATTCAAAGAGGGGGTACTCTGCTTTAAAGAGGGGGTATTCTGCTTTAAAGAGGGGATATTCTGATTTAAAGAGGGGGTATTCTGCTTTAAAGAGGGGGTACTCTGCTTTAAAGAGGGGTATTCTGCTTTAAAGAGAGGGTATTCTGATTTAAAGAGGGGGTATTCTGATTTAAAGAGGGGGTACTCTGCTTTAAAGAGGGGATATTCTGCTTTAAAGAGGGGGTATTCTGCTCTAAAGGGGGGGTATTCTGATTTAAAGAGGGGGTATTCTGCTTTAAAGAGGGGGTACTCTGCTTTCAGTTATTCTAAACACAGACATAAAGTAACAACACTGGATGTTCAAACTACACATATTTAGATTTTTAAACTGCTACATATTCGTATGTTGGAGAAATCCCTGAATCTGTCTCCCAACTGATCAAAACGCTTCATTAAAAAATGGCGCAAGATTTTCTCCAGATCTTCTCGAGACTTGCTCAAACAATGAAGTCATCCACTGAGGATCTCTGAACTGGTTTATGACACCTTTAAGGAGCACACCTCAAACACCAAGGTTCACCTTAAGCTGTACACCTGGGCTGGCCAATCAGAGGGAAGGGGGTTGTAGAGTGGGGAGTCTTAAAGAGACAGCAGCCAAAACAGAGGATGGAAAAATGAGAGAAAACAGGGTTTTCTTTGAGCTGTAAATCTCTTAAAACTACCACTACAGGGGCACCAGAGGGACAAAATTATCAAAAATACCCCCTCTTTAATGTTTTATTTTTGCAGACTTTGCTATATTCAATGCTATAAAACTTTGTCTTTGTTGTTCTTGCCACTTTAACATGTAATCGTGAACTTCCTGCAGGTAATCTGTCTGACCAGTCCAGCCCTGAGAAAGATTTAGAGGGGTTGATTTATTTAGCACAATAGACCGTTTTATATATGGACCTAGTCTTTGTGGCATCCCCCATCTTTCTCTGAGGTTTATGAACCACGTGAGGTTCCCACTGGGCATGCTCTAAAAATAGCATGAGTCACAACGAAGCTCCTACTAAAAACCTTGGCATGGTCTTTTTAAATCATTCATTTAATATTTAATATTATAATAAAAGGTGATCCGTGAAACTTTGTTGTTCAGGGAGTTTTTTTTTTTACAAACAAGTAGCTCCTTGTTTTTACTCAGTTCCCTTTAAGTGGCCCTCAGTTTCAAAACAGTGTCTGACCCTAAAAGTCCCAACTGTGTCCCACACAAACAAAGAAAAGAGGATTGTGCATCAGAGTCTTAAAATCCAGAACTCTCTGTCTCAGGATGATTAAACAGCGGGCTCTCTTTCTGTGTGTGTTTTTAAAAAGGAGATCTGAGGCTACTTTTAACCTGGCTTTAAGTCAGAGTGAGATATAAAGAGCTAAATCAAGTCCAAAGGTTTTGAAAATTAAAAAAAAAACCATCATATGGACAAAAACAAAAATGAAACCGAAAAGATTTGAATGCAAAAAAGAAAAAAAAGACAGAAAATCACACCTAAAAAAATTAATTACTCAAAATTTGAAAATATACTTAGGGTAAAAACTGACGATATATAGTTTATTTAAAAAACTAAAGAGCTGAATCAAAACTGTTTCTGAATAGAAGAATAATTAATTTTGCTCTTTTTTTTTTATTTAGTGTTTTATTTATATATTTATTTATATTTCAGGATCAGACTTTAAATTTTCTGTTTAATTATTTTTAAATTACTTTTTTTTCAAACCTATGGATTTAGATTTAGGGGTTTAATTAAATTTTTGTTGAATTTACAATCAGTTTGCCTTGTTTTTATTTTGTTTGAATCAAATTTAACCAGTTTTATCCACAGTCTGAAACAGTCTGAAACAGTCTGAAACCGAAAAGATTTGAACGCAAAAACAAGAAAAAAAAAAAAGAAAGAAAGGAAATTGACACCTGAGAAAATTAATTACTCAAATTTAAAATTTATTTTACGGTAAAATCTGACAACAAATAGTTTGTGTAAAACATAAAGAAGTGAATCAAAACTGTTTTGGGATAGAAAAATAACTGATTTTGCTTTTTTTTCTTGATTTAGTGTTTTGTTTATCTATTTTTTTATTTCAGGATCAGACTTTAAATTTTCTGTGTTACTTTTTTTAATGACTTTTTTTTCAAACTGTTGGATTTAGATTAAGGGGTTTAATTTAAATTTTTGTTGCATTAGTTTGCTTTGTTTTTATTTTGTTTGAAGGTCTTTAGCTTCTTTGCAAATACAGGGTGCCAAACTATGATTACAGTTAGGCATGCCCATATATGGTCAAAATTCGTAAACTGACATTTTGATTTAAGTTCAGTTCAGACTGAAACTTTTTTTTGAACCAGACTGTAAACATGTTTATATCTGCTTTTTGAATTGGTGTGTTTGTGGTTTCTGGTGTTTCTGCATCCAGCCCCTAGTGGACGCTTGGTGAACTGCAGTTTAAACACTTCTGTATAAACTCCACAAACCTCTCTTTTTAACTTTCACTTTTTAAATGCAAGGGATGTGAAGTCTATTTAATTTCAAACCCTTTAAGGTTCAATTAAAAAAGGAAAAATATTGTATTTCTTATGTTGTTGGAGCTCTAAGATAAAAACCACAAACTTCAGAAAAATATTTCAAACTGCAGAGACGAACCAGCGGCGCTGGGTTGGCGCTTTAAAAGTGGTGTTTGTGTGTACGGCGCTGAGTGACTTCTCTGATCGTGAGCCTAAAGTAAATCTTGTTTCTCTTTACATCACTAACGTGTTTCTGGGTAGCTGATGGATTCATAGAGCTGCTCTCGTGTAATTGATTTGTTCTTTATGTTTGTTCACTCAGATCATTTCAGTCCTCAGTCAGCGACGCTAACACACTCTATATTTACACTCCTCTACCTGAGCTGCAAGTGAAAACAACTCCCCTGGATTATAGAAATATCTGTCACTGAGCGTGTTTTAACTTATTTATATTTGAATAATTACTTATACGGCGTAAAAATGTGTACAAAGTTATTAGTAAATGATTTGTAACAGATTAGCATTAGCGCTAAATACAATCATCTAATTTAACCTTTGTGGAAGCCTGCTCCTTGTTGACTTGATAAATAGACACAGAGAGACGCCACCCTGAGATAATGATTGGTTAAAATGTTCTTAAAGATGTTTCCTCAAAGACAAAATAATTACTGTGAAAGAAAAACAGGAAAAGCAGACTGACTCGTGTTTCAACCCTCTGCAGGGTGAAGGGCTAAAAGAGGGTAAGACGAGTTCACAGTTCACCACGAATCCCAGTTTTTGACTCTTACACAACGAGGCACTGGAATATGTCTTATGCAAGACTTCTTACTGTCCCTGCAGGAGTTACAGCTCCAGAAATAATGCCTTGCAATACCAAGGCAGGAAAATGCTGAGTGAAGCAGAAGAAAAGAAGTAAAGAGGAAAAGCTGCCGGCGAGAATCAACAGGAAAAAAAAAAATTACAGAGAAAAGCCAGAGGTCTGAAGGATTTGGACGCAGAGAGGAGTAAAGAAGTGTTTGGGAAGAAGGGGAAAGAAAGCAGGACGGACAGATGAGGGGAGTACAGTTTATTTTAAGGGGGAAAAAAGCTTATTTCAGAAAAAAACGAAGCGAGGGGAGAAGAAGAATCTGTCAGAAAGGATTGAGTCCAATTAACTGGGCCGTTCCAGTTAGCAGGATTACCAAACAGTTTCTGAGAGGGAGCGGGGAAAGATGGAGGCGCAGACAAAATGGAGGGATTGAGGAGAAGAAAGAGACTAATTGAAAGTGGAGGAGAGGAAGAGGAGGGAGAACTAGGTGTACGGACAGAGGGCGTCTGAGGAGACGAGCCAAACAACCAGGAAAGACAAACAGAGCTGAGAGCCGCCCCTGGTATCGTTAGCGTTTCAACTCATCAGCATAAAAAAGTGAAGAGCAGCAGAACGAGGAGAGATAAAAGACAGGGCAGCGATAAAGAGGAAGCTGAGAAAAACAGTCGTTTATGAAGCGCCAGCTCTCACTTTAAGAGCTGTTTTTTGTCACTTTGAATTCTCACGTTTAAAGCTCGGTTTAATTTATTCCTGGTGCGACAGGAAACGATCAAAGAGCCAGTTCCTGCCATGATATAAATAAAGATGAGAAAATCACATGAGAGAGGTGGAAACATGCAGGAAGTGATGACAGCATTGTGATGTAGTGCTCATCTGCCTGCCACTAGAAGGCGCTGTAGCTCCTGTTAATGGCTAATTATACTCACATGGTTTACCATCAGACTGCAATCCTGTGTCAAGCTGTGTTCAATAAATTGCACCATGCTTAGACCAAACAAATGGAAAACTGTTTGAAACTGCAGTTCATCAAGCGTCCACTAGAGGCTGGCTGTAGAACCACCAAAGCACATACACACTAGAGAAAGACCCATTTGTTTTTTCAGGGCTGATAAGAGATGGGTACCAAATAAGCTACTTTTATAGGTACTGAATTCTGTCAAAACCATGGGGTACCAATTAATGCAAAAACCAAAAGGTTCCATGTTTAGGTACCTGATGCATCCTTGTGACTGTGAGTGAGTAGAGGAGTAGGCGATTTTCCATGGTGGACATGAACACTTCATTGCAAGGTAATGTAGTGAAGAATAAATGTTAAATTAAATAATGTTTATATTTCATAATTGAACAAATTGATATTCTTTACCACATAAATAAAAAAAAGTACCAAAAATTGGTACCATGAGTACTGGTATCGATTGCCACAATTCTGATACTGATTATTAAAACTCAAGATTCGAGTTTCAAGTTTCAAGATTGCCTTTATTGGCTCAGAGAGAAATTTGTTTTGGCCTTTTGCCCCTGCTGCAACCACTTAAAACAACAGTACCATGTCCGTAAGAAAGGACAAAAAAAAAAAGACAATAACGCTCAATAAAATAGCAAAGATAAATCAGTTCTCATTAAGGTAATAAAAATAAGTAAAGATTCAAATAGCTTCCTTTGGGGTCACCCTTTCCGCAAATCCAGTCTTTGAAAAAATACAAACTGTACACTTGTGAATGAATAAATATTTACAGGTATATTTGTGATGTGTGTGAATAAACTAACCTTAACGAAACTAAGCCCAAACAAAAAAAAGGCAGATGCCGATATGCTTCAAAATGCAAATCAGTCTGTGCCGATTACACACTTATTTAAAAAAGCTGATCTTTACAGCTGAAATAAATGAAGCCTTAAATGAAGTTTTGTCCATATAAGGGCGTGGCCACCTTGACTGACAGGTGGGCACCCTGTATCTGTCTGCAAAGAAGCTAAAGACCTGCCTCTTTACCTCACCCTAACTCGAACATGGCTAGGCCAAGTCGAGGTTTTCAAGCATGGGTATGCTAAAAACGTCCCATCTGAAACAAATAGGTGACATCACAAAGATGTGAGAGTATTAATCATTGTTACTATGGTTTCGACTGGTTGCTTGGTTTAGAGCGACCTTTCTGGAAAGACAAGTTTTGCAGTCGTTATATTTTATTCATTTATTTAGATTCAGAATAAAGACTCTGTTACCCATGAGCACTAGTACCCACTGTCGTGAAGACGTGACTCTTAGAGATCAACACTAAATTTCTTCGATACAAAGCTATAAGGTAATGTGTAGCGGTGGAAATCGAAAATCAATATATCGAGATTTTTTGTTTGACAATATCAAAATTGTGATTCTTTGTCAAAAAAAAAGTGTTTTTTGTTGTTGTTTTCTTTTCAAATTCAAATCCTTCATTTCAGTCTTTGTTTATAAACTGGATCGGAAAAAAGTTTCCACTTTTCTCCAGCAGAGGGCGAAATATTTCACTCTGACTCACGTTATGTGCATCTTATAAGAAAATAAAACTCCTGATCTAGTCTGTAGACGTCATCATCATCATTTAACATTTTCACATGTTCTGGTGTTAAACAAGCAAACTAAAAATCGCAAAAATCGTTAATATCGGAGCATCGCAATTTAAATTGAATTTGTTGTTTGAAATGTAACAAATGTTTCTATTCTTCTTTAATGCTTTTTTATTTCCATACTGACAATTATCTCTCACTTCTATGCTCCCAATATCTAGAACAAACTGCAAGAGAATATCAACTCTGAGAAACCATCAGCTTTTAATGAGTATTTTAACAAATCATTTTATTATTATTATTTTTTTTTAACTGTACAACCCTGCACTTTGACTTTGTTTTAGCATTTTTTTTTTTGCCATTTTTCTTTTTTAATTGTATTTTTTTTTGGCTTTTTAATTGATTTGTAATCGTTTTTGTTATTATATTTTGCTGATTTTTATCTCTGTAAAGCAACATATAAACCTGCCTTCCCTTAATTCTGCTTAATTTGCACATTTTCATTTCAATCTTTTGAGCTGCAATTTTGCTTTTAGTCCGTCAAACCTTTATTGTATCATCCTCTTGAGTTTCTGCCATGTTTTTTTTTTTCTGTTGTACCACTTTGTAAACATTTGTTGTTTTTTAAAAGGTGCTTTACTAAGAGAGTGCAGTTAAAACCGGAGTCAAATTCCTTGCATTCTTGAAAATACTTGGCGAATAAAGGTGATTCTGATCCTGATTATGATTAGAAGTTATTATCATCGTTATTCCCTCTGCCTGGCTCCCAGTTTCCCCATCATTCCTGCACTAATGCACCAGCCCCTTCTCGTTAGTCTTTGACAGATTGTTTCCCATGTGTGTGTGTTCGCTTCGAGCCATTATTCCCTTCGCTTGATTGGCTGGCGCAACTCCCCACCCACTATTTCCTGTTTTCCCCCTGGCAGCCTGATTGTTTTATCTTTCTGTCTGGTTTCTGGATTTTAATATTTGAACTCTATTTTTATGGATTTTGGCCATGGACAGAGACAATCAGCTGTTGGAACCACTGCCACAAAGCGTAGAAAACTGCTGAAAACTTTAAACAAAGCATTAAAAGAATCTTTCTCACAAATGGTCCGTGTGCAAAAAGTGAGAGCGTCAGATACAGATAAGTAAACTGCTGCATCAGCATTTGATGAACAGGACAGAGAAGCTGACGTAGCATTTCTACGAGCGACTGTGACACGGCTTCCTGTCTCTTTCACAGGTGTACATGTCAGAGTGTGTGAGGGGACGATGGTGCAGCAGAAACGGAGCTAAAGCACACACAGTGGGTGTTCATATAAGCACATGAGGTTATAAATAATTACTCAGTTCCTTTTTAACCTCTCATGCTGTAGCTGTGTGTGTGAGAGAGAGCTTCAGAGCCACATTATGGATGCTAAGTATCTGCTATGGGTGATAACGTACGCGCCGGTTGTGAGATAGCAGCTTATATTTCAGTTTGAGTGTTCATCTGCGCTGTTTGTTCACAGCTTTAATCTCCACGACGCATAAAAACATTCATATAGAATTCTGTTTGCATCCATCAGCTGCTGCTGGGAGCAAAAACTGCAAGATTCAAGCAATGCATACGCGTTGGTTTGAAGTGTTTGAAATATTAAAGAGGGGGTACTCTGCTCACCCATATTCTAAACATGGATGTAAAGTTTCAATGCTGGATGTGCAGACACTTGAGGATCTCCTGGCTGGCTTATGACACGTTAAAGAAGGGAGGGCTGCCCATTGCTGCACCCCTGAGCTGACCAATCAGAAGGAAGGGGGTTAATCTTAAAGAGGCAGTAGCTAAATTTAAGTGTTTCTGTAAAAAGCTGAAATAAGTGTTGTTTAAAACAGCAGTAAGAGGGAAAAAATGGATGTTTTTGCTGTAAATCATGTAAACATACTCTTAAAGGGACAGTACAAAGCCTAAAAAACGCACAATACCCCCTCTTTAATTCTTTTATTGATAAATTTTTGATTTGAAATGCTCACAGATGTTAAATTTCACACCATTCAGAATCATTTCATGGTTCAAGCAGAGAAACATCTTCATGTGAAGGCATCCATTCAGCCTGTAAGTGGAGCACTGACTCACTGCCTACGCCTCGTTTTCAAAGGACCCCCTCTTTAAACTAATCCACAGCAAACCAAAATAAACCAGGTCTGATTTCCCAAAATCTTTTGGATCGTCTTTGTCCAAATGTTTAACCGAGGATCCTGGGAGACAAAGACAGAGTTATATTGAGCTCTGTATGATCCGGCCTCCTGCTTTGTGGACCCGTTTGGAGATGCAGCAGCGAGCTTTGAGAGCAGAATGATTCTATTAAGCTCTCCGCATCCCGTAAGCCGTGTCAGGCTCTGTTTCTGATTAAGCGTCTCTTCGTTTCATTCCTGCACACCGAGTAGAATTGTGAAAATGACACTTGAACGTTTCAGGCGATAAACGCCAGAGCAAGAAGCTGACAGGTTGGCTTTTGGTTTCCTTTTATCTGCTCAGGAACAAGTCAACATCAGGGAAAAAAACTGTCTCATCATGATGATCCAACTGAAGTTTGCAAGCCTGATATTCTTACAGGATCTGACTCCTGAACTAAATTTTCTGCAAATATTACATTTTAATCCTGAAGACTAAAAACAAAATGATAGAAATGTCTTGCTCTTAAAGTGATCCTCCGGGATGGAACAAGTTGGGTCCTATCACAAGGTTTAGGGCAGAAATTACCCCTACAGCAGTGTTTTTGTGCAGCAGAAGCTCAGAGCGCTCACACCAAACACCCCCTCCCTGCTCCTCTGCAGGTTTCCTCTGCACTCAGACGGGGCCATTTTTTACTTGACCAAAAACACAAATAAACGGACTCCCACCGAAAAACTCTGATATCGGTCTGTATTCATGCTTTATTTAGAGACTTTTCAGCGCGTTACTTTCACACAAAAACACCGCTAAATAAGGCTCTAGTTCTCATCGGGTCGTAAAACGGCGCTACCTCCGCTGCAGAGCCACAGCTGGCTACGAGGCGCTGACCGCTTAGTGTATCAGTCCATGTGCGCGGCGTGCCAGATATAAACAAACACAGGTAGTCTGCCAGGACGAAGAGACACGATGAGCCTCAGCCTTTAGCCCTTATTTTAGCCTTTAGCTAGTGTTTCAGCCTTTCGCACATGTTTTTAGCCTTTAGCTTGCGTTTCAGCCTTTAGCCCTTGTTGAAGCTCTTAGCTTGTGTTTTTGCCTTTAGCCTGTGTTTTAGTTTTTTTGTGTGTTTAAGCCTATAGCCTGTGTTTTACCCCATTTTTTTAGCATTTCGCATGTGCTCTATCACTTCCCTGTTTATCTCCCACATGCTCCAGCGTCCACCATCACTACAAAATCAATCACAGAATTTGTTTTCAGCAGAGAAAAACACAGATCTCTCTTCTCTCTACTTAACTTCTTCAGCCATGTCTTTTTCATAGATGCTTTAACGTGCCGTAAATCCCGAGTTGTGCTCGGCATATATGCAGAAGTCAGACTTGTTCAATATCACTTAGAAACTCCTCACGGCCCCTTTAAGTTGATGATAATGTTTCAGGTTATATTTTGTTGACTGGATTGTAACTCTCTAGAAAAAAAAGATATTTCAGTTTTACAGTTTTGGCAAATCAATTCGACTATGAGCTGAATTCTATAGGGTTAAAGTTTTTTTTTTTTTGGTCCACCTTTAAAGTGAGACTTATCTCCGTATTTTCAGCCAGGGGTGAAGTTTCGTCGATACTTGGCTGCTGCTCTGCTGCTGAGATAAACGGTGTCATCTCTCTAATTCTTCCCTTTTAAAAATTCTGCTGAAAACGGTTGTTAAATCCACCGTCTTAGGGGAGCGACGGGGAGAAGACTAACCTTGGCTAACTCTCCCAGTGCTTGAACTTTTGACAGCATCACACGACTTATCTCCTCCTTTCCCCTCTCAGGGTGCTCCGGTAAATCCCTCTCTAAACCCAGAGTGTGGTGGGAAAGGAGATGAGCATTAAGATCTGGGTCTGGCCTTCAGGACGGGAAGCATTGTCTCCATACGGCTCAAAGATGTGTCAGGGAGGAGGAGGAGGAGGAGGAGGAGGAGGAGGGGAGCGCTGGCTGTTGTTCTGCTGTATAATTGGTGGCCGTTACGCGTACAGTTTGCTTACATTTCCCCCAGGAGGAGCCGCTCTACACGGAGCATCAAGGAGACGACGCTTTTATTAACGCCGGGTGTGTGAAGTTCACAAAGCGCGCCCTCCTGACACACACTTTAGGAAATGCACTGTTAGAATAAATGGTTAAGGGAACGTGTGTTACATAAAGATGCGGCTTCACAGAGCATCACCTGCATCCTACAGACGTCTCCTCCTCCTTCTCTTCCCTCTGATGGAGCTGATAAACCTCCTCTGCGTCCAGCTGCTGTCACACTCGCTGTCGTTTCCTGTGAAGCCTCCTGACTGCCAGCTTTCTGGATGTGGGCTGCGTGTCCGGGCTTATTTCTGGGAAAGCTGCTGACACATTTGGAGATGCCCACAGACAGTTTGGGGGGACGGTGGAACCTGAGTGGGAAAGTTTGACACTTTGTTCTCTCTCTCTGCAGGATCCAGACCTGATCCTGAGTGGACCAGTTTTCAGCACCAGGAACTGTCAAATACTGTGGAGAACTCATTCAGAGCAAGATACCCTGTGGATATGCTGCCCCCTAGTGGACAGAGCAGCAACTCCCCCACTTTGACTGAAGGGATGGTTATTGGAAATTCTCTGGCTTCTATTCAACAGCTAGTCATCAAACTCTGCTTATTTTGAAAGGATAAAGTAGTTTATTATTACTATTTTTGGGCTTTTGAGTAACTACAACACAACAAAGACCAAGGGCCACAGTATAAAAAAAGAGAAAAACAAATAATAAAGATGTTAAAATGCAGGATTTATGCTGAAATGTTATGAGATTCAAGTCATAGTGTGACAAAATAAAGACGTATTGTTTTAAAATCAAGTTTGTAGCCCAAAGACATTAAAGCAGTGGTGGCCAATCTGTGGCTCGAGAGCCGCAAGTGTCTCTTTGCCTTTGGGTGTGCGGCTCTTCAATCCACTCATAAAATGGATAAATTGATGCCAACGTTGGGATCAGCACTGATCAATACTTGGGTGATGAGATTGGTACTAAAGTTTCAGTTTCTTTTCTCTACATGTGCTCCTCTCATAGATAGATAGATAGATAGATAGATAGATAGATAGATAGATAGATAGATAGATAGATAGATAGATAGATAGATAGATAGATAGATAGATAGATGGAACTTTTAATAATTTAACTTCACCAGATCATCTTTGAACCTTATTTTACTTTATTTATATCGGTAAGTCATGGCCTAGAAGACTTCACAAAACTTTATCTGAAGTGTCTTTATACTACATTTTTTCTAATTTTTCCCATTTTTTTATTTATTAAATTTTGTTATTTATATTTTTTGTTATCTATTAATTTTTTCTTATTTATTTATTTTGTTATTTATTATTTTTTATTTATTTATTTTGTTATTTATTATTTTTTCTTATTTATTTATTTTTATTATTTATTAAGTTTTATTATTTGTTTATTAATTTTTCTTATTAATTATTAATTTTTTAATTTATATGTATCTATTTATAGTATTTATTTATTTATATTTTTCATTTCTTTTTGTTTATTTATTTATTTATTTAGGCCCTTATTCTATGTCATAACAGCTAACAATATTTAAAAATAAAAAAGAGAAAAACAGCTGATTTTCAAAACAAACAACCTCTGCTCCCTCTGTCACTCAGCCTCTGATGTCAGTTACTCTGCACATGACCGGATGAATTATTTATGTAATCTTTACAGTCAACCATCAAAAACACTCGCACACACACACACACACACACACACACACACACACACACACACACACACACACACACACACACAGAAACACACCCCTTTGTGCTCTCACAGACGCTCAAGGTCAATCCGATGCACTGAATTTGATTTGCTTGAGTAGTGCACAAGAAAAGATGTGAGGTGCGTGTGTGTGCGCGCGTGTGTGTGTGTGTCAGTGTCTCCCAGCAGTAACCCTTTAGACCAATCAAGCGACGTGGGGCAGATTTCCTCGGCCAATCACAGCTGAGTGCTGCTAAATGTGATTATGCTGCACTTTGAGGAGGTGGAGGAGGAACATCTCGAGGTGTCTGGTGTTTTCATTCACGCTCAGACCACACAGCTCAGGCACACTTGAACCCCTGAAATGTCGTCCATTAGCGGGAAATGATGGACTCGCTGCCACTTCGTTAACGCTCCATGTTGACAAACGATGAAATGTTTATGAAGTAAGGGAAGAGGGTTGCTAAGAGTGACGGATTACGGTTTTTTCAGCACACCTGGAGGCTGAAGAAGTCGAGAAAGCGTTGAGGAATAATTATTTCATGGGGGAACAGTTGTTCTTTTAGGAGGCTCTCTTCAGCTCGGTGCTGAAGCGTTTCTCTTTGTGGAGACTATTTCCAGCTGTGGACTGATACACATTTAATGCACCACTGAGTTCAGCAGCAGGACAGTGTGTTTGAGTCAGAGCGCAGCGTCGGAGCTCCTCTCTGTGTCTCTGACTGTTTGATAAACTTATTTTAGACGACATAATTTCATTTTGAACATAAAACTATCAGCCCTCTTTAAGAAGTGTTGTCACTGTCTTTTTATTCTACATTAAGAAGCAAATATGTGATGAAGAAGTGGGCAGGAAGCCTTTTTAAATCAGCTAATTCACTATGTAATCCACGCTGCCGTTTATTGAAAAATAAAGCCAAAAAACTGAAGCTCACTGTCGGTTTTCTCTCCTCTCTTTTATCTTTCTGGAGTTGCAGTGGAGGCAAAGCTCTTCAAACCCCTCTCCTCAAAGGCACATCACTTTTGCAGAACAACAAAAACTGTCAAATGTTTGGCAGAGTGCGTACAGCCCTTGGAAGAAGGATGAAAAATTAAACGTGTTTTGTTTTTCCTTTGAGTCTGTCTCGAAAGCTTTAGAGGAGAACAGGCCTCTCGTCGTCAGACGCTATTTTGAGCAGCTGGAGTTAGCGGAGCGCTAACAGAGCGTGAAGGGTTATCCAGAGAGCATGTGCGGTTTGAACACTCGTGGAGCGTCAGGAGATCAATAATCCTTTCATTACAAACACGTGGGTTTATGTTAAAGGGCTTATTGCAGGTTAAAGATAACAGTTCAGGAAAATTACTTTAAAATAATATTTTGAAAGAAATTTTCCACGGGATCTCCTAAAGATGTTTTAGTACGTTTTTTTTTCCTTCCTCATTAAAAAGTGTCATTTGAAGGTGACGTCACGAAGGGAGGTCTAGCTGCTTCTGCTTCAGTTTAACATTAATAAACATGGATCAGATTGTTAGTGAAGAGGAAGAAAATCTCAATTCCTATCCATATGATGGTCCCCAGGATTATAATTATGAGCCTGTAAGGAAAGATGGAGAACCAGAGGAGAGCAGAGCAGGTAGAGTCAGATAACCAAGACTTAGCTACGGCGCTCAGCTCATGTTTCCGACGGGTTGAATCTCTGATAAATCTGCCTTAATCCTTGGTGGCACAGATTCAACAAGGTCCTGGAAACCTTCCTCAGAGAGTTTGGTCCATATTGACATGATAGCATCAACAGTTGCTGCAGATTTGTGGTCTGAACATCCATGATGAGAATCTCCCGTTCCACCACATCCCAAAGGTGCTCTATTGGATTGAGATCTGGGGACTGTGGAGGACATTTGAGTACAGGGAACTCATTGTCATGTTGAAGAAAGCAGTCTGAGATGATTCCAGCTTTATGACATGGAGCGTTATCCTGCTGGAAGTAGCCATCAGAAGATGGGTACACTGTGCTCATAAAGGGATGGACATGGTCAGCAACAATACTCAGGTAGGCTGTGGACTTTTTTTTTTTCCTTTTTTTTCTTTTTTCTCTTTTTTTCCCTTTTTTTCTTCTTTTTTCTTTTTCCTTTTTATTTCTTTTTTTCCCTTTTTTCTTTTTTCTCTTTTTTTCTTTTTTTTTCTTCTTTTTTCTTTTTCCTTTTTCTTTCTTTTTTTCCCTTTTTCTCTTTTTTTCTTTTTTCTTTCTTCTTTTTATCTTTTTACCTTTCTTCTTTTTCCTTTTTCTCTTTCTTTTCTTTTCTCTCTTTTTCTTTTTTTTCCCTTTTTTTCCTTTTTTTCTCCTTTTTTTCTTTTTTTTTCTGTGGACTTTAAACCATGCTCAGTTGGTACTAAGGGGCCCAAAGTGAGCCAAGAAAATCTCCCCCACACCATTACACCAGCAGCAGCCTGAACCGTTGATACAAGGCAGGATGGGTCCATGCTTTCATGTTGTTGAGGCCAAATTCTGAGCCTACCATCTGAATGTGGAGCAGAAATCCAGACTCATCAGACCAGGCAACGTTTCTCCAATCTTCTATTGTCCAGTTTTGGTGTTGCTGTGTGAATTGTAGCCTCAGTTTCCTGTTCTTAGCTGACAGGAGGGTCACCCGGTGTGGTCTTCTGCTGCTGTAGCCCATCTGCCTCAAGGTTGGACGTGTTGTGTGTTCAGAGATGCTCTTCTGCAGACCTCGGTTGTAACCAGTGGTTATTTGAGTTACTGTTGCCTTTCTATCAGCTCCAACCAGTCTGTCCATTCTCCTCTGACCTCTGGCATCAACAAGGCATTTTGTCCCACAGAACTGCTGCTCACTGGATATTTTCTCTGTTTGGGACCATTCTCTGTAAACCCTAGAGATGGTTGTGGGTTCAAATCCCAGTAGATCAGCAGTTTCTGAAATACTCAGACCAACAACTATGCCACGTTCAAAGTCCCTTAAATCACCTTTCTTCCTCATTCTGATGCTCACTTTGAACTGCAGCTCAAAGCGGAAAACAAAATCAATGATTGACTTGTTCTACATCCATTATCAGACCATGTTGAGTGTTACTTTTAAAAAAATATGCCCTTTAAATAGAAGCAAGCTTTGAATATGTCTCTTTACATGATAGCGTTAGCATTTAGCATCACATAACTGCTTGTACATTTTCTATCAGAATCTGTCTTTTCCTTTTTCTCTCATTATTTATTCACAGCTTTTAAATTTAATTTGGAGTCAACACTCTTAGCGTCCTACGTCAAGAGATAAATCCACTAATAACTCTTAAACCCTAATAGGAACCGGATCTGTTCTGACCCCTCTGGCTCTCCATCCTCTGATTGTTTGGCCTGTGTTTGGTCTGGATTTTGCTGCGCTGTCAGACGGCGACTCTTTCTGCTGAGTTTGTTGGGTGACGAGGGCCTGATGAGTCTCTATAAAAGGGAGAGGGTGCTGCCAGTGCATTAACTGAACCTCCAAAGGCTTCTTTGGTTACAGATTCTTGGACCACAATAGCATTGTTGGACCGGGATGATTCAGCAGGACCCACATCCAGAGCGATCCATCTGCAGACTGCAGGTGTTTGTTTGACACATCTCTGTATCGCTGCGTCAGTCTTTGCAAAGGAAAATCTTAATTACATTATGACACAAATGTTTAGACTCAGCAGTGGATGGAAGCAACACATTTAGCTTAAATTTGTCACATTACTTTAGGAGATGACGTTAGTTTGGGTAAACGAGACAGATACCACATACTCTATTTCTGACCCTACTTCCTTAAATACTTGATTCTGATTGGTCTGTGCTTTAGATACCAGAGGCAGAGAGATCGCCTGTCAAATCAGTCCACAGGAAAGAGTTTAGAGAGTTTAGCTTCTGCTTGTTGACACTGCATTAGCTTCTGTTTGCATCAAATTGGTACACAGTATTTTTAGACTGGATCCTGCAAAGTGATCCGAGCACCTGGAGCAGGTCTGTGTTCACACATTTCTACGCTTTTTTTCCTAAATGTGGTTTTGGATGATCATCTATGAGCTCTGCTTCGGTCAAAACCTTCTTCAATTGGCAATTTTTGCTGCTGTTGATTGAAATTAAAGTACAAATTCATTCATTTATCATAAAGTGCTTCCTAAATATCCTATGGGAGGATATGGCTTAAATTGACCTATTACTAAGCCCCGTCCTCAAACATGATGAGCCAATCACAGTGTGCAGACCTTCTCATAGACTGGGTCATTCTCTGCCTGGACGTCTATTGGAATATATCACAGAAAGTCGGTTTTCATTTGGTTTTATTCACTTTTTCTGAAAACTTAAAAGGATGTTTCCAACTGCTCTCAGGTCAGCTGACATCATATTTCAGGCTGTAAAGAAATATAACGTTATCTTTAACACTAGAAATACCACTGCAGTCTGACGGACAGTTTGGGATTCTCCAACACTAGCTAAAGTTAGCCTAGCGTTAGCTCCTAGCTGTGTTGTTCATGTCACTTTGCTTGTTGGGATTTCATTGGCCTGTTTGGTTCCAGTTTTAGGGGCTCTAGTTAAGCTCTGTGATGTCACCCATCTGTTCCTGATACACAGTAATGAAGCCTATTGTCGGCGGCAGCCATATTGGAAATGTTGACTCAAAAGATGGGCTTTGAGCCTCTTTGGGCAGCTAAGGGTGTCCACCTGTCAGTCAGGTGAGCTGTTCCTTTGATCTTAACATTGTCTAAATGCATTTATAATAAATGCAGCTCACCAAAGTCACCAGTCTTTCTGCAGCCAAGTCTTCAGTAGACGCTCCCTGATCTGCACTGTGTCGCACTTACAAACAGGCTTCATGTTTTTAAACCTGAGCTTGCTGCTGAGTTGTAAGCTAATAAAAAAAAGTTTTAATAAGTATGAGATAATTTTTCAATTTATTTATCTTTTGTTTGATTCTGGTATTTATTTTTCTTCTTCTTCTCTTTATATTTGTTTCATCAGGTAGAATATAACCTGAAGTACAAACCCTGATGTTACACACTCTGGTACAGCAGGTGGAGGTGTTCACCTGTGATTATGATGAAGGATCCACCAATAATCCAAAAGAAGAAGAAGAAGAAGAAGAAGAAGAAGAAAAAGAAGAAGAAGAAGAAGCTTGGGGTCTAGATGCAAATTTTGTACAAGAAAAAAGTAAAAAAAAAAAAAGAGTTTTTTCTTAAAATAAATAAATAAAAATTTTATGTCTTGAAATAAATAAATAAATAATTCAAAATACATAAATCAAAATAAATACATGATTTAAAATAAATAAATTAGAATTAATGCATGTGTAAATAATTACATATATAAATAAATAAAATAACAATAATTTAAAATAAATTGATTAAAATTATAAATACAAAATAAAAAAAATAATGAAGACGGGATGTTTGTGGATGCTCCAGTTCAGAGGAAGAAGAAGAAGAAGAAAAAGGAAGCTTGGTGTCTAGATGCAAATTTTGTACAAGAAAAAATAAAAAAATAAAAATTGTACTTCTTAAAATAAATAAATTAATAATTAATTACTTATAATCAATAAATAATTTAAAATACATTTATCAAAATAAATACATAATTTTAAAAAAATAAATTGAAATAAATAAAATATAATATATAATTAATTAATTTAAAATAAATACATTCATAAATTAATAAATAAAAGAAAAGAAATAAATAATTTAGAATATATTATTTGAAATAATTAATACAAAAATAAATAAATGAATAAAGGCAGGATGTTTGTGTATGCTCCAGTCTGCAGTAAAATCTAAACAACAGACACAGCAGAGGAGAAAAGCTACGGGAGTGATCCCCGGACCACTTTAACATCTTATCAGAGCAGACAGCTGACTGTGATCTCTCACAAGCTCTGCATCTTTTTAAAAACTATCTTAAAAAAACATTACCGTGATAATTCTTATGCCACGATAACCACGAGTTGACATCCAGCCCTGGACTGAGCCCTGTTGATATTTGGAGCCCTGATACCATCTCACTCTTTCCTCCTGAACTTCACAGATTCACGGAGGTTTCATTGAGTACTCCAGCTCCCGAGCGCCTGAGTGCTGACTCAGCACTTCCCAACTCTTTAACTCTGAAGTTAGTTTGACAGGATCGGGGGGTTTGCGGGGGCTGTTCAGTCAGGGAGACATTAGTCCCGAGGTGTGCAGCTCAATTAAACCCTGAGGGCCCCAGGCAGCAGTCAGACCCTGACTACATCAGCAGAAAAGTCAATGCTGCTGCAGCAATAAGCCAATGTAGAGTTTAATTACTGCATTTCTAAACATTTTACCTTTGTGTTCAGTCCCAGTAATGAATGTGTGCTTTGCTAAAGCGGGGGAAAACTTCCTGCAGCGCCGCAGACACAAAACGTCTGACATCAAATGCACTGAGGTGAACTTCTTCACATGAATAAAACATGATCCAAATCAATTTGGCTTCAGCTTCACGTGGAAATACATTTTTTATGAGGGACCTTGTTCACTTTTGTGCTCTTGTAATTTGATGTACAGCAAATAGGATAAAAAATGATAATGTACAGAGGAGTCTCAAGGTCTGTGCTGCGTCTTACAACGTCTGGAGGAGTTAGAAGTGACATTTTGGAGCATCATCGTCAATATTACTTAAAGGCTCTGTGAGGACTAACTGTTGGCCGTTGATTACAGTGACACCTGTGGCCACAGCTGGTAGTGATTTTTTCCAGGATAAAGACAGTGTTACACATCAGCACTATCACTCACTTTGCATGAGTCTTCTCTTTAACACTACTTTTCTTTCTTCAAAACTACTTTTCCCAGAATGCAAAGCGACAAGGTAAGGTATTTATTTGTAGTTACTAAATAAGACAACAATCAAACGTTGTAAACTCAGTTTTTGGCCTAGTTTAACATCCAGGAGGTGAGCAGACTGTTTTTTATTATCTATTTAAAACATTAAAAAAATGTATTACTATTTTTTTCTGAGAAAAAAAGTCAGAACTCTGACTTTTTTTCAGAAAATTATTAATTTAAAAAAATTTGGATTCTTTATTTTAGAGGCCCTAATCCTCTTTAGTACATATTTAACAGAAATGTATCGGAAATAATTGCTCACAGGATTCGTTAGCCCCAATACAAAGGCCAATAATGGTTGTTTTATACCTGATATGAGACGTTAATACAGCTCTGGTGTTTTAAGTCACTAAATGACATCACCTAATTAACATAATTTGACATTTCACAAAATTTATGTCAATGTTTTTATACCGTACTCTCAGTTAATGTTCATACATATACTTTAAGCTTATATTCACTTTCACATAACACTTATGCTTCCATATTGTACTTTCTTATGTTTGTTTATTTTGTGCCTTATGTCTTATTTTCTGTCCTTTGTTTTTAACACCTTAGAAAGCAGCAACTGTTTCCCCTCGGGGATCAATCAAGAATTTCTGATTCTGATTGGTATGTTATTGTCACATATGCTGTAGGAGAGAGGGATAAAACGTGGTAAAATGTTGAGAACTTTAAATGCACTTTTCTTTCCCTGCTGATTCTTTTTTTTTTTTTTATTAATGTTGAAAATAACAACCCTAATTTATTTTAATCTGGGCTTTGGATCAGCAAAAGTGACCCAAATTAGCCAAGCACATGTGGGATTCATTGCCTTTAGTGGCTTGCTCTGACTGCAGCTGGGAGAGACTGCTGCACAGGTGAAGAGGCTTAGTGAGAAGATGTCAGAGTCTTAACAAGAAGGGGTCTAAAACGTTGCTAAATAAAGCGACAAAGCTGCAAAATGGCAACAATGAGGGGCCGTTTACACGACAACAGTTTTAGGATGAACCGCAAAAGAATCAGGTTTCGGCCTCGCGTTTACACGGAAACAGCTTTTTAGCCGACCTAACACGGAAACCAGAGTGATTATGATTGTGGTGATCTACCGTGTTGAGCTTGTGCTGCTCAATCTGCTGAATCTGTGACTGTCTTTAACAAAATGAGCATCTGTTGCTCCACTTCTGCTCTTAGCATTCACCAACACACCTGATGATCAGCCCAACTCTACTTCAGAGGAGATCTACCAAAAGAAAGTTATATCACCACCTACAGGCCTGGCATGCTTACTACAGCATTTCCGTCTAAATGAAGAATTCTTTTCTCTGCATTTTTGAGTTTTGGGTGAAACATTGTCGTGTAGACGGACCTCACACTAGGGCTGAACGATTTCAAGAAAAGATTGAATTGCGAATTTTTCTGGCAGATATTGTGATTTCAATTCGATTCACGATTTTCTTCAAATCAAGCTTTGGGATATTCACATGTAGGGCTGAACGATTTCAGGAAAAGATCTAATTTTTCTGGCAGATATTGCAATTCACAATTTTTTAATCATCAATAGTGATGGTAAATAACCTGTTTTCATCAACTTCTACTCCTAAACAGAGGCTTTGTGTTGTTGACCTGCTTACCAGCACTTTTAACACATAGATTGTCTACGAATTTGTAAAACAGAATGTGTATAATACTTGACACAACAGATCCTGAGTCAGTCAGGGGCGCTGCAAAAAATTGCTGCTTTGGCGATCTCAAAATTGCATTGTCTAAAATTGCGATTCCGGTCTGAAAATGATAAATTGTTCAGCCCTACCTCACACCGTGTCGAAGTTAGGGTCATAATGGGTGTGTTTCCTCCCCTGTAGCGTCGGTTTTGTTTCGAACAATTTGAACAAATTTTCTTGTGACTTTGTTGACATGCGGTGCCACATGTGATGTAATTTAACCCCATACTTCAGGCCCTGACAGATTGATTGAAAACTTTACGTGCACTGCAGGATTCTCAGTGAAGTTTAATTCTGAAAAACTGATGTGGAACCAGTTCGCGATAACCAACTGTACTTTCTTTACCAGCTAACTAACTAACTTTAACGCTGGTGTAGCATTGTCAAAGGGACCTGGGGTCTCTGTGACACTAATAGATTCATGTTCTTTCAATAATCTGCTGATAATCTCATTTTAAACGTGGATTATGAACAGACAGTAAAGTAAGACCATTTCGAGATCACTTATAAAGTTCACCAGCGCCTTTAAGTTTTTGAGACAACTTAAACCATGTGTATCTCTGCCTTTTTAAACATTAGTTTAACATTTTTTGTTGTTAATACTGTGGTGACATCTTTATTCTGGGCTAGCTCACCATAATCTGAGCCCTCAGATGGATTAAAACCAATGATTTCACAGCTGAGCCCTGAAGTCCATCCAGCTGATTGAGAATATTTCAGTTATATGGCTCTACACCCTGACAGGCACTCACCCTCTATTAGATACTCTATTGATTAACTCTTTAATTGGTTGGTCTCATTATCTGATTCCTCCCCATGGGGAGCTTTAAAGACGCCATGCACTGTCAGCTGTTTTAAAGCAAAGAGGTCACTGTGTCCCGGCCCGTAAACATGCATCAATGACAGAAGAATAATCTCCCTGATAGCTTTACATATTGATTTCTGCTCGTATGATTGTCCTTCCTTTTTCTTTCTAAATCACCACCCTGCACCATAATCCATCAGGCTGGAGAAACGACAGGTTTACACACACTCTGTCCTTACACGGTATGTATAAAACATCCCCGGCACGGCTCAGAAAAACACCCACACTCTGTGAAAGTCTGCAGGCTGAGTGCAGCTCCGCTCGGGTAAAAGCAGCTTCAGATGCAGTGCAGTTGATTTAAGAATTCATAGCGCAGACACACGGCAGCTATGCAGAAAGAGGCAGCGCCGGCGCTCGCTGCATCCCAATGAGGAGCAGTTTTGGACTCCGTGTCCCAACTGCAACTGGCCCGGGGAACCGAAGACTGTACCGCTTTCGTGAAGCTGTACGGTAGCTGACAGGGAGGATGGATTACAGGGCTTTAATGAAGACTAATGAGGGGCAAAGATAGTGTTCTGCAGGATGATACCTGGAGGCTTTCGAGGACAAAAGTCTCAGGAAAAAACTGCTCCGGCCTCTTTGAAGCAAAGTGTTGGAAACTCATTTTAAAGCAGTACAATTACACATTTTGATCATTTCAACCTGCAGCCTCTCCTCAACCACTTTTTCCACAAAAGCACAAACACAGAGCAGCAATCAGTGAATCTGACCAACAGGATGACATTTTTAAATAAAACATCCCGCACCCTGAGGGGACTTTTAAAAGATGGATGCAGGAAAAAAAAGAGAGCATGAGGGGAGGAGAAGGATGGAGGGATGGAGGGAGGAGGGGGCGAATGCGTAGCTGATGTGTGAAGTCAGGAGTTTGGTGCAGGACGGATTATCTCAGCCCAGCGTCCCCCATAACTAGCGGGGCCAGCGCTCGTACGGTGCAGCTTTAAATCCCCGACACTGCAGTGCCGTTAAATCAACCTCCAGCCCGGCAGATACTCACCTCCCAGCGCAGCTTTCATTACAAAATTCATGATGAAGCAGTTCTGTGTTCTCTTCCTTCACTGGTCACGTTATCAGGGACAGACCTGCAGCCAGAGGACAGAATAACACGCTGCATGAATACCTCTGTTAGGACATGCAGTTTCACTCTCCACAACACTTTGACGGGATGGGGGAGGAAGAGGAGGAGGATGCTGATGCGGAAAAGGGAACGACCTCCAGATGGAGAGCGTGAAAGCTCCTCTACTTTATGAATCTTCCAAATTTCACTCTTTTCTCCTGAGTGGTGCAAAATTACATCCACAAAAAAAAGACTTTGATGCAATCAGCTCCACTCTGAGAGCCAGCGGGGGTATTTACTGACTCACCCTCCTGAGTATCCTGAGTATTATCCAGGCACCTGCGCCCTCCATTTACAACTAACACTTCATCTTGTGCACATATGTGCTGACGCTGTGATGCAACCTCATGGAAATAGCTCATAATTTAACAAAAAGGTGAACAGGACTGGGTCAGAGATGGTGCATGATTTCTGAGAGTTGCAGGAGAAGCTGTTGTCTCCTTCCTGCTGCTGCTGCAGGGTCTGACCTTGGACCTGTGGTACTGTAATGTGAGTCTGAGCTCACTTTTTCACCCAAATTACGACAAAAACAACCCAAATTGAAGCATTAAGTGGAGAATTAAAGTATGCAAATGTCTTATTCAGTGTTAGACTCATGAGTTTGCAGAGGTAGGACAGGCCTAGTTTTGATATTCCTGCACATTTCCTCCAGAACTCAACAGAAGGAAAGGGTGCAGTATGTTTACCACACTTCATCCTCTCATTTTGCAGCATTTTCTTCAAAGCAACGAGAGCAAAAATAACGAATCACTCTTAAAACTTGCTGCACTCATTTGTTCCCCAGCTGCCTCGTCCACGGGTCATTTCCATTCCGCAGCAGCTGAGCGCCTGCACATCATTTCCTGGTTCCTTCCTCACCACCACCACCATCATCATCCTCATGCAGCACCAGCAGCTTCTCCTCGCATGAACCCTTTACAGTAGCCCCATCTATTCAGCGCTGCTTTGTGCGGTGCAGCATTTCGGCACTGGTACACTAACGTCACCGCAGGCTACGTAGGCTCCCCGTTAAATGACTGCACCAACAAGATGAGGCACGTTTCATGCAGCCCCGATGGGAAGTGCACGGTCGCATCAGCATCTTTTCACCAAGTGCATGCACCCTTCGCCATCCGGTCCCGTACAGTAACGACACACTCTCAACCATCCGCGTCTCTCTGCGGCTTGTGCGGGCATCGCTTACCTTGTTTGGATCCTCCTCCAAGTCCTCAGCTTCGTCGCAGCAGCGGTTTTCAAGCAACCTCTTCTTCTTCGTCCTCCTCCTTCTTCTTCTTCTTCTTCTTCGGTGGAGGGAAAGAAATCACAAGTTGTGGGTCTGAGCGGAGGGATTGTGAGTCAGAGTGCGGCGCTCAGTTTGCAGACATGCCGGTTGTGTCAGAGTCGGGCTGCAGCGAAGACAGTGTATTCCTGCAGGACGAGATGAGAGCATGCAGAGGGAGAGGAGAGGAGAGGAGAGGGGGAGGGAGGGAGCACATGAATGTAACATCACCCGAGTGCAGCCTCGGTCCTTTTCATTTCAACAAAAATAAGCTGCAAAAACAGCAGAACAGGTCCAAAGTGCAGAAAAACAACTCATACAACTGTCTTCAAAGCGTCACATTTTAAAACTGCTGTTTTCATTTTTGTGATATTTCTCTTCACATCATAACACTTTAAATTAATCATCTTTTTTTTTTTTTTTTATTTAAGCCTAGTCTTATTTTTATCTCTTAAAAGACTCTAATCCTGGAGAGGAGAGTGAGTCTTGCTGCATCAGAAGCAGACGTTAAAAATTAAATGACCAAAAAAGTTAAAACATGGTAAAAAAAAAAAAAAAAAAATTAAAATTAAAATAATAATAAAAAATAAGACATTTTTGAAATCAATATCCAAAATATAATTATTAAGAAAAAAAAAAAAAGAAAAAAAAAAAAGTCTGTTGGGAAAATATGCCAGTTTTGAGGCTGCAGTGTTTGTCCACATGGGGGCAGTAATAACAGTTGTAAACCAAGGGGCAACATCCGGTTTAGAAAAATGAAGCCAAAGACTGGAAAGCCAAAAAGGACTTTAACAGCATTAAAAAAACATATTTACAGCCTGGTTACATAAAAAAAAAGGGTCTGAAGCACTAATTTCACTATCGGCACAAACATGTTATCATCATCTGATTGTTCAATCAGAGACAAAGCTCAGCTCATGTGACTGGCAGGCGCCCTATAGCTGTTAGAAAGGAAACTCACATATCCAATATGGCCGCTTCCTTTGATTAGCTTCATTTCACCATATCAGGAACAGACGTCACAGAAACTATGTCCATTCTTCAAACAGTCTATGCTGGAAACCAAAACCTGATTAACTGTAATTTCAAATTCAGCACATGACAAAAAGTTAGCTTTTAGCTCCATTTTTGGTCTCCACCACCTCACGAGCAAACGTAACCTTTGGCGGCTAAGTGCTCTAGCTTTGCAGCTGTCATATACAAATACATAGACTGAAGAATAAACCCTCGTTAGATTGAAAAGCAAGTATGAAGTCAGTTTCAGGTGGTTAACACATGGACTGTTTTTTAGTAAAGGGACTTTTTCACCTTGATTGCAGCTAAACGTTTAACTTGGCAGAGCAGGTGGACCTGCCTGATTCAGTTTCTGAATGACCAACGATTTCACTCGGTTAAATTCTGACCGGCCCAATCAGTGAAGAGAGGCGGGAGCAGTTCCTTCGATTCTTCAGTTAACTTTACAAAAACAGCAGCAGTCGTCTAACACCATTATCACAGCCGTCATACCGTGGCTTGATGTGGATTGGTCCGTGGTGAGTGTGTCAATCACAACAGTCGTCCAATCACCAGCTGCGGATTTATTTTAAATTCCCGCCTCTGAAAACAAATCTGAAGAGCTGCTATCCAGATGGACTAGTGAAATATTTCTGTGGCGGATACATGAAACTGTTCGTCTGGCGTGTCAGGTTACTAAACTATTGTGCTGGGGACAAAAAATCAGCAGTGGTCTCTCAGTCAGTAAAATCCACAGCCTAACAGACTCTGATGAAGAAGAGTCTTTTCTACAGCTGTAACTCATCAAAAATAAGAAATTATGGAAGAAAAAAAAATTACCCTCCGTACGGAGTGCTGAAAAATGATGTACTCAGGCTTAAACTTCTTTTGAACCAGGGTGTAAACATGTTTCTATTTACTGTAAAGATTGTCTTTTATGACTGGGTGTGTATGTGGTTTCCAGTGTTTCTGCAGCCAGCCCCTAGTGGACATTTAATGAACTGCAGATTTTGATACTTCTGCATAGGCTTTATTAATTTAGACCTGACTCTGACACTTGGTTTTGACAGCATATTGCATTTGTTTTCTGCTGCTAGACTGTGAAGAGGTGCCTGTTCCTGACCACATCGCCTTTTTAGAAAAAAAAAACATTTTGTAATGTTTTTATTTTATTTTTTTTTAATTATTAAAATTTAATATAACTGATTATTTATAAGAATCTGTTTAGAAAACCTCAAACATCAGACATTAGTTTGACTAACATATCAATGCCACTACTGTGGTCGGTCACCAGGGGGAGCTCTACAGGTTTCGGTGTAGAGCTCCCTCTTTTAAGTGAAAATGTATCATCCTTGTTTTTATACTGTCATTAAATTCATCCTCTTTGGAAATAATAAATAACAGGATGAAATATTGAAATATAAGTGACATGGTGTTCTCTCCAGTTTGTGTTTGAATCATTTTGTATATTTTTTTATTGCTGCCGTATTGATGAAAGATCTCTTGTGAAAGAGAAATCCTCCCTGTTCTGAATCTGAAGTCTCACTCGGCCCCTGAGCAGTTAGAAAATAAGAGGTTTTGGAGGACCGTGTGAAGGATTCTGTCTCTAAAAAAATATACTGAGCCCTCAGGACATTTGAAACCTTTTATTTCATTTTCCAGCAGCAGACCAGGGATCTACTTTAGTGTAATGTCAGCTGTCTCAAAGGTCCCTTGGAAATATTTCCTTGGCAGACTGGAGAAGACTGCAGCAGCGCTTAATGTGATGCTCCAGCTACCCGCAGAAGTCAATATCAGGTTTCCTTCCTGCTCCTGAAGCAGATGCATCACCTGTTGTGGATTACTTTTTTTTTTTTTACACAATCTTTTAGAAACAAGTTTATTTTACAGTTTTATACATCATTAAAATGAGGAAGCAGCACAAGCAAACTGCTGAGATCTTTCTGTCATTTTGCTTTACACCCTGCAAACCGGATATCGTCTTCATTTTAGAAGAAATTGTCTCATTAGACTTGATGCCTGAGATGTTTGTTAAGGGTAAGAAAATCTGCAGATGGACTGAGAGAAAACTGCTGGTCAAGTATTTTGGGATACGAATAATGTTTTAGTACAAGAAACCGGTGAGGTGCACAGACTTTTGAAGCCCACATCCATCCCATTTCCACCCAGCGGTCCGGTACGGATCAGTACAGTTTGGTACGGGTTGGATCGGTAAAGCCTGATTCCATTTGTGTCTCCACATTGTTTCTTTCCACCAATCAATGGACTGCAGTGTTTCTAGCGCCAACTTCTGGGGCTTGGTACCCCAACAGAAGGGTACCAAAGAATGATACAGTCATTTGAGGACCTGTCGTGGTTTCACTTGTTGGAAACGCCATGAACCAGACTGAGCCGCTTGGTGGAAACAGGGCTATATTGGCCCCTGAAGAGAAGGCCTTTTAGCGCACATTTTGGCTTCCAAGAGCACACTTTAGTTTCCTTTTGGCATGGCACGCACTTTATGGCATTTTCACTGACTAATCATGGGACAAATCCCCATATAACCAAGACGAGCTGTCCCACTTCTTAGGAGCCTTCCACACGGGTAGGGATGGGTACCGAATTAGGTACTTTTATAGGTACCGACCAAATACTGTCGAAAGTACCAGGTACCAATTTCAAAATCAAAAGGTACCATGTTTAGGTACCTAAATGCATCCTTGTGATTGTGAGGGAGTGAAAGAGTAGGAGATTTTCCATGCTGAACATGAACGCAGCATTGCAAGCTTATATATTCAGGGTTCCTACAGCTTAAGCTAAGTTAAATTTAAGACTATTCAAGACTTTTTTTAAGCCGTTTGAAATAAAATGTAGGACCAAATTGACAACAAACCACAATTGAAACAAACAAAACAAAATAAAAACACCACATGATTTACCTGGGTGAGAGGCCATTTTGACTCAATGTTTATTTCAAATAAAACATCACTTTTTGTCTTCTTTTTAACCCCATTTTAACAGCTTTATGCCTATTTTTCCCCCCAGTCATATTTTTTTGGCCACTGCCAGAAATATTTTTGTAACTTTTACATGTTTTTTCAAATTTAATATCAAATTTAATTCCCAATTTTGCTGCCAAAGACTACTTTCTTAAGCTACCTATGGATTATTCTAAACATTTTTCCCCTTTTTTTTTTTTTTTTTGCAATTTCATACCTATTATGCGCCTATTTATTATCCTTTTTCCACTTTTGTACCATTTTTGCCCAGTTTTTGCAATTTCATCCCTTTTTTGACCTTTATTCATACACTTTGTCCCACTTCTGGACCATTTTTATTTTTTTAAGCCTGTTTTTATCACTTTATTTCTAGTTTGCCTCCAATTTATTTTTTTATTTATCACTGTCAGAAACATTTTTGTAATTTTTACATGTTTTTTTACATTAAATTTTCAATTTACTTTCCAATTTTGCTGCCATAATCAATTTTCCTAAGCCACTTTTGGATTTTTTTTTCCAGTTTTTCACCTTTTCTTTCCCTCTCCAGGCACTGTAGTTAAAACCAAGACATGCGTCTGCTCTGAAAGATCCTGGTGCAGCCACATCACTGATTTGTTAGTTCTGCTTTAGTGATTACACGATGTTGCCATGACAATAAATCAGTGAATTCTTTTTGAAAAATAGATACATTTTGCTAAATGTTTTTTTTGTTCAATCAAACATAAATCTTATTACTGTGGTTAGATTTTTAAGACTTTTGAAAATTGGATTTAAGACATTTTAATGCCAATTAAGGCCTTATTTTTAGAACTATGAATTCAATGCCTTTTAAGACTTTTCAAGGATCCGCAGGAACCCTGTGTATTGGAGATTGCCAGGTACCGGGCGTAGGTAACGTGAAGGTACCCATCCCTACACAGGGGTGCCAGGTTACGATGATCTGATCCCAGAAGGTGGAGCTACAACACTGAAAGCCGTTGATTGGTCAAAATAATCATCTCTTCCTGTCCGACAGTGGTTGCTGTATTCCGCCTGGTTGCTCACAGTCTTCCCTGAAACAAAGCTTGATTGTTCTTTGTAACCAAGAGTTACTCTTGGTTTACTGTGTCACTTTCCTTTCCTCGATGGATTTATTAGTGACATGCAATGCCCTGCTATGGCGTCACGCTATTATGTAACTGTTGCTGCTAACAGCATCCAGCTTACACGCTGCCTACCACAAGGGTTGGCTATTAGCAGGCTTAACCCAGCAAACCCGTACAAAACCGTACTGATCTAAATCGGATTGCTTGGTGGAAACGGGACTTTTCTTGGGTATTTTGACTCAATTCTGACTCAAGGGGGCACCTGGCGATCATTTTGGCTGAGGGGTCCTGTTGGAGTACGGGGTGTCAGGCTGCTTGTTACGAGCCATCCGCTCCCTGTATGACCGGTGCCAGAGCTTGGTCCGCATTGCTGGCAGTAAGTCGGACTTGTTTCCAGTGAGGGTTGGACTCCGCCAGGGCTGCCCTTTGTCACCGATTCCGTTCATAACTTTTATGGACAGAATTTCTAGGCGCAGCCAGGGTGTCGAGGGGGTCCGGTTTGGTGACCTCAGGATTGGATCACTGCTTTTTGCAGATGATGTGGTCCTGTTGGCTTCATCAAGACCTCCAACTCTCTCTGGAGCGGTTCGCAGCCCAGTGTGAAGCAGCTGGGATGAGAATCAGCACCTCCAAATCCGAGTCCATGGTCCTCAGCCGGAAAAGGGTGGAGTGCCCTCTCCGGGTCGGGGATGAGATCCTGCCCCAAGTGGAGGAGTTTAAGTATCTCGGGGTTTTGTTCACGAGTGAGGGAAGGATGGAGCGAGAGATCGGCAGGCGGATCGGTGCGGCGTCTGCAGTAATGTGGACTCTGCACAGGTCTGTCGTGGTGAAGAGGGAGCTGAGCCGGAAGGCGAAGCTCTCTGTTTACCGGTCGATCTTCGTTCCCACCCTCACCTATGGTCCTGAGCTTTGGGTAGTGACTGAAAGAACAAGATCGCGGGTAAAAGCGGCCGAAATGAGCTTCCTCCGTAGGGTGGCCGGGCTCTCCCTTAGAGATAGGGTGAGAAGCTCGGCTATCCGGGAGGAGCTCGGAGTAGAGCCGCTGCTCCTCCGCGTTGAGAGGAGCCAGATGAGGTGGCTAGGGCATCTGATGAAGATGCCTCCCGGACGCCTCCCTGGTGAGGTGTTCAGGACACGTCCCACCAGGAGGAGACCCCAGGACACGCTGGGGAGACTACATCTCTCAGCTGGCCTGGGAACGCCTCAGGATCCCCCCGGAAGAGCTGGACGAAGTGGCCAGGGAGAGGGAAGTCTGGGCTTCCCTGCTTAGGCTGAAGATGGATGGATGGATATGGGGTAATTTTTAAGAAATAGATTATTTAAATAGCGTAATTTTACATTAGGTTATTTAAATATATAAATTAATTTCAATATATATATGCCTTATCTGTTTGGTGAAATAGTTTTAAACACGAAAAATATGCTAATAAATGACCTAGGAGTAGATATAAAAGTGAAATGAATCATAAAAGCTTGTTAGGGTTGTGAAACTCTGAATATCTATATGTGTCTCTGAAAGTCCAGGTGTTGTGAGCAGGTGTTAAAGGTGAGGATGTGGTGCCATGGCAACATGCCCTTGCCTCGTTACACAGCCCTATAAAAGAGTAGAGGACAAAGAAAAAGCCAAAGACGTTTATATTTATCCTCCAACCTCACCTTGTTGTTGAGACTCACCCTAACCATCTCCGCTCTATAAAAAAAAAATCTCTCCCTGCTTGAAGTGCCCTTGCTTTTCCCCTCATAGTAACACTGCCACAGTCTGCACAGTCTGCACATGCAGAGGCAGACAAGCAGGGAGCACAGGGAGGAGCACAGGGAGGACCAAGGGGAGCGTAAACTGCTGTATCTCCCATCAATTAATCAGCACACAGGAGGCTGTGACCAGTCAGCGCGCTGTGGCAAGAGCATCCATCACCTTGTTTATAGCCTGGAAACACACACTCTCTCACACACACAAACACACTCTCTCCACCACCTCCTCAGTACATTTTTGGGTTTATTTTTTTATGTGAAGATGATTTATGGTCCCTTGGTTTTAAGGTTAGAAGTCTGCAATTCCTGCTCTTGACCCACATTCACTGTACTGGATTTTCAAAACAAAATCACACACACACAGTTATGACCTTAAACTGTGCTTCTTTACACCTTCCTCTCCCAAAAGTTTGTCTAATACAAACTGAAAGCATCAAACCAACACCGTGTAGAATGAGAGCAGAAGGGCTGATGCTGCAGTTCTCTGAGTGTCCACTTGAGGCTTGCTGAAAAAGCCCACTTACCTTGAAAACATAAAGGCCCTCATTTATCAAACATGCGTACACCTGAAAATGGGTGTACACTCCTTTCCACGCACAGATCGGCACATATCAATCTGAACGTGGGCGTCGTGTACGCTCAAACCCCACGCCAGGTCTGAGTTTGTGTACGCAAGTTTCATGTCAGTGGAGAGCGGGGTGCGGCGAGGGAAACCCGTCTGTGGAGGAGAGTTTTGAGCATGGACTGTATACAGAGTGGGCAGCGTGGCTCCACCATTTATCATCGTACGATTTTGAAGCCAAAATACCCCCGTCACAGGCGCAGACGTTGTAGCAGTTAGCAGCTAGAGTCTGTGCAGTAGAGACGATGAGGGATTCTGGGAGAATCTGAGTGGAGCTGGTGACAAAAATAATAATACTTTCTTCTTTTGAGAGTCTAATCACTTCTAGATTCTACCTCCAGACATATTTTACAGTCCCCGAAAAAATACATGAGAATGTCAGCTGTCAATCATCGTTAAACGTTACGTAAAACCTTGCTTTTAACCTCGTATAACTACTGAAAACGAAACTTTTCAGAAAAAGAGGACTGGAGTACAAGTCAGCCAAATGATTTCTTCAAATCACCACAACAATCAGACGTGAGAAACATTTCTACCAGGTGTATTAATTTTTTAAAGTTTGACCACAGCCCATCTGGAATGACTGGAATGCCGGGTTTTTTAAACCTATACTGCAGCCAGCCACCAGGGGGAGCAGTTTTTGTGGAGACTTCACTTTGAGACGAGCAGGCGGACGTCCATTTTTTTTTTACAGTCTATAGTTACGAGCACAAAACATTTTCAGAAATAAAAACGGATGTTCTTAGATTAATATGTAGATCCTTGAATTAGATATGACACCAAGAAAGCTTTTAACAGTTCACTGTTATTCCACCAATCTATAAAATACTTCGCTATGAAAGAGCGGCACAAGCTGTCAGCTGATTTCTATGTTTAAAAAAATGTGTTTCCTCCATCGGTTCACTTAAAAAATGTTAAAATAGAGAGGTTGTTATCAGTTTTTAATACACTTCCAAGTTCATGATAAAGTCTCCGTAGAGAACATTCAGACGACGCTGGATCAAACTTTTACACTGCGAAGATGATTAGATGAAATTGATCCTCACAATATTATCATATAAATATGAACTGTGTGCGAAAAAGTGAAAATTTCATTACCATAGACGTTCATTTACACAAGATCACAACCTATGTGCTTGTCTCCTGGTACCAATAATCATAAACTCCGGTCTACCCGTGAGTAATTGATTGACACACTTCAGCTCCACTCCCTCCTCAGTCTGTGAGGTTCAGGTTCAGGAGTCTGCAGCTCCTTTCAGAGCTCAAAAACCTCTTTAAAAGACAACTTTACACCTTTCTGGTCCTGAACGGAAACATTTAATAATACTGTGGCTTCTAACAGTCAGACAACAAGGATTCATTAATCAAGGTATTAACGAAGGCTGTGTAAATTGAATGTTTAAAACTCTGCTGTAGTTTACTTTGTCACATCCACGCTGCTGAATCACTGCAGTGATTTTCTTGCAGGTGAGTTTTTACTGATTCGCTCTACATTTCCGCCACGGCGTCATTTCCTTTCTACCTGTTGGTATGGCGTTGTCAATTACCAGCATGGAGAAGTTTTTCCCGGGATACGTACCTCTGTGTCGTAAATTCGCCCCCGAACATGGAATATTCAGGGGCGTGTTATGTAAATTATGATTGTTTCAGCCGCCACATTTATCAACAGCTGATCAGGGGTACGCCATGATTGGCCCCGGTACGCACATTTCACAAATCACACGTGAATGTTGCCGTTAACTGATTTTTACACCCAGATCTGCGCAAATTCCCACGCAAGATTGATAATTGAGGGCCAAAGTGAATCAAGTTTGTCACTTTAACTACTGTGACATTAAACTAATGTTGCAAAAAAAGTTACTGGTCATTTGCTGAAACTGATAAATTTCACTTAGTGTAACGAGTGTTACTCATTAAAAATCTAATATTGCCCAAAACATGACTATGATGATGATTTTATCAGTCTTAACATGATTCTAAATTAACTGACCCAAGAATAGAGAGAGAACATTGATGTTCACGGCATCAAACCCACATCATCAAGTTTGGGAATTAAATATTTTGAATATACTTTGAGTTTATACTTATTATACCGTTTATTGGAACATACAGCGGAGTAGCTCTTCAGCGCCATCTACTGCAGAGGAAGCAAGGAAGATGTATTGTACTTTCAACTCACCTAAAAAGTGAATTTTTAATGTAATAAAAATATTGATATTAAGAGTAGAAATATTAATGTTTAATTAGAGGTCAGAGAGTCGTAGGGTGGCGTGTTGCATTCACCCCAAAAAAATAAATAAAAAGAAAATAACAAAAAAAATCTCCTCAGAATTAATTTATTTTAAAATTTTGTTTTTTTGTTTTGTTTTGTTTTTTTCAGATACTATCTTATAAAAACAGGAAAATTTGAATATTTTCTGTTTTACGAGGTAGTGCCTCTTTAAAAATGGATAATAGATAAGAATAGAATAGATAATTTATTGTTTTTATGAGATGCTCTAAAAACAGGAGTTCCTTTTTTTTTTTCCCAAGCAAATGCAGGACGCACGGTACTTTTTTGTGGTACTGCCCCATTGCACCTGTTGCAGACATACGGACAAACTGAACGCAGAAAGCTCCATCCGGGTCCAGATGAAGTCTTCATTCGTATCATTGAGAATAAATGGGCCTTAAGACGTAGTTTTGGGTTAGTATTGCCAAGTGGCAAATGCTGACTAAGAAACAGCCCAGTCACATTTTAACAAGCATTACCTGGCTGCAAATGCTGGATAAAAAATTTTTTAAAAAGTTACAAGCTGCTTGACAAAAAAACACAACACAGTTGGGATGTCTGTTGGTTGTTCTGCTGTAATAGTTTATTCAGGAAGAAGTTTTACCTGTAATCTTTAATTCAGAGGAAGAAACCGAAGCTCTCGGAGTAAACCTCTAGGTGTGATACGTTTCAGGAACTTCCGATTTAATCCAGCCTTCTCTGTAGAGCACCTTTCAAAAGACAGTTACAAGCTGTTTAACAATAAAACACAAAGCAGTTAAGATAACACGAAGACAACAATAAAACAATTCATAAGACAACAATAAAACAATGTAAGCGAAGTAAAAGGGATACAGTAAAGAGCAATACTTACCCGGAACCAGCCCGCGACGATGTAATTAAACCCTCCTTGTGCTTAGATTTGGGCGACTTGTTGCTCTTCTACTTTAGAGGTAAAACTTCTTCAGCATGAAGAAGTTTTACCTCTAAAGTTTCTTTGTTTTTTCTGAATCTTTTCATCATAGGAAAAACCGAAGCTCTCAGAGTAAACCTTTAAGGTGTGACTTAGCAAAAGGTCTTATATGTTCCTAGCTTTTTCAGGAAAAAGCTAGGAACATATAAGACACAATCACCAAAATATAAAAAGACAATACAGGATCACACCAGTAATTACAAAGCCCCCTGTTAGGTAAGTATCCAAAGGGACCTCCCATAAGGGCTCAAAAGTATGTCTAAGACGGTTGAGAAGTCTTCTGAACCAGCCAGTGGGCTCACGATGTCCGGCGTCTGACGGCTCTCTGGATGGTGGCGCTGAATTGTCATTTGGAGGGGCAGGTATTTTCTCCTCGTCCTGCGGCTTCTCAGTAGGCTCTGGTGTCTCTGGTTCCTTCTCTGTTCCTCCTATCCGCTGGAGATTTCCGATGTCCGATAGTTCCTCAGATGTTGAATCTTTTAAATCCTGGCCGGGTCACATGAGCTGGCACAAAGATAACGCTATCCTTTTAAAAAACAACATCTTCTTTAACAGTCTGGGCGACGATCACGTTCAAAGCGTGTGCGATCCGATCCAGGTTTGTCTGTAAAATGAAAAACCAGAGTCTGGGTGAAGCCTTTTTAATGTGAACGCACTACATACTATTTTTGACGTCACACTTAGTATGAGTAGTACGTTAGTATGCCATTTCGGACACAGCCACAGACTAGTCATGGACGTAGTCTCCCTGACGTCACCCGTTTGTTTCTGAAACAGAAAATGAAGCAGATCGGCTATAGCGGCCATATTGGTAGTGGCAAGGGCTTCACGTACAGCCATAAGTCGCCTGTTGGTCATGTGACCCTCAGCTGTGGGAGCTCGCGATCTGAATATCCTCTGAACGGCCAAGTTAGAAAAATTTACCCCCTCATACAGTGGGTGCCTGTCGTAAAATTATCGACTCAGACAGGAGACGTTTTTTTGAACCAGGCTGTAAACAGGTTAATTTCTACTTTGAAAAGGTTTTTGGTTTTTTTTTGGCTTGGTGTGTATGTGACTTCTGGTACTTCCAGAGCCAGCTTCAGGCATTTTAAGGGTTTCCACTCGAGAAACAGCCGATTTTAGCACTTCCACATTGTCTCTTATTCTTAGACCGGAGGATGCCGCTTGGACAGAAAACAGACGATCCATTAACCATACAGATCATGCTGCTCCCATGTGCCCCATGCTCTGTCCTCTTTCTGCAGTGATTCAGGTGGTGGGGGAGGTAAAGGGCCATGCAGAGAGGATAGCATCAGTGTTGTTGATATCTGGATTGTGGGCCTAACTTAAAGAGGAAGTTTACAATGCTGGATGTTCAGACTAAAGGTGGGCAGGTTTTCAAACCTCTACATGTAGACATTCCTGAATCTGTCTGTGAACTGATCAGTTCCAAACACAGCACAGGATCTTCACAAGATCTTCATAAGATCTGAACAAGACTTTCTGAAATGGTGATGTCATTGTTTAGGGCCTGAAACACAGAGTTTTGCATGTAGTTCCACCTTTCAAAGGGCTGACCAATCAGAGTCAAAGGGGTTTTGGGGGCAGGGAGCCTTAAAGTGACAGTGGCAAAAACGAAGGGTTCCCAACAGAGACTACAATACACGTTTTCTAGCAGTCCAGTGTGAGAAAACAGGGATTTGTTCAAGCTGTAAATCATGTAAAGCAGGGGGCTTCAACCTGCAGCTCTAAAGCCACATGCAGCTATTTCAGAAATTTCAGGTTTTTTTTTTTTTTTCATTTTACAGCATATTTCTTTAAAGTTCATATTGTTTTGAAATGTTGCAAGTTTGTGAAATTTCTCTTTTTCAAGTGATTGGAAAATATTAAAATAGATAAATTAAAGGTTGTAAACTAAATTTCAAATTTTGGGGGGAATTTTTGCATTTTTTAAAAATTTTAACTTTTTGAAACTTTTGCAAATTTTTGAAATTTAAAAAAGGTTGGCAATTTTTGTACCTTTTATTTAAAATTTTTGAAATTTTAAACTTTTGGATGTTTTCACTAATTAATTTATTTTTGGTTATTGTTTTGAACATTTCAATTTTGGGAGGATTTTTTATAATTATATTATTAAAATTTTTGCAGATATATCCAAAATAGTAAAAAAAAAAAAAAAAAAAAAAAAAAAAGGAAGAACAAAAAAAGAAATGTCTATTTTTTTATTTCTTAAAATTTTAAAAATCTTTGAAATTTCAAACTTTTAGATTTTTTTTGCTAATTTATTAAATTTCTTTTTTTTTATTTTTTGAATCTTTTTTTTAATCATATTTTTTTATTTTTTTGCCGAAATATTGAAAAAAAAAGAAAAGAAAAAAAAAGAAATGACAGTTGCTTTAAATTTCCAAAATTTGAATTTTTTTTGCAAATTCATGAAAGTTTTTTAAATTGTTGCAGATTAATATTCAAGAATAAAAAAATTAACAAACAAAGAAATCACATTTTCAGTTTCAGTTAAGCCTGATGAAACCCACTCTTTAATAAAACACCAATAACAGGAGGTTCCCACTTGATAACACAGGTGAAGAGCCAACTTTCTCTACTTGTCTCTAAGTTTTGGGGTTTTGGGGTCTTGAGTTGGCTACTGCACTCATCAGTAGAGGCAGAAGTGGGGTGTGTTTTCCACTGAGCACTTACCCTTTATTTAAGAATGTTAACTTTGTATTTAGCTGAAAATTTAACCTGTCAGAAGCTTTTCCATCCATTAAATAATGTATGTCAGTTGAAGAAGCAAACTAGATTCTGCGACATCGTGCAAAGGCCTTTCATAAGAACGCTAAGTTTTGTGTCTGTGTTGCTATGAACTAATATGCTTCAATCAGTGCTGCCTGCTGTGCTCCTGTGCACACTTTGCTCTTTTAATAGCTCAAAATTCAAACAGCCAGGTGGTACTCTGGCACCCCGCACCGTTCTCTGTCTCTGTGTTATGTTATGTGGCCATTTGATTGTGGTTCCTTGCGTCTTTGTTAGCCTCACAACAGGAGTCCAAATTGTTGTTTTTCCTTAGCTGTCCACCTGTCAGCATGTGGTCTGTGTCCAGGTAATGAGTCACTGTGTCTGAGTGCCAAAACAGGAAAAGTTCCCAATCTATGCCTGAGAAGCTGGAGTGAACAAACTCTGGAGGCTCCGAGTACACGCCGGGGTGTGGGAACCGATGGAGCACACACTCACACAGCCGCAGAGCGTGCCATTTGAAAACCACATTAGCATTTCTTACCCAAAATATGTATGGCAGTGCTCCACGGGGACTGTATGCCATTCAAAAAAGGGCAAATTAACATAGCGCTGCTGTCACATGACAACACAGTTGTAGTGCTGTTTTCCTCCTTGTCAAGAAAACACTCAGGATACTCTGACTGAAGCACGTGTTCCTCTGCAGATTTAATCCAACTGTGGAAAGAAAAAAAAAAACAAGAGCAGCAGCAGAGAGAAAGATACACTCACCAGCTACTTAATCAGGAACTCCTGCTCAAGGGCTCGTCAACACAAACGTCTACCAATCACATGGCAGCAACTCATTAAGGTTTGGTGATATGACGAAGACAAGCTTCTGACGAATTTAGAGTGGGTCATTACTTTTTATGGCTCATTTGTTGGTTTTGGACACCAACATGGTTTTGTCTTTGGTGTATTTTTACTATGTTTGCTCCTGTGTTTGTCTGGAGATCCTACATGTAACCATGGCTGCATTGTTTACATGTGATATCAGCTGTTAGCAGCATGTAGCATATCAGTGCTAACTGGTGCTAGGCCGGATGTTTCCCACAAGGTGAGGACAACGTGCTGGTTCAAGAAGTGACGACATGGACCTGTCCTTCCATCCATCGTTATTGGGAACGTAAGATCTGTCTCCAATAAGATGGACGAGCTAGCTGTGCTAACCCAGCAACAGAGGGAATACCAGAGGGCAGAGTAGCATCATGCTATTCACAGACATGGCTAACAGAGCTAACAGCAGACACCAAGGCCACATGTGAAGAGCTTCACCTGCTGTGAGCAGACAGGATCCAGGAGACAGAGACTGAACAGACTGCTGAAGAAGCTCAGTCCTGGACCCTGTGGAGGTGGAGGCTGGCTGACTGGACAATGATGGACAAGCTGTCAGCAGCTATTTTCTTATGGAGCTTTTTACACTTTCTATACACTTTCTTACTTTGGTTTTCTTGGTTTCTGCTGTGACTCCTGAATTTCCCTTCAGGCATGAATAATGTATTTTCTATTCTATTCTATTCTATATCCAAACACATAACACGTGAGGTCGCCACAAAAACTGCTAAGTCAAAAACTCTGTCTCCCCAGTCTTTCTAGATGGGCTGTGGTCATTGTGCGCAGAATAACCAGACATTTTTGTGTAGACAGCAGCTTTAATTTAGTGTTTAACAGGGTTTTATGGCATTTTTTATGATGATTGACAGCTGCTGTTTTTCTGTAGTTTTTTCAGGAGTAGTGAAATACGTCAGGAGGCTGAGCCAAAAAGAGATTAGACTTACAGACCGAGGAGTTCCCTCGCTTCCCCCTCCATTGATACGTCTCCCTCCATTCATGTTGGGCTGTAAAACCTCAAACCTGTTGACTCCTGGTCTGGCTCCGCTCATTATGTTTGTTTGTTGTTGTAGTCAAGATAATTACGAACTGATTTTGATAAGGTTTGTCTTATTTCAAAGTCACTGGCTGGTAACAACTTCCTGTTCTGCTAGATCTTTGCACAATGTATGTGTCACAGTTACATGTTGGCAAAAAGAGGATGGCTGCGTATTACTTGAGATTTGACGGACCAGCCAGGTGTGAGTTGACACATTGACTAGCCCAGGCATGGGCAAACTACGGCCTGGGGGCCACATGCAGCCCGTTAAATGTTTTAATCCAGCCCGCTGAACTTGAAAAAGTTAAATGAATAAACCTTTTTAATGTTTTATTTTCCCTGCAATTCTAATGTTTTCCCACTAGATGGCGTGTTGTAAACACATTGGCTTTGTCGTGGTGAAGTGTAGGCCTATTACTCCACGTTTGCTCTTTTCTGACCCATCAGCCCTTCTGCAAAGATGAACGGACCTAAGAAAAGGAAAGTGGACAAAACAAAACTCATTGAAACACATGGAAGTGCGCATATGGGCGGATAAGATGGAGTGGATCGTCAGCGATCTGTTACTTATAAAAAAAAAAAAAAGCTCAGGAGCTTGTCTGTATAAACCTTCAATGTGAGTTATTTGTCTAATTTCTAAATAAAGACGTTCACATTTAATATCAAAATATCACACAAACAGTTTTGACACAATTTTTTTTTTTTTTTTTTTGTTTTTTCATTTTTAAAACCAGGACAGAAAAAAACATGTTTTTCTGTTTTTCTGCAGTTCCGTTTTTCCGTTTTGGTTTTAAAACAGAAAAACAAAAAACAAGTCAATTGTTTCGTGTTTTTTTTTTTTTTGTTTGTTTTGAAACAGAATAACAAAAGAACAAGCCACACACAGATTAAAAATCCTATTATAATTCCATTCTCTTATATTCTAATTTTAATTTCAAAACAAAATCAAAACAGCGAAAAATAGACCATTGGGCCTATTTGTTTCTGATTTTTGATTTGAAAAGGAAAACTTGAATAACAAGTCGTTATCCATTTTCTGATTTTGGATTCTAAAACGGATTTGGAATGAATGAATGATACCCTGATAGTTACTAAAGCACTCCATCCATCTGCTCCTGGTCCGGCCTCTTTGTCAAATGTTAGAACCAACTGTGGCCCACGAATCAAAAAGTTTGCCCACCCCTGGACTAGCTGTTGCTGTGATGGAGCAGAGACGTACTGCAGATGCATCTTGTGTATTCAGTATTTCAGCTGTGAGTTCCCTGTCCTCCATCGGCCTCCACCGAGCAGAAAAGTATCTCAGCTGCAGAAACATTTCTTCTGTTCTGCTGAAGCCGCAGCCTCCGGACAAAGAGGAGCTGAGATTAAAATTCAGCACAGCACCGGGTGTTAAACTTCAGCCTGTTGGCACGGCTGCAGCCGGATGAAAGGTGGACTGTGTCACAGGACAGCGGCTTATTACCACAGCAGAGTTTCTGGAGGCAAAACGGGAGCTGTTTAAGGTTTTTGAATGGCTCATTTCCTGTCACCTGCAGTCAGCAGGAGAAAAAACATCCGACCTATTTGTCATATTTGAGCCTAGGCGCTTCTTCCTGGGCTAATATTACTCTTTTCATCCTGTCTGTTTTATTATAACCACATCTCATTTAACACTTTGATAAAGCAGGAGCGTCTTGCCCAAAGACACGAAAGCATGTGACTGTATGAGCCAGGATGGAAGCCCAAACCTCCCAATTCAGACACGACGGACTCTCTACAGCCTCCTCATCCACCCCCCATTCTGATTCACAAAATATCAACGCAGCAGAAAATATACACAACATGTATTAAATCCCATTCTTGGTGACGTTATATGCAAGCCAGCAGGATGTCAGCTGAAAGCCGTGGGGACGCTGTCACTTTGAAGCTTGGGATTGTCTGAAGAATGCAGATCCACAGAGAGAGAGATTATTTAAGGAAGCCACGTGTGCAAGGACAGCAAAATGAGGATCCTTCAAGGTTTAACGTGTGGAGAAAGACTGAAACATGGCCAGCAGTATGTTTGCATGCAAGGTGCAGTAGTAATTGAGGAATACAGCTTCAGTATGCAACACTCATTTTAAAGCAGAAATCCAACCCAGGTGGGACTTGAACCCACAATCCCCAGCTCCGGAGGCTGATGCCTTATCCATTAGGCCACTGGGTTCTTTTCTGCTCCAGACTTTTCATGAGTTCAGTATGTCCAATCAGAGCCTGATGAAATCAAACTTCCCCTGTCCCTCAGGTGTGTCTTTAAACCAGATCATCATTGGACAGATTTCTGCAGTGTTACATGCTCCAAAAACATCATCAAACTCTGAGTGAAGAAATGTTCTCCATTAGGGGGCGATATGGGCAAATTTCTTGCCAGCCAATGGCATAGCAGTAACTCAATGCATTTAGGCATCAGAATGAGGAAGAAAGGTGATTTAAGGGACTTTGAACGTGGCATGGTTGTTGGTCTGAGTGTTTCAGAAACTGCTGATCTACTGGGATTTTAACCCACAACCATCTCTAGGGTTTAAAGAGAATGGTCCCAAAAAGAGAAAATATCCAGTGAGCAGCAGTTCTGTGGGACAAAATGCCTTGTTGATGCCAGAGGTCAGAGGAGAATGGACAGACTGGTTGGAGCTGATAGAAAGGCAACAGTAACTCAAATAACCACTGGTTACAACCGAGGTCTGCAGAAGAGCATCTCTGAACACACAACACGTCCAACCTTGAGGCAGATGGGCTACAGCAGCAGAAGACCACACCGGGTGACCCTCCTGTCAGCTAAGAACAGGAAACTGAGGCTACAATTCACACAGCAACACCAAAACTGGACAATAGAAGATTGGAGAAACGTTGCCTGGTCTGATGAGTCTGGATTTCTGCTCCACATTCAGATGGTAGGCTCAGAATTTGGCCTCAACAACATGAAAGCATGGATCCATCCTGCCTTGTATCAAGGGTTCAGGCTGCTGCTGCTGGTGTAATGGTGTGGGGGAGATTTTCTTGGCTCACTTTGGGCCCCTTAGTACCAACTGAGCATGGTTTAAAGTCCACAGGAAAAAAGAAAGACAAGGGGGGACAAAAGAAAAAAAAAGAAAGAAAACAAGGAAAAGAAAGGGGGAAAAAAGAAACAAAGGAAAAAAGATAAAGAAAAAAGAAAGAAAAAGGAAAAAAAGAAGAACAAAGAAAAAAGAGACAAGAAAAAAAAGAAAAAAGGAAAAAAGAAAAAAAAAGAGAAAATAGAAAAAAGAAAAAAAAAAGAAGAAAAAAAAAAAAAGAAAAGAGAAAAAAGTCCACAGCCTACCTGAGTATTGTTGCTGACCATGTCCATCCCTTTATGAGCACAGTGTACCCATCTTCTGATGGCTACTTCCAGCAGGATAACGCTCCATGTCATAAAGCTGGAATCATCTCAGACTGCTTTCTTCAACATGACAATGAGTTCCCTGTACTCAAATGTCCTCCACAGTCCCCAGATCTCAATCCAATAGAGCACCTTTGGGATGTGGTGGAACGGGAGATTCTCATCATGGATGTTCAGACCACAAATCTGCAGCAACTGTGTGATGCTATCATGTCAATATGGACCAAACTCTCTGAGGAAGGTTTCCAGGACCTTGTTGAATCTATGCCACCAAGGATTAAGGCCGTTCTGAAGGTAAAAGGGGGTCCAACCGGGTACTAGCAAGGTCTACCTAATAAAGTGACCGCTGTGTGTCAGGATGTTTTTGTGTCAGGATCTGTGCTGAATGCACATCCAGTCATTACCAATGAAAACAAACCATTTGTACTAATGGTGAAAAAATCAATGAGCAGTATACATGAGCCAGGTCTCCTCAGAGCATTAAATCGAATGGCAGTAGATCCCACCATTACAGGCTCTAAGAGCAGGATTACTGCATCTGTTGGGCTGTTTTAAAGATAGTGGCTGTTGTGCTCATTTGTCAACATTTAAGATAAAATATGCAAAGAGAACACATGTTTAGAGATTAACAAATTCTTTGTATGACAATATTGAAGCAAACAGCAGATTTAGGAGACACCAAGTCGAGCCAAGCTTCACACTTGTTCAGGAAAAAATTTTATCTGTTTGGAGTTTCGTTTCACTTTGATTGTTTTTCTACCTCCGTGCTACGTCCACCATCATAGCTGCTCAGGATAGCTTGTCTACATGGCGCCCTGTGATTGGCTGATTTAACCATGCTTACCCTCTGCCCAGAAACATCCCCATACAACCAAAACATCAACATCCAGGCTGAGGAGGGGGTTGAGGCTTACAGAGACACAATTAATACACTGAAAGATGAAAGCTGGGGACTGTAGGATTGACTCCTGGGCCTGATTTTGGACATGCCTGGTTTAAACGATTGGAGTTAAACTTATGTGTGGTCCATTTACATGCACTGTCCCCTTTAAAGTTCTCAGATTCTGCTCCTTTCCTGCAGTTTAATCTGGATCATTGATGTCTTCATGAAATGGTAGTAACATGTTTTGGTCCAAAAAGCCAATAAATCAAGCACAGCAGCATTGTTTCCAGGCTCTCATAGCCCCTCTGTTCAGAACGCTCTGATTTAGTGGGCGTGGCCTTCATATGTAAATGAGCCACCGCTGATACCGCCCCGCTCTTCCACGTCACTGAGAGCGGCGCCACGAGCTCCGAGTGCACAATGTTTAGAAAACAGAGAAGCTCCTTTACCGTAACATTACAGGCTAAAACAACAGGCTAACTGCAGCTAAAGTTAGCATCCTGAAGCTAACACAGAGACAGGGGGCACACTGAGGAAAAGCTCTTCCATCTGCTCCACAGCACACAGCATTTAAAATACTCACATTTCCAGGGTCCCAGGTTTGTTGGAGGATGGTTGGTAATGCGCCTGGATTCAGGACCAGTCTATTGGCTAGCCCTCTGTTGGACTGTCCAAAGTTGGAAAAGCAGTCGGCCGTGAAGTGACTAGCACACACATGCTCAGTTTACTGAATGTAGCTGGAACATTTCCTGATAAATGAACTCTAGACACTTAGTCTGTCTTCTTCTGAGATGGGAAGCTTGAGCATGGAGCTATGTGGCTGTTTACAGACGAAAACAGAGCAGTGATGGCTCGTCAACTTCGGCATTCTCCTCCCTGCTGCAGCGGGGAGAGGAGTGGGCGAGGAGCGAGTTCGGGGGTATCTGCTCGGGTGGACCAATCAGGTCAGACTTGCTCCTGATTGGTCAAAAAAGGGAATCGCTGACGTCGGAAATTCCAAACAGCTTGTTTTAGGTCACGATTTCATTCACAAGCTCTACTAAGAACAGGTTTGGTCATTAAATATCACATTTTGTGGGCTGGGAGGAAAGACAAAGACCCAGAAATTTCACTAAAAAGACTTAATAAAGTGATTTTTGCAGAATATGGGACCTTTAAATCATTTATTGAATGGTGTCTTCAGACAACATATTTTAAATGTAAATAATGAGCTATTTTTCAAAGACTCAATCAGAGCTCATTTAGAGAATGAAACCAGTGCACCTGCTCTGATTCTTCTTTGATTGTTTTTGTTGCCCAATTAGTATTTCTGCCGTTCATCTTGTGGTGAAGCTCAGTTTTGTCGTCTGTGGTGATGAGGAGATGTGTGGCTGAGCAAGATAAACTCCAAGATCAACGACTCTGTGAGGTTTTCAGGTCACACCACTGGTTTTATTGCCCACTGTAAATCCCTGAGGCCATCGACCTGTCAGTCAGTCAGTCAGTCAGTCAGTCAGTCAGTCAGTCAGTCAGTCAGTCAGTCAGTCTCCTCCTTGCTTGAGCCTGTGGAGCTGTGATGTCTTTACGCATTGCAGCAGTACACACCTCCCCCTGTCTGGGACTTCAGAGGTCCTCTATGGGTTGATGGACACACACACACACTCACACACACACACACACACACACACACTGTTACATGCAATCCCTCCACCTCCTTTCCCGCTATCTCCCCCTCCCTCCTCCTCCTCCTCCTCCTCCTTCCCCTTCGCTCAGAGTCTCTGGGGAGCTCAGAGTGCAGCAGGAGGATGATGGACAGACGACTAATATCCAAAGCTAACGACTCCTCCCCTCTGACTTCACAGAGGAGCCTGACAGAGGCCACTGCGCCCTTCAGAAGGAGGAACGGAGGAGTAGTATTATACAAGAAAAGAAGGAGGGATGAGGTCATGAATATTGTACTGAGATATGGCAGCTTTCCCTGAGCGTTGCATGGACAGATTTAACATTTTGAAGTCATGCAGTCTGTAAAACACCATCAGGACTCTAACTCATCTTTGTCAAACAAAGGAGTCTATAAACTGCTCCATAAATCCAAACAGAAAATGAAAGTGGGTTCATTTGCATTTTCAAAACAGGAATCTGACGAGATGCCGCGTGGATCACGCTGCTCCTCTGATAGCTACCTTCACCAGCACACAGGCACTGATGTACGAGTCCTTTGTGCTATTTTGGGACGGTTACTGTGTAGACGCTCGCTGGGTCCACAGGAGAATATGGGGTAAGAGCAGGCACTTAACAAGGACGGTTGGTTTAACCCTGTGAGCCACGCTGCTAGGACGTTTGTAACACTGACAGACCAGCTCATTGTGTGTTAATCTGCACAGATCCATGATGTGGATGGGTTCATTTACATTTATCAGTCAAAATAAAGCCTCTAAGATCTAAATATTTGACCTCTTTGGTGATTTTTTTAAACTGACGCACCAAAACACAAGTTGAGAAATGGTGCAGCAAAGACAAAAAAAGGCTATAAATCAGAAATATTTGGGGCTGAAATGTAGTTTTCAGGTCAAAAAAGTCTGGATAAAACAACAATCCTGATCAAATCCAGATCCTGATCCTGCCATAAAGAAATCCTGACATATTTTCCCCATATCGCCCCCTAGTGGAGAACGTTTTCCTTGGCCAGAAGCAGAGTTTGCTGATGTTTACGCAGCAGGTAACTCAGGATCAAAGACACCTGAGGGACAGGTGAGGTTTGATTTCATCAGCCTGTGATGATGGAAAAAGGATGTGAGACTTGTTGGACTCTGCTCTAAACCAGCATCCTTATTTATGCCAGTTTCATTAAACCTCAGGGGGTCACAGCGGTCCCACTGGAAGAAGGTTTCTGATTCAAACCCCCAGCTCAACAGGGACCTCTTTTAGGGAGGATTCTGAGCTTAAACTGGTCTCCTCGGGGCATACTGGCTTCCTCAGGTTAGCTGAGGACTCTAATTGCTCTCAGGTCTGACTGTGTCAAGTTGTTTTCGTCTGTGATTGACTTGCGATCTATCCAGAGTGCTGGGTTAGCTCCAGCGCCTCAGAAACTCGACTGAGTCCAGCAGAACGGACGTGTTGCCTGAGAGCTTTGTGTTTGCTTTGGCTCCACTGTAGCTCCGTGTTTTAGTCTGAGATGTTCAAAACGTGGTTTTATGCGTTTGGGGGCACCAAGTACCTAGTTTCTGCCAAGTAATTAGTGCAAAGCAATTTTGGTTGGAAAAAAGATATAAAGCACAGCGCTGTGCTGTTAGTGTCTGATTCATAAAATATTCTTTATTAACAATAACATCGTTGTTAACCCTGAAAATGGTGACTGCATGGGCACAAACATTGTAAAAACATCAACAACAAAATAAAAATAACTAAAGATGTGTTTAAAGGGAAAGATTTTTGCACATAGAAATACTGTCAAGTTGAAGATGCTATGAGGAGGATCTGTTTGAATTTCCCCTCTCGCCACCTTGTGGCCAGGAGTCTCCGCACATTGTCGTAAATTACTTTTAGCGAGGCTTGTTTTGGAATTAAATGGAGATCAGATCAAAACAAATTTTTTTGTTCAAGACAACTTTTAACGTAGCTGTTACATGGCTGACAGCATGGGATCCTCCTCTTTTGTTTGTGGTCACTCTAATTAAGCTCACCTGCTGAGCCTGGGGATCTGACGGTTAACACCTGGGATTCTCCAGAAAGCAGGGACAGGCTTTGCAGCAGGAGCTCTCTGCCTCCTGATCTATGATGTCTGTCAGTTTCTTTCAAACTGTCCTGGAAGGTTGAGGTGAGGTTGGACTAGGCAAGTCGGGGTGCCCCTACATTTGCTTCACCTAGTAAGTTGTGTGTTAAGAAGCACTAGGTAAGTGTGGTTGTGCCACCCATGTAGTTTTCTCTCCCTGGCACCTTTTTGAGAGAAGCTAGTTAGGATTATTTGTTGTCTTATTTAAGAGATAGAGAATAGTTCGGCCTGGTTTTGTTTTATTAAGTTCATTTGTTTGGCACAACCACTTTGGTCCAGTCCTCACCCTCCACCTTGTTTGTCAAGCAGTTTCGGCTTGTGTGGAAATAAACTGCTTGCTCATGTTTCCAATCCTACTTTGGCTTTGTCAGTTTGTTTTATTGATTGTGTTTCACTTCTGCACAGTAACTAGGGACGTAAAAAGGGGGCTCGTCCGGGATATCTGTTCTCTTTCCTGAGCTAAGACGGTCAGAGTTTCTGGTAAAAATGACTTTTGATTTGCAAGAATTTATTGATGCTCCGAGTATTGAGAAGATTAACTTATGTCGCAAGGATGACTTATTGTGTGTTGCAGTGAACTTCAAAGTTTCTGTGAATAAGTATGGTTGAAAAAAAGAGATTAGAGACACTGTGGTAGGACAGCTCATTGAGTTAAAGGTTCTCAGTGTCCCTGATGATGGTGATGGAGCCCATGAAGATGTTTTTCTTCTGCATCAAGTGCTTCTTCTTCTACATTTTTAAATGTGACATCGAGAAAACGTTGCAGTAGCCAGTTATATGTAGTGCTATCGGCAGCCCTGTGCTCCGATGTATCTGTAGGCTAACATGACAACAAGCTAACTTTGTCAGTTTGTAGCGTAGTTTAGCAGCTGCTATATTTCTCTCTCCTCACAGCCCGGTGCTCTGAGACGTGTCTGTAACGTGTAACGTTAGTGAATCCTGGTTCTGTCCTACCAGAGCTCATCTACCAACTCCAACCTCACCAAGCAGAGCTAACGTAACCTGGCTCTTCATTTTATTGATAGACTCTCAAGTTTGATCAGACCACTGCAGAATAACTGCTGACTGTGGGTTGGAGGAAACATTAGCACAAACAGTTTAGCTCCTGTGTTAGCCTTTAGCTCGTGCTCTATCTCTCTCCTGTTTCTCTTTCTTCTGCTCTTCTGTCCTTTTTCTGTCTGACAGTGAGGCTCCAGTGTCCACCATCACTACAAAATCAGTCACCAATTTTTTTTTTTTTCAGCAGAGAAAACACAGATCTCTCTCCTCACAGCTAAACTCCGTCAGCTGGCGTGGTGTTGCCATAGAGACTTGGACGTGCTAGAAATCAGTCCAGTCTTTTTTAACCCAATCAGGAAGCTACAAGATGTAGCATTTCAAAATAACCTGAAGTGAGGCTGATAACCTCATGTTAAAGTGTGGATTATGATCAGGCAGAGATCAAGAAGAGAGACTTTTTCAAGATCACTTTCAAACTCCTTACAGCTTCTTTAAGAATAGAGAAGTAAACATTTCTTTACATAGAAGACATAAACTTAATTTTGAATAAAAGATTTGCTAACGTAAATAAAAATGTTGTTGATCATATGCTGGCTTCATGCTGCTCTTGGCTGATTTCTCCTCTCGGAAAAATAAACTTGTGGACATAAATCCCATTTAGCATATTTTTCTAAACATTGAAGATTGAATAAATAGAGTTAAAAGTCTTTTGCTTGTTTGCTATTCATTGCATACACATCTTGCTTACCCCCTGGAGTGCCCTCATGCAGAACAACACAAACACAGCTTACTGTCTTTATGATCAGATTTCAGAGAAGAAAAGTCACCAATTGACCTCAAAGCAAAAGTAGAGCGATGTCGACAGCTCCAATTGAAATGTGGTGAACTAAAACAAACGTTTCTCCAACAGAAAGTCATTTTTCTGAGCTGTAAAGCTATTTTGAAGGCATCAGAGGGACGATATAGAGTCTAAAACCAGGTTCCAGGTTATGGGTGAGGTTTTGTACCATTTTTTTATAACATCAGGTCGTTATAACTGGAACTTTAAACCACCCAAAGACTGATGTCTTCTCCCTCTGAATGTGTCGTTCTTTCCCTCCCTGTTGTTGAGCTAACAGATGCTAAATGTGCTGCTCAGATCTTTTATGGTTTTTAAGCTTTTTATGTTGGAGTTCTTTGTGTCTTTATTGAGTTTTTGGGGATCTTGAGCACCAGGATAATCAGTCTGGGCTCAGATTCATCATTAAGCATCTGTGCTCATCACTTCCTGTTACTACTTACAGTAAATCTTCATTTGTTGGAGCTAATCCAGACAAAGTCCGTACTTACAGTGGTGATGTAAACAGTGAATACAGCAGATCTTTAGCAGTTTATTTCAGCAGGTAAATCCCTGAAGTAAGAGTTACCTGGTTTCACTCTGCTTATTACCGAGCCTGCCATATTGTGGTGTCAGAGATCATTCGCTCCCTGAAGTCCAGCAGCAGGCCTGAAGGAGTGAAAAGGAAGCAGCTCAGCGTGAAAACTGGAAACTCTCCAGAGTTTAAAACACAGAGAAGTGGAAAACGGTGGATTTCTGTTTACGTGGGACTCAGAAGAAGAAAGGATGCAGCTCAGAGACTGAGTCATCGCTCCGTCACAGTGTGGCAGGTAGCTTTGTGCCGTCTGTCCATGGAAAAACATGACAGGTACTCCGGACCCAGCGAGGACTCAGTGTCCTCTCTGTGGCCCACACACACCCTGAGTGCAGAAACACTGAAAATCTCTCTCCGCCTTCATTTTCTCCTGCATCTCTGCCTGTACCTGTCTCAAACAGGATAAAATGCTGCAGGAGCCTGGGCCCCCCCGCTCTGCCGAACAAAAACGTTTGGAAAACATCCAGAGAGGAGTGCGTCGTGCCCTAGAAAGCTTGTGCGGTAGGTAGATCTGTCACAGAGCGGCGCAGGGAAGAGGAGACAGGAACGTGACAGGACAGTGGGAGCTGGATTTACGCCCACCTCACGACCAAAACACAGCAGAAAGGTAGCTCAGCGGGCAGGGAGAGCTGAGATTTTATGTTTCTCTGAGCAGAATCTGAATACAGCGCATATAAAACCTGTTATTCACTCTTTAGCTGTGATTGACAAATGCATGTGGGACAGTCCTGCAATGTTGACCCCCAAACAAAACAAAACCTCATCCTCAATAAAACCTTCGCACAGATATTTCAACATCCAACCACATAATTAGAAATGCTGATTCAACCTTAAAGAGGGGTATTCTGCTTTAAAGAGGGGGTATTCTGCTTCCTCATATTTTCAACATATACAGAGGGGAAAATAAGTATTGAACACGTCAACTTTTTTCCCCATCACATTTATTTCCAGAGATGCAATTCAAACAAAATTTCTCCCAGACATTGGTATTAACTCAAATAATCCACACATGAAAAGAAATCACAACGTTCAGGTCCATAAATAATGATTATGGTGAATTAAGTACGATAACACAGGAAAAAAGTATTGAACACACCATGGAAAGGCTGTATACTTTGGACAGGAAATGCACCATACCACCTGAAATCTGTCAGTAATTATTACTTGAACTTCCAATCAGTGCAAACCAACATCAGCTGGGCTAGAGCAAATTGATGGTCCTATAAAAAAGGTGTTTTTTTCACCAAGCAGGTAAATACCACACACCTCATGATGGGTAAAGGCAAAGAGCTCTCTGAAGACATTCACAACCTGATTGTTGCTCAGCATCAGAATGGAACTGGTTACAGACTTATATCAAAGCACCTGAATATTCCAGTCAGCACCGTTGGGGCCATTATTCACAAGTGGAAGAAGCACCACCTTACCATCAACAGGCCACGCACAGGAGCTCCTTGAAGATTTCTGACCAGGGAGTCAGAAAGATAGTCAGAAGAGGACTCAACCAGCCAAGGACCACCCTGAAAGTGCTCCAGAAAGACTTGGAGGCAGCAGGTACAATTGTTACAGAGAAAACAATAGGCAATGCACTCCACCACCATGGCCTCTATGGACGCTCAGCCCGCAAGACTCCATTCCCCAAGAAAAGGCATGTTGAAGCTGGTTTAAAGTTTGCTAAACAGCATCTTGACAAGCCTGTAGAATACTGGGAGAATGTTGTCTGGTCAGATGAGACCAAAACTGAACTTTTGGGCTGTCATACTACAGACCATGTTTGGAGGAGAAATGGCTCTGCACATCAGCCAAAAAACACTACACCAACAGTGAAGTTTGGAGGTGGAAGCATCATGGCATGGGGTTGTTTCTCATCTCATGGTGTTGGCAAACTTCATCTAACTGACGGAGCAATGAATGGAGCCATGTATGGGGAAATTCTTGATCTGAATCTGCTGCCATCCACCAGGATGATGAAGATGAGACGTGGCTGGACCTTCCAGCAGGACAACCATCCAAAGCACACGGCAAAGTTGACTCTCACATGGTTTCAGAAAAAGAAAATCAATCTGTTAGAACGGCCTAGTCAATCACCTGACTTCAATCCAACTGAACATTTGTGGAAAGAAGTAAAGAAAAGGGTTCACCAGAGGGCACCAAAGAATATTCCAGATTTAAAGACAATCTGTGCAGAGGAATGGGCCAAAATCACACCTGAGCAGTGTGGGCCATTAGTTCAAACATACAAGAAGCTTCTGGAAGCTGTCATTGCAAACAAAGGCTTCTCCACTAAGTATTAGATGAGTCTCAGTTAGCGTGTTCAATACTTTTTTCTTGTGCAGGGTTGGGCCTTAAACAGCAAGGTGCCTCCAGAGAGCTGGCCAATCACATTGAAGGGGGTTTGTGGAGCAGGGAGAATTAAAAAGTTTCCTGATACCCGACTTTTGAGATGGTATAAAGCCTAAAAAGCAACACACCCCCTCTTTAATGTTTCACTTTGCTGCATATTTTCAACTCAATACCCAACACAGATCATGGCAATAAACAAAAACCCAGAATAGGATTATGGCCCCTCTGATTCAGATCTGGGTCTTTATCAGTATTATACTCACATTTGTACACCAGGCTGCTGTGAACGCTTGCGTTAGCATCATAAATACGTTTTGCCTACTCATCCTCCCACCACCCGAGACAAATAAAGGAAGTATTGGGAGCTGGATGGGAACCAAAGTGTCGTGTTTGCCTGCAGACACAAACTGCACCGAGGGCAGTTTCCTGCAGAACACCTCTGACAGGTCGTCCTTGTCTGAACAGATGCTGCTTTGAGGCAGAAGAGATGGGATGGCTGTAGCTCGTGCTGCAGGATGAGAGGCAGAGAGGAGGAAAATGATATCGTACAATGAGTTGTTAAAAAATGCTGGATGTGACCTGTATTTGTGTGGGTGTGGTTCTCGTTTTTCCTGTCACGTCGCTGCAATCCTGGCAGCCAAACACAAAAACTGAGTCTGATGGTTTTATGTCTTTTCAATGGTAGCTAATCAGAGGCATTTCAGAGCTCTTGTTCCTGTTTTTTTTTCTTCTTTGTTGCAGGCGGGGTACTTTAGTTCATTTGAAGAGTCCAGCCCAGTGTCTGTTTGAAGGGATGCTGGAGTAGAAAGGCAGAACTGACTGCAAGGCTGAACACACTGCTTCTACTCTCTGCTTCAACTCTGAGTGAGTGGAGGCTGATGCAGAGAGATGCATGAGGAAGGGTGTTCAACCTGTGGCTCTGGACCCTTATGCGTCTCTTTGACTCCTTTGCAGTAGCCCCTTGAAGCTTTTAAAAAATTCCATTAATTTCATTTTTTTTTAATTTCTTTTTCTTTTTTTTCTTTTTTTTTTTAAATTGAGAAAAAGATTAACATTTATTTGGAAATTTCTGCAAATTTCCTAAAATTTTGCAAATACTTTAAGTTCCCTTTTAAAAAAAGCATTTTTTATTTTTATTTATTTATTTATTTTACTTTTTTTTATAATAAAGCAAATCTTTAAGATGACATTTTTGGCCAATTTATACAATTTTTTGCAAATTTTTTAAATGAAAAAAAGCTTACTATTCAAATTTTATAAATTAATTTAGCAAATTTATGAAATAAATAATTTTTCATTTTTTTAGAAAGAATATGCAAATTTATTTAAACTAAAAAAACGAAGACATCACATGTTCAATTTAACAAACACAAAAGCTGCTCGTTTAGATAATTATTTAAGAGATTTTTACTATGTTTATAATCTTACACACTTTTATGTCTTTATTGTGAAAACACTGTTGACATTTTGCTAATTTCATTTTTTTTTTTAATTTTCTACTTTTTTGCAAAGCATTTGAGTTCCACATTTTTAAAAAAAAATGCTTTTGTTAATTTAATTTTTTTTTTAATGAAAACTTAGCAAATTTTTGAAATCACTTTTTTTCCCATTTTATTCAATTTTGGCATAATTTTGAAATTTTAAATTTTCTAAAAAAAATGCAAATTGAAAAATAAATGACAATTCTTTTAATTTTTTAAATATAAATTTTAAATATAAAATTTATTAAAAAATAAAAAATGAAGTCATCATGCAAAATTTTAAAAGACAAAAAACTTCTTGTTTAAAAATTATTTATTGGATTTTATACACTTTTTTGGACTATATTGTGAATACAAAGTAGATTTTGTGGCTTCAAAATGACGAGTCCATGTGTGAGCATCAAAGAGGGAACCAACAAGTGAGAGAAAGAGCAGAAAAGAGACGGAGGGAAGTGTGTGTGTGTGTGTCTCTGTGTGAAGTCGTCCTAATTAATAGCCGGCAGTGTTTGGCAGAAAGCGAGTTCCTGAAATTAGAAAACTCTCTGTTGTCTGACTTGGCAGGAGAAATTAGCCGTATTAGCAGCAATGTGCCTGGGAATGATATGGACAATACCTTTGAAGAGCTTTCCCAGACAGCAGTACGACCGTGTAGTAAAGACAGAAGCTGTTTAAAGAAGCTGTACCTGCAGCTGTGACGGATCAGCTGCAGGATGTTGATGCAGGAGAACCTGCATCCACAGGGGAGAAGCCTGCAGATGCTGGTGTGAGCACGTGCACATGGTGCAGCAGAGCTCAGTGCAGTGATCAATACTCCACAGGTCATGGTTCCTGGTTTTATGAGCTGCAGTCACTCTGTGTGTCAGTTACCTGGATCCCTCTGGATGCTAACAGTCTCTACATTCATCTCACACACACACACACACACACACACTCCATCCATCCGCGGCCTCCTGTGATACAGAATGCGCTGACTGAGCAATGTTGCAGTAAGCACCCATGGCTCAGGTCCAGAGAGAAAGGGTGTGTCAGAGTGTGTCGGTGTGTATTTTCCCATATGTCGATCGTCAGAGAGAGGAGGTGAGCGGGCGGGATGACGTGTTCGAGGTTCTCCCTGCTGCAAACACACCTCAGTGACTGCAGAGTTACATGTTTGTTTCTTTCATGAGCATTTATACGTCTCATTCAGGAATAAAAATCAGAAAACTGATGAGCAAAAAGGTCAAATTCAAAGCTCTGTGGCATGAGTGTCGTACATCCCCACTTCTAAAACAAACAAAAAACTTAAATTCAGTTTCATCAACAACAATAACAAGAGACAAGGTCATGCGTTTTTTTTGTTTTTTAAGATTTAGTGTTTTCAGATGATTCTTTGTGAGTCAGAGATGCTAAGAGTTGGAGAAGTGATGGTCGAAGCTCTGTATCCCAAATGTGCAGCACTTGATCTTGGGATGGGGGTCAGGGGGTCGGCACCTGATCACTGAGCATCTGATCTGTTCCCTAAGTGAAATAGACGTTAAAGTTTGGGAAAATACAGAGCATACCTGCCCTCTCATCTGACATCTCTACCCATCAGCCCAAGGGTCTGCAACCTTTACTTTTATAGGTGTCATTTTCCATCAGCTCACCTGAATTATTCTAGAGCCACAAAATATATGTTGTCTTTACAGTAAAAGCTATAAAGTGAAAAAAAAAACTTTACATGATAATTTTTTTTATAATTTTTTTAAAAAAATTATAATTTTAATTTTTTTGAAGCATAAATTTAATGAATTGCAAAAAAAGGGAAAAAAATTAAATGTCAAAACTGCAAAAAATTGACGGTTCAAAAATTAAAATTTCTTTTTCTTTTCAAATTTAAAGTTTTTTTAAATATAACAAGAAAAAAATTGGCAAAAATTTCTAATAATTGTGAAATTTGAAAAAGGAGGTTAATTTTTTTTAGAACAGCAAAATTTAAAGAATCTCAAAGAATGAAATTAAAAAAACGAAAAGTCAAACTGAAAAACAATTGCACAAAAATTTGAAAATCTTTAAAATTTAAGTTATTTTTCTTTTTCTTTTGAAATTTTAAAAGTTTGTTAAAAATTAAAAAAAGAAATTCAAAAAGAAATTTCAAACAATAGAGTTTATAAATTTTTAAAAATTAAAAAAATTAAAAAATTTCTAAAAGGTGATTTTTTTATTACAAAAATTTAAAGAATTTATAATAAATACTGTTTTTTCAATGTCAAACTTTGCAAAAATGCACATAATTTGACAATTTTAAAAATTAAAAGAAAGTTCTGTTGAAATTTCAAAAGTCTGTCAAAATGTCAAAAAAAAATTCAAAAAATAAATCTTACATTTTTGCAAGAATTTCATTTTTTTTTTTTTTTAAGAATGTTTGCATTTGACAACATATATCGATAATATTGTTTGTATAGCTCATCTTTTTGCAGATTTTTTAACCAGGGCTGTAAAACTTGAGTTTAGCCACAGGTGCATGGAAAGTTGGTGGGCTGTTGATGTTGTAGGAGGTGAAGTAGAGCGGTGGCAGGCTTTATTGACAGATGGGATGAAGATTTAGTTCAACTAAATGTTAACACAGGATTTTATTAAGAACGATAGACTTATCAGCTTTTTACTGAGAATTTTTCCAGAATTGGGACATCAGTGAATTTTTGCATGCTACAGATTTTGCTTTTTTTCTCGTACGACATAGTGAATTTTGGCTAAACTGCTGCTACAGTGAGCAGTTTTTGAAAAAGGCTACATCTCCTTTAACATGACGCCTTAAATCCAAGGCTCTGCCTTGTGATGTTGGATTTCTAACTTGCGGTTTCCCTGCTTCCACCTTCAAGGATGTTTACGCACACTTCCTCCTCTGTGGGTTTAACAGAAGGTGAAGGATTGTGGTTAAATGAGGCCGTGGAAAAGCCACTTCCTGAGGCAAACATCCACATCCACATTTAGACAACACAGAAACAGGAAGCAGAAGAGGTTTGAGGGGAGGAATTCACTTCCAACAATATCAGCGACTATGATTTCAGTTTCTGTTTGTGCTTTTGTTTGTGGGAGAAATTTAAGCCATTAAAAAGAATTTTACATTTTTTATCTAACTCTGTTTTTGTTGATAGGTGAAGGGAACATGCTAACAGCAGACTAATCCTTCCTCCGTTGTCACTGCCTGTCTCCAGCAGACCGTGAATCACTGTTTATTGATTAGGTTTCCTGTCTTGTCAAGGAGTCACACACTCACACACACACACACACACACACTCTCACACAAAGTGCTGATAGTGCTTTTCAGCGCGGCGGAAATCAGTGAATACATTATATGTACACTCAGAGAGTCCATGCATATTTGATGCTTATAAAAAGGTAAGACTGAGGTGGAGTTACGTCAGCTCCTCTGCTCGCTGTCAGAGCCAAACAACACCCACCTGAAAACTGCATCTTTACTCAGAACATCAAATATTTAAGGAGGAAAAGCTGATTCACATCTTTCTTTATGACAAATCAAAACGCCTCATTTCTGTCACGTTTCTCTATCCCCTTTAGGGAAACTTCTCTGCACATATTCTGCGTTTTCCCACTTATTTAAAGTTTCAAACCACGGCAGTGTGACCTAAAATGAACGTGTCAGAGTCGGGTTTATGTAACAAAAAGTCTAGACCTGAAAGCTTTCCCCCGTCCTGTTCCTGTGCTGTGTTTGGGCCGGCTGAAAACGCCCATGCAGCCTCTCCCTGCTCTACATGTGACTTTGCAGATATGATGCGTGCCCTTGAAGGAGACCTTGGCTTGCATTGCAGTGATGGGAGTGAGAGCAGCAGCCTGGGTGCGCTGCTGCCCCTCTGTGGACGACACGAGGATGGCATCGCTTTGCAGCAGATCTCTGAGTGAGGAGCGGAGTCTCGTACGGGAGGAGGGAGATCTCTGGATGAAAATATTAAACGTAATCTGAGGCGGGTTATAAATCACAGAGTGTGCTGTTTGATTAGGAAACAAAACTCATCACAGAATCTGAACTCTCCAGTGTTTAAAAGTCACTGAATGAGGAATTAAAACCAACATTAATACAGAGGCTATTTGTGTGACAAGAAGTGAAACGGATCGCAGGAAAACCTGTTTTTGAAGCTTATTTCCAGCAGCTCTGAAAGTAACATTCTTGTCTCTAACTTACTTGATCTATCATTTCAAAGTGATGATGCCAAACCTCACCTGTCTCTCAGGTGTCTCTTTAAAAAAATCCACTCCTTTAAAGATATCAGTTGTTAGAGTTGTTGAGTTTCTGCCAGATGTACAGAACTTTAGTGGACCTGAATTTTTTTGTTGTTGTTATTTTCTTTTCATGCTATATTCCTTACAAAACAATATCAACTATATCCTTGAAAACCTCATTTACAGTCTGTTGTGCCTTATATCCTTATGTTTATGCTGATGTAAACCTTACAGGTAAACATATGTTACACGTTACTCGAAGGCGTGGGAGGAAAAAAACAATTTGCTTAAGTATCAGGATTTCTTTGTGTTACGATTTAGATCACAATTTGTTCTTTTCAATTTAAATCCTTCATTTAAGTCGTTATTTATCAGCTGGGTTGAAAAAAAAGTACCAATGTAAAACTAATTTCTTCGACTACTGAGTAAGGTGACGTCGACGGAAGAGGATTTTTCAGAGGAAAAAAAAGTCAGAATTTTGAAATTAAAGTCAGAATTCTGATTTATTTTTCTCAGGGAAAATAGTAATAATTTTTTTGGAATATATCTTTCTCTTTTTTTTTTTTAGTTGCTCTAGTCCTCTTCCGTTGATGTCGGATTCCTTGGATTCCTACTAAAAACTGACTCCCATGTGACATGGATTTTTGGGGATAATATGGCTGCTGATATTGTCTAAAGACTAGAGGTAGACCGATATATCGGCCGGCCAATATATCGGGCCGATATTTGGACATTTGTCTCTATCGGCCATCGGCCATATTTTCTTTTAAAAAGCCGATTTTTGATCCGTTGTATAAAATGACGCAATTTTTGACCAAGCACAAAAAAGATGAGCACCTCAAACTTGTGGAACTACTTGGATACATTACATACTTTTGTTCAAATTATATCAATCAGTTTAAATTTCTTTTTTGACATTTTAAGAAGAGTGTGAATGTTTACTACTGCTTGTTACATTGTGTGTTTACTCAGACAAAATATGTCATTGTTTTGAAAGCTGAATAAATGTTCAGAGGACTGGACACGACTTGTTGTAATAGATTTCTTTTAGTTGCTCAGAAATTGCTGCGTCACACAAAAATGTGATAAATATATATTTATTTAACAATCGGCCTGAATATCAAATTGGAAAAATCGGCTATGCATATCGGCATCGGCTGCCCAAATTTGGAAAGCATCGGCATCGGCATCGGCCCCCAAAAAACCCATATCAGTCGACCTCTACTAAAGACATCATCATTAATTAACGTTGTTACATGTTCTGGTTTTAAAACAGTAAAAATCGCAAAAATACAAATATCAAACAGATTAAATTGAATCGGCACCCCAAAAATTGTGAAAGAATCGAATCGGGAGAAAATTATATCGTCCGAGCTTTAGTTACTAGATATACGTTGTGTTCATTAGATCTATTTACAATTTTAAAACTTTATTGTAAAAGCAAATAAACAGAGAAATATGAGGAAATTGTTACAAAAGGAGGAGCAGGATGCTGATAGCCGCATCATTTAATTAATAGCGAGATGCCATAGCAGCGAGACACAGTGTACCCCGCTAATTAATCCAATGAAGAAGAAAAACCTAACACAGTGAACAAAGAGCAGCTTTGGAAGACTTGCGGGAATTTGTCTTCTTTGTGATTAGCATGTAGCTCTCTGATACAAAGTGTAATCAAGTTTTGTTTCAGAGAAGACTGTGAGGAGAAAAACAGCCGCTGTCGCACAGGAAGTGACGAGTCCTTCAACCAATCAATGGACTGCAGTGTTGTAGCTCCACCTTCTTGAATCGACCTGGGATTAGTCAGTCAAAACGCTGCAAAATGTGTGCCGTACTGAAATGAACTGGACTGAACCGCTTGGTGGAAACAGGGCTTTATACGATAGATGTTTTTCTAAGATGTTCACGGTCGCCATCCAACACTATCCATGTCTCCGTAAGCTTCTTGTGCCACGCACTTTTGCCAATCAGGAGGGCTCTTTACTGCATGTTTTTGGCACTCAAGAGGGAACTTCAGGCCCCGTTTACACAACAACGTTTTACCCAAAACACAAAAACGCAGAGAAAAAGAATTACCTGGAAACATGAAAACGCTGTAGTAAGCATGCAAGGCCTGTAGTTGGCGCTAAAACTGTCTTGTCCAGAAGCTACTTTTGGTATATCTCCATCGAAGAAGAGTTGGGCTAATGTTTTGGGGTATTAGCCAACGCTAAATGCAGAAGTGGTGCAACAGCAGTTTACACGGATAGTTATCGTTAGCTGAAATGCTGTTTCTGTGTAAACAAGCAGCTGAAACACAACAATACTTTTGCGTTTCATCAAACTGTTGTTGTGTAAAAAGCCCCTTGATGTGCATTTTTCAACATCCATGAGGGAAGAAGCAGCCATTTTTAAGGGGTTTATGTAACACTCCCTCTTTTATGCAATGTGATTAAAAACTTTCATAACTTCTGAGTACAAAGAAGTAAAATGTAAATTTACAATAGATGTCACTCTATCAATCTGAAGCATCTCCCACCAGGCTTTTAGGAGCTGTAACTAAACATCCTCCACCCAAATACTGCATCTAAAAGAGGAAAGAAAGACCCACATGTCCCATAAATCACTCTCTTTAGCCTGGTGCTAATTTACAAAAGGGTTCCCCTGAGGGATCAATAAAGTTTCAGATTTTATCAGATGAACCGTCACAGCCCATTCCAAGCCGGGGTCTCAATGTGGAGCTAAAATACTCCTGAAAGCATCAGATCATATCAAAAGTTTGACAGTTGACCCAGATGAGGAGCTTTCTTAGCGTTCTGCGATATGACTGGACTGAAGATAAAATCTGGACAGATCCATGTTTGAAAAAGAAGCAAAAAGACACTTTAGAGTTGATTTCCTCGTGAAGTGAGTCTTACCCTTATTATCTCCTGATCGATAACGCAGCACAAGCAACGTTAAAGAGGGGTGACAAAGGAGAAGAGAAAGTGCAGAACATTAAACAGAAAGCAGATAAAGCTCTGCAGAGGACTCACCATTGGTAATCTGTGTTTGTTTGCTGTTGTGTATTTGTTCAGGCAGGGAAATCCTGGGCTCTGTGCTGTCGGTTATCTCTCACAGCTGCTGAGATAAGCTGCACCCAAATGTGGCCTGGGAAAAAAAAAAGGGAAACTGCAACTTGGGGATTTTTTGTGTTGCTACAACAGAGGAGGGGAGAGATGCCTTATGGGAGTTCTGCATCATAAGAGCAGAAAGGTGTGGTTGGGGCAGCGCAGGAGGTGTTGGAGAATCAAATCTGGAGTTTTTATTCAGCATCAGGTCGGATTTGCAAAGTTTTCTGGAGATGTGTCACATCCCACTTGGTTAATTAAGACAATTGGACTTGAGCCATAAAGGACTGGCAACTTGACCCGACTTGAGGGTAAAAAACTTGAGATTCAACTCGACTTGAGACAAGCTGAGTCAGACGACTCGTAGCGTGTTCACTATGCCACAGGTTTTCACTTTTATTGATCAGGGTTCCAACAGCTCAAGGCAAGATAAATTTAAGACTTTTAAGACTTTTTTAATGACGTTGGAAATCAAATTTAAAAACAAGTCAACAACGAACCACAATTGAAACAAACAAAACTATCAAGCAAAAACACCACATGAATTACCTGGGTTAGAGGCAATTTTAACCCTTTGTTTATTTTACATAAAACATCACTTTTTACCTTATTTAACCCCATTTTTACAACTTTAGGCCTATTTTGCCCCTATTCATCTTTTTCGGCCACTGTCACAAACATTTTTGTAGTTTTTGCATGGTTTTTGAAATTTAATTTCAAATGTATTTCTCAATTTTGCTGCCATAATCAGTTTTCCTAAGCCACTTTTGGATTTTTTTTTGCCAATGTTTCCTCATTTTTTTCTCTCTCCAGGCACCTTAGGTAGGACCAAGACATGCGTCTGCTTTAAAAGTTCCTGGTGCAACCACATCACCGTTTTGTTAGTTCCGCTACTGTGATTACGCGATGTTGCCACGAGAGTAAATCAGAAAATTATTTAGAAAAATAGACAAATGTTACTAAATATTTTTTTTACTTCAAAATAACATAAATCTTACCAATGTGTTCAAATTTTTAAGACTTTAGAAATTTGTATTTAAGACTTTTTAATGCCAATTCAGGCCTTATTTTTAGAATTATGAATTCAATGCTTTATAAGACTTTTCAAGGATCTGCAGGAACCCTGTTGATTGATTAATTGATTGATTGGAGACAGGTGTGTTGGGAGATCACAATCACGCAAGCAGCCAATGGGCTCACACAACACAGTGCGGTTGTTAGCTAAAAATAGCGATTGCCCCTGAGCCCGTTAGCAGTTCAGCTGTTCCAACAGTAGAGCAGTTTGCGTCTGAAAACTTCAACTCCATCGTGTTTTGACCATTTTTGATTATAATAAGACAAACAGTTTCACTCACCACTGTCGCAAACGTTGACATGGGCGACTGTAGCCTGTGTGACTGCATCAATAATCTCCATCCATGTTAGCAAGCCTCCGTCTCCATCACTTTATCACTCTTCATCACAAACATCCAGTCGTGACTCGTCCGCAGAGGAAAAAACTCCCGCGCAAAAACTTTATCCCTTCTCATTTGGCCCATATACTGTATAAAACAGATTTTATATAGAACAGGTTTAGCTTAAAAGGGATTGTCAGTCTACGTCATCATAAAGATGCGCACGCATCTCAGCTGCAGAAGCTAGCTCCAGTAATAATCTTACCATTTGTGATGGTCCGCTGATACCGGCTGATACCCGAGGCTCCGACACATGCGCCGTAGCTCATGAAGCAAACGTATCGAAGCACTGTGCCGGAGCGTGTATCGGTCACGTGCCGAGTGACGTTCGAAACAGTTGAGTGACGTATGAAACAGTTGAGTGTATCGAACCACTGCTGTGGCTCAGACATCAAACGAAGCACCTGATTGGCAGAGGTTCGGTTTGACAGTTACATTCAGTACTGAAGATCCAACATAACATGATGGACTACTCTGAGTAAAGTACAACAGTTATTGTAGGGCTAAGCATCATAACATGAGAATTATATATCACACAGAATCATGTCACATAAAGGTGCTTTGTAGTGAACTGCTAATGGACTCGTAACTGGCATTTGTGAGTTCAATTCCTGTCCAAACATGCCAATGATAATATGTTTTAATTAAAAATATTAGACATCTGGCGTCAAATTATCATCAAAATCTTTTAAGCTATGTGATATTTAAATTTTTTTTAGGGTGTAATATGACTACTGTCAGGCTTAAGTATGGAGCTACTGTGAACTTCAATCAGACGTCACAAATACATTGATTTTATTTTTATTTTTCAAAATGTATTTTATTGTGTGAGTGAGCGTGGAACCATTCATTCATGCAGTGTACGCAAACAAAAACGCATCAGCAGCTCAAATCCCAAATGACTCATGAAACAATGACTTCATCATCATTTCAATTGCACTTCATTTTATTGACAACAAGATGACCTACTCGAGCATTGTATCATTGAAGCCTCGAGCAATGAAGCATTTTTTCGAATCAGGTGTCGGAGCATCAACAAAGCCTCGAGTGCCCATCACTACTTACCATGGCTCATTCTTATTTTTCGTCTTCTTCCTTTTTATAAACTTTTAACAGTGTCTCGCGTAGTTTTCCGTGATTTCCGTCTTATCTAGTGGGCGTGCCGTGTAGTCATTACGTCACCACATGACACGCCCACTATAGGACACGCCCACTACAGGATACGCCTCCGTCTTGCAAGCCGCAGACAGACCCTTCTCTCTATAGTTGCATTTAGTTTGTTATTCTTTGAAAGGTGGATAAAGGACCCTATGCCAGCAAAACAAATGCACATGGCCAGTCACTATAGGCAGCTTAATTTGTGCCTGATGATAAATGACAAAATAAAATATAATTAAACCTCTTCATTATTATATTCAAATATATGTTTTAATCCATGCAGAGTTGCAGACTGATCTGCATGGAATTTTTAAAAGATAAGGTTTCTCTCTTCTAGATATAAACCTGAGATATAACTCAACGCGACAACCTTGTGACTTCACATGCCCACAACAGAAAAACTTGAGACTTGCTACTTGCTTGGGACTTGGATTGGAGGCTCGTGCAATTGTCTGGTAAACATCCCATGCAAATTAGACAGAAACTATTCAATTTTAGAGGAAAAAATCTTCCAAAAAATGGGAAAATGTTGATATTTTAGAAACATTTTTTTGCACAAGAATGTTTGAATTTGGCTGAATGAAATCTGGTGTGTCATGTTGCTGAGAAAGCAGCAGCTCCTGCAGAAGCAGTCACTTTAGAAGCTGCTTCACAAAGTGCCAGACCCTCCCCCCACATGCCTCCATTTCCCTGCATTTCCCCCTTGGCACTTGCATTTAAACACACAAACATGCAGCGAGATAAAAAAAAAAAAAGTGCTTTAGTGAAATCTCTGAGCTAACTGGAAAGACGAGTGGAGCAGAAAAGGGAGATCAAGTAAGTGCATTTTAGTCTCTGTGCACGTCCTACTGCGTCACACACACACACACACACACACATCCACACACACATTCCTCCTTGCAGTGACTCACTCCCCTCGCCTCAAACTCTGTTCAACGTCCCGGCAATCAGTGTGTCAGTGCTCTGCTATCTGCCCCACTCTTTCTGCTTCACTCTCCACCTCAGCCCTCAGTCCTTTTGCAAACTTTTCCTCAACTTTTTTTTCTTCTGGCAAATCCCACCCAGGCCTCCTCTTCGTCCTCCTCTTCCTCCTCCTCACATCTCCCTCTCAGGGTCCCCTCCAAACCAACCATCGTGCCGTCAGTTCTTATGCAACCACAACCATGGTTGTGGGGGGAAATAGCCCTGCAATGCAGCACAGTTATAAAATAGCAGTGTATTATGGGGGCTGCAGCTCAGAGAGAAGCTGACACTTCTGCTGCAGCTGTGTGCTCATTGTGCTGCTGGAAAACACATTTCTGACTTTACTTTTCTGGATTTGTGGCCTTACTATTGACAGATGTTCTAACTTGTTTCCTTTAAAATCATTTAGACATAAAGTGTGACCTGTAAGCTGACCTATTTTAGCAACAACACAGTGCTTACCTTTTCAAACTGTCTATAAATCTGCCATGTGTGACATTTCTCATAATTTGCAGGAGTCTGTTTCTTCACATGAAGTTAAGTTCCCAGGATGTTAGGGTCTATTAGCATACTTTGAAAGCCTGAGAGGGAGCCTGCAGGTGTTTTACAGTGAGACCTGTAAAGTGATAAAGGGCTTGACAACCACTTCCGAGCAGGTCCTACAAAATAAAAGCTTCACTGATGCTACACAGAATCATCATACCGGGGGTGTATGCATGCATTTATCTGCATTTTATGTGATTTGCCAGAGGGTTTTTTTTCTATATTTTCCCTTGCTACTTTTCTTTCCCGTGATCTTTTATGATTCCTGCAGAGTTGCTCAAAATGCATGCCTGAATTTAGAGATCTTTTATAGTAGAAGCTGAAACTCAGAATTTCAATCCTACACATGCACTTGTTTTGTTTTCAAGACCTCAAAGGCACAAAATTACTTCTTGTACACAAAAGTAGCACAACATGGAAGTTTTGGTGCTCAAAAAAAAAAAAAATCTGCATTCAAATGCTTAATTAGGAAATTGCAGGAGCATGAGCACAATATGTGTTAATTTTGTTATTTGGATTTAAACAATATTGTAGGTAAATGCGGTAGTTTACTTTAAAAACAGATTTTTTGTGTGCTGCAAAAAATAAAAGGAAAAGAAAAAAGAAGCAAATGTTGATGTCTATTTTTAGTTACATTTAAATTTTAATTAGCAAAAAAAATAATTAATTTAAAAAGTGTTTCTCATTAACTGTGTATGCTTGGAAAAGGGGAAGACCTTAACAAGGCCTGTGACCAGATCTCGTCTTAAACGTTCAATTATTTCTGCTAATTTTGAATTACGTCAAACATTTACCTCCTTTCTTTTTTTCTCGTCTGTGTGTCATTTTATTCTGAAGGTCAGAATCACACACTTCCGGTTTTGTTCTCCATACACTTCACAAAACGAAGCCGCTTCGCCTGGCAGCCCAGATGCCCAATAAAGCTCTGCTGGTAACCGCAGCGAGCTGGATATTTGCTGAAAGCAAATATTAAAGAAGTCCCTGTAACCATCGATGGTTTCGGCATGACATAAAGAGAGGACTTCTGGGAAATTTAAGGTAATAAATGTTAAAAACTTGTCTCAAACAAAGCTCTAGTTAATGTTAGCTTCATAACTTCAGCTCAACGCGAGGTGAGGTTTGTCGGCTAACGTTAGCTCACTTTAACCGCTCCCGTTACTCACAGTGTTCACAGTTTGTGTTTGGGGATGATTTGGACATTAATACTGATTGTATTCTGCGTTGAAACTTCTAAAGTGGTGTATGGTAGTGGTGTGGTGGTGTTTGACATCTCTGGTTTGACAATGGGCCAGCTAGTCCTAGCATAACTTTGTGGCTAAAGTCAGGGAGCAGTCGGTCAGCGTACCCTCACAGGGCGGCGACAGTGGACGCGAAGTCCGTTCGTTTACTATCGCTTTCTATGGGGCGTGAGCGATGTTGTTCGAGGAGCCTTGTGGGACAGAGTGAATGGGACAGACTTCATTTGCAGAAAGCTTAATGTAAAGTTTTAACTGAAGCGTATTATGAGGACGCTGTATGACTGTCTGTTGGAGGGCTGCTACCGCGTCAGACACGCGAAGAAGTGAAGCGAAGGAGGTCTGTGACGGAACTCCAGATTTACAGATAGTGTCTACAGCGAACATCTTCTGGTTGGAAACTTGTGCTTATGTTTTGAGAAATCTCACCTTGCTTTCATTGTAATGAAAACACCTCACATTTGATTTTAACGGGATCTGAGAGACTGTGTTTCTGATGCATCATCCTCAGCTTCCCATTACTTTCTTGTCCCAGGCGGCAGCTAATGCAGTTGTCACTCAGCCGCGTATGACTACGTCATCACGCACCGCTAACATCTTCTCTGTAGCCTGTAGTACACACAGTACTGAACCTGTACAAAACAGTAGAGTAATAAAATATTAGGGAACAATTTTAGTGAAAAAGTTTTCCCACGATTGTTTTTTTTTTTTTTTCAAATAAATGTGAAATGTATGTATATTTTTCCACGTTTTTCTAGAAAAAAAAAACCTTAAAATAATTAATAGAACAAAAACACAAATAACTAAAATTAATTCATAGAAATACTGCTGAACGATAACAAGTGTTTTCTGCCCTTGCTTAATTTAACTGATTGATGTTTGTAAAATGCTCCATCTAAAAATCTCCTATTTATTCTCATATAAATAATTAGATATATTTGTATTTATAGTCAAGTTTGGAAAAAAAAAAACCTTTAGTTAACTGTGTCCTAATGGTCATTAGATGGCACTGTGTCATTAACAGACAAATGCTCTGCCAAGACCTGTCAGTCGTCCACTCTGTTGTCAGTGTTATCTCAAAGCCAGGCTCTTTACAGGCTGACTTTAAGAGATATCAGTTCTGAAATGTTATGTCAAGAAGGTTTGTTTTAAAGTAGTAAGGCTCAGAGGAGGAGAAATCAAATTTTCATTTTTGTTATGCTCTTACAACAAATCAGACGGCTGTTTTAGACTAATCAAATCTGACGTTCAGTCGCACAGGTTCACAGTAACTGTTTGAAGTGGTTTTATGACACACCTATTCAGAGTCATTGTGGGCACCTCTCTTGGTTGAAGATGTGTTTGCCCTTTTGCAAACACATTTTATCTACAGATGGTTAACGGTAGACACACGCCATCAGATCCGTGTTTGGTCTACTTTGACGTGGCCTTTTGTAAATGAGGATGTCCGGGCTGTGTGAACACCTGGAGTCGTTCAGTTTGTGCAGCTTTGGTTTCTTAAATTGCTTGTTGAAGCGCTTCCAACATTGACATACCCTCCCCATATATACAGGTTAGTCCACATATGTCTGTACATGCATTATATAAATATGTGTGTTATATATCAGGGTGTGGTAGGCATACATACGTTACATTGTATAGCTGACTGAGGCGTCTCCACTAGTTGGGACACAGGCTGATAATTAAGATCCTTTAAGGTGAAGTAGAAACAGTGACAGCAGAACATCAGTTCCTCATAACTTGAAAGCAGAACAGGAGTATACGATAGATGAGTTTTTCTAATATCAATCAGTTGTTTAATAATAAAAAAATAATTAATGCCACTTTTATCAGATTGTGAAGTAATTTTTTATTCATATCAGCAGCCCCCTGTTGTAATGTAAAATATTAACAAAAGCCTCCATGGTAACCTCAGAAATAACATGAGAAAACCAGGGATGGTCACGATTTGATACGATTTTCACATTTTTTTCTCATAACAGAATGAGGTTGCAGACAAAATATGACTGAAAAAGATCATTCTTATTATTCCGAAACAACGTAAGTTGAGAACTATGTTAGTCGAGGACCTCCTGTGCTGCAAAAGCCTATTACATATGGATCCGGTCTTTAAACAATGAGCAGATCCAGTCATTTAACGAGCAAATCACAAAAGTCTGATGCAGGAGTGTAACACCACATTATATAATAACACCCCAATATGTAATAATCTAATAAATATTCACCTCATTATGTAATAACGCTGCATTTTGTAATAAAATTCTTAAACGCAATATGTAATAAACTTTGTGCATTATGTAACAAGTTCTTACAAAATAAGGGTTCAGCAGAAAATCGGAAAATCTTAGTTTTAGAGACCAGTGACCCCTTGTTGTGGGAAAACACAAACAGGCAAGTCCAAAAAAGAGAGAAAAAGAACCAAAAAAGGCTGTTTCCTAAATTAATGTGCTGCCACTGCTACCATCGTTATCCTTGCTAAGTCACCTCAGGGTTGCTCGACAAATAAATATAGAAAACAGATGAAAAATTCATCATTTTGCTTTGTTTATTATAACATTTAACTTGTACTTTTATTTATACTTGAATTAAGGATGGAATATGCAATCAGCAGTTTTTTGAGTCAATCTCGAGGAACTTTTATTTTGATAGGGCAGGAGTCTGTGTTATAAAAGTTAATAAAGATTTATTTTATTAGTTAGTTTTATGGCATGTACATGAATCATTAAACTCTCCTTTCACTTCTTTGTGAGGTTTCCTCCTTTGAAAGAAATCCCTTTTGGAAAGTGAAGTGTTAACCACCTGGTACCTTTTTTGGTTTATAGAGGAAACAAGCTGTCCTTCAGGTCCCTGAACTTCCTGAATACACAGAGAATCAGAGACGTGGCACGCTGCTATTGGCTGCATCGGTTTTATAGTTGTGTTATTATTTGACCCGTGACCTCAGCTGTGTCTGATCAGGGTGAGTTATTTGGGGCAGTTAGAGACTCCCGACCAATCAGACGAAGGGATACAGTGTGTCAGTAAAGCCGAGGCCAATGTTCAACTGTGACTGTTGCTTATCTGTGTTGGTTTGTGGGAGTGTCCAGGTCTGGACTGAGGCTGATTGTTCCTGAGATGATTAACAAAATAAAAAGCTATGACTGCACAATAATAAATCCTTTCCTTACATTCAAAAACTTCAGTTTAGCAAAACAGAAGAGTCCAAAATCTGATGTTTGACCTCAGCTGTGAATTGAAACCAGCTCAGTCAGGCCAAAACTTTCCAAAACAAAAAGGTTTCAGCTTAAAGAGAAAAAAACCAAAGGGGTATCTATTTTTATTGTAAAACTGGACATGCTAGATTTTCTGGCTCCTGTTACCGGTAACTTAAGCCCCACTGAGAAAGGCGTAGAAAAGGTGGGGTGTGAAAACCAGAAAGAGAAGAATGCCTTGAAGCTGACTCTGTCCTGATAACATACCCCTGACAGCACTGAGAGGAGAGGAAGGGGAAATAATCTGGATACCTGAGCCGTACAGGTTTTTCTGGCTGTGCGTGGATGATGGAAAGCCGTAAGCAGAGTTCAGAATAGGGAGCTGATCTCTGTTTTATTTGCAGTTGCAAGTCATGCATTTTGTTCCATTCAGAGTCAAAACCGTGAATTTTTTTTAAACCGTCTGTTGTTAGCTTAGGGTGGTTCTGTTGTGTTAGTCATAATCATAAAAAAAAATCCAGACAAATATCGTGACTTGGTTGCTAAAATAATCCCACTGTAGACTTTCCCTAAACTCTTTTTAGTTTATGAAGAACTTTAGAACTAGCATACCAACCCAGTTTTACTAATTAAAATCCACCAAACCCAAGTCCTGATCCGATACTTGTTTTTTCTTTTGTCCTGTGTTTTACAGCTCTCATGAGATAGTACGAGACTACAGAAGTAAATATTAGAGTCGGGCTGCAACTAACGATTATTTTAGTAATCGATTACTCTGACGATTATTTTAGTAATCGATTACTCTGATGATTATATTTACGATTAATTGATGCATCGAAAAAAAGGATGAGAATGCACAGTAGTAAAATTGGCAAAACCAAACGTGTGTTGTTATTTGGGGTTGATGACTGTTGATTGCTCAAAAATATAGATTTATGAAGTATGAATAGTGAAATAAATAATTATGGAAAAACGTTGACGCTTTTGCTAATCGATTTTTATTGATTTTATCATCATTGCAGCCCTATATTACACACTGTATTAGGTTGTCACTTTCTTAAGATTTTTCTCTTTTATTGAAGTGTTTATTTCTTCTTATACTGGATCACAGCTTTAACAGACCTGTATTATCCTGAGCTGAAAAGTAAATGAATCAATCCAGTGTGCTGCAAGGCTCATCAGAAACAGCTCCAGTGAGGCAGGATGGGAAATGAAGTTTCTGAGTTGCAGGGCATATTACGTGAACCTGCATCCCTGAGCTTTTGGGATGTGTGTGGATATTTCTTCGTTTTTTGAACTCCAGAAACTGTGCTTGATGTTGTTTATGTATGTTAGGTCATATTGAACGCCTAGCGAAGAAGATCGTAGAGCATAAATGTATACATGTTTGGGTGTTGGTCTCTTTTGACTGACATTTAAGCCACATGGTTGCTAACGCTGAGCCGAAAAATTGTCAATAATTTGTTTGTTTTCACTTTTTTACACCATATGTCCCTGAAGAATTACAGTAGGATGCTGTGTTCTGTAAAAAAAAGCTAAGTATGGTTGTTCTACACATAGACTGTATATAGAGTGGACAGCGTGGCTCCACCATTCACCATTTTACGGTTTTTAATCCAAATTCCCCCGTCACAGGCGCAGCCAGAGTCTGAAGAGACTGTGAGGGATTCTGGGAAAATCTGAGTGGAGCTGGGTGACAAAAATAATAATTATATTTTTTTCTTTTGAGAGTCTAATCACTTCTTGACTCTACCTCCAGACATATTTTACAATCCCTGAAAAAATACACAAGAATGTCAGCTGTCAATCATCGTTAAACGTGATGTGAAGTCTCGTTTTTAACCTCTTATAACTAATGAAAACAAACTTTTCAGAAAAAAAGAGGACTTGGATACAAGACAGCCAAACGATATCATCAAATCACCACAACAATCAGACATGAGAAACATTTCTACCAGGTGGATTAATTTTTTAAAGTTTGACCACAGTCCATCTGGAATGACTGGGGAGACAGATTTTTTGACCTATACTGCAGCCAGCCACCAGGAGGAGCAGCTTTTGTGGCAACGTCCAGTTTTTTTCACAGTCTATGTCTCTACATCGAAGTACCATGCCTTAATTTTTCATTTTGATGCATTAGCAAGTTTTCCTAAACGACGGCTCAAACGTAACCTATCACGTTAGACGGACAGTTTCATTTATCCGCCACAGAATTATTTCACTAGTCCATCTGGGTAGCAGCTCTTCAGGTTTGTTTTCAGAGGCGGGACTTTTAAAAAAATCAGCAGCTGGTGATTGGACGACCGTTCTGATTAACACACTCACCACGGACCAATCCGCATCAAGCCACGGTATGATGTAGCTTATGTGAGCCGCTGCTTCTAAGAAACAATAGATGAACAACTACTGAATCACGAGAAACAGCTGTGAATAAGGCGTTACACGACAGCTTCCGTTTTTATAAATTTAACTTAAGAATCAAAGGAACGCTGACAAGTACAAAAGTCTGCTGACGTCACGTCTGCTCCCACAGCTCCCGCCTCTCTTCCCTGATTGGGCCGGTCAGAATTTAGCCGAGTGAAATCGTTGGTCATTGGAGCCTGGAGAGATGGACCTGCAGGAGTTCAGAAACTGAATCAGGCAGGTCCGTCTGCTCTGCAAGGTTAGCTCAAACGCAGATCTCCAGTCAAACATCACATGAAAACACTGGCACAGTATCTCGTTTCTGCGTGTTCAAGTTTCCTTTGCACACCAACAACTGCTCTCATTGTTAGTTTGAAAAAAATGAAAATCTCAAACTGGATGGTGACCAGTAATTAAAGATGTTTTGTTGCAGTTATTCTGATAATAATGCTTCATACTTATTCAGATGGTTAAACTGGAGCTGTTGGGAATACTGCCTGCTAGCATCACAGTGTCGTTAGCTACAGTCACCAGTTCACTCTTTGTGGTATAAATGATTTTCTGTTGGATTAAAGTTTTAACTTGAGTCCTTCACATCTGAAAGCAGAAATCAAAATGAAAATATTCTGTTTCCTGTGGATGAAGGAGAAGGGATGTATGGCTTGCCCTCAAAAGCTTGACATTTTTTTATATTACAATTTTTTTGTATCTGTTAAGCTAAATAATTGACTATTTATGACTTAATTGGCATTTATTGAGCTTGAAAGTGCCAAATCTAGATCACATCTGTATTTCATAACATTTACCAATGAGATGAAACTTTGATTAATTTGCCATTTACTGTTATAAATCAGTTTTTTGTCGTGATGCTGAAACTTTTTTATGACATGAAATTAAAGGAATGTTAAAGCCTTTCCCTCTGTGAGTGGGAAATTTCACACACACACACACACACACACACACACACACACACACACACACACCAAATATCTCTTTCTTCACATTGGAGTATTTAACACATTTCAAAATTATGATAAGGGTGGAGTGAGGCCGTATGTCACGGTTAAAGTGACACTCAAAGTTGTATCCTCATGAGGACACAGCCTTCATTTGTTTTCAATGGCAACCGTTCGGCCAATCAGGGGCTGGAATCAAAGCCAACCCAGCCCGTCTGCCTCTCAGCCCCTCCCCCAGCTCTATGTGTATGTCACCCTTCCTCTCTTGCTTCCTTTCTCTCCCCTCTCTGCTTGCTGGCTCGCATATGCCCGCTAAATGCAGCCGCGCTAAAGAGAGCAGTAAAAAAAGATAAACGGACTTCCAGAGAGAAAATACTGTAAAACAGAAGAGGGTGATTTTAGCCGGAGAGCCACAGGGACGTGGGATGGAAAAGCATCCGGGTTCATTGTTCATAAACCCTCATGTGAGTCAAGGAGCCTCTTTCAGTCTTCACTCCCTCTGATGTGCGTTTCTTTCTTCATCTCTGAGTCCTTCCTCGCGCTCGCTCTTATCATCACACCAGTCTTTCTGTACAGTAGCTGTGCTTCCTACCTTCCTTCCTTCCTTCTGCTGCTGTGTCATCCCTGCCTTTGCTTTCTGCATGCGTCCCCACCCCCCTGGTATCATTACTCTGGCTGCTGATGCTGTCTTGTGATGCTTGAAGTCACACTGGGCTGAATGGAAATCAGGTTAAACCACGGAAGCAGGAAAAAAGACGCCTGGAGCTAAATGTCACAATCTGACTGGGTTAAACTGGAGGAGGCAGGAGAAAGATGGTGTCGACAGAGACGATAGCCTCACTGGTTCGTCACGACCAGTGATAATTTAACAGAACTGAAACAGAGGAGCATTAACGTATGACATATGAGGATGTTTTCATACCTGGCACACCGGTGAAACTGTTAGTAGGATGCTTATCTACTTCACTTTGAAGGCGTGCTAGCGAGCTTCGTGGTAGCAATGAGAAAAGTTAAGAAGCCTGTTGAAATAAACAAACAACATCCTCATGAAACCCAATGAGTTATTTCGGTGTTGCAATCAAGTTCTTGTGGTTCTCCAGCATTTCAGAACATTCAACACTGTTCGTTTTCTGCTTCATTACAACTTTTACCGTCATACCGTTGATAAAGTGAGCTGAAACATGCTGGAAATGTCTGTCTGTGGTGTCGACAGATGTGCCTGATGTGAGGACTCTTATCACGGTTGAGTTGGCAGCTGTTGTTTCTGATAACCTCTGATGAATCCAGCTGATAACCGCTTTCAGAATGGGCCATGATCTAATAACAAATGCTAACCACATTACATAACAAGAGAAGAAGAATGCTCGTGATTCAGAAAGGGGGAGAGTTGCAGAAACTGTGCAAGACTGTAAAAAATGTAAACAAAGCATGCTAGCAAGACCTCATCCTGATTAGGGGATGGTACACTGTAAAAAATGAAATCTTACCAAGTGTTTTTGTCTTAACTTCAGTAAAAAAAAGTCTGCCAGTCAGGTAAGAAAGTGATTACTGACAGACACTTTTCTGTACTGGTCAAGTAAATGTGGCTCGTATTTAGTCTAAAAAAACACTTGGTAAGATTTCCGTTTTTTCCCTCATCAATTCCTCCGGTGGATTTTCTTCGCACAAAAAGTAGCTTTACAGGTTTTCTGTGTCAACAACATTTTTTTTTTGTTGAGTTTGTGAGTAAATAAATCTGAAATTGGATATCTCTGGACGTAAATAAATAAAAATAAGTTAAAAATTTTGCAAGTCACGTAAAATCAAAAGGTACCATGTTGAGGTACCTAAACGTATCTTTGTGACTGTGAGAGTGGAAGAGTAGGTGATTTTCCATGCTGGATGTGAACTTAGCATTGCAAGGTCATACATTGAAGAATAAATATGTTAAATTGAAAAAAAAACAACAACTTATTATTAAACAAATTGATATTTTTACTACATAAACACAAAGAAAGTACCAAAAATTGGTACCGTTGAGTACCAGTACCTATTGCCAGGTACCGTTTCGTTTCAAATGTAAAAGGTACCCATCCCTACGTGCTGCTGATGATTCAATAGCCACATATACATGGACCCAAATATTCAGCTTGCATTTGGTTTATTTGCTCAGACAGAAAGAATTTAACCTTTGTTTACACCTCATTCTGAAAGAAAAGAGCCAATCTGAATGGGCATTTAATCTGTTTCACAGGGTGGAATATTCCTGTCCCCAAACAGATTGAGGTATCATGTATCCACTCAGACGGAAAGTTTGTTTTTTCAGAGCATGCTCAGATATGACGTAAGACGCAACTAGAGACGTTCCTCAACTTTAAAAATGGCGGCGAGCCGTCAGCACTGGAGGAAAGTTTGTTTTTGATCCAAATATTGAAAGAAATGAACATAATTTCAAGACTGGACGGACGAAAGACTCGCAATACGGAGTATTGCAACACCGTGACAAACAAACTGTTGTCCTCCATCTTTGATAAATCTTGTGATGTTTACGTTTTTCTGCGCATGCCCCATTGACTATTCTGTTTGATTACAGCGGCGCATGTAGACCAGAGATTAGAATATTCCTTTCCATGTAAACTGGTGTTTTCGGAAAAGTCATTCAGAAAGAGGAAAAACTCCCCATGTAACCGTGGCTAGTGTCTCAAAGTGGTTAAAGCAATGCTTTAAGTTGTCTTGAACCTTTTCGTTGTTATGCTAAAGTCAGCTATAAGAACTACTCTCACCTTTTCTTTTATCTTCCTGTTTGATAACTTCCTAGGCCAAGTCCGCTCGTAGTCGGGTACCTGGGAAACCACTAGGGATGGGAATTGAAAGGAATATCTGTACTGAAATCTGCTAAATATCTAATGACATAAATATCCAATGAATGAATACTCGCAGATTATTGTTTTATGTTTTTTTTTTAACCATGAACAACAATAGGGTTCGTTGGATATGGCCCTCCCAGACCATAATTATAGACTATAGACATCCATTTCTTCTAAGAGTGAGAGGAAAAAAACGTAAATGGATATATTGGGATTATTTGTTTGACAATATCAAAATTAGGATTCCTTGTCAAAAAATAGTTTCCTTTTTCTAAATTCCGATTCTTCTCGCCGATACCGTTTTTTTTTTGTTTTGTTTTTTTTACAACTGACAGCATATACCTTCAATAGTCCAATCTTATTTTATCGAAAATCATTGAACAATACCTGTGAAACAATAAAATCTTTACATTTTAACTTAAACAACCAATAAAGTGTCCTGAGTTTTAGGTCTCGGAGCAAAAAGCAACAATGGCTGACTGTCAGACCTTCCTGGAGTTATATAAGATCAGTTTCATATGTAAGGATGGGCTGAGCACCGATCCCCTTAAATTAATGATCCATTGGTGTATTTCTGGAAAAAAGTTTCTACTTTTCTCCAGCAGAGGGTGAAATCTCTCCCTCTGACTCACGTGATGTCCATTTTATGGGAAGATATGGCTCCTGATACCGTCTGTAGACATCATCATCATCATTTAACATTTTCGTATGGTCTGGTGTTAAAAATGCAAACAAAAAATCGTAAACATTGAAGAATCGCAATTTAAACTGATTTGGCACCCTAAAATTGTAATAGAACCTAATCGTTAGAATAGCATATCGTCCCAGCCCTAATCTCTCCCACTCTCATAGATAATGTTCTCCGTGGCCTTCACCTTCTACTAAACTCAATGAGAGCATATCTCCAGTTAGCATTTGGGTTATTAGCAGGCTAATCTTCTCCGCTCTGGATTTGTCATGGCATGTGCTCACAGGGCTAGTTTCTAACGTGACGACAGACTGCCTCTGGTTCAGCATCAAACTAGTCATTTTATGGCAGGCAAGTTTCCAGACGTCACTTTTCTTGACCGGCATGTCCCATGTGTGGCAGATGGTTCTGTATCTGTTGGGTTTTTGCATTCAGTGTAATTGGATGTTCCTAAAGAGTTGCCATAGCTGCGGTTTTCGTTACTTATTTTCCTACCTTGGATCTGGTCAAGATTGCTAAAACTTCTCGACATTGTTTCTTACCAGACAGCAATAATAATGCACAAGGCAAGAAACAATCATTTACCAGAAAACATTCAGAGTTTTTTTTTTAACCGTGAAGGAGGTTATAATCTGAGAGGTGAAGACAACTTTAAAATAATAAGTAGACGCACAAACATTTAAAGTTTCTGTGTGTCTGTTATCGGGGTGAGCATATGGAACAGTTTCAGTGAGGAATTAAAGAAATGTTTGAGTAAAAACAAGTTAAAAAAAATGTACAAAATGATGATATTTGCAAGATACCATAATGAAGAGAATTAAGGAGTCTGAAAATATTATATGGTTATTATTAATAAGTTTATACTTCATCCCACTCCTTTTCGAATATGTGATGAGATAATGTCTGTTTGTATTTGTTTCTGTCTTTGACAGAAATTTCACTTTGACCTCATGTTCGAAATAAATTTAAAAAAAAATAAAAAATCTTCAGTTAGGCTTAGACAAAGAGTTGGGTCACACGTGTACTGTGTGTTCAAGTTATGTTGCCAAAAGCAGTGTAAAAAAGTGTATTCGATTATTTATACCCAACTCTCGAAAACCCCATATATTTTTATATATTTAGGCCTGCCGTCCACACAAAACTGTGGTTTTACGTCACCAAAAACAATGTTTCTGAAATCTCCAGTCAGTGTGAAGGTCTTGGAAAACTGGTTTCATGGTTTCATCCCTTCAAACAAGGAAACTGTAAAAAAATGAAGTATCTATGAAGGGAACAGCACATTATTAATGAAAACAATGAAACCACACAGAATTCGCATGAGACGCTGTTCCACATCTTGTAAATCAGAGGTCATTTCCTCCTCTGTACAGGCAGACTTATTCACAAGAAGTTTGCAGGTCGCATGAATTGACATCGTGAAGATTTATTTGTGACCCTTGTTTCCACTTTGCTCTTTCTTCGCTGGCAGCTGAAACAGCTTTGCATAGGGACTGGGTGTGGACCTCTGGATGTACTTCACGTGGGAGGCTGTTGAATCTTTGTCTTGTGTTAGAAAGACTGTGTGATGTGTCTATTTCTAGTAACAACACCAAAAACATCAATGTCACGTATTCACATGATCTTATTTGTAGATCCTGTCTGTTTTCCTTGTGGAGAACAATCACCCACAGAGTTTCAGCGGAGCATAGCTTTGACGTGTCACTGCTGGTGTTTTGACGTCAGCGAAGGACACAAATGTCTCACTTTTCCACTGTTTTCATTGTGGAAGTGGTTTGACCTGTTTGATTTTGTCCCATTGAGTCATTGTAACTCAGACCATTGTGTTGCGTCAAGGTTGAAATAAGGATTACTGTCGTACTGGTGTGACTTTTGATGTGTGAGCTCATGCGAATCGCTCACACCAAAGTCCTCTGCAAGGGCCGTGAAGTATGAGGAAATTCATCATTGGTGCCAGGGTTTTTTTTTTTTCCTCCTTTAATCTTTGTTTGTTATTCGTTCAGATGTCAATGACCCTTCATTCCTTTTCCAAGAGAGCAAAGGAGCAGAATAGAGAAATCTCAGTCAGTGGACTAATCTGACCTCAGGGGGGTTTGTAAATTCCAAACACTCAATCCTCTGAGGAATCTAACATCCCTGTGACTTCCAGCATCGACTCTTACATGTACGGCACACTCAGGAAAACCTTTGTGTTCTCATCTGTAGAGTTTCTCTTCGATTCTCTGGGATAATGTTTAGGAGCAGCAGATGGAAGTGTTTGTGTCTTGTTCACTATCTCCTGACTCCAATGCCACAGCCTTCAGGGAGTCTTGATAAGACCTGAGCCTTCGTGGATGTTAGTGTACACAACACCTTATACAATGCCATTAATAAAACCCTGCTGTGAGACAAGTCTTTGAACCAGGTGTGCCAGAAAGTCTTGTTAATGTTGTGCCTAGTTGACTGTGCTCAGGCATGTGTGAAAGGAAGTTTAAGGTAACAGGTTTAAATTGTGTTTACATTGACTTTGTCAGTTAAGGTCACAAACAAATGAACGGATCTTAATTTAAAGCAAATACAAGCAGCTAATGAAAACAGACGCGTTTTCGGCTTAAGGCTCTCATCAACGCCAGGTGGGCCGCCCCTCATCAGAACAGTCAGACGGAAAACCCAAATCAGGGTTTCCTCCAGGATTTTCTCAAACTGTGGAAGCTTCAAAAATATTTAACACAAAATTATTTTCCTTACCTAGTTACAAAATCTTTTTATTCAAAACTACTTTAAATATTGGACTGGATGGTGCAAATACTACATTTTCGTACTAAAAATCATAAACTGGAATATAATGGTTAAATAATCAAAGTTACTCATAGTTGTCAAAGTAGAAAGTGAAATTAAAGAAGATAAATGGTGATAATTTGTAATAATGTACAATCTGGCCACCCCCTTCCTATGTCACTGCCCTCACCGTGACACCCCATTCTGAAAGTCTGGGCACGCCCCTGCACAGAGGCACATAATAACAGTGAAATAAAAACTTCTGCTCAAGCTGACTTCATATACGGATAGAAACACTGCAATGAAGCGCAGAAAACGAAAGTTTACTCCCCACACACTGGATATTTATGATGTGACTTGCATCATTAGAGTATGTTACCTATAGAGCTAGATGATAACACAAACCTGTAAACACTGATTGATGATCAAAGTAAGCGTAGAGTCGATTTTTTTTCTAGTAGCTGTGTCTTATTGACCACGAGTGTGAGTTTTAGTCAAGGCAATTTTTGTTGCATGTACAAAATAAAAGTCCTGTACAGTATAATTCACATTTGGAACATTTGGGGAAAAAAAGCATAATTCTGAAGGCATGGTGGTTTTTATTTTGGCGTGGCGTTGCACTACGATCATTTGCATGTAGCTGAAACCCTGCCACACATTTAAATATCTGTTAATCCAGGAAACAGACAAAAATAGAAGTTAAAAAAAAAGTATAAATCACACAAGCATTATACATGTGACTCTTCTTAATTGGAATGTATGAAGACACATAGTTTTTTGTTGTTTATCAGTATCTTTTTAACCTGGTACCAATAGTCCTACATTTGGTTGGGTTGAGCTCACCTTCTCCACTTTAAAGCTCCCATATTCTGCTCCTTTCCTGCAGTTTAATCTGGATCATTGATGTCTTCATGAAATGGTAGTAACATGTTTTGGTCCAAAAAGCCAATAAATCAAGCACAGCAGCATTGTTTCCAGGCTCTCATAGCCCCTCTGTTCAGAACGCTCTGATTTAGTGGGCGTGGCCTTCATATGTAAATGAGCCACCGCTGATACCGCCCCGCTCTTCCACGTCACTGAGAGCGGCGCCACGAGCTCCGAGTGCACAATGTTTAGAAAACAGAGAAGCTCCTTTACCGTAACATTACAGGCTAAAACAACAGGCTAACTGCAGCTAAAGTTAGCATCCTGAAGCTAACACAGAGACAGGGGGGACACTGAGGAAAAGCTCTTCCATCTGCTCCACAGCACACAGCATTTAAAATAGTCACATTTCCAGGGTCCCAGGTTTGTTGGAGGATGGTTGGTAATGCGCCTGGATTCAGGACCAGTCTATTGGCTAGCCCTCTGTTGGACTGTCCAAAGTTGGAAAAGCAGTCGGCCGTGAAGTGACTAGCACACACATGCTCAGTTTTACTGAGTGTAGCTGGCGGTGATTTTTGCACAATATGGGACTTTTAAAGGTCACAAACCAAACCAAAGTCTATCTACCAACGTCTCACCAAACTTCATTTGGACTGTGCATGGGCTGCTTGTATAAAGCTAAGGGCGTATTCAGACCTGGACTGTTTGGTCCACTTTAAACGGACCAGGGTTCGTTTCCCACGCTGGTGCAGACTTTTCATGCAGGTGTGAATAGACACAAACGAACCCTGGTGCGGACCAAACAACCGGACCCAGACCCACTTTTTGAGGTGGTCTCGGTCCGCTTCCAAACGAACTCTGGTGCGGTTCGTGGTTCTCTGGTGCAGGTCTGAATACAAACCAAGGTCCATCTGAACTAACTACAGGATACATGCTCCTTTTGGGCCTATAGAGCCACCGTAACCTAACCGTCTTTGGTTCATACCTGATCCTCCGTCTTCTGTTTAGCCACGCTGTAGCTAGCATGTTGTGGGTCAGGACACGCAGAGCATAGCGCCTCCTTGCTGCGATCATTGGTCTTCCTGTTCCTAAATTGTAAACGGTGTTGTTAAGCTGCTTTGAAGGAGCTGCTCTTGAAACTGAAAATGATTTTGCAGCTCTAATAAGAGCACAAACACATGTTTACCTCCATTTCCAGGTCTGTACTCTGTGTGCCGCCCTTTGTCAGTGCTGTCCAATGAGAGCACTGATTGTCACACACGTAGATGTGTTTACAGAATATAGTCCACTTGATAAAAGTACAATCTGAATACGAACCGCACCAAACGGAAAAAAAAAAGTCCGCTTTTGGTCCTGACCAAACAAGTGGACCAAAAGGACTTTTCTGGTCTGAATACAGCCTAAAACTCTGTACAATCTGCAGAAACTCAACAACTCTAAAAGCTTTGAATAAATGGATTTATCAGGATGTGAAAATCTGAGAGTTAGAAAAAGCTAGGGGTGCACTGATCAGAGTTTCTGGTCCATCACTGATCTTTAAAAAACCTTGACCTGCCGATATCAATTTGGGCGGATACCGATTTTTATTTTTTTATTCTCTATAACAGACAGCATATACCTCCAAAGTTCCAATCTTATTTCATTGAAAATCTACAGTCTCTACAGTTTCATTTAGCACATGCTTTTGTCTAAAGTGAGGTACAACACAAGCAAGAATTTAGACAGAAGAAAAAATCTAGTTAGTGCGACAACATTGCTAACAGTTATTCAGCTGTAGGTGCTGCTTTTTTATTGAACAATACCTGTGAAACAATAAATTCTTTATGTTTTAACTTAAACAACCAATAAAGTGTCCTAAATTTTAGGTCTCAGAGCAAAAAGCAACAGAGGCTGGCTGTCAGACCTTCCTGGAGGTTTATAAGATCAGTTTCATATGTAAGGATGGGCCGATCGCTGATCCCCCAAGTTAAGGAAATCAGCACCGATTGGTGCATGTCTACAAAAAAACACATCAGAGGACACAAGACGAGATTAAAGTGATGGAGTAGAGCAGAGAATATAAAATACAGGTTTAAATGAGGGGATGCACGAAACATCTGTATCAATATCGGTTATGGCCGATATTCACTCATTGGCTGCCTTGGCTCTCAGATTGTGTGTTTTTTTTTTTTTGGTATCGGCCAAAATATTCCTAGTTCAAATAGTTTGAATGTGAAAAACAATCCTGAGCCTGCCATAAAAACATCCTGATATATTTTTCCCATATCGCCCCCTAATGGAGAACATGTTCCTTAGTCTGAAGCAGAGTTTGCTGATGCACAAAACTGCAGAAAACTGACCCCTGATCATCTGGGCTCAGAGACACCTGAAGGACAGGTGAGGTTTGATTTCACCAGCCTGTCACACGTGTGTTTGAGCACACGTCATGACTATTATTACAACAAGTGGAGCGTTTCACAAAAATTAAACCAACGTGATTATTAGATCTCACAGCGTCCCTTGATTTGTCTCTGGTATTCAAACCAGCATCCTCTGAGTTAATCATCCCCCACTGAGAGTCATTTCCACCTGTCATGTGACCAGAGTGCACCAGGTGTGTGTGACCTTTGCCCTGCCACATAAAGCCCCGCAGCATGTTTCCATCCACATGAGAATGTGTTGTTGGAGCACGTGTTGTTAAATGTAGATACATCAGCGCAGCTCTGTTGTGTTTTCATGCAGCAGCCTCTGAATATGTGGAGGGCCCGAGTGAGTACGAGCTGAGGGTGGGTTTAAAAATCAGGTTTGACAAACAGCTTTGGACCTCACCCCCTCCTGTTTCTCTTTCCAGGAGCTCTACTATCTGAAAACGCAAAGGAGCAAAGACAAGATGGAGAGGAAGAGCATGGATGTGGAGAACCAGGTACGGATAGAAATCGTGTATTTGGAGAAAAGGATAAAATGTTTTCATCAGCTGATGGTTTCTGTTTGTGTGCGTTATCTCTTTTTGAAGTGTCAGAGAAAGCTGAAGGTGTGTGTAGCGACATGTAACAGAGCAGACTACTCCAAGCTGGCGCCCATCATGTTTGGGCTCAAATCCAACCCTGAAGACTTTGACCTGGAAGTTGTGGTGCTTGGCTCTCACCTCATCGACGATTACGGGTAAGAGTGGCTGCAGCATAGCATCTGCATTCATCGTGAAACCGCCGCCTCCTTACCTCTCCCGTCACTTTCCTCTCTGCAGAAACACTTTCCGTATGATCGAGCAGGACGACTTCGACATCAGCTCCAAGCTTCACACCATCGTGAGAGGAGAGGACGAGGCGGCCATGGTGGAGAGCGTCGGGCTGGCGCTGGTGAAGCTCCCTGATGTACTCCACAGGCTGGGCCCTGACATCCTCATCGTGCACGGGGACCGCTTCGACGCTCTGGCTCTGGCCACGGCTGCGGCGCTGATGAATATCAGAATCCTTCACCTGGAGGGAGGAGAGGTGAGGACGCAGGGGTGGAAAACTTCAGAGGTCTTCCTCATCCCCTGAGACCACACTGTAAATAAAGTGAATCAATCGATGCTTTTGCAGGTGAGCGGTACAATCGATGACTCGATCCGCCACGCCATCAGTAAACTGGCGCATTATCACGCCTGCTGCACGCGCACCGCAGAGCAGCACCTCATCGCCATGTGTGAGGACCACTCTCGCATCCTGCTGGCCGGCTGCCCTTCATACGACAAGCTGCTGTCCACTCATCGAAGAGACGACTACATGGATGTGATCAGGAGCTGGCTGGGTACGTGGGGCCACCGCTGTATGACGAACATACCACATGAAACGTTAGTGTTATAAATATACGGATTGTGTCTTGATTATTTGTGTTGCAGGCGACAAAGCTCAGAACCACGACTACATTGTGGCTCTGCAGCATCCGGTTACCACTGACATCCAACACTCCGTCAAGATCTACGGCCTGATGCTGGACGCTCTGGTCTCCTTCAACAAAAAGACCCTCATCCTCTTCCCTAACATCGACGCAGGTTAGCTCCACTTCCTGGTTCTTCAGTTCATTCTTTTTCTTCACTTTTACCTCACACTCTGTCCCCTCTGTGTGTGTTTGTGTGTGTGTGAACAGGAAGTAAAGAGATGGTGCGTGTGATGCGTAAGAAGGGCATCGAGCAGCACCCCAACTTCAGAGCAGTGAAGCACATTCCCTTCGAGCAGTTCATCACGCTGGTGTGTCACGCCGGCTGCATGATCGGGAACAGCAGCTGTGGAGTACGAGAGGCCGGGGCGTTTGGGACACCTGTGATCAACCTGGGCTCACGGCAAACTGGCAGAGAAACAGGTGGGTGTGACGGAAAAGAAAAGTGGTGCTCACTTCTGGCTTTTTGGAGGAAGTTTGCACAGAGTTTGAAGGAGGAAGTTGCAGTTTGGACAGAGTTATTCAGAAATCTGGATAAAAGGCACGTTTGAGTTTTGCAAAGTGCGTATGTGACCCATAGATGGTGCTGGAACATCACTGTGTGCCTCCTTGCTCTTTCACATGAAGAATGCAGAAAAGTCCCTTTTTATTGTGTATTCACCCCTTTGTTTTCTTATCAAAAATGAAATACTTCATGATTTTGTTTTGTTAAATCAAACTGGTTCAAGGAATCTGTCTTTCTCTTTTTTCAGGGGAAAATGTTTTACACGTGAGGGACGCAGACTCGCAGAATAAGATCTATCACGCCCTGGAGCTGCAGTTTGGAAAGAGATACCCCTGGTAAGACCTCAGGGTGCTCGGTTTCAATTTGAAAAAAGCTTTATTGGTGTGACAAATGGATGTTTACATTACCAAAACAAGTGTGACAGAGAAGAAATGTACACACAGTTAAACACACTTAAAAGATCTGCAACAAGCATGCAGTGCAAAGGGAATAAAATAAGATAAACTAAGAATATGAATAGAATTAAACCATCTCTCTGTTTTTCTAAAATGCCTGATGCCAGTCTTAAATACTTCACTCAGAGGTCTTAAACTTGGAGGCTGCATCAGTGAGTACTGCCTGTCCAGACTTTTACTTTTACTTTAGGCTCTGGTGTGCGATTTACTTACCTGACCTAAGAAAGAAGTGCCACAGAATAACAATCCATAACATTGGAAGCCTATTTCCACTAGTTAAGGAAAATAAAAATAAAAAAAATAAGTCAAAAAATTATGAGATAAAGTTAAAACTATGAGTTAAAAGGTTAAATTATGTAATCAGAATTCATAATCGTAAAAAAAAATCAAAATTATGAGATAAAAAGTAAAATTATATGAGCTGAAAATTTATAATTGGGAGATAAACAGTACAAATTATGAGATAAAGTCAAACTTATGAGATAAAAAACCAAAACTAAGATAAAAAGTCAAAATTCTGACATAAAATGTTGAAATTTTGAGATTAAAAAAATCAAAACTAAGAGATAAAAAGTCAAAATTATAAAATAAAGGTCCAAATCATGATAGAAAATTTTGAAAATAAGAGATAAAAAGTCAATTATAAAACAACAAAATTATGACATAAAATGTCGAAATTTTTAATTAAAAAGTCAATTAAGAGATAGAAAGTCAAACGTATGAGATAAAAGTCAAAATTAAGAGATAAAAAGTTGAAATTATAGGTTAAAAAAAATGAAATTATGAGATAAAAATCAAAATTAAGAGCTGGAGATACATAACTATGAGATTTATAGTCAAAGTTAAGTCATGAAAATTCATAATTTCTCTCCAAAAAAGAAAAACGTTTTTTTTTATTCCCTCAAGTAAAAAACACCTCTGTTTTCTTCCTTAAGAAATCAATTTCCCTTTTATGGGGATTTTAATCCTTGTGATTTAAATAGTCTGCATGCTAGCTATCCAGCCTGGGACTTTGGGTAAGGGAAAATTTATTAAAGGTTGGCTTGATGATGTTTGTTAGGTTTGCAGTTCAATCATCTCATATATTTATAGTGTTTTTGGCTTTAGATTTTATTCAAAGTGGCACAAAAAGTCTGAAAAGGTCTATATAAACAGGACCAGCTAAAGCCTGGGCACACATCCTCAATCCCTGTGAGTGAGGATCCTGGTCCTGGTCCCGGTCCTGGTCTGTCCTCCCATGCAGGGCTTATGGTGGTTTCAGTCTGTCATCAGCTTTTTGTCATAGCAGTGAACAAATGTATCAGCTGTGTTTGCTTATTGCTGTACTTCCCCGAGCAGGTGTGGGAGTTTGTGGACATGTGGTCTTTATACATCGTCTTCCTCTGGTTTCTTTCCATTGTTTTTACAGAGTTAAAACAACAGTAGGAGCAAGCTTTGCTCTTTCCAGATCTAAATGTGTAACCAGTAAATCATCATGTGCCTCCTCAGCTGGTACATGTTTGCTAAAGCCATTGTTTTGTCCAGTCCTGATTTGCAGACATGCTAATTTGAGGTGCTCTGTGGTTGAGAGTGGTGGCTCCTGTTTTTCCCGACAGACCAGTTTTTTGTTTTGGACGACCATTACGAAAAAAGCCACAGTGCTTACATCGACAGACCCCAACCAAAGATCACTATTTTAAAATCAGACTCCAAGATTACTCATACATCTATCAGTCTGTACATGTTGTACAGTTTCAATCAATTTTGTAATAATGTGATCCACTTAATTTATAGAACACATTTAAAAAAACAATCAAGTTTTCCAAAGTGCTGCACAGTAAAAATCAACTAAGAGGATCAATAAAACCTATAAAAAAAATTGAATAACACATAAAAACAAATAAGAGCCAAAAAAAAGAAAGGAGTTAAGACCATAAAAGACATAAAAGGACAGATATCTCACAACTCTAGTGCTGAATTAAAATCCAAAAAATGAAATAAGTTTTAAGATGTAATTTAAAAGTCAGTAAGGTTGGGGAGGATTTAATTTTGAGGCGAGCAACTGCATTTTGGACGAACTGTAAGCGTGTGAGGAAAGCCCAGTTAACACCAATGTAGAGAGTGTTACAGTGGCCCAATTGTGTTGAAACAAAAGTTTGACTTGTTTGTTTAAAATTGATAAAAATAAAACAGATTTCATCTTGGATAAAAGCCTAAAAACTGGATTTAACGACTGAATTTATTTGTTGATCCAATTTAAAATCGCTGTCAACCTTTACAGATTTAAAGCTCTGGGTTTAAATAAGGGAAAAGAGGAAATGATCAGTTTTATTCCATTTTCATTGAAAATTTAAAAAGCTCAGAGCCATCCAGTCTGTAAAGTCTTTAAAACAGTCCAGCAGACGTTTAAGAGAGCTGGGAATAATAACACCGCTGTATTTCTGTTTCCCATCAGCTCCAAAATCTACGGCGACGGTAACGCAGTGCCTCGTATCCTCAAGTTCCTTCGTACCATCGACCTGGACGAACCCCTCCAGAAGACTTTCTGCTTCCCTCCGGTCAAAGACTCCATCTCCCAAGATATCGATCACATCCTGGAGACGCAGGCGGCTCTGGCTGTCGACCTGGGAGGGACCAACCTCAGAGTGGCTATCATCTGTCAGAGGGTGAGCTGCACCGACTGGTCCTCTTTGTGAAAATCTAATTTGAAATACTGAAATACTACATGAACAACGTCCTCCTTCATTTTCTGTTCAGGGTAAGATCATCAAGAAGTACATTCAGCCCAATCCAAAAACCTACGAGGCCAGGATGCAGCTCTTGTTAAAGATTTGTGCAGATGCTGCGCGAGACGCCGTCGGCTTCAACTGCAGGTTACTCGGTGTCGGTAAGAAGAAACACACTCCTCATCAATCCTCATCAAGTCCTCATAAAGGCATACACTTTGGTCTAAAACGCTCTCCCTCTCAGGAGTGTCCACGGGGGGACGTGTGAACCCACAGGAAGGCGTGGTCCTTCATTCCACAAAGCTGATCCAGGAGTGGTCCTCTGTGGATCTGAGAACTCCCATCTCTGACGCCCTGCACCTTCCCGTGTGGGTGGACAATGACGGCAACTGTGCAGCTCTGGCTGAGAGGAAGTTTGGACATGGGAAGGGGGTGGAGAACTTTGTGACTGTCATCACAGGAACAGGTGAAGACTTTAGTCATGAGGTTGTTCAGTCTTTTGTCAAAGTTACACAGATTTCACAAGAAGCTACGTTAAAGAAAAAGACGGGCTACAGTTCTACAGTTTCATTTAGCTGACGCTTTTGTCCAAAGAGACAGAAGGGTAAACTTAGTTAGAAAATGTTTTTTCCCCATGTAGAATAATGTGTATTGAATAACATTCAACAATCAGAGCTAAATATTGACTAAGAGCTGGATCTGAGACCCCCTGACTCCTTCTCCCCCTGAGGACAAAGAGGAGAAGCCTCAGATTAAGGTCTAAGTGGTCCCTGAACAGATGAGTCTTCAGACATCTCTGAAAGTAGGAAGAAGGAGTGTAGACCTGGATGAGGGACCCAAGTCAATGTTATGTAAGCCAGAAGAAGAGTTTTGAATTTAATTGGAGCTGCTACTGGAAGCCAGTGAAGAGAGATTAAATGCGAGGTGACGTGCTGTTTTGGGCTGTTTTGGCCAGACGTGCTGCTGCATTCTGGGTAATCTACAGAGGTTTAATGTACACACAAGAAGGCAATTCATGAGATCACAAGGGCCTGTACCAGAAGCTGTGTGGCCTGTTGTGTCAGGTAGGGTCTGATCCTCCTGATGTTATAGAGGGGATATCCACAAGATCAAGCAATTGAGGCCTCATGAGCCTTAAAGGTCAGCTGGTCATCAATCATGACACTGATCTGTGGTTGAACCCAGGGACAAGCAGGAAGGACAATGAGCTCAGTTTGGGACAGATTTAACTGAAGGTTCCTTCATCCATGCAGAGATTTCAGCCAGACAGAGATATCCAAGCCGGGACGGTTGTGTCGTCAGGTGGAAAAGAATAGAATTGAACTTTATTGTCATTGTAACAAGCACAACAAAATTGAAGTCACAGCAGCAATCAAGAAAACCAAAGTAAGAAAGAGTATAGAAAGTGTAAAAAGCTCCATAAGAAAACAGATGGTGACAGCTTGTCCATCATTGTCCAGTCAGCCAGCCTCCACCTCCACAGGGTCCAGGACTGAGCTTCTTCAGCAGTCTGTTCAGTCTCTGTCTCCTGGATCCTGTCTGCTCACAGCAGGTGAAGCTCTTCACATGTGGCCTTGGTGTCTGCTGTTAGCTCTGTTAGCCATGTCTGTGAATAGCATGATGCTACTCTGCCTTCTGGTATTCCCTCTGTTGCTGGGTTAGCACAGCTAGCTCGTCCATCTTATTGGAGATAGATCTTACGTTCCCAATAACGATGGATGGAAGGACAGGTCCATGTCCTCACTTCTTAGCTCACACCTGAGAACCAGCACGTTGTCCTCACCTCCTTCTCCTCACCTTGTGGGGAACATCTGGCCTAGCACGGGTTAGCATTAATATGCTACAGGTTGCTAACAGCTGATTTCACATGTAAACAATGTAGCCATGGTTACATGTAGGATCTCCAGACAAACACAGGAGAAAAAGTAGTAAAAATATCGCTGAAGACACAAAAAGTTTGGTGTCCATGACCAACAAATGAGCCATACAAAGTAATGATCCACTCCAAATACAAAGATGACGAAAAAATACAGGAAACGGACAAAGAAGAAAGAGCTGCTGTAAAAGGCAGCCACAGCCAACAGGGCGGCGCCTAGCAAAAAAAAAGCTGAGTGTCATCAGCATAGCAGTGGTGGGATCTGCACCAAGTGAGGTGGTGTATAAGGAAAAGAGTAGGGGCCAAGCACTGAGCCCTGGGGTACCCCTTTTTAAGTGTTGTTGATGTGTCAGTTGTTTTAGTTACAGAGCCTCAAGATGACAAAGGCTTTGTGAAATTCTTTCAAATTAAACTGCTTTGGTTGAAGAAAGTTAATACCTTGTGTCTGTGTGACCAGGTGTTGGAGGAGGCATCATCCATCAGAACGAGCTGGTCCATGGCAGTACCTTCTGTGCTGCAGAGCTGGGTCACATTGTGGTGTCGCTGGACGGGCCTGAGTGTTCATGTGGGAACAGAGGGTGCATAGAGGCCTTTGCGTCCGGCATGGCTCTGCAGAAAGAGGCCAAACGGCTGCACGATGGTGAGATTTTTGTTTATTGTTGTTTATACAGGTTTATACAGATTTCCTTCTGAAAAACATCTGTAAACTAACTCCATTCTTGTTTCTTTCAGAGGAGCTGCTGAAGGTCGAAGGGATGGACATAAATCTGGCTGAGCCAATCACTGCAGCACACCTCATCCACGCAGCCAAACTGGGAAACCCCCGAGCTGACGCTGCTCTCAAGAAAGGTGAGACGTCTAAAAGAGCATGATAACAGAATATCTAACAGAAGAGAGAGTCTAATTAATCTCCTTCCTCCTTCACAGCCTCCACAGCTCTGGGTATTGGCATCGTCAACATCCTCCACATGATGAACCCCTCTCTGGTGATCCTGTCAGGGGTCTTGGCCTCGTACTACCAGGCTCCGGTGCAGAACGTGGTCTCTGAGAAAGCCCTCATCTCTGCTCAGAACATCAAGGTGTTGGTGTCGTACTTGGAGGAGCCGGCTTTACTCGGGGCAGCTAGCATGGTGTTAGACTACGCAACCAGGAGGATATACTAAGAGACTGCTGGAAAATCTACTCTAGCAGAAGCCCATCCAGGGGATTTTTATTTGAGGCCTAAGAAAGACGCTTAAAAAAACAATCATGCCAGTGCCACGATGATAATATATTTTTAGAATATCCAGGTGTGCCAGATGTTGGTATCAAACCAGCGATACGTCTCCTGTAAAGTGGGTCCAAAGCAGGGGCCAGACACCCACCTTTCTTTCTTGTCTTACGTTGTTGAAGTGAAATCAAGCTGGAGAGCTGGAAATGACCTGTTAAAGGAGTTTTATCCACGCTGCTTTGCGACGTAACGCCTGGTCAAGGCTTGGTTCGAATGTGACCAAAATATCTCTGAAACATTCTCCTCTTGCTTTCCCTCCATTCTTCCGTTTTTCATATATTATTTTTTAGAATTTCATACTGACTACTGGGGTAAGAGTTTCCGTTAATATGTTACATTTCTATGTTTTTTTTTTGGATTAAATTATTGGAGGAAAATAAGTGCAGTGAGAAAAAGAAGCTTAAGTCTCGAGTGAAATTGAGGAAATAATTTAACTGGAGTATAATAACTTAAATGTGCTAAAATATATGCTGAAACATGGCTGCTACTCAAAGATGAGAAAAGAGATGAGGACCGGTTTTTATTTGTTTTATTACCACAGACCTTACGAACTTTAAAGCTAAAGTTTATTCACGCCTTGTTGAGATTTTCTGCATCTTAAAGATATCTTCTTTTTTTGTACGCAGTATTCTATTTAATACTGTGCTGTATGTCCTCAATGTTACTTTTAAATTAAAATGTTTTAATTTGGTTTTGTTTCTATCCAAATAAAATCTTGTTTAAGAAATTAACTTGGAGTTGATGATTATTTTGGGGAGAAAAAAACTTGTTTGCATTTTTAGTAAAAATCCTTTGTTTTTATGGTTTCATGTTTTAAAATGATAATTTTTCTTCTATTCTGCATGCTCTGAGTCAAGTGAGAACTACCTTCTCGTCACCTGAGCCCTGTGTTAATAATTAATCTCCTGCACATACTTAAGAGTGTACACACAACACCTCACCCAGGTGATTCACCAGCTTTGTAGTTATGTGTTTCAACTCTCAGATGGTGTTTGAAAGGGATAATGAGGTTTCAAGACTTGAAGAAGACATTAAAAAAAAACCAAACTCTTTCTTCTTGGAGAGAAAAAAGCTGTAACATCCAAAAAGATAAATGCATTTTTGCTTTGCCTTTCACTAGACTTGCATAAAGATGATAAAGGGCTTTTTGCATGTCATGGGACAATTGGCTTCCTGCAGTATCTCCATGTGTCCATTTATGTTGAATGAGGCAGAAGTCAGGTGACTATAGAGAAAGCCGATAATAGCCAAACCTCCCCTACTGACTCCTGCTGACTTGTATAGGGTTATTTCATTGTATAAAATATTTACTAGCATCTATATATCTATATTCACATAAAGCATGTGGATAATTGTGATTTTCTTATGCAATAGATTTGGAAGAGGACGGGCCTGAAAACAACATAAAAACAAACTGTATAGTATATAAATAAATAAATACATAAATGTTTTTCTTTTTCATATACTGCGGATTTGTCTCAGCTCCTGACAGCATAGCAGGTCATGGGATCTGTATGCGTTGGGCTTTACAGATTTGATTGGTCAAATTTTGTAGCTGCTGTCCTACGATTGGAGCACTGAGCCGTCAGTCAAAAATCCTCGATTGTGATTGGCTAATTCTCCGTTTCCGCTTCGCTTTCTTGACGCTTTCTTTTTTTTAGGTTTGTCTTTCGCGTTGAGCTCGTCGGTCCTCCGCTACACCTGCGTTTCTGATACTTATCCCTTAACAAATAAAAAAGACACAACATGGATGATTTTGACATGCTCAACGCGCCCTCCGCTGGAAACGGTGTGGGCTCGGAGGAGGACCCCGCTGCCGCCTTCTTGGCCCAGCAGGAGAGCGAGATCGCGGGGATTGAAAACGACGAAGGCTTCAGCATCCTGGACAGCGGAGACGTCCCTTCGTCGCTGGGGGACTCTAACGGTGAGAGGAAGAAAATACTGCTTGACTTGCCTCAGTTTTGATATATTCTCTCAGAAAAGTGGGTTGAAAATGAGTGAGGACTATTTTCGTCGGCGGAAGGGTCCGTTGAATCTTTAATTTGGTCATAACGGTCACCGGAACAGATACCTAATCAGTCAACCTGCTAACGCTAGGCTAGGCTAACAGATTAGCTTCTCTCATCTGACGTTAGCGTTCACTTCCGTCCAACCTTACCTTAAATATATAGTTAGGAGGAGTGAAAATGTGAAATAATTAAATTACAGTATTTTTGCTTGTGTATAATATGTTAGCGGGGCCGTCTGATAGCATTAGCTGCATACTTATCGGACGTGTCATTCATTGCTTCCTGTCAAGCTGCAGTAATGTTACCAGCTCTGATCACGACATGTTACCTGTTAGAGGAATCTGATGGAGTTTAATGACCTTTGGACAGGACTGTCATATTTCCCTGAGGCTGTAGTGTATTAGTAGTCATATAGAAGTGTTGACTCATCATATTTTAATGTGTGTGTTTGAAAGGAAGGAGGTGAAACAGCTGATGTGTTTGCCAAACACTGATTTATTTTGTCTGGAATCTCACAGCTTATTTTTTTATTTGTGTCTTTGCAGATGGCGCCGTCAACGGAGATCTTCATGGGGTAATACTTCTCCACACACTACTTGTATCCTTGTGTCTGTTTACCTGGATTATTTGAACCAATAAGCCTGTTTGTGATCACAACATGTCACACTAAAGAAACTGTTCAGCTTTTGTTTACAGGTTCCTAAGAGCTGTGTGGTTTAGTTTCTATTGAATCTACTTGAAATTGTCATGCAAACATGTTTCAGTTTGTATTGACTACAAATCCAAAGACATAAGAATGACTTTGAGGGCACAATTCTTCAAAGTTTTATTTTTTGCTGAAACTTAGGCCACATTTTTAAATATGATATAAAGCAGTGCCACAGAAATACATTTTAGAGGCAGAAAGAAAGGAGATATATACATGATGAAACATGGAATAAGCAACACAGCAGTTTAAGTATAACATTGTGGCCAGTAGTTGTTACACGTACCAGCCTAACATGCAAAATCTCTTTAAAAAAGTCAGATTAGTGAAGAAATACAGCTGTAGCTGAGCTGTCACAGTGTGATTTTACTGCTAACTGCTGTGGTTTTAATATCTGGCAGTTACATCCACTCCAGCTTCCTTTTCCTGTGCTGTCATTGCAACACTGCTGTCTTTTGCACAGTCAGGATTTCTGTAAGACATTCGGAGAAGCTAAGCTGATAAAACTCCCTGAGGGACAAACTTGATTGCAATAAAAAATGTCTCAAAGAGACATTCATCTCAAGAATAGATTTGTTATATGCAAACTAAATCCTGGACAATTACACTCTCGTGTATTTTCCTGATGATTTAAAATAAGTGACTCAGAGTTTCGCCACCATGTAAATGACTCTGTTTAAAGGAAGTCACTAAATTGTCACTCCCATGCTGTTTCTCAGGAAAGCAACGGCCCATCAGATGCCTATGCAGCTATTTCCAATGCAGACCGGCTGCAGGCTGAGCCTGAAAGCCTACGCAAGTGGAGGGAGGAGCAGAGGGAGAGGCTGGAGTTGCTAGGTAAGCACAGAGCAGAGTGTGTTAAGTAGATATAAACAGACACATTCAGTGACCAACTGGCACCATCTGGACATCTCTTCTCATGATTAGTTATACTCTTTAGTTTTACATTAAAGTGATTCTCCGGGATGGAACAAGTTGGGTCCTATCACAAGGTTTAGGGCAGAAATTACCCCTGCAGCAGTGTTTTTGTGCAGCAGAGGCCCAGGGCACTCGCACCAAACACCCCCTCCCTGCTCCTCTGCTGGTTTCCTCTGCACTCAGACGGGGCCATATTTTACTTGACCAAAAACACAAATGAACGGACTCCCACCGAAATAATCTGATATCGGTCTACATTCACGCTTTATTTAGAGAATTTTCAGCGCGTTACTTTCACACAAAAACACCGCTAAACAAGGCTCTAGTTCTCATCGTGTCGTGAAACGGCGCTACCTCCGCTGCAGAGCCACAGCTGGCTACGAGGCGCTTGCTGCTTAGTGTATCATTCCGCGCGCGGCGTACCTGATATAAACAAACGCAGGTAGTCTGCCAGGACGAAGAGACACGATGAGAACTAGAGCCTTATTTAGTGGTGTTTCTGTGTAAAAGTAACGCGCTGAAAATTCTCTAAATAAAGCGTGAATGCAGACCCATATCAGATTTTTTCTGTGGGAGTCCATTTATTTGTGTTTTTGGTCAAGTAAAATATGGCCCCGTCTGAGTGCAGAGGAAACCTGCAGAGGAGCAGAGAGGGGGTGTTTGGTGTGAGCGCTCTGAGCTTCTGCTGCACAAAAACACTGCTGTAGGGGTAATTTCTGCCCTAAACCTTGTGATAGGACCCAACTTGTTCCATCCCAGAGTGTCACTTTAGGTTATCTTTGTAAGGGCTGGGAGATCTGGAATAACTCTAGATCATCTGGTCATGGGAAATGTTGCACCTCTTAGGTATAGAGTGATTCTGTAATGAGGGGAACATTTCACCGATTTGATTGCAAATGATACAACTGGAATGTACTAAATTCATTAGTTGGCAAGCTTACGCTCTAATGAATTTTTAAATATTTAAGTGACAAAAACATTTTTGAAGCATAATTGTGTTAGACAAAATTTAGAAGAATGATGGCAAAAAAATCACATGCAACATGGTTGACGGGACAAACCTGTCTCTACAACTCTACATTTACTGACGCTAACACAGACCTTCGACATTTCCTCCATGTTTTGTCCTTTGTGATAACTGCAGAGCTTGAACATGCCACCACCTGACCTCCATCAGCTCATATTTCTGCTCCTTTCCTTCACAGTTTGCTCTTTATAACATTTATAGTAAAAACAGCAGCAAATGTTGGTCACACAGATGATGAACAGTTAATGCGCCCCATGTACAGACAATCATTCTGATGAAACATTGATGAGGAGGAGCTGAAACATGACACACTTTCTTCAAGGTTCCCACCAAAGAGGATGGGCCCTCAGCTGATTGGGGTCATGTGACGTTGGAGCAAACCATTGCTGATTTATAGGGTTTTTTTCATTGGAAAGCACAGTTGACACTGATTTCTCAGACACACAAAGTGAATTATTTTATCTGTATATTTTTTAAAACACCTTTGTCACATTTAAATGGTTACTTTAAACAAATAAAAGTGAAATAATAAACACAAACATGTATTCTAGAGTAAACTTGACACTTGAGAAACCAGAAAGCACAAAAACTGTAAATTCCAACACACAATTTGCATTTTTTGCTGAATAAATGATGGAATCTGTTAAATTTCTGTGCTAAATAAAAGTGAAATATCACCCAAATGACAGTATACCCCATAGACATTAAATTTGTTCTCCTAATTATAGAATCACTCTGTTAGGTGTAGAAAAGTAAAATCAGCATTATCAAAGAAAGACCAAGCGCTTGAGATTAAAAACATTTCTTGATCTGTTAGTTTACCTTTCCATCTGCCTCACTTCAGTCCTTCATTTCCAATCTTCTCCCCCAGATAATAACTCTCGCAAGCAGGAAGGAGAGTGGAAGGAGAAGGCCAAAGTGGAGCTGGAAGAGTGGCACGCCAGGCAGAACGAGCAGCTGGAGAAAACCAAAACCAACAACAGGTACTGGCTGCGCAGAGGGTTGGAGATGGGACACGCGAAATGATGAAGAAGACGTGACTTTTATAGCTGTGAATTAGTTTAAAGACAAAAACGAAAAAGTCCTCTTGAGTTTTTTAATCAGGAAAAAGCATATGTCATCCTGGACTTAGCTGTGGGGCATGAAACCAGACTCTGTGACACCTTAATCCATCTCTGTTCCTGCACAGAGACAAAGTTTAGGTGTCCAACAACAACAACAACAACAAAAACACTCCATAGAAATTGTCGACTGGGGTTAAATCCCCAGAAATCTGATAAAATCCATTTCTCTCTTCCCGGGAAAAGTAATGTCAGGAACGGGGAAAAAAACCTTGCGCCTCTATTACAGTGTTACGGTAATGTTAATGCAGGCTGAGGTGCTTTACCGTAGTTATGTTAATACACAGGCTCACTTATGCATCTCTTTATCTAAAAGTATGTAGAATCCACTTAGGCTATGTTGTAGGCTATGTTTTTGTAAAAAAAGAAAAATATGACTGCTCCAACAAAGAAATATTTTGTTAAATACATAATTGACCTTTGTTTAAATTAATGGTTAAGGGAATCTTTGAACAAACTACTCAAAAAAAAAATGCAATTTACTGGGATTTTCAGGAAACTAATTTTATTTTCTCAGGATCTGATCCCTCTAATTTTTTGGGAAAACCCCACTGTAGGTGACCCAGATTGAAATATGAACACAATGCTAACACATTCTAGATAGAATCATTTGTTTAATACCCTCATAGATTAAATTACACCATTTAAATGGGATGTTATATGTCGCGTTTGCACCATAATAGTTGGAAATGAGTGAAGAGTCTAGTTGTTTTTCACCCATTTTTAGACAGTGTTAAGTTTCTCCTGTGTTGTAATGTGGCCCTGCAGCCCTATCAATAATAAACCACCTGCAGCCATGACTTTCCACTCCTCTAACATCCACCTGTTTCTTATATCTATAAATATCTCTTTCTCAAAACTAATCAAGAAATTAACCACTGTTGCATTTTCTATTTTTGAATCTCCGTGTGTCAGGAAAGTCTGACCAAAACCCCTTGACTCGATGTTGAATCTGTCTTATTGTGTAATAACTGAAATGCTTGTGTTTCCATCCTCCTTCCTTTTTACCACTGTCTCTCTTCTCTCCTGCCTTCTCGCTGCTCTGTCGTTTGGCTGGATGTTTGTCCAGGGTGCTGGATGAAGACTTCTACAAGCAGCCCTTCTCTGAGCTCATTGGTTATGTGTATGTTGCTCCAACTAACATCCTCCCTCGTCATTTTCTCACATCTCTTTTCCCCCCAACCACCACCATCATCAAATTTCCAGTCCATGAATCACATCCAGCTCATGAATTCAGACATCAGTCACCTCCTCATGTCGGTTTACGTTAGTTTTTAATGTTCACCATCAAACTCTGATCGTCCCTCTGCTCATCCAGCTCGTTATTCATTTTTAACCCTTACTTCTGCACGTCACTGTGAGTCGGTGCCTGTGAGGACGTTTCAGTTAACAGAATGACTGCATGTCTCTGCACACATCCTCCTTCATAATCATCCCTTTCATAGCCGTGTTTGTTGTTTTCATTTCTCATTTCATTCCTGCAAAACACTTTGCAAACCAGACACTCATCCTTAGCAATGAACATTTGCTGATATTAATTGTTTAACCTCTCACAGAACGTGTTTAAGTGTCTTATTTAAAATATGATCTTGCCCAAAATAACCCAGAGAATGTCATTCAGGAGTAGGATGCTTGACTTGTTTGAAGCATTTGTGTGTTAGTTTTTTGACCAGTGCAGTTGTTCCTCTTTCTGATTCTCTGCAAGAAAAACTCCCAAAGTTCAGACTCTAACTTCCCATTTTGAGCCACATTTTCTAAGAACAAAGATGAGTTGTAGTGTGCATGAAAAACTAAACCAGAATCAGCTGTCGCTTGAATCAAATCTGCAGAGTTAAAAAGTAAAATAAAACAATTTTCAGCTGACGCTTAGATGCCTGTTAAAACACTTTGGGTCATGTCATGGATACACAACTGCTTCAAACTGATCTGTCTCATGCTTTAGTGAAATATCAGCTGCTTTGTAGTTCCTGCTCTCTTACAGGGTGACATGTTAATTTGCTCAGCTAGCTATCCAGTAGCTTTAGATGTGCAGCCTTTGGTTTGGTCATCAAATTGTGTTTGTACACTCATTAGCGGACGTTGTGGTGCACCAGTATATTTTTCCTGGTTCCTAGGTTTTGTAGGGTCAGGAAATAGGTTTATTATAGTATTACTATTTTAAAATATGCTTAAGAAAGTGGTACAACCTACAATTTAGCGCTAAAATTTAAGGATGCACCGATATGAAAATTCTGGCTGATACCGATATCCGATATTAATATCGCTGTTTCGGCCGACAACCGATATTTTTTCCTTGTCCACTCTTCTTGGGTAGTTTTGGTGTTTACATAGTCATAGAAAACAATTTTATTTGGGTCTTTAAAGATCGTTCAACATGCTCTGAAAAAGGCTAGCAGCTAATGAGTAAATATCTGCCCACTTTTACATATTGGCTGATACTGATATGTTAAAAAAATGATTGACATCGGCTGATACTATTATTGATACCGGTATATCCAGCATCCCTACTTAAATTAAAGAAGGAGTATTTTGCCATTCTGTTTTGTAAACACAGGTATAAAGTAACAATACCAGATGTTGATGCTAAACGTGTGCAGATTTTCAAACAGATTGCTATGTTATAGAAATCAGGCCTCTAACACCATTAGCTCCGCCCCCCGACAGGCCTACATAGGGCTGGCCAATCAGAAGGAAGGGGGTTTGTGGAGTATGGAGCCATAACCCTGAAACTTCATGCATAACTGTTGGGTAGAGCATTTTTTAAGCCGTTGTATCTCATTAAAAATATGTTGAACTGAGTAAAACCTGACTGGGTTAAATTGAGGAAACTGCATATCCCTTGCATTTTAGTTAGGTAGTTAAAGTGGTTCAAGAGAGCAACTAAAGCAAAGGGTTTTAGACGGAGGCTGAAATAAGGGTTTTCTAAAACAGCAGCGTGAGAAAAAAATAATTTTTTTTAAAATCTGTAAATCATTTAAAACTTTTACAGTGGACACCAGAGACAGAATAAAGACTAACAATGCACAGTAGCCCCTCTTTAAGTTGTTAGCTAAGCTATTACTCTGGAAAATCAACGTTAGATTTTTGTGAGACACTTGGATTTTCTTCTCTTCCGAGTCATTGGTACTCGCCTGTTAGAGGATCTGCAGGGGCCTCATTTATTAACACAAACAAACAATGTGAAAACACCTCCCACACACGTGGCAACAAAATATCACTTCAGAAAGAACTCATCTCCTAACAATGCCTGGGAAGATGTGGAGAAAGTGGGAGCTGGTTGTATCATTAGTAAAAACACGGTAATGAAAATATTCTGAATATTTATGTTTTTAACCCGTGGAGTCTCTTTTCTGCTCCCACCAAACCGAAGGCTGCACATGAGTGTTTTTTGTAGAATCGTCAGAGTATCAAATGTTGCTTTTGCATGCCGGCTTTAACATCTGCATTGAGGTCATTTCTGTTGTCTTTCATTTTGTACCCTCCCCTCTCTCTTCTCTCTTCTAAATTCTGACTTGTGAAACTGTTTCTCCCTGTTTTCTTTTCCTATGCACCTTAAAGCACACACATTAACCATCCTTGCTACCGCCTAGACCAGTTAAGTAAAAATACAAAATCCCAGAGACCCCAAACTTCTTGTTATCTTTCTGACAGGGGATAGATTCAGTTTTGTGAGTGTGTCTGTGTGTGAACGTGTGTGTGAGTGTGTGTTAGTCGTAGCCTGCTGTCCCAGCAGTTAATCCACTGCCTCCTCTGAGGTGTGTGATGTATGATGTCCCCTCTTCGATGTTGTGGTTCTTTGAGTTGGTCGTGATGGTGAATATTTATTTGCATCTCATCCCCATTTTGCTCTGTGTACCCAGTGGTTAGTCAGGAGCGGAGGTTGTGGAGGAGATAACCTGGCAGTGGAGTTATGACTGTGACTGTGGGAGGGATGTGACCAGGGCTTTGTGTAGCCACCATCTGTGGCCTGCATCCCAACATGTCTTGTGATAGTTGCACTGATCCATATTTTCAGTTTTTCTTCTTTTCTTTCATTCTTATTATCAAAGTAACGAGGTAACCCCTGTAGTTTAAACAGTTGTTGTGGGGTTTGATCACAGTTTTTAAGATAAAACCCTTCTCCAGGGAGACTTTAATTGATCTGTCAACCAATTATACCATGCTAAATCGAGGTAAACTCTTTCTTCTCTGCCACAACTCCAAACAGCCGGCTTTCAGCTGCAGCACAATGCATGGCTCAGGCCCAGCAGTGCTTCAAGTTGTTTTGGGCTTGGTTAAAAAGTAATAGATAAACAACTTGCCATTATTGTTCCTTTCTTAAAGGCGCCATGAGGACTTTTCAAGTGCTCTTGAAATAGTCTCACTTTTATTTTATGCCTGTACATAATCTACAATTTAAAATGAGATCATCAGCGCCAAAGCTGTTTCTCAGTTTCCTCGGTCAGGTGGATTCCCCTGAATATGGATCCATTTTGAGCTTGTAGACAGAAAGAAAGAAAAAGAAAGTCGAAGCAGAAGAAAACTAAACAGGAGAGTGATAGTGCACGAGCTAAAACAGGTGAAAGGCCCATTTCCTCTCCCTTTGCGTACAAAAATGTATCGTTACTGCTCTCATACATATGTTAGCGTTGCTTTTAACCAGTACATCCACCAGGGGGCAGCCCAGAGTCAAACGTTTATGACAACTCTAAAACAAACATGGAGGGGGCAAAAATGGATGCAGCGTTGTATGAAGCAGTGGTCGGCTATTCTTATTTTTTCCTTGAGTCTCAATAAAGCTACGAATCAGGGTAGTAACAGCAACACTGCCCCACAGTTTGTGTTGGTACTGCTTTGTTTCGCCTGTATCCGTAAGCTTTATGGAAACGTGCAGAGATACATACAAATCGAATGCAGAGCACAGACAGAAGACTCTGTTCATGAACGTAGCATATGAGCACAAATTGGCCATAAAGTGTTTATCATCGTAATGCCGCTCACATAGACTGTACAAAAACAGACGTCATCTTGCTCGACTCAAAGTGAGGTCACCATAAAAACTGCTCCACCTGGTGGCTGGCTGCAGTATAGGTCCAAAAATCCATCTCCCCAGTCATTCCAGATGGGCTGTGGTCAAACTTTAAAAAATTAATACACCTGGTAGAAATGTTTCTTACGTCTGATTGTTGTGGTGGTTTGAAGATATCATTTGGCTGCTTTGTATTCAGGTCCTCTTTTTTCTGAAAGTTTTGTTTTAATTAGTTAGAAATTAAAAACAAGGTTTGACGTCACATTTAACAATGATTGACAGCTGACGTTCTTGAGTATTTTTTTTTATCGGGGATTGTAAAATATGTCGGAGGTAGAGTCAAGAAGTGATTAGACTCTCCAAAGAAAAAATATATACAGAAAAAAAGTTGCCATGAGGAACACTAAATAAATACACATAAACAAAAAGATACGCTACAAACTAAATTTACTAAGATTAATTGTCGTTGCGTTTCAAAATACAAAAGGCACGCCTTTGCAAAAGTCACATCCTTACGACAGTGAGTGATGGTGTTCATGGGAAATGGAGTCTTTCTCCTGGTAAAACCATACCGATTCCAGCCCAAAGTGTTGGATGGTCCTCACAGCGCCTTTAAATCAAACTCAAGTATAAAGATGAGCTCATCATCTCTATCCCTGAGTCTTGTTTAATGAAGGGAACACCGTAAAGGCTCTAAGGCAAGTTGACCTCTAAAGGTGAGGGCACAGCCCCCTCTCTTAGTTCAAAACAAAATGTAGTTTTAACCAACCAAAAATGCTCCAGTTACTCAGTTTTGCTTTGTTTTGTTTGTTTTCGTTGTGTTTACCATCCTTTACTGAGTCAACACTCCAGTTCTGTAAGGTGTTAGCAGAGGAGGGAGCATGCTGTGGGTGATGAAGCTGTTGTAGAGCGTTTCTCTGTGGACGTAAAGACAGATGGATGTTCAGTGTGGTCCCTGAGGTTGACTCTGCTGAACCCACAAAGTCCTGCCAGCCTATGACGTGTACAGTTAAGTTTTCAGTCTCAAATGGAATCCTGAATTTATATTGGCCTAATATATTAGCACGGCAAAAACTGAAATCTAAGCAAGATTTTTTTTTGTCTTAGTATTGGTCAAAATTGTCTTATTTGGCTTGATATGAGCTGAATTCTGCTGATTAGTCCAGAAAAAAATCTTATTTTAAGATACTGAAAGACAGAAGTCATAATCCTTGTTTCAAGAAACTGGACGAGTACATTTTTCACTACACTTGCTTAGATTTCCGATTTTGCCGTCTCTAGAGCACAAACAGATTTGTGACCAGGACTCAACATGTGTTGGTTTTCAGCAGAGGGCTCCCTCAGGACTGTTTGTGTATTTGGGTTTACTGTAAATCTTCCTCCACTCATTGCTCTCTGCTCCATCCGTCCCTTCTTCCCTGTTCCCTGCAGGGCGGCTGAGGAAGCCATGATCTCAGACCTGGATGAGAACAACCCCGGCACAGAGTGGGAGCGAGTGGCTCGGCTCTGTGACTTCAACCCCAAGTCCAGCAAGCAGGCGAAGGACGTCTCCCGCATGCGCTCCGTCCTCATCTCCCTGAAGCAGTCCCCACTCGTCCGCTAGGGCGGCCAAAGCTGCCCGGGGGGGTCGTTCCATATCATTCTCATCAAACACCAACCCAACGACTGATATCCCAGCATCTGTATCGTGAAGACAAGGGGAACCAAAACCGTTCTGTCCATATCTGTTCGCCATGCACAGCCCTGTGGAAGGAGATAGCCAGCGATCCTGTCCTCATCTATCTCCTCCTGGCAGGGCTGCAGAGATTATCCTTACAGAGCCGGCTCACCTTTCTCCTCTTTGCTCTTCTTCCACAGACCAATCCAGACCTGGTAATCCCCCTTTGACGAGTATCATTCCTGTTAGATCAGCAGCAGGTCTGGTGGTCTGTGGAGTTATGTAAATTGGGTGAGAATGGCGAGTTGGGACACTAAAAGGGAAGGGCTGATTGTTTGGGCCTCCAGCGACACTACAACTTGACGACATGGCCCCCCAAACAAAATCACTCCCACAATGCTGTACTCTCTGTCTCTGTCTCTGTAAATCTAACGAATCCTCTCATTGACCAGCTTTGTTTGGTGTGTATCGGGTCACGTCACCTCGTGTTTTTCATCCTTAGAAAACGAATCCAGAGCTTTTCTTTATGTTGTTTTTTTAAGGACCAAACTCAAAGATACAACCTTAAATTCAGTGTGTGTACAGTGTGTGTAAACCTCCCATGTGGCTTCTTGTGTGAAATTTTCCGATCTATGCATTTCCTTTTTGAAAAGCCTCTCCCTTCTCTTTATCTCCTGTCAGGAACTGAACAAAGTCCAGTAATAACAGTAAATGTGACCCGTCTCTGTGTGTTTAAACCTCAGCTGTGCGTGTGTATGTACTTTATGCGTGTACCTATGTACATATACAGAAGGCAATATATATACAGTAAACAAAATGTTTATGTCACTGAAACTAGAACAGGTGTGGTTTTAAAGAGGTATTAGCCAGCTGTTGCTTGATCATTGGTGTTCATTGTCCATTTGATTTCAATATCAGTAAAACTTGATGAAAAGTCGTCGTCTTGTCGTTTTTTAGAACAGCCATTTATTCTTCACAGGAAAAAAACATTTTTTTTATGATTTCAAAAAAGTGATGTATTCAGGTATTAACCAAAACAAAAACAAGCATATAAATTAAATATTTTAATTTTCCAGCTTGAAGGAATTGTAACCATCACACAATGTAAACATAATTCCCTGATTCATGTAGAAATACTGTGGACGCTTTAGGAAATCCTCAGGTGTCAGACTCAGTTAAAAAAAAGCATCACGTCTTCAAACTCACATCATGCATGTGTTGGAGTTGAGATGAAATGACCCCAAAACAAACAGCCAAGGACTCCGCACGCTAAAACCCAATGCCCCTTAGGCTTGGTTTATGCTTGAGGCCCTCCTGAGGTCCACACCTATGGAGCTGTTATTGTAGCAAAACAATTTGTGTGTGAAAATACATCCACAAACGTGTGAACAGACTATCAAATGTTAAAAAACGTGTTTGAAAGAGCATGCAATATGCGCACTTTGTGAATATTTAACACATTTGCAAATGTGTTTACGCATTTGTACATCAGTGTACGCATTTGTGGATCAGTGTACTTATATGTGGATCACCGTACGCATTTGTGGATCAGTGTACTTATATGTGGATCACCGTACGCATTTGTGGATCAGCATACATATATGTAGATCAGCGTATGCATTTGTGGATCAGTTTCCCGCACTCGTGTAGCAGTGTACGCATTTGTGGATCATCGAATGCATTTGTGTGTCAGTTTGTACATTTGAGGATAAGCGTATGCATTTGTGTGTCATGATCACATTTGTGAATCAGTATACGCATTTGTCGATCAGTGTACACATTTGTGGATATGTATACGCATTTGTGGATCAGTCTGCAGATTTGTCAATCAGTGTACGCATTTGTGGATCAGTTTCCCGCATTTGTGTATCAGTATACGCATTTGTGGATCAGTTTCCGGCATTTGTGGATCACCGTACGCATTTGTGGATCAGCATACATATATGTAGATCACCGTATGCATTTGTGTATCAGAATACATATATGTAGATCAGCGTATGCATTTGTGGATCAGTATACGCATTTGTGGATCAGTGTACTTATATGTGGATCACCGTGTGCATTTGTGTATTAGTATACACATTTGTGGATCAGTTTTCCGCATTTGTGTGTCAGTATACTCATTTGTGGATCAGTTTGCACATTTGCGGATCAGCGTATGCATTTGTTTGTCATGGTCACATTTATGAATCAGTATACGCATTTGTCAATCATTGTACGCATTTATGGATCAGTCTGCAGATTTGTGGATCAGTGTACCCATTTGTGGATCAGTTCACAAACTTTTGGATCAGTTTGCACATCGTCGATGGGTTTATGCTTCTATGGGTCAGTGTACGCATTTGCGGATCAGTTGACGTTTTTGTGGATTAGTTTGTTCATTTGTGGATTGACTCAAACATTTGTGGATCAGTTTACACATACACAAATAGTTTTGCTACAATGCTAACTCCATACACACTGCTTCATGCGAATGATCTCACTTTAGCACCCTTGCCCCCTTGCGCAGTCCTTTTCATATGGAAAATTTATGCATTGTGTACCTCTGAACATCTGGGAAACACACTGACGATCCAGAGCACCTTGTGTCTGGAGTAAAAAATACTGGCATGTGTAGAATTCATCACACAGAGATCACTATGATTATTGGATGGACACAGACCAAAAAGTGTCCCCATATGGCCTCAAATTACAGAGAATCATTGAAAGGCCTTCAACCAAACCGCCTCAGATAAAACACCTTGAAATCAAACTGCTTCAGACCGAAGATACTCACAGAAAAGCTCAAAAAGCCCAAAAGCCTCTGGCCAAAAAGCTGCAATGAACGGCCCCAAGCCGGTTGGCCTAGGACCCAAAAGTGAACCCCATGGCCCCAAACCAAACAGCATCATCGAATACCTAGAGACCAAACTGCCTTGGAGTAAAATTCCCTTATGCCAAACACTCTCAAATTAAACTGCTTCAGACCAAAGAGCCTCACAGAAAGCTCTCAAGCCCAACAGCCTGTGAACAAAAGGCCCCACTTGGCCTCAGGCCAGTCAGCATTAGACCAAATAGTCTACCCTTACAGCCTAGGACCAAAGAGACTCGCAAACACCCTTGGATCAAACGCCCTCACTGAAAAGCTTCAGATCATACAGTGATACCAAACACCCTCAGACCAACGGCCTTGGAGCAAAATGCCTCACAGAACGGCCTAAGACCAAAAGGTCTCTTTGAAAAGGACCGTACTAATGGACCTCAGCTCAGGCCTCATGATAGATCACATAAAAATCTCCAGTAGACACCAATTGAAGTAGAGTGTCAGGAAAGCATTCAGGAAGAAAAGTCGCCTCACGTCACAACAGCCCCTAGAGAACATCTCTGAGAGATACTTCATCTGTCTGTGCAGTCATAGCTTCATCTTCTTGGTAGCAGTCTCTCAGTACAACCTCCTGGTTGCGTAGTCTAACACCATGCTAGCCGCTCCGAGTAAAGCTGGCTCCTCCAAGTGCGACACAACCACCTTGATGTCCTGAGCAGAGATGAGGGCTTTCTCAGAGATGATGTTCTGCACTGGAGCCTGGTAGTACGAGGCCAAGACCCCTGACAGGATCACCAGAGAGGGGTTCATCATGTGGAGGATGTTCAGGATACCAATACCCAGAGCTGTGGAGGCTGGAGAGACAGAGGTGAAGACAGATGGAGGTCAAAGTTTTGGATATTGTCGGTCATGGACATGCATTCGTTGTATGGTAGCGTTAGTGTTTGTCCGTTTCGTGAGACCTTTGGTGAAAACACGATCAGCTTTGGGGTTTCCCACTTTGGCTGCACTGATGAGGTGTTCAGCTGTGACTGGCTCATTCAGTTTCACATCCATTCCCTCCACCTTCAGCAGCTCCTCTGTGAGGAGCACAAATAAAAGCAGGTGGATGTCGGACTTGGTACCCGCCCATTGAGCAATGCTCAACCATGATGAAGTCACTTGACTTCTATATAAAGGAAATTCAAAATCCTACCATCGTGCAGTTGTTTAGCCTCTTTCTGCAGAGCCATGCTGGACGCATAGGCCTCGATGCACCCTCTGTTCCCACAAGAACACTCAGGCCCGTCCAGTGACACCACGATGTGACCCAGCTCTGCAGCACAGAAGGTACTGCCATGGACCACCTCGTTCTGATGGATGATCCCTCCTCCAACACCTACAAGCGCAGGAAACAAGTGTCATGACTTCCTTTAACAACCATGGATGGACGAATGAAGGACTGAAGTCCGCACCTGTTCCTGTGATGACAGTCACAAAGTTCTCCACCCCCTTCCCATGTCCAAACTTCCTCTCAGCCAGAGCTGCACAGTTGCCGTCATTGTCCACCCACACGGGAAGGTGCAGGGCGTCAGAGATGGGAGTTCTCAGATCCACAGAGGACCACTCCTGGATCAGCTTTGTGGAATGAAGGACCACGCCTTCCTGTGGGTTCACACGTCCTCCCGTGGACACTCCTGAGGATTAGTGGACAATCTTAGACGTTGAACTCAGCATGTTTTTGTGAATGAGGGTTTGATCAGTCTTACCAACACCAAGTAATCGACAGTTGAGGCCAACAGCATCCCGAGACGCTTCAGCACAGATCCTTAACAAGAGCTGCATCCTGGCTTCGTAGGTTTTTGGGTTGGGCTGAACGTACTTCTTGATGATCTTACCCTGCACGAAGGAAGAGGAAGTGAGGGAAGGGAAAGACAGACGTGGATAAAGAGCAGTGTTTAGTTGAAGTGGGAATGAGTTTCTCATAAAAAAGTTTACCCTCTGAGAGATGATAGCCACTCTGAGGTTGGTCCCTCCCAGGTCGACAGCCAGAGCCGCCTGAGTCTCCAGGATGTGATCGATATCTTGGGAGATGGAGAAATTGATGGGAGGGAAACGGAAAGTCTTCTGGAGGGGTTCGTCCAGGTCGATGGTACGTAGGAACTTGAGGATACAAGGCACTGCGTTACCGTCACCGTAAACTTTAGCGCTGATGGAAAACAAGAAAATGTTTCTTATTTTTCACTTATAAACACAAACAGCAATTGAGAGGTCTAAAGGCACACAGGTCATACCGGGGGTATCTCTGTCCAAACTGAAGCTGGAGAGCGTGGTAGATCTTCTCATGTGTGTCAGCGTTTCTGACATGGAGGACATTTTCACCTGGCAGAGAGGAGAAAGGTTTTAGATCAAAATGTTCACAGCGTCTCTTTTCTTTGTCCCGTCCTGTTTTATTTTGTAGTCTTGCCTCTCGGTTCAGAAACTCTACTTCCTGCCCTGATGTGTTTCCCCACCCTGTGCACCTTTACCTCATGTATGAAAGATATGCAAATCCCTTTGTCCTGTGCCTGTTTGTCTTGTCTTGTAAGTTTCCAGAGGTCTTAGTCTTGCATCAAAGTGTGTTATTCAGAACTCTTTTGTTACGTTACACCTAAATAACCAGTTCATACCTGAGACTTTTTGTTAGTACTCCCTGTGATGACTGTTTTATCAGAGCTTAATTGTTAAGAAGCTATCATCACATCAAGTCCTTCTGTGATTTGAAAGCTATTATCTGTAAACGCAGCTAAGAAAAACAACAGGGAGTGAAGAGAACAGGTGAGAATACGCTCAGCTAACTTCAGAAGACACTCTGTTTTTCCTCTAGCTCTCTGAACCTTAGTGACAAAACTGAGGCTCTCCTGGTCTGCACCAAATCCACTCTCTCAAAAGCTAACAGCTTCACCCTCACCACTGACAACTCCTCTATCTCCCCCTCCCCACAAGTCAAGACTTTAGGTCACATAGATAGATAGATAGATAGATAGATAGATAGATAGATAGATAGATAGATAGATAGATAGATAGATAGATAGATAGATAGATAGATCCTTTCTTTTTGGCTACAACCCAGTGGTCCCCAATCCCCTGGCCGCGACACCGGACCACGGGTCAATTGGTACCAGGCCGCACGTGAAAAAATACACGATTTATTATCTAACTCTGAATGGTGTTTTGTTTTGAAAAATGGCTGGATTCTCTCTGTCATAACTGTCTATGACTCATTCTTGATGCCAATCCCCCGCAAGCTAGCAATGGGCAAGAAACAAACATCTTTGGATTTTTTTTAAGCAGGACAAAAGAGCCAGTTAGAAGACAGAAGAACAGTCGGTCCTTGAAAATATTGCCTCACATCAAACTGGTCAGCGGTGCAAAAAAGGTTGGGGACCACTGCTATAACCCATTGCATCAGTTAGGCCCCCATAGCCTTGACCCTCTGAACCTCACTGATCTCGTTATGAACAAACCCTGCCGCACTCTTAGATTTCAGTCCCTCTGGAACTCCCCCCTACCTAGAATCCATGACATTGACTCGATGATCCTCAAATCCCGTCCATACTGCCTGGCCTACCAACTCTGACTGCCATCCATCCATCTTATCTTTTGTATCAATTTCTTTTAAATTTAAGTTCACATTTTAAGACCTGGGAACATCTTTCATGGAGCTGCACCCAGCCCCATCCCACATTCATCTTTTCCCAGGTCGTCTGCTTTGAAGATGAAAAAAAACTGGGGCCAAAACCTGTACAGATGTAGCCTGCACCCACCTGTTTCTCTGCCAGTTTGTCATGAGCCCAGGTTGATCACAGGTGTCCCAAACGCCCCGGCCTCTCGTACCCCACAGCTGCTGTTCCCGATCATGCAGCCGGCGTGACACACCAGCGTGATGAACTGCTCGAAGGGAATGTGCTTCACTGCTATGAAGTTGGGGTGCTGCTCGATGCCCTTCTTTCGCATCATACGCACCATCTCTTTACTTCCTGTTCACACACACACAAACACACACAGAGGGGACAGAGTGTGAGGTAAAAGTGAAGCAAGCTAATGAACTGAAGAACCAGGAAGTGGAGCTCACCTGCGTCGATGTTAGGGAAGAGGATGAGGGTCTTTTTGTTGAAGGAGACCAGAGCGTCCAGCATCAGGCCGTAGATCTTGACGGAGTGCTGGATGTCAGTGGTAACCGGATGCTGCAGAGCCACAATGTAGTCGTGGTTCTGCGCTTTGTCGCCTGCAACATAAATAATCAAGACACAATCCAGATATTTATAACACTAACGTTTCATGTGGTATGTTCGTCGTACAGCGGTGGCCCCACGTACCCAGCCAGCTCCTGATCACATCCATGTAGTCGTCTCTTCGATGAGTGGACAGCAGCTTGTCGTATGAAGGGCAGCCGGCCAGCAGGATGCGAGAGTGGTCCTCACACATTGTGACGAGGTGCTGCTCTGCGGTGCGTGTGCAGCAGGCGTGATAATGCGCCAGTTTACTGATGGCGTGGCGGATCGAGTCATCAATCGTTCCACTCACCTGGGGAAGAGTCTTGTTTGGTCAGAGCTTCTACAAAGGTCAGAGTAAAGGTCATAGACTCTAGACTCTTTCACCTCTCCTCCCTCCAGGTGAAGGATTCTGATATTCATCAGCGCTGCAGCCGTGGCCAGAGCCAGAGCGTCGAAGCGGTCCCCGTGCACGATGAGGATGTCAGGGCCCAGCCTGTGGAGGACATCAGGGAGCTTCACCAGCGCCAGCCCGACGCTCTCCACCATGGCCGCCTCGTCCTCTCCTCTCACGATGGTGTGAAGCGTGGAGCTAATGTCGAAGTCATCTCGCTTGATCATACAGATCGTGTTTCTGAGAGGAAACGATAAGATGAGAGTTCTCACCTTTGTTTTATGTTGGAGTCGACAGATTTGGTCGTCTTACCCGTAATCGTCGATGAGATGAGAGCCGAGCACCACGATGTCCAGGTCAAACTCTTCAGGGTAAGACTTGATCCCAGACATGAGGGGCGCCAGCTTGGAGTAGTCTGCTCTGTTACATGTCGCTACACACACCTTCAACTTTCTCTGACACTTCACCAAAGAGAGGTGTGGGTTTATTACAATCTCGAAGTAACCCTAGTCCTTCACTATGAACATAAATCCCATTTATGGGATTAGATGACCGAAGCTTACCTGATTCTTCTCATCCATGTTTAACTTAGGGAGCTCCTGGAAGACAAAATGTTCTTTTTAGGACTTTATCATCCTTTAAAGAGGGGGTATTGGGCTTTTTACTCTTACCACTTCTTGACTCTACCTCCTGACATATTTCACAATCCCCCCAAAAAATACTTGAGAACGTCAGCTGTCAATCGTTAAACGAGACGTAAAGCCTCGTTTTTCACCTCATAATTAATGAAAAAAGAAACTTTCAGAAAAAAAGAGGACTTGAATACAAGACAGCAAAATGATATCTACAAATCACCACAACAATCAGACGTGAGAAACATTTCTACCAGGTGTATTAATTTTTTAAAGTTTGACCACAGCCCATCTGGAATGACTGGAGAGACAGATTTTTTGACCTATACTGCAGCCAGCCACCAGGGGGAGCAGTTTTTGTGGCAACATTCAGTTTTTTTTCACAGTCTATGTCTCTACATCGAAGTACCATACCTTAATTTTTCATTTTGATGCATTAGCAAGTTTTCCTATATGACGGCTCAAACGTAACCTGACACGCCAGACGGACAGTTTCATATATCCGCCATTTATTTCTTAAGGTTTGACCACATCCCATCTGGAATGACTGGAGAGATGGATTTTTTTTTTACATATACTGCAGCCAGCCACCAGGGGGAGTAGTTTTTATGGCGACCTCACTTCGACCCGAGAAAGATGACGTCCATTTATTTTACAGTCTATGAGTCTGTCAGGGTCAGAGGTGTTGGTGTTTGAGGACCACCCCTTCAACATGTTATATTTGGTGATACTTATGTGATGACTTCATCATTTCAGCAAGTTCTCGTGAAGATTTTGTGCTAATTTGGATGCTTATTCTGCTTTTTGAATGGTTGTGTATGTGGTTTCCAGTGCTTCTGCAGCCAGCCTCTAGTGGATGCTCGATTAACTGCAGTTTTTCACCTTTCTGCATAGGCCCCCTTTTTTTTTTCGTATTTATAAAAAGGTGGAAGGACAGAAAGAAATGCAGAAATGCCATAATTAGTGTGAGTGTACCTGGATCCTTGTCCTTGTGTCCGGGTCATGTCTGCTCTGTTTGCTCTCCAAATGTTGACAGATGCAGATGACATCACCTCTCCTCCTTTACACAGCTTTATGCTTGATCATAATAAGTATTACTTCAACAATTCTACAGTAAATCATGATATGTTCACAGCAAACTGTTACTGTAGTTCGGTATCATCTTTTCTTATCTTGTCGACAGACTTCTTCCTCTTAGTGTCTGCGTCACTCTGCAATACTCATGTGAAACACAGGAGGGCAGTGTGGCCTGTATGATCATTCCATCTCCTGTTTGTGGTGCCGCTGCTTACAAAGGGGGAACAATTTGACTTTTTTTTCTGTTGAGTTAGATTTGTATGCTGATTAAAACCAAAATTGGCATGCTGATTCCAAAATTGCAGTCAGTTTTTTATCCACAGCTTACCCTCCAGATCAGCAAAATACCCCTGATTAGCTGTTGCAAGACTTGGCAGCTGATTACGATGGGACTCATCTACAGCTATGTGGCAACTTGTTTGTGCAGTCACAGTTGAGACAGCGCCATCAGAGGTGTGGGCAAACTGTTGTAAGTTCTGTTTCTTTTTATACTGTTTTTTTTTTTTTACTTTTTTGAAGCCTGTAACTATTCCATCTTAGTGTTTTATTTACATAGGTTTATATTTCATCGTATCTCAACATTGGAAGATTTTTATAAAACAAGCACATATCTGTTGAGTAAAGTCTTTTTCATGTTTTTAAGAAAACAGGGATCCTATAGTTCAAAAAGTTGACGTGATAGAGAAAAACTGAGATCAGTTTTGGAATCTGCGCCCAAGAAATGGTTAAAAACAGCTGTCAGACAAAAATCGTGTTTCCCAGTGTTATTCTGGTAGACCAGGGGTGGCCAACCTGTGGCTTGCAAGCCGCATGTGGCTCTTTGCCTTTTGGTGTGTGGCTCTTCGATCCATTCATAAAAAAATATATATTGTTATGAGTAGTGGTGTGTCAATCAAGCTAATATATATATATATATATATATATATATATATATATATATATATATATATATATGTATATATATATATATATATATATATATATATATATATATATATATATATATATATACATATATATATATATATATATATATATATATATATATATATATATATATATATATATATGTACATATATATGGATGCCAACGTTGGGATCAGTTGGGATTGATACTTAAGTTTCAGTTTCTCTTCTCTAGTACTAATTTAAACACACAAACACAATAAACCTCGATTTCCCAGTGTTATTCTGGTAGACCAGGGGTGGCCAACCTGTGGCTTGCAAGCCGCATGTGGCTCTTTGCCTTTTGGTGTGTGGCTCTTCGATCCATTCATAAAAAAATATATATTGTTATGAGTAGTGGTGTGTCAATCAAGCTAATATATATATATATATATATATATATATATATATATATATATATATATATATATATATATATATATATGTATATATATATATATATATATATATATATACACATATATATATATATATATATATATATATATATATATATATATGTACATATATATGGATGCCAACGTTGGGATCAGTTGGGATTGATACTTAAGTTTCAGTTTCTCTTCTCTAGTACTAATTTAAACACACAAACACAATAAACCTCGATTTTTAAATTGGAAATGTGCTGATTTTCATTTTATGTCATTTCTTTCATGTTTGAGAGGAAGTGTGTTTGTAAGACCACATGCATGACGTGGCTCCCTGTAGTACCACGGTAATTTGTAGCTCTTGGTTCTCTGACTGGTTGGCCACCCCTGTCGTAGACTATATAAAACATGGACGTAATCTCCGCAACTTCACCTGTCTGTTCCTGATACGGTGAAATGAAGCCAATCAGATGCAGCCATATTGGATGTGACGCTAGCTTTGAGCTTGAGCTAGCTTAAGCTAATGAAACAATGTTTATATCTTCTAAATATTGTCTGTTTTTTAGGGGGTGTGTATGTGGTTCCCAGGCTTTCTGCAGCCAGCCTCAGGCGGATTCTCAATGAACAGCAACTTTTAGCACTTCCACATGTGCTTCATTGTGCTAGGCCAGATGTTCCCATTGATTACTCTACGCTGAGCCTGACTCATGTTGCAGTTTATCGTTCAGAAACTATTACATGAAATGAAATATTGTGAATACAGGAAGCACAATCCTACTCAGAGTTTGTGACCCACGCTGTTTTGACTTAGTAACATTTTAGCAGAGGCAGACACGAGGCGACGCATGTCCAACAAAGAGATACACATGTTAAATATGGTCGCAGCTGGCAGCTGAAGAGATTTCAAGCTCAGAGGAAAAATCTGTGCCTGTATTACTTTCAAGTTTGTGAGCATTCAACAGTAAATTACTGTCTGATGAAGGATACATTGTTAATATTTGCTGAGGATCATATACGCTGTCATACAGTCAGCCCACGTTGGCCAACTTTCTGGTTCCTCCTGTTTCCTGATTGGTCTGTTTTTGATGTGACGCTCAGATTAAAAAACTTCAGATCAGATACTTTCAGTTTTGATGTTGCAACGCTGCATGGTTTTACTTCTCGTTGCTTTTAGGAATTTTTGATTTTAATCTTCAAAGTTGCACCTTTTCTTTCCTCAGGTAAGCCGCAACCAAGTTGGTTCGTCTGCTTGATTCTTTACTTCCAGTGGACATATCACAACAGAGGAAGACAGAGACACAGCACAGAGTAGGTAAAAGGGAGATAATTGAGGTATAAGAAATGTAGAAAATAAGGTCACATGACTCACTTGAGGACGTATAACCACAGCAGAGTTTCGCTCCTCCTGAAGATTTTATCGCTCCCTTTGGCTCAGCTGAGTTCAGCAACTGAAGATGGACCAGACAGGAGACTTCCAACACATAGACTGAGGAGGAGCTCCAGGGAGGAGCACCTTGGGTTGGTTTGAATTGAATCGATGCTTTCTATTGGCTAAAATAACGCCAAAGATGCAGTCTGCTCTGTTGCCATCAGGATCATCCAGACTGTTTTTCAGATTATGTAACAAACACACTCCAAAAATGAAATCCACGCAAGCGTTAACGTCTTCTCTAAAGCCTAAAAAACTGACGATGAGGTAAGAAAAGTTTCTGTGCAAACACTTTTCGAGTCGGTTTTGATGTTTGGCTGTCGCAGTTTTCATTTTTTCATTTAAACCTCATAATCCCTCTTTCATAACCTTTCCACCGGACAGTAACCTGTGGTCCTCTCCCTAATGTTTGAACAGAGGGTTGAAGCTTCCAATGTTAACTGCCCATCATATCAATTTCTTTTGACTGATGTTTGCACAGCTGCCACACTTCACTGGATATGATCATGAGAGGATGGAGAGCAGGTTACAGCCTGTTATGTAATTTGAGAAAATCCTGTTTGAAATTGGTAATTATGTCTGTTTCGAGACTTGAAAGTATAAACAAATTAGAGCAAATGTAGAAGAAACGTCCTGATGGTTTGGAGAATGTTGACTTGTTCAATTCAAATTCACTCTTCAGTCCTATAGTAAATCTTAGTATCTGTAATATTCACGACGATCTTTGGTGTTCAACTAATTTAACTTCATTAGATCCACCTGTAATTACACTGGATACACAGATAACTTTACATTTATTGAATTTTCAACTTGGAAATTTAAACTATTGCTCCAAAAATCCACCTACTGACAACACATGGGCTAAACTCTGCCCCCCACAGCCCCAACCTCTTAACTACATACTGTTAATATCAGAATCAGAATCAGCTTTATTATTCGCCAAGTATTTCAAGAATACAAGGAACTTGACTCTGGTTTAAACTGCACCCTCTCAGTACAATGTTGTGAATAGAATTACAAAAGTAGAAAAAATAGAGCTTAATTATAATATTGAATAAAGAACTTTGCACAGAGTAGAATGCACAATATGTACACAATTTAAGTTAAGAAATAGTGCACTGAATAAATGTCATAAAAAACGTGCAATTTGCAACAGAGAATGGAAGATGAATGTGCAATAGACACAGAAACAGACAGACTGTAGCTGTACATGAGGTATATGAGTTGTTTTATGGCAGGTTAACTGTTCATCAGAGTGACGGCCTGGGGAAAGAAACTGTTCCTGTGTCTGGACGTCTTGACGCACAGAGCTCTGTAACGCCGACCAGAGGGAAGCAGTTTAAACAGTTTGTGTCCGGGGTGTGAAGGGTCTGCAGAGATGTTACCAACCCGCCTCCTGGTCCTGGACCGTTATAAGTCCTGGATGAAGGGGAAGGCTGGCTCCCATAGCTCTCACATAAAGGGAACCACCTAAACAAAACACTAATGAATTTCATGCCATAACTTTGGATGGGGGAAAAAATAGAAATAGATAAATGAAAATACATGGAAAAAAATTAATGGCAAAAAATACAAAAAAATATTGGAGTAGAATGGCAGTCAAAGCAATATAAATTGAAGCATCAAAAAATAGTAATAACATTATAGAAAGTTAAAATAAAAAGTGCTAAAAAAAAAAAAAACAATATGCTGAGTACTTAAATATAAGAGAGTGTAAAATATATAAATGAGACTATAAAACAGAAGAATAAATAAAGAACTTAATGCCACCACTCCCTTTCATGCAGTTAAACCAGACTTTATAGTAATAAAATTATATATTTTAACATATATTTTTGTAATGAAGGCCAATTTGTTTAATAAATGCTCAAAGCTTCAGTATTTGCTCTGTAGACCCAGTTACATAACTTGTCTCCAGTGTGCCTCTTGAAATAGGAAAAAAGAGTATTATATCCTGGAGCTCTATTTGATCAGGTTTTACATTTTTTTCGTTTATTATTTTTCAGTAGCTTTGCTTGAATGTTATTTTAAACCTCAGCGATACTTCCTGGTTACATATAATTAAATAAATAAATTAAATAAAAAAAAGAATAAATAAATGAAAAATAACGCGCGTGACTTCCTGCTTTTATTTTGTAGGAGCACGTACGACGAGCTGACGTTGAATGACAATGCGGAAGTGTTGATGAGGAATCGTGTGCATCACACTCAGCGATCCGAGGCTCAACCCACCGCACTCCAACTCCAACCCGTCCGGTTTTCAGCTAAATTTTAAACTTCCCCTGGTTCTTATTTTCCGTTAAAGTGAAGAAAATGCCTCTGAAGTTTGAGCTGTGCCCCGGCAGGATGATCGGGGGAAACCACCCCTGCTTCATCATCGCTGAAATCGGACAGAACCACCAGGGAGACATAGATATAGCCAAGAAGATGATCAAGATGGCAAAGGTAAATGAATGAACTCTCAGAAGTTTAATCAAATTAAAAAGTGAACGCCACATTATTTACTAGTTTTCAGTCACATCAGCAGTAACATATAACAAAAAGAGGATTTGATTTAATGTTCATTTTAAAAATATGTCATCGTAAAACTCAAGTCATTAAATGAATTATAAACACGGCGAATGTATTGGTCGATCAAACGTCTTTGAATTAGCTGTAAGATAATTAACAGGAATATAGATGGTGAAGAATTGAGCTTATTCCGGATCCTTGTATGAAGACCTGAAGCCATGTTGTTAAACTCCCAGATTTGTAAATGAGGGGTTAGCTTCGTCTTTTATGACACGTCGTGTCCTTTAGTTTGAATAAACAGGTTATTCTTGTACCTTTGCTTGTTTTTGTTTTTTTTTGAAAGATAATATTTATTTTGTTGGAAAAGAACAAAAAAAATTTTGTTTTAATTTTATTAACCCTTTATGGGACAAAGGAATACTTTTATTGCTTCTAAACACACTAAATAATTCTGAAAAATGTTACTATGTGATTTCACTGCGTTGATGTCTGGTTAGTATATCTCTAATAGTAATAAAAAATGCAGCTTATCTGTAAAAAGTGGATGATTGAGAAATAAAAAAAGATTTTAGGAATTTCAAATAATGTTGCTCAATAAAAGTTAAATAAAAATGAATAAATACACTTTTTGTCATCGATGTACCAGGTTTTTTTTCATGTATCTGTTTTATTCAGCACAATTGTATATCCACCTTCACAGGACTGTGGTGCCGATTGTGCCAAATTCCAGAAGAGCGAACTAGAGTTCAAATTTAACAAAAAAGCCCTGGCACGCCCCTACGCTACCAAAAACTCCTGGGGAAAAACTTACGGAGAACACAAGCGCTACCTGGAGTTCAGCCATGAGCAGTACAGGGAGCTGCAGAAATATGCAGAGGAGGTGGGGATCTACTTCACAGCGTCAGGGATGGATGAGGTAAGAAAAAGGCCTCAGGTCACGGTTTTCTGACACTTCAGTGACGGCTTTGGTTTAACCTGGAGCTGTTTCGGCCTGTAGATGGCAGTGGAGTTCCTGCATGAGCTTAATGTGCCTTTCTTCAAAGTGGGGTCAGGAGACACCAACAACTTCCCCTACCTGGAGAAGACTGCCATGAAAGGTAACGACCCTCATTTATCTGCATTTTTTTATTTATTGATTTTTTATTTATTTTAAGACAAAAAAAGCACTAAAAGGGTTTTAGCTCAGGCTCTGGTGTGTGGAAGTTATATAAAAGCATTTAAAAAGAGATAATGGGGATAATGGATGATGAAATGAAAACATAGAAAGGAATCAGTTATGGAAAGTTTGCTCAATTATCAAAATACTTTTGTCAGAAAAGCTGCTTTAGATGTGTCGTCTTGTCTCCTATGAGACTTCAGTAAGTGTGAATTTTTACGATTTTAAAATGTGTTTTTTTTTTTTAAGTATAAAAATATATATATATATATATATATATATATATATATATATATATATATATATATATATATATATATATATATATATATATATAATTTTTTTTTTTTTTTTTTTAATATCCTTTTTTTTTTTTTTTCATTTTAAAGTTGACAAGTCAGATTCCCTGAATAAATACTGACTTACACGTGATGTGTATTTATGGGAAAATCTGGCTCCAGACTTAGTCTGTAGACATCGTCTTCATCATTTAACTTTTTCACTTGGTCTGGTGTAAAAAAAGCAAACTAAAATATGGAGGAATCCCAATTTTAGATTGAATTGGCACCACAAAAATCATAAATGAAGCAAATTTTTTACTGCCCTATATTTCAGACACACATAAACAGAGGAATAAAATAAATTAAGGAAATTAAACAGGACAAAAGATTAAAAATGATAAGGCACAAGAGTTGATCTAATGTTCTTGATTAAAGTCAGAAAAAAATGATGGAGAAAATAAAAGTTGAAGTTAAGTTGTGACATACAAGATTAAAATTCAAGTTAAGTTTTTATGTTAGGATCTTGAGTTGAGTAAAAAAACACACTGTGCTGAGATCAAAGTTGAAAGTAAGTCACAATGTTACGAGGCTAACAGTGAAATAAAACTGCGACATTACTAGATTAAAGTTTAAAAAATATTCTATGACCATATAGAGCTGGAAAAAAAGTCTTCATGTTACGAGATTGAAGTCACAAAAGAAAAAGTCTAGAAAGAAGTTCTTGTGTTTTGATATTTAAAAAGACATTGTTATGTAAAGAACAAATAGTAGAGGACCGAGCAGTTAGCCTTGGGGGACGCCATGTGTATGGGGCTGGTTCATGATACAGTCAAGGAGCTTCAGCAGTGTTATTGTGGGGGATTAGTCCAACCTAAGGAGGCTTTAAACATCCGTGGAAACAGAGTAAAGATGGTTAAAGTGATGCTGAATGTTCTTTGATGATGTATTTATCCGCTCTGTCTCAGGACGTCCGATGGTGGTATCCAGCGGGATGCAGTCCATGGAGACGATGCGTGAAGTCTACAAAACGGTGAAGAAGCACAATCAGAACTTTGCCATCCTGCAGTGCACCAGCGCGTATCCCCTGGAGGCTGAAGACGTCAACCTCAAAGTGATAACAGTGAGAAAAATAAAAAGATAAATCCAGCTTCCAGCATGCAACCTGCATCAGCGACACAATGATGGAAATAACACTTCCTGTTCTAATGTACAGGAGCTGAGAAAGGTCATGATACATATCTCAGCTGATCATTCTTGGGATTCTTTTCCTGAGATAATGACATAATTCCAGATCATATCTTATTTTTCCTGTTGTTTTGAGAAAGTTTGGCTCGTTTCGTTAGCTTAAAGCTTCCAGCTTTGCAGAGTTTGTTTTGCTGAACTGAAGATCTGAGTGCAGGTATGAACGTTTGAGTTACAGCATTGTTTTTTACCAACTGTTGCTCAGGCATCTTATTATTCAAAGCTTGTTAAGACAGCAAATTAAACTTATCAAAGTGTTGCAGTTTTCGTCATGCCAACACTCGTCACTTGCAGGAATACCAGAAGGAGTTTCCTGACATCCCCATCGGGTATTCCGGCCACGAGTCCGGGGTGAGTATTTCAATCGCTGCTGTCGCTCTGGGAGCAAAAGTCCTGGAGCGTCACATCACACTGGACAAGACGTGGAAAGGAAGTGACCACGAAGCCTCTCTGGTTCCCTCTGAGCTCGCTGAGCTGGTCCGGACCGTCCGGTTGGTGGAGAGAGCGATAGGGACCGGTATCAAGCAGATGTTGCCGTGTGAGAAGCCGTGCCATGATAAGGTGAGAAATCCTCCTCCTTTACGAGGGAGTACACGTTAACGTGAGTCATTTTTAATTTCCTCCTTCTTTGTTTCCAAGCTGGGGAAGTCGGTGGTGGCCAAAGTTAACATCCCCAAAGGAACCACCCTGACTGCCGACATGCTGGGGGTGAAGGTGGCCGAGCCCATGGGCGTGTGTGCAGAGGACATCTACGAACTGGTCGGTAAGACCGTGCTGGGAGACATCGAGGAGGACGAGAGCATCCTGCCAGAGCTGGTGGACAACTACGGCAAGAAGGCCAAGTGTTGAGGAAGAGTTTAATTTAAGGGGTTTAATTTAACGAAGTCACAGCTGATCGGCAGTTTTCTGCATAACTGGAGCTTTTTCTTTGTTTGAGTGAAGCTGGAAACAAGGAGGCAGAAATATCTGATTTCACCCACAGTCCTTCTGTGCCAAATCTCATCCCAGAGACGTCTGAATGTAACGTCTCTTTTTGTCCAGGAAATTCTTTATTAAAGAGGCCGTTGTCTTCTAAACCGTGTGGTGGTGTTTTCTTTTTTCTACTGTGGTGAAAATCACAAGTGGTGACATAAATAACCAGTATGACTGTGAGAGTGAGTGTTCTGAATGTTGTAGTTTCATGTCAAGTCATCCAGATTGTCCTTCCCTTCCAACAGCTTCATGTGGTAAATATTTGTTTCATTTTCTCAGTGCAAATCAGACGCTTGTTTTTCTTTGTACTGACTAAATTATGCAAATAAAGAATCGTTTATAAATCTGTTTGAGAAAAATACCTTAAACGTTTGTTTTTCATCTCTGCTGCACTTTTCTGTTTACATCAGGGTTCACAAACTTTCCAAACCCTGAATCATTAAATATTAGTGCGCCCCCTGCTGTGGGATTACACTAACAATTCAGTCCAATGTAAAGAGATTAAAGACAATGTGAAGTCTTAATGTTAGACGAAGATAATGCAGGAGACAAAAGTCAAAGCAAAGTTTTGATGTCGGGAGTTTAAAGTTGGAAAAGAAAATCAAACTGTACCAAGATTCAAGCTAAAATAAAGTTACTTTCTCATGAGATTATAGTCAAAATTTATTCTAAAAAAAAGTATTACAATGAGATTAAGGTGAAATTTATAGAATAAAGTGAAAAAGTGGCACTATATACTGTTATATAAATTGAATTAAAGTCAAATTGTTATGAGATTAAAAATGTAATAAAATTGCAGTGTTGTCAGACCGAAGCTGAAAAAATAGATATTACTTCACTGAGATTAAGTCCAAAAAAAATTTAACTGATGGAAAAAAAAGCCTTTGTGTTTCGAGATTTAAGTTACAATAAAGTCCCCAAGTAACACGTTTCTAGTTTAAATCAATTCTTAATGTGAGAAAGAAAGAAAGAAAAAATGTGATGTTATATAATCAAAGTTGGGGTCACATTGTTAAACATTAAAGTTTAAGAATATAAGATGAGATTAAAATAAAAATAAAGCTGTAGTATAATGAGATAATAGTTGGAAAAAGAGGACCTTGAGTTGCAAAATTTAAAGTTGAAATAAAGTCACAATTTTACAGGATTAAAGCTGGAAAAATGGTACCATAAAAATTTTATGCTGGAGAAAAAAAATGGTAATATTAAAGATTAATGTCAAAATAAAGCTGAACTGCAACAAGATAAAGAGAAAAATAATATTTTTTTAAAGATTGAAGTTGAGATAAAGTCGGGGACATGTATAGATTTCAGTTAAAACAAACTGGTGATGTTAAAAGATTAAAGTTTGAGATTAAAAAAAATGCAAGGTTGTGTGAGAATGAAGTAAAAATAAAGCTGTACAAAAAAAGATAAAAGTTTGGAGAAAAAAATCTTTGAGTGTTGAAATTAAAACTTAAAAAATAAATAAATAAATAAATATATATATATAAATAAAATACAACAACAACAACAACAATAATAATAATAATAATAATACCTTTTATTTATAGAGAGCTTTATAAAAACTCAAAGACACTTCGCAAGGCAAACAAAGAAATAAAAAAGAAAGTTAAAAACAGAGACAAATGTACAAAATACTGAAACTGTAAAACACATGTATAGGGGGAAAAGATAAGGAAAAAAGCAGTTAACTGGTGCAAGGAATAAAGTCGCAAGAAAATAAGTTAAAAGCTGAAATTAATCCCTTTTCAATGGGCAACTAGTTTAAGGCGCATTACCGCCACCTATTGGACCGGAGTGGAACAGGAGACTGAATTCTGTTCATTAAGCCAGTTTCTCTCAGGTGTTCCAGTGTGAGAGCCAAATATGTAGAGGGCTGTTTTTTTGTGTCTGTATCAGATAAATTCATACACACTTTGGAAACGTGAACCTTTCTAACGAACCTTCTGTTTTTGGTAAGTGGAGCAGTTTTTTATTTTACCCGCCAAAGAAGGAACGAACAGGAGAGGTTTGATCACAGGCCTGATTTCAGACGAGCTGCAGCTGGGGGCTCACGTGCACTGATGAGGTGGGCGTGGCCAACACACAGAAAGAAGAAGAAGAAGAAGAAGAAGAAGAAGAAGAAGAAGAAGAAGAAGAAGAAGAAGAAGAAGAAGAAGAAAGGTAAGGGACCTTAACAAGTAAAAAAACTAAAAAAGCACAAAAAGTTCAGGTGTGAGCATGTCACACCTGAACCACTAGAGGGAGCTGTGTCTCTGTGTCTGAAGCTTTGTGAATAACCATCTGTGTCATGAAGGAAGCCTCCTTTGTCATCAACTCTTGATATTTATCCAGAATTATGTTTTTATCTCAATTAATGTTCAGCATGTATAAAAAAAATGACACCAACTCATTTAGCTACTGTCTCTCCCAGCATGCTTCAGTGCCATGAGCTGAACTCTTCCAGAGAGCTGAGGATAAACGGCCCTTTCAGTTTGTAGTTTGACAGTTTTTAACGCCAGCTCCTGCAGCTGCTCTCAGAAATGTGAGGAGGAACAGCAGCTCCACAGTCTGCAGAGAGAAACGTGTCACATGAGAGGAAACAGGTGTGAGTCTGTTACTGTGAACGTCAGCTGGTGTCAGTCTGGTTTCAGATCACCAAGCAGCACCTTGTGTCTGTATTTACATCAGTAATATTCTGATATCTCCTCAGCAGCTGGTCACACAGGGTAAAACAGGACTGGAGCTCCTTCAGGTCTCAACAATCCTCGTTATTTTAGAAACCACAGGAGTACATGAACTCCTGCTCCAACCAGCCAGACTCTGTTTGCTTCACTTCATGAAGCTTTGTTTCATATATTTGTCAAGTCAAGACGTAAAAATCATAAAATTAAATCTGGTAAGGATACAAATACATCAAAAACAGCTTGGGCTTGCTTCTGTTTACTGCAAAAACTGAAATTTTAACAAGTGTAAAAGTCTTACTTAAAAAAAAAACTGTCTCATGAGATTTAATGAGAAACTTTTAACTTAAAAGTCCAGAACATTTATTATAATATTAGATTTAAAGGTAAAAAATGATGTAAGAGTTGCATAAAAATCATTTTATTCTTGGCAGATTTTTTTGCTCTCCTTAAGCAGTAAGGCATCACTTTTTTTCCTTTTATTAACTTGAAATAATGTTTTTCTGGGCTTGTCAGGTTCATTTTAAGTCTATTAAGTAAATTTTAATAGGACAAATAGGACATGAACTTCATTAGATTTCATTTTTTTTAATGAAAAGCAATGTTTTGTGACCCCCCCCCCCCCCCCCCCCCAAAAAAAAAAAAAATAAAAAAAAATAAAAAAATAAAATAAAATAAAATAAATAAAATAAATAAAATAAAATAAATAAAATAAAATAAATAAATAAATAAATAAAAATATAAATAAAAATAAAAAATAAATTTAAAAAATAACTAAATAAACAGACAAATAAATAATTAATTAAATAAAGATTAAATACAAAATTAAATACAAAATAAAATAAATAAATAAATAAAAGTTGAAAACTTTGGTAAGAACAGTGAAATTTCCTTGACTACAGTTGTCTTTGAAATTCATTGATGTCTTCCTAAAAGGAACATCTCTCGCCTTCACCTGCTCCAGTGCTCCCTGCATTGTCTCCCAGTATCATGTAGAATTAAAAATAAGTATACTGAGAACCTCAGGGAGGGGTCTCCTGCTGGTGCCCAGAGTCAGGACTAAACACGGTGAGGCTTCATTCCAGTTTTATGCTCCTAAAATCTGGATCAGTCTTCCAGAAGATGTGAGACAGGCCTCAACTCTGACAATGTTCAAAGCCCGGCTGAAAACAGTTCTGTTCAGCATAGCATACAACAACTGAAAGGATTCTATCTGCACTCTCCTCTTTAATTTAATTAATCATTTTTAATGTTTTATGATGTGATTTTATGCAATGATTTTATTTTGCCTATTGTGATTTTATTTTATGTTAGCTGTAAAGCACTTTGAATTGCCTTGTGTATGAATTGTGCTCTACAAATAAACTTGCCTTGCCTTGCCTTGCCTTTTAAACGTCTTATAGACTAGAGTAGAATAGAAGTTTTTCCACGCTGGACATGAACACAGCTTTGCAGTTTATGTATTGAGAAATGAATATGATAAATTGAAAAAAGTTGAGATTTAATTATCAAACCAACTGATATTTTCTACCACATAAACACACATAAAAATGCCAAAAATTGCTCTCGTTAAGTACCAATACCAATTACCAGGTACCGGGCGTCTGTACTGTATCGTTTCAAATGTGAAAGGTACCCATCCCCTAAGCGAATGTTTAAGGTGTTAGCTCCACTAGCCATGTCTGTGAATAGCATGATGCTACTCTGCCCTCTGGTATTCCCTCTGTTGCTGGGTTAGCACAGCTAGCTCGTCCATCTTATTGGAGATAGATCTTACGTTCCCAACAATGACAAAGTCCCTCCTTAGCTCTCACTGCAGCACCAGAACATCGTTCTCATCTCCTTCTCTTCAGCTCTTGGGGAACATTGGGCCTAGCACCAGTTAGCATCAACATGCTACAGGCTGCTAACAGCTGTAATCGTATGTGTAACTAATGCAACCCTGGTTACATGTAAGATCTCCTGACACACAGGGACAAATAAAGTGAAAAAAGAGAAGAAAAAAAGTTGAAATAAGGACAAAGCTCTTGTTTATTTACCAGGTTTACTTTTATCACGTTGACCTGTGAGAGCCCTCACATCTTCAGGTTGTAAGCTTTTTGTTGTTCTTCAGAAAAAAAGCAGATCTTAGGGACTAATAAGTAAAAGAAAAGAGACGTGTGGCTGGCAGATCATTTTTTAGGCAGTTCAGGCATCTTATCTTAAAGTAAGAAATCATTCTGGTCGTGTCTGGTGAATGTGGCTAAATTAAATCACAAAAGAGTTTTAAGTATAGGAATCAAACCAAGAACCTTTAGCAGTGCTAACCACTGTGCTGTATATGTTAATTTATGTATATATTTCTTTATTTGTATGTTTCTGTCAATACAACTGCTAGCTTGTTCAGTTTCAGTCTTTGCTTATTGATTGATTGATACTTTTATTTTGAAAATATGCACATAAAACTTAACAGCTGCAAAAGAAGATGAACAAAAAAGTCAACAAATTTCAGGAGCAAGCATTTTTAAATGTGTAAAAGAAGAAGTGTACGTGTATTTACTCCTGCTCCTGTGTGATTGATTTGTTTACAGTCATAGCTGGAGTCATTCAGAACAGATCCTCATATTTCGTCTCTGTTCGGCCGTATCAGAGGAGAGCTTCCCTCTATCATCACTCCTAACTCCTCTCCTCTTCCTGTTCATTCACTCCCATCCTTTAATCGAGCGCAGGAATCACCCGAGCTTACCCAGCTCTCAGAGCGAGGGTCTCTCACCCACAACTTAGCAGCTATTTCAGGGACAGGCTTTAGCCGCTAAGCTGCTGCTAAAGCAGGCTTCAGCGAGGGACAGGATTCAGATCTGCCTCTGTGTTTTCACTGCCTCACCTGTGAAAAGCCTCCTCTCACCTTGCAGCTTGATATGATATAATGGGTGCTGCCAATCGCTCTCTGCTGCACAATCACGCTGTTATGAATCCTTTTTTGCAACCGTTTGAGTCCATGTGAGGCGGCTCATCTTTCAGCGGTGACCCCCAGCTCTCTGATGTTGAATTTTACGACATCTTTTTAATGTTTGTAGCAGAATGTGGTTAAAAACTCACCTGGATTGTGAAGTAGGGAGTTCTTCTGCATGTCAGGAGACTTATTTTTGCTCCTAGTTCTGCATGCGATGTACCTTGGCATACCTTGAGGACAGGTCAGGTTAGCCTGAGGGGTTATGTAACAACTTTAGCCTCTCCAGAACCACAAAGTCCCTGATATAGCAGCTATGGCCCAAATACAGAAACCCTCCCTGGGTAAAGGTCTGACACCTCTTCACCTCCCTCAGTGTCACCTTCACTGCAGCGCTGCCTCGCTGTCCAACACTGGGACAGGCTAACTCAGTGAGAAACGGTGCAGGACGTTACAGAAAGCTTTGTTTATTTCTTCATGGGTTCATAGAAACATGAGCATATGGCAACATCTTAAACCTCTGCACAGAAGTTCAACCTAAGCCTGCTCACACTCAGAGGTTAAAGGAGCTTTAAGGTGGTCCTGACAGGCGCAGAAACAGGCCGCCCGTAAGCCAGCCAGATCAACATTTTGCTCCCAAGGGAAAGTTAGCGACCCGCTCCATTAAGTATGCTCCGGTTTAATTGGATAAGAGCAGTGGGAGGTGAGAAACGATGGGTAGGTCTGGTTGGATTTAATCCCAGCTGGGTTACGTAGCTGACGCTGCATCAGTCTCCAACTTTTTTATTTCTTTCCACCACAGTGGTTTTATTCAGAGATGGTTTGGTTTTTCAGAGGGATGAGATTATTTTTCAGAATCGTTTTGTTTTACCTTTGGTCTCACAGCAAAAAACCTAAAACCTAAAGCTTAACAGGTGCTAACATCTAAGTTTTAGCAAATATATAAAAAAAAGTTGTATTAGACTTAAACTGAGCATATTCTCCTGAAAGGTCCAGGAAAAAAAATGTCTGATATGTATTTTTATTCATTGATTTATTTATTGAAAGGGGTTTGGGAACCTTTTACACGTAAAACAATATGGTACTGATGGTCAGTACCTGGTAAGTGGTATCAGTACTCAACAGTACCAATTTTTGGTACTTCTAATCCAATCCAATCCACTTTATTTATATAATACATTTTAAAAAACATTTAAGTTCAGCAAAGTATTTTGCTTCTTCTGTTTTTATTCATTTTAATTTGTTTTATGTCTTTTATATTGCTCCTTGTCCTTGACAAATTCATTTTACTTATGTTTTATGTCTATTCCTTTATCTTGTATCTTATTCACTCTCTTGTACAGCACTTTGTTTTAACTATGGTTGTTTTTTAAAGTGCTTAACAAATAAAGTTGGATTGGATTGGATTGGAAAGTGCTGCACGGTAAAAATAACATGTAAGAATATCAATAAAAGAAATACAATCAATTAAAATAACACAAAAAAACAATTAAGAGTCATAAAAAACAAAGAGGTTAGGACCATAAAAGACATAAAAGGACACGGATCACACAACTCTCGTGCTGAGTTAAAAGCCAAAGAAAAAAAATGAGTTTTAAGACGTGATTTAAAAGTCGTTAGAGTAGGAGGAGTTTTTATTTTGGGTGGCAGATCATTCCACCATGAGGTGAAAGTGATTAGCAGACCTCAGGGACCGTGAGAGGGTGTAAATATTTAAAAGGTGTTTAAAGATGTACTGAGGTGATGATCCTTGAAAAGATTTAAAAACAAACAGTAAAATTTTAAAATGAATCCTAAAATGAACAGGAAGCCAATGGAGGGACTCCAGGATCAGGGTGATGTGCTCATGTTTTATATGTGTTTATGTAGTAATAAATATTAATGTGCTACATAATAAAATCTCAAAGATTTCTAATTTAATACTTTTGTTCTTTAATGTTTCATCTTGCAGTGGTGTGTTCATGTCCAGTTAGGAAAATCTCCTACTCTTTACTTCCTCACAGTCACAAGAATGCATCTAGGTACCAAAACATGGCACTGTTTGAATTAAATTAATTAAAAAAAAATAATAATAAAATAAAAATAAATATATATATATATATATATATATATATATATATATATATATATATATATATATATATATATATATATATATATATATATATATATATATATATATGGGAATATATACAACACATTTTTAGGTACCCTGAGGCATAAGGAACACATGAAAAAAGTTTTATGGTTCTATCTTTACAAAATCTACACAGTCCTGCACCTAAAATAAGCTGATTTGATTTTTAGGACGGTTTTTGCTTCTGTTCACATTTTTACTCGATGTGGACTCAATTTTCACTGCAATATGAACGTCTATACTTCTATGAGGTCAGGAGAACCAGGGCTAAAGGCTAAAAACTGTGAGGAACTATGTACAAAACACTTTTTTCAAGTCTTGGATCAAAGAAAAGTGAAGTATTCTCAGTTTAACATGCTCTGAACACACAAACTGTTGCTGATTGGTGCAGAGCAGCCCCAAGCTGAAACATGACACCAGGAAGATGGAAGAAAATTTTCAAAGAATTCTTTAGATTTAAATACAGGACAAATATTGATCATTCAGGGCTTGTTTGATGCAGTAAAGAGTGAAGAATTATCTGTTTTTTACAGAATTGAGCAAACGGTTGATTTTCTGTAGATTTTCAAAAAGGACGTGTGAATAAACGAGATGTGGACGGCAGTCCCCTTAACAGTGCGCTCTCTCTTCCCCCAGGTTCAAAGCATGTTGCTAGATGAGATACATTCAGGGACCGTCGGAAATTTGAAAACCTGACGAGAACACCACTTTTTTCATGTAGGACAAACGGTTTGTAAATGCCAGACATTTGTTAATAAGTGCGTCTTTGAACGCCTCGCGGGTTTGGGATCCAGATCAATCTGCGTTAATTTTTATGACGCGTTAATTTGCGGTGTAATTAATTAATCTAATTAACGTGTTAAAATGACAGCCCTAATAAATATATAAATACACACACACACACACACACACACACACACACACACACACACACACACACACACACACACACACACACATATATATATATATATTGATGTCAATGTTGGGCACAGTATTGATCAATATTTGGGTAATGAGGTCTATACTTAAGTTTCAGTTTCTTTTCTCTACATGCTCTCCTCTTAATTGCTCGTGTGCTCATGGCTATCTATCTATCTATCAATGGACAGATAGATAGATAGATAGATAGATAGATAGATAGATAGATAGATAGATAGATAGATAGATAGATAGATAGATAGATAGAACTTTGTAGTTTCTGCTATATAAACAGAAATTTGTCTTCGACATAGCTCCAAATAAGAATCGAAACACACTCAAACACATGAATCTTGCTTTGAAATTGGAAATGTATTGTTTTCCATTTCATGTCATTTAGTTTATGTGTGAGAGGAAGTGTGTTTGTAAGACCACGTGTGTGATGTGGCTCTTTGTAGTACTATGGTAATTTTTGGGGCCAAACTGCATATCAAGCTGTGTCAAGATGTTGAATTATTTGACACTTGCATGTAACTTTATGAAATTTATGTATAGATATATCTTTATTCGTAACTTTTAAATGAATAAATAAATAAATTGAAAATACTTTGAAAAGAATAAAAACACTTACTGAAAAAAAATGACACAGGCTTTCATGAATCAGAGAGTACAGTCTTTGAAGACCATTTCTACCTAAAGACATGTAAACAAACAAAGGACATGTGTTTGACTTTTTGCTGGTCTCTGCAGGTTTCCTTCATTCACAGCCAGTTGTTTGGGAAGACGTCACCCTGCTCGTGTTGCGCATGTCTGTAATTGGCTTTTGGAGCAACAGCTGCTCCTGAATCTGCCACTTGCAGCCAAAGCTGAAGAAGCCACCGTCACATGCTGACGCGGCTTCGCTCTGTGAGCCTGAGAAGTGTGCGTATGAATCATCCACGCCATGTTTCCCTGAGGGAATGTGTCTGAGTGTTTACAAGCTCAGGTCGCTACCTGATGGTGAGCTCACCAGGAGGAAGTAACGAATCACATTTCCTCCAGTGACTGCTCTGAATACGAGCTGTCCATCAGCTCTCAGAGGCTGCAGCTGATTGGCTGATGGGCCAGGGATGAGGTGAACTAATGTAGAGGAGGAGAACAAATCACAAACGGGGCTTTCACAGGTTGGTCCCTCAGGTCAGTAACTGCTCAGAGGAACATAGATGTACTAAAGCTGACCTCAGCTGTTAAACAGCAGTTTACTGCCAATAATTTACTGTGAAATTTACAGCTTTCTTTTTACAGTGCAGAACAAGTAAATATAGCTCATAGTCTAACAAAACATTTTTATTAACTTTCACTTGCTTAGACTTTAGATTTTACTGTGAAAAATGTAAAACTAATGGTATACTGACCTATAATTTAACACATTTACCTGATAAGTCCAGAAATATTTGTCTGGTTTAAGACATTAAAAGACAGAAATTACACCTCAATTTCTTCAAAAATTATGTTGATAGAGCCAGGAAATTTTGCTTATCTGTTTTGTTTTTTTTAATTAAGAATTATGCCTAAATACAATTTTTTTTTCAGGCGGCATTTTTGTCTTCTTGTATCTTGAAATATGACATTTTTCTAGACTTTTTGGGAGAATGTGGCTCATATTAGGTCAAAAAAGACAACTTTTACTAAAAGAAATAAGACAAGCACTTGTTTAGATTTCAGCCTTTCTACAAAATAGCTTAAGTTCAGTTTTAAACTTATTTTTTTGAGACACATTAATCCGACAAATCCAGTAATATGTTTTATTTTAAGATACTCAAAGAGAAAAATGATGCCTGAATTGCTAAAAAAAAAAAAAAAAAGAGGAAAAACTTGCAGATGGCATTAGCAAAATTGTACAAAAAGGGAAAAGGGCTTCTGGGAAAAAATGGAGCTCCAATTTTTTTTCATTATTATTTAAATTTATTATTTTTATGAGATTTAAGGCAGAATTCTGACCTTTTTTCTCAGAAAAATAATAATCTAAAAGATATTGAACTGTGTTTTTTTCCAGTAGCCCCAATCCTCTCCTGTAAATTTGTATTTATTTATTTATTTATTTATTTATGTATTTATTGAGTAACTATTTATTTAATTATTAATTTTTTTTTAATAAAAATATATTAATAAGAATTTTTTCTTCCTACTCTTTTCAATTAATTAATTTTCTCTTTGAATATCTTGAAATTAAATATTTATTTTTATAGACTTTTCTGGTGATTTAAACTCATTTAAGGTCTAAGAAGAAAATAGATTTTTAATTTTTGCAGAGCAGAAGTGACAAAGCAAAAATAAAATGTCTCATTTTAAAATATTCAAAGACATAAATGGTTTCTAAAACGCTTTTAAAAAATCTGCCAATGGGGAAATAAATGTCTTCTTCCATAATTTCTTAAATCAAGACTAATATTTTATTATACACGTTTTTTTTTTACTCTTTTGTTTTTTAATTTCTGGGGATAAGACATTTTTTTTCTGGTCTTGTCTGCTGACTGTAGCTCATATTAAGGCTGGTATGGATTTTTCTTATTATATTTAATTTTGTTTATCATCTCTTTTGCTGCTGTGTGTGTGTGTGTGTGTGTGTGTGTGTGTTACATCACGGTGTAATGAGGATACTTTTCAGAGGCTCTGAGACCAGCTCTATGATCTGATGGCCCAGCAGGCCTCCTCCCCATCAACCTGTAAGCTCCTCGTGTAAGGCCCACCAGCCCACGTGTGGGGATGAGGAGAAATGAAGCATATCTCTGTTTGAGGGAGGGGTCAGGCGTGAGTGGGGGGGTTGTCAGGGAGGGAAGGAAGGATGATAGACTGCGCTGATCCTTGTTCTTGGACGTAGAGCGAGAGAAAAGACAAGGAGGGGAAAGGTAGACAGGAGAAGAGGAGAGGGGGAGGAACCTGGAGGAGGAAGGAGGAGCCCTGGGTCCTCGGCTCCTGTCCTGAAGTCTCGGAGCTCCACTTTGGCTGAGGGAGGAAAATCTCACTGAGGATTTACTGCTGGGACCTTTAGCCTCCTGGACCCCTGTTTGCTGGGATTCACTTTTCTGGAATATTCTCTCAGAGACTCTGGACCTGCTGCCTGCCGGAGTCCTCTCAGCTGATCGGGAGTTTTCAGAGTGTGGTATGATGGAAAAACTCTGTTTGTGTGTGTTTTAGTGGAGCTGTGCTGTGTCTTTGTGGAGCCATCCTCGTAGAGTCCAGCTCGATCCTTTAGGGTGTTTTTATAACCCGACAGTTTGTTTTCTAAAGTGTGAAAGAGAAATGTGTAAAATACATTTAATATGCACAGATTACACTGGGATTATCAGGAGAATTTGTGATGTGTCGAGTCCAAACTGCCGTTAATCCCACTGAAAACTTCTGCATCCACTGATGATTGAGTTAACAATTCACTTTTCATCTTTGTCTCATTCTCTGATGTTTCATTTGGTTTCTACTATTTGACTTTGTGCAGTGGCATCAGTGTGCAGGGCCTGAGGCTAATCTAAGTATATCTTCTCAGGGATTAAATAGCTTGCTAATGAGCTTTCACTAATGTCCCAGCTTCACTTAAAGGAGAGATGTCACTGCAGGTTCTCTGTGCAATGTCAAGAGGGCTACAGCGCTTCGACTGATTGGTATTTATAGCTGTGCATGAATATGTAAGAGACTGTGGGACGGCACGTTAACGCTGACTGAGAGACTGCTTTAATCTCTTATTTTAACGTTAAAAGCAGCTTTTTTATCCAGTCTTTCCTTCAGGGAATAAGAAATTGAACAATGACACTTTAACATGCAACAAAAAATCAAAACCTCAGAGTGAAAAAAACTGAAAGTATTTAAAAGACACTCATTTTACCCCATTATTAAGATTTTACAGTAATAATTCAACATCTCAGGCTTTAAAAGTGCATTAGAAGACGTTTAATGTTGCTAAAAGAGTTGTATTCTCTTTTTGCACTTGTTAAATTTGTTAAAAATGCTTTAAGAAACTTAATTTCAGAGTACAATATAACCTAATTTTTGCAATCTTTACAATATTTTACTGTAAAATCAGCTGTAACTTACTGGGAAAGGCCTTTGGAATATTACTGTGAACAGCAAAGGATTGTGGGGAATAATACAGCACTGGCAATGTAAATAAAGATGCAGGAATGACTGTGAATACTTTTAAAGTAATTTACATTCAACTTGCTGACAATAAATAAGTAAAATTTACAGCCCCCTTTTTACAGTGTAGTTTTGGGGATTTTTTTTTTTATAGTGCACAAAAAATTAATAAATGAATAAAAAAATAAAAATAAAAAAACAAAAAATAAAATACAATAAAAAATGAGAAATAAAAAAAAAATAATAATAAAAAAAAAATAAAAAAAATAAAGAAAAACATAAAAAAAAAATTAAAAAAGGTTAAGTCACTTTTTGAAATATATTTCACAGGAATCTAGGAGTGACCAACCTTTTGTGATATTTGGTAATGGCATAGCTATACATCCTATAAACAGGCAGAAAATCAAGAACCAGACTCTTATAAACCCTTTCAGGACTTGCCTGTTCCTCTACACTGCAAAAAACTGAAGTTTAATCAAGTGTTTTTGCCTTATTTTAAGTAAAAAATGTCTTTTTAGACCTTAAATGAGCCACATTCTCTTGTCTAATCTAGAAAAATGTCATATTTCAAGTTATTTAAAGACAAAAATGAGGTCTGAGTTGCTTGTAGCAAGTGGAAATATCTGCCAATGGGGTTGGAGAAAAGTTGACTTGACCAATCTGACTAGAAGATATTTTTTTACCTGCTACAAGCAACTCAGATCTCATTTTTGTCTTTTGATATCTTTAAATGAGAATTTTTCTGGACTGGTCAGTTGAATGTGGCTCAAATGAAGTAGATTAAGGCAGTTTTTCCTAAAAGTAAGACAAAAACACTTGCTTAGATTCCATTTTTTGCAGTGTTACCAAAGATTCTCTGTGCAGGGACATCAGGAATAAAAAACAGGATCTTCATCACTTTGCTTCCTCCTCTAACGTTGAAACCTGTGTTGTTTCTTCTGTCCCGTGTCTTGCAGAGAGCATTATGAGGAAGCCTTTGAATGGGCTGGATCCTGGAATCAGACTGGGGGGCTTCCATTGTGTTTAGATTGGGGACCAGCATGCAAACAAACCGGTGACGCGGCCTCTCAAACCCCCGCCCTTGGAGTCACCAGATCCAGCAGCCCAGCTTCGGGGGGGATTCATCCGCTCTGCCTAACAACCTGCGCCAAACACCATGGATTTCATGCTACCCATAAGAAGTCGAGGCACGATGGCTCCCTCCGGCGCCGAACCTCTCCTGGGCCGCCACAGTAGCTGCGCCAGGCATCGCTACCAGGGCATAAAGAGGAAGCTGCGGCCCGGACGGATCCTGGGCTTCGTCATCAGCCTGGTGGTGGTCTGCACAGTCTGCTCATGGAGTGCCTTGTCGCTGGTCACGATGATGACCAAGGATCTGGAATCGGCTGATGAGGGCTCGGCAGAGGCAGCAGTGCCCCAAAGAACTCTTCTACAGCACCAAAACCTTTCTGCAGCAACGCAGGACACACCGATAGCCATGAAATCATCCGAAATGGAGATGAATCACGGGGACTACCCGACGGACTTATTCAGCGTGGAAGAGAGACGCCAGGGCTTCGTGGTGCTTCATATGTTTGGCATGTTGTACATGTTCATAGCCTTAGCTATTGTCTGTGATGAGTTCTTTGTCCCTGCACTCACGGTCATCACGGAGAAGCTGGAGATCTCTGATGACGTAGCAGGAGCCACCTTCATGGCAGCGGGTGGCTCGGCCCCAGAACTCTTTACCTCTGTCATAGGGGTCTTCGTCTCCCACAGTAACGTAGGTATCGGTACCATTGTGGGGTCTGCCGTCTTCAACATTTTGTTTGTGATTGGGATGTGCGCCCTGTTCTCCAAAGAGGTGCTGAACCTCACCTGGTGGCCTCTGTTCAGAGACGTCTCCTTCTATATCGTTGGCTTGCTCATGCTCATCTATTTCTTTTTGGATAACGAGATTTCGCTGGGAGAAAGTATCAGCCTGCTGATGTGCTACACCTGTTATGTGACGTTCATGAAGTTCAACGCCAAGGTAGAGCTTCTCATCAAGAGGTTGTTGGGGAGCAACCAGGTGGACGAGCTGGAGACCGCGCCCAGGGTGAGCTTTCATGTACATTTCCCACCAACCCAATGATCGCTGAGTCGATATGTCCAACCTTTGGTCCACCACCCATAAACAGTCCATCCGTCATCCATCATCCTGTCCAATTTCATAGACCACTTCCTGTCCTTTTCTCTAGGCCATAATCTCTCCAATCAACCATCCATCTTAGCTGTTTTCCCAGGTCTTCTCAATTACACATTGACGACCCAACACAATCTCGAATTCCTGTCAAAGTGAACTTCTCACGAGTTACTAACTTTATACCATGGTCAGTTAGCTTCCTAACCACCCCCATGGACCATCCTTTTTAGCAGTTTTCCCAGGTGTTCCCAGTTTCACATTGACGACCCAACACAATCTTGAATTCCCTGTCAAAGTTAATTTCTCAAGAGTTCCTAACTTTATACTACTGTCAGTTAGCTTCCTAACGATGCTAGTGGACCATCCATCTTAGCAGTTTTCCCAGGTGTTCCCAGTTACACATTGACGAACCAACACAATCCTGAATTCCCCATCAAAGTGAACTTCTCGCGAGTTACTAACTTTATACCATGGTCAGATGGCTTCCCAATCATGCCAATGGACCAGTTTCTATCCTAGGTGGGGGACCCCTTCTTACCAGTCTAAAAACTTGGGGTCCTCATTTCCAGGTCTGTGTTAAAGGTGTTAAACCAGAGTCCTGAACAGACAGAGCTCTGTCAGGCAGCCAAACCCTGCTGAATTCTCCTCTGGAGGGATATAAAGATTTGTCTTAATTTACCACCTGTGTCGCTCGGACAGTGCCAGACACAGAGCAGGACTCTGGCCTCCTGGTGCTGACTAAGTCCAGGGACGGGATCTGAGAAACTGTAGACTAGAGGAACAGGATAGACCAATTTGATAGTCAGGCATCCGTAACCCCTCCTCCATCTCCCTGTTAGCACCCCTTGTCTTTGCCTTGACTTTGGGCAAATTGCCCTCTTTGGAGCTCTGAGTGTCGTCTGTCCTCTAATTCAGCTGATTGCACCGGTTACCCACTCAAATGTTGATTACTCTGGTTCCTCTCAGTTAGCTCAGAACATTCAGGAATAAGAGACTCTTCTGGGAATTTATCAGACGTCTTGCAGCTGCAGCACCGTTTCTCTGAAAGGCACAGTTTGCACCAAAAGAAGCTCATGGTCGCGGCTTGCATTGCTCACACTTGTCCCTTTGTCTGTTCTTATGTTCTGTGTGCAGTTGGAGTCAGATCTGTTGCTCTCTGATGTTGTAATCTCGTACGGCTCTCAGGTGACCACCGCTAAAACTTCTGTAGGCTGATCTTAGAGCAGCTTGTCTGTAGCCTAGAGTGACATCACCCATCACCAGGTCTTCAGGGGCGTATACAGTGCTTTTCCCGTAACAACACTTTTTCTGCTTTTTGATCTTAAGACATGTGCACAGAGTCTTTCGGTGTCATCTCTCTGTTTTTATGCGAGAGGCTCAGGCCAGAGGAGGTTGTCACGTTTTAGGTAAGAGATGAGCTCATTAGCGCTGCTCTTAAATATGGTCCTATCTGCGGCGAGGCTCCGCCCCTTTAGGGCTTAGGGAATTGTAAACAAGAAGAAACTGCTTTAAAAAAATACTTTTATGTCTTTTTTTTTTTTTTTTACATCACTTTCATAAAAATACAACAAAATCACCCATTTCACATCTTAATTTGTATTTTTATTTTAATTTCTTGTTTATTTTTTTACACTTTTTTTTTTTGATTAGCAAATTTTGCTAAATTTCTGTCAACCTCAGGCGAACACAGGCTGTTCATTTCATCATTCAAAAACAAACACATTTTTCACTCCAGGCCCCCTCGTGTCTATTTTTAACCCTGCATTTTTGTCTGATTCAGCCCTTGTCTCCCTCATTCTGAACATCTGAACTCCCTCCTGTGCTGTGTAGTTGCAGAAGCTCTGTTGACACACTTGCCCTTCTGGGAATCAGCTGTACATATATCAAGCTGCCTCATCTCAACCCAGGAACAGCTTTCCTCTTTCTACCATCCAGCACTTGATGTCCAACTGTCTTGCCCTCATGTGTCGGTAGCTGCCAAATAATCCCTCGGGTTAATTCTCCTCAATCCCATTAGAGCCACTAATAATAGTCAGATGCTCCCTGGGGGAGCAGGAATCAGCAGATCACCGGGAGAAAAAGACCCTTTTTCTTTCCTCGGTGTGCAGCCGCGCTCGTGACGTGGCGTTGTGTGAGTTTTCTGATTTTTTCGTGGATGTTTTTGTGGATTTTAGGGGAGTTTGATGCTTTAAGCGTTAAGTTGAAGGAGGAAGACAGAAGATCTGTTGGTTTGCTCGGCGATGGCACTAAAGACGACAATCCTCTCTGATCCCCTTATCAACTGCTTACCTGCAGTGACGACAGCAAACATGCAGCCAAGCTCTCCGTCACCCAGTCTCTGCAGGACGCTTATGAAATGTCTGAAATCTCTTTGCAATCATCAGAATCAGACTGAGACGAACTCTTCACCAACATCTGTGGTTTTAGCATCCGTCCCAGTGTTGGTGCTTTTCAATGCATCCCTCAACAAACCACAGAAGAAGACGTGCAGAAGCCTCATCTTTCAGTAGAGATTTTTTGTTTCAGCACAAAGCTGATCTGACCAACACGCCCCTGATGAGCAGCTGGATGCTCGGTGTTTTGCAGACAGACAGAGAAACGTCATCCATCATGGTGACCTGTGAAGGTTGCTGCAGGACTTCACACGCAGGCTTGAAAATTACCAGTCTAAAAGTGGTGATCTCTGCTGATTAATCCTGGCTAAGTCCCACAGCTCGGAGAGTCAGGTGGACGCTGCAGAGGCAGACACACACACTCACACACCCTCACATACACACACACACACAGTGAAGGTGGTGTGATTGTGCTTTAGTGGTGGTTATCATAAGGATGGAGGAGGAAGTTTGGTGTAAATAAAGGGTTTTAGGATTCCTCAGGGTCCTGGGAGACCAGAGACCCTGTACTGCAAAAAACTAAAATCATATCGAGTGTTTTTGTCTTATTTTACTTTATATGAGCCACATTTAACTTATCAGTTCAGAAAAAATGTCTCACTTTAAGTTATTTAAAGACAAAATGAGGTCTGAGTTGCTGTAACAAGAAAAAAAATCTGCCAATGGAGCAAAACAAATTGGTTGTTCCTCTAAAGTCAATGACATAAATAAAAGGGGTAAAAATAAAAGTAGTTGCACTACATGGCCAGACCAGCAGAGGGCAGTGTTTTTGTCTTATTTCAGGTTATCAGTCCAGAAAAATGTTTTGTTCCAAGTAGTTATGAGATAAAAATGAGGTCTGGATTTCTTGTAATCAGAAAAAAAAAATCTGCCCATGGAACAAAAATAAATTGCGAAAAAAAATTTGCTTGGAACTTGAAAAATGTCTTAAAACAAGTAACTTTTCTCTCACTCCATTGGCTGATTTTTTTTTTTTTTTTTTTATCTTGTTCCGAACAATTCAGACCTCATTTTGTCTTTCGAAAACTTGAAACGTGACATTTTTCTGGACTGACCAGGTGAATGTGGCTCATATAAAGTCTTAAAAGACATTTTTTACTAAAATTAGGCAAAAACACCTCATAAAATTTCACTTTTTTGCAGTGTGATTTCCTAAATGTGACGCTTAAATGTCATAATTATTAAAATAAATGATAATAATAATAAATAATAACGTAATAAATATCCTGAAAATCCCTCTGGGGACAAATTAAGTCTATTCTATTCTTTTCTGTTCTATAACAGTTGTAAAATTGCAGTCTAAGCTCTACAACTGACCTTTATGAAGCATTTTTGCGCCACTTTAGAAAGGCTTTTGCAGCCAAATTGTAGATTTTATGGGGAGCGGTTGCTAGAAACAACCTGTGATGACGGTTTAAGGAGTTTTACGGAAAAATCTTGGGCTCTTTTAGACAAAATGTGATCTTACACTGCAAAAAACAAAGTTTTGTTGTGTCTGTTTCACTGGTGTATAGCAAATTTCGACATTTGTGCTTCTTATACTGCAAAAACGGAGATCTTATCAGGTGTTTTTGTCTTATTTTTAGTAGAAAATGTCTTTTTAGACTTAATATAAGCCACATTTACCTGACCAAAAAAAATATTATTTTTATTTTTTTACTTGTTAAAAGCAACTCAGACCTCTTTTTTGTCTTTAAATAACCTGAAACATCATTTTTTTTTGGACTGATCAGGTGGATGTGGCCCATATTGAGTCTTACAGGACAGTTTTTACTGAAAATAAGACAAAGCATCATTAGCATCATTAGCATTAGCATCAAAAATAGGTCTCAGACTATGATTAAATGTGACAACAAGTGATGTCACAAAGGACTTTGTTTATGCAGCTCTTCACTTTCATCTTCAGGCTAATTTTTTGGCATCCTTTAGGATTAAAAAAAAACATTTTTAAATGCATGCTAACAGTTATAATCCTCCTATTCTTGCTGTAAAGTTGCACAAAGTGAAGTCAAAGTGAAGTGCAGACTTGATTCTTGGCGCACTAAGAAGCTCCAGGTCAGTTCAGGTGCTGCGTTCAGGGCTGATGCGTCGCAGTAACTTCCTGGGTCATAGTATGAATTACTGATCTGAGACTGATTTGTGCTGATTGATGAAAGGACGCAGCTCCAGCGGAGGTCTGAAAGAACCTCCCACGTGCAGCCGAGCGGAGAGCCGAGAGTGAAACAAGGCCAAAGATTAGCCGTCAGTTCCTGGGATGTCATGCAACCACGGAGATGTTAAAAAAACAGCCGTGTCTGAGCACGCCGTGGAAAGAGGCTCAGGGCTTTGGCTGACTAACACTTGTTGATGTTTTTGCAAAGCAACAAACCTGAAGGTGTGGCTCAGATTTATAAATGTGTCAGTTAAAGTTACAGGGGGATCGCTGGAGCCCGGTGTCAGGCTGCGCAGATTTAACTGAAGGTTAAAGGTGTCTTTTGTGAGGCCATGTGAGCACTAACCAACATGAACTAATGCCAAGCCGGCCTCTGCTATTAGACGCTGCTCAGCCATCACATGGATGCTGCGGGTTACACAGGTGACCCCTGAGTCTGCATGACTCCTCATTCAACCCTGGTCTGTTCAGCTCTGTGGGAGAAATCTGTCTAAAGAGGTGATTTCAGCATCTCCAGGTGAAAGAAGAATCAGCTCCAGTTTAACTTTTAGTGAATCCAAACTGAGTTCAGGGACACTCTGTCTGTGGATGAACAAAAACTAGAGATATCTGCAGAAAACTGAGCCAGTCCGTGGAAACTAGACCCCTCTATAGACGATAAGAAGAGAGGTAGCGTTAGCTTTGCCGTCGTTGCATCAACAGCAGCAACAGGTGTCTTGTCAGATGCATGCTAAAGAGATTATCTGCTCAAACTCAGAGGCCTTCATCATGAAAACGTGTCAACAACAAAACCCTCCACCTCTCTCGTGTTGAGGACGGGCTTGGTTTGAGGTCACTCTTGGTTTGAAGTAACAGGATGTGAACATCAGCTGTGTTTCCTGTACATCAGATTGATTTAAGATCATAATTTCTTTTGCAAACTGAAAAATGAAACTGCAGTTCCTCAAGTGTCCACTAGAGGCTGCCTGCAGGAACAGCAGACACCACATACACACCCATTCAAAAAAGTTTATGTTTACAGCAAATTTACACACATTTACATATGACCATATAAGGTCATGGCTGGTTTGACTGACAGGTGAGCAATCAGTAGCACATCCCAACTCAGAGTAAAGCTGAGGTCAGCATTTCCAATATGGCTGCCGTTACTGATGGGTGTAAAACTCTATCAGAAACAAATGGGTGATGTCACCATGTAGAGGCTGGTGAACTGATGTTACACACTTTCCATTCACTGATATGCCAATTATCTGCAGACACTCATGGCTTTAAAAGCTGATTGTGTTTTGTGTATCGGTGCAGGATGGCGACGAGGCAAAACCCTGCTGGAGTCAACAGCAACAACATTAGAAAGTCAGTGTTTACCATGGGAGCTTCTAAATACCCCCAAAATCTCTTTCACCGCCATAGTCCGGCTGAATACTACCTAATAAATGAGCCGTGCATTTTAATAATGTAAGGAAGACAAAACAAAACCAACTTTTTGTTACTTTTGCTTGTAGTCATTAGGAGCGCCATCGTTTCAGTCGCCACAGGATGGCGCTCATAGCACAAATAAACTAAAAAAAATATGCTGAAACAAAACCCTACAACCCAGGGGCGTGCACAGAGGGGGGGAAGGGTGGGGTGGTCAACCCCCACTTGTGGCCCAATGTTTAAAAATGCAGGCCAAAGTGCCCTTGGGTGGAGGAAACATGCTAAACTGCCTCTTTGGCTGGTGAAAATACGATACACAGCCCTCTTCAGTGGCAAAAAAAGCGCTTCAAAAAACTTTTAAGATTTTCTTACTTTAGAAAGTCTGAGCACGCCACTGCTACAACCCAACCTCAAGGCAACTCTTAACGTTTGTTCGATTCATCAGAAAAGCTGATTTTTAAATAGGGAAGCACATGTGAGTTAGCTAGCTTTGATGCTAACAAAATTGTAACTGTAACTTTTTTTTTTATACTGACGTCAAATCTTGTCTCAATCTGTGGAAAAGTCATAGACTGCAGTTCCTCAAGTGTCCACTCGAGGCTGGCAGCAGAAATAACAATCTGTACAGCAAAAGTTAACACGTTTTTCTGCCACTGCAAACATTGTAAACTGTGTTTGATTTTTCTTTTTAATCCATTATGTTGTAGCAAACTGTAGCTGTTAGTGAGAAGGTAAATGTCCTGGTTTAACTCCACTCCAGAAACCGTTGGGTGGGATCACTTAGACTCTGTCTTACACACTCTGAGGCGGCAGACGTGGAGATATCTCCTGTCACTGTGTCATAGACACATTCCTCGCTGAAAAGGAAACTGTGTGTGTTCAATAAGAACCTGTCAGTGTGGGAACGAGATGTCCAGGTGTCCAGGTGTTCATGAGGAAACTTCACTTTTTTTCTGCTGTAACACGGCACAGTTTTGAGACACGGGAACATATTTGAGCTGTTTGTGCATCAATGAAAGTTAGTTTGAGTTGAGTAAATGTTTGTATAAACTGGTGTTTGTTGGAAGAAGTGGGATTTAGGCAACAAGCTCTAAGGAAATCTGCTGAGTCTGAGAAGTTGTTTCTTTTTTTACTTGAAGTCAAACTGGATTTTATTTCCTTCTTTTAACAGAAAACCACCAAACAATCAGCCTTTCAGTTCAGGCTTTAGCTAGAGGTGATAGGATGAACAAAATATGACATTAATCATGGCCTATGTGTAAATATATAAGAAAAATGTAACTGTTATAATACTATCCTTTTTTCTACTCTGTAGAACTTTTTATTTCCATATTATAAAATAAAACTCAGACTTTCCTAAGAAGTTATAATATCAAGAAACATGCCAATATGTGGTAAAGAAAAGGTGCCAAAGTTCATGTGTACTTTTTACTTTTTTCTTTTTACATTTTATTAAATTAATCCTTTATTTATTTGTTTGATTGTTTAATTAATTAGTTAATTTATTTATTTGTTTGTTTTATTTTTATTCATTTATTTTTTTATCTATTTCATTTATTTATTTGTTTTTTTTATCTATTTCATTTTTTTATCCATTTGGTAATTTAACTGGTGTAATAATATATTTAATGTATCCAATTTATTCATATATTTATTTATTCTTATTTATTTATTTATCGTATGCTGGGATTTAGGGATGAACAATGGCATTAGCATTAAATTAGCAGATTGAATCTTAAAAAATCCAAACAAACAAAAAACTCATGGGTTGATATGAACATTTATGTCTAAACTGTAAAAAAGCTAAAGCTAGCTTAGCTAGGCTAGATCTCAGAATTTCTTAAAAAGTAAATATTTCAAAGAACATTCCAATATGTGGTTCATGCTAACTTTTTTATGTAATAGTTATTTATTTATTCATAATTTTTATCTATTTGTTTGTAATTTTATTTATTCATTTATTTGTTTATTTATTGTATGCTGGGGTTTGGGTATCCAAAATGGCATCAGCATCAAATCAGCAGATTAAATCTAAAAAAAATGTAGTAATGGCTTGATATGAACATTTCTGTCAATATACTGTTAGAAGCTATGCTAATCATGCTAACAAAATATGAGCTTAGACAAGATCCACTCCCAAAACTGGAATCCAAGCAGATGTTTATGGTTTATTTTCAGTAAAAACTGCCTTATTATCACTCATTTCAGCCTCATTCACTTGGCAGGTCCAGAAAAAATGATGCCTAAATTGTTTGTAAGAGTCAAAATAATTTGCCAATGGGGTCAGAATAAAAATTGTCACTTTGTTTTTTTGAAAGGAGACTGATGTTTTATACAAGAAACTAGACACACACATTTTTCCTTACCTCAGGCTGATTTTTGTTTTGTCTTTTGATATCCTGAAATAAGACATTTGTCTGGACTTTTAAGGTGATTGAGGCTCATATCAAGTCCAATCAGAAATTTTTACAAGACTTAATTTGATTTAGTTTAAGTTTTTTAAACAAGTTGGCTGTGCAGAAGCTCTTCACTGGAGGACACAACGCTGAATGGTTTCACTTGAAAAGATGACTTAACTCATTCGTGTTAGTACCAAGCATGAGTTTAAAATATGAACTACTGTGGCGGCTGTGTTTCTCTGTGGGACCCGACCCTTTTGGCTTTTCTTTTTGGAGTCTGAACACTCCAACATTTCACCCTCCCCTCTCTGAAAACCACAAAGCACCTGTCCCGGTCAGCGGACGGCGTGTGTCTCTGTGTAACTCCGTGTGGTGACACTTCTGTGCTGTATATGTCCTCTGAGGAAATGGCTGGGTTTGAGATTAGTTAGTCTTTCCTGTGTGTGTGTGAGTGTGTGTGTAGGATGCTAATCTTAATGTTGGAACCAGACCCAAAAACCTCCCGTGGAGGCAGCAACACACGCACACACACACACACACACACACACAGCAAAGACACAGAGTGTGTGTGATTTCTTTAGAGGTCTACAACTGCGACTTTTCATCTGTGTGTCACGGGTTAGAGGGATTGATGGAGAAAAACTGTGAATTTCACCTTTTTTTAGTTTTAATTCTTTGTTTTCTGGAGTTCTGCTGAGTTAACAGGAAGTTAAAGCTCAGGTCATAGTGTTTTTGGATTGTGTTTTGATGCGTTGGTGTTACTTTTTTGTGTTGTAAATTGTAATATCTGCTCTGTCTCTGTGTGTTTTTCAGGTAAACGCTCCCCCAGACGATGAGAACAAGCTCATGGTGAGTTTTTAAAGCACATCCTAACAAAATGCAGTCATGAAAATATTACAAAAAACATGCAAATATTAAAAATATTGCACCAATGTGTGTGTGTTTTTTTAGGCCAAACCCAGGCTGCAAAGGGAAGGCAGCTGCGCCTCTCTGCACAACTCCCTGATGAGGAACAGCATCTTCCAGCTCATGATTCACACACTCGACCCCCTCAGCGATGAAGGTACGGTCAAAGAAAATCGAAAACACTCACTTTAACCTTTAAAGAAACACCAAAAGTGCAAGTGTTAGCTTTCTTTCTGCTAATTTTCACCTGTTTTGTGGGGGAAATCATGCACACACAGGACGCTTCAAAGAAAAGGCTTCGATCCTCCACAAAATGGCCAAGCAGAAGTGTAAAGATGAGGCTAATGCTAACGGCGTAGGTGAGTAACCAGGATGTGAGAGTCACTTTAAGCTCAGGTAAAAACGTAGATCTGCAACATTTCATGAAGTCATCAAAAGTGTGATCAAATTAAAGATGACTGAAGGATATCAGGAGGATGAATGGAGTCTCCTTTAGCTCATCAGCTAACGGACTGATTTAAGGCTAAATCATGATTCGATCAATCCCCTCTTTAAAGACTCCTGAATGACTCCCTGATATCCTTTAAAACCATTAACAATATTCTGTTTCCCAACATAGGAGCCCACTCGCAGACACAAGCTTCAAGAGCAAATTGTACTTAAGTTTCAGTTTCTTTTAACGTCACTCGACTAACACATTTCATTCTCATTCTGTCTTCAACGACAAACCTCAATAACTATGTTAACCGTCTTTCTCTTCTCTGCCCTCCAGCCGATAAGAACATCCCCAACAGCTCAAACGTCGCTGTGGAGGTCACGCCGCCCATGAACGGTGTCGTGGGAGGAGAGGTGAGGCTTCCTCTTCGGTCTGACGATAGAGTGAGTTCATGTGTGTGTTGAATGAATGTGGAGTAACTCTTCTTCTTCTTCTTCCTCCTCCTCCTCTGTCTTCTCCTCAGGGTGTTGATGAAGAAGAGGATGAAGACCAGCCTCTGAGCCTAGCCTGGCCGGACACCCTCAGGAAACGGATAACCTACCTCATCATTCTGCCCATCGTGTTCCCGCTGTGGCTCTCGCTGCCCGACGTCAGGAGAGAGGTGAGCGTGAGGACAGTTTAAGTGCAGAAATGTATTAAAAGAGGTGGTATAATGATTCATCTTAAAGAGTTATACCAAGTAAAAACACTGTATGTAGGACATAAACATGTGCAGATGTTATATAAATCTTAAAGCGGCCCATTTTGAAAAAAAACAAACGAGATCTTAACGAGATTCTTCACAAGACTTGAGGAAATTATTATATGAGGATCACTTAACTGGCCTCAAACACCAAGGTCTGTCAATAGCTCCACCCCTGACAGGCTTCTAGAGGGCCGACCAATCAGAGGGAAGGGGGTTTGTGGAGCGGAGAGCCTTAAAGAGACAGTAGCTGAAAGACATAAAATAAGGTTTTTTAAAAACACTAGACAGAGAAAAATAAGGATTTTTTTTAAGCTTTAAATCATGAAAAGCTACTGCAAAGGTAGCAGAGGGATAGTTTAAAGCTTAATAGGAGCTCAATACCCCCTCTTTAAACTTTCAGTCATCAATATTGAAGCTGTAGCCCTGTACTCTCAACCTCTGCCTACTGCGTATCATCCTCCTCTATGTTACTCCCCAAAATCTTTGATTTAGAAATGAATTGAAAATACAGAATAGAATAGAATAGAATAGAATAGAATAGAATAGAATAGAATAGAAAAGAATAGAATAGAAAAACTTTATTGATCCCAATCTGAGAAATTGTGGTGTTACGGCAGCAATTAAAGATTTGAATTAACATGCCGACTGGTTTTAAAATAATAAATTAAATACAACATTAACTTATTTCAGACATGTCAATTTCTTCATAATTAAGAAAAATTAGCCCAAAAAATTCAGCAGAAATGTATTTAAAGAGGGGGTATAATGATTTATTTCAAACAGTGTTACCAAGTAAAAACACTGGATGCTCCAAGTAAACATGCGCAGATCTTATATAAATCTTAAAGCGGTCCATTTTGAAAAAAAACAAAACAAGATCCTAACGAGATTCTTCACAAGACTTGTGGAAATTATCATAAAAGGATCCCTTAACTGGCCTCAAACACCAAGGTCTGCCAATAGCCCCGCCCCTGACTGGCTTCTAGAGGGCCGACCAATCAGAGGGAAGGGGGTTTGTGGAGTGGAGATGGCTGAAAGCCATCAGTTGAAATAAGGATTTTTTAAAACACTAGATAGAGAAAAATAATGATTTTTTGAAGCTTTGAAAATCATGAAAAGCTACTACAAAAGTACCAGAGGTAAGATTTAAAGTCTCAAAGAAGCCCAATACCCCCTCTTTAAACCTTTGATTATTAAATATTGAAGCTGTAGCCCTCCACCAAGATTTAAATTAACATGCTAACTGGTTTTAAAATGAGAAATCAAATACATAAACTCAACTCAGACGTGTCAATTCCTTGAAAATAAAGCAAAAATTAGCCCAATATAAACAGATATATGCTAACGATGTTAGAACTGTACACTTTCCATGCAGCAAGCTTTAGTTTAATGCAGGAAAAATCCTCTGAGGAGAGAACAATGCTGCCTTTATATGCAGAAAAACACCTGATGACTGAACTTTGAGGTTTTGTTTGGACTATAAACAATCGCCAGCACAGTGTAATGGAAAGGACTTAAAATCCTTTATTTCTGACCTGGGAATTGCTAGCTTCATCAAAAACCTTGGCTAATCAGCTCATTGTCATTGGTTGATTTGTTGGTGAATCCTTTTTTACAGTGGTAACTTTGTTTTATTTGCATTTCAGTCTTCAGCAAAGTTCTTCCCCATCACCTTCGTCGGCGCCATTTGCTGGATTGCGTTCTTCTCCTACCTGATGGTGTGGTGGGCTCACCAGGTACTCCCCTCATGAACACACACACACAAACACGCCGCACACACACACACTTCCACATATGCTGGCTGAGTCTCTGCTCTGCTGTCCTTTCTATTCCTGAGCCCTTCCTTATGAGGGTGGAGCAGTCAGGGTGTCGAATGTGTGACCACGGCAGCTAATCCCAGATAATCTGCCCTGATCCACAGCCAGATCAACCTGTAAAGCTCTATTTTAGCGGTGCAAATAAAGCAGGAGGTCATGTGTGCAAGGTTACTGGGGAGGGGCATCAGCGCTTTTAGTTCCCATAGGTGCCGCACACCACATCCACCACACCCTGAGGACTGAGGCCGCTGCAGTCAGGGACCATCGGTTAGATAATCTCACTGAGAAGGTCATTTCGACCGCAGGAACCAGGGTCTAAATTTAGTTCTGGGGTAATTGAGCTCCCCCTTTGAAACACTTGTCTGGGCCCAGGAACTTTGGGGGGTGGGGCCTGCAAGCTGAATGATTCTGATTGGTGGTGTTTTTATTCCCCCTCTGTCCAGAATAAGATGACCCCCAGCTGTGATGGTCTTGGTTTAGTTCCTCCTAACCAATGGTCTTCTTTGATCCTGATAGTGTGAATGTGTCTGTCAGCTCCTGGTGTTCCAGTTTAAAGAGTGACCTTGTAAACTGGAGACCTTCAGCTGAACGTGTCAGTGAGAGAGGTGCTGGGAAAGTCTCATATACATGTCATAACCTCCTCATCAGATCAGGATTTAATGATGATTCAAAGTCAAAACTCGACGTCGACCTTGAGGCGACAGAGATTGACCATTGTTTTTCCAGTCAAAGCTGTTTCAAAACACGTTTTTGGATTTCGCCACAGACAAAACTCCTTTCAAGAGTCAAAGAATCCATTTACAGTGACATAAAGCACACACTTAAAAAAAACTGAAATCATATCAAGTGTTTTTTTTCTTGTTATGGGTAGAAAATGTCTTTTTAGACTCAATATGAGCCACAAATTAATGTATTATAAAAATTAATCCAAGATAAACTCATTGGCTGCCAGCCATTTTCAGACCATCTTTAATGATCTTTCAAGACCCAAATAATCTTGTTTTCTCTGACTCTGTAAACATCAAAACTATCTAAGAAGAGTGGACTCTCTTCTCTAAAGTCTCTCTTCCTGTTTTTGATTCAAAAACCAGACAAAACATACTTTTTGTGATCGGGTTCATTTTGGGCGCTCTATCCTCTGATCCTCTCCATGATCTCTGTCGTCTTTTCTCTCGATGGCGCCGCTCTTTCTCTCTGAACTACCACGACACATCCTCAGTTGGAGCGTGAGCTGCCTGAACTTTTCTGACTTGCAGTGTCTCTCTGTGTCTCTGTCATCTCTCATCTTCTCCTCATATCCATGCTGAGCTCTCATCCAAAGAGCACACCGCTCTCACCCACAGTAGTTTACGAGCAGGATTTTGATTTATAAGCTCCACCAGACCCCGCCTCCCTCTGTTGAAAAACATCAATTACTTCTATAGACGCAGTTTACTGTTATTATCAAATTGATGTCTATAGACGTAAATAGCGGGGAAAAACTGTGGGTTTACAAATCTTCTCTTCTTTGTCTATTTATTTGATTAGCCATGCACTACAGTTTGATAATGTCCTAGAATTCAGATTCTTTATTTGGGGACCTTTAGCAGATATGAGATTAAAATGTGATTAATTCGATTAATTAATTACAAATCCTGTGATTAAATTACATTTTTTATCCATTTTTTTAATCACCTGACAGTGCTAATTAAGACATTATTCTAGTTTTAACCAAAGTTTTCAGCATATTTTCTCTTGTTCCATTGGCTGATTTTTTTTACTTGTTACAAGCAACTCAGACCTCATATTTTTCTTTAAATACTTTGAGAAAAAAAAACATCTTTCTGGACTGGTCAGGTGAATGTGGCTCATAACAAGTCTAACAAGACAATTTTTAATTGAAACAAGACAAAAACACTTGATAAGATTTCATTTTTTTGCAGTGTAGGGACACCAGAGAGACAAGATAAAGACAAATACCCCCTCTTTAAGATATATTTTTGACTTTATACGATTATTCAAACATGGTGCCATAACCCGTCTTGTGGATTTTGATGAAGATGGACTGAGACAGGGATTTACGAAAAGTAACAATTAATTTATTAAAAAAAAAAAAAAAAAAAACTAAGCTATACCAAAAAGTGTTGGGTATGTGGATAAGATTTCAGTTTTTGCAGTGCAATCAAAACCAGCACAGTTGATTCCCCACCATGCTAACCGGCTGATTGTTGTGTCTTTTTTGCTGGATGGGCTTCGTCATTGTCTGCCCCCTGCTGGTCTGGCCCTGTACTGCAACTATTTTTTTTTTTTTTTTTACCCCTTATGTCATTGACCTTAGTGGCACAACCTTCATGTGACTTAAAGCTGTGGTCTACGATCTGAAACCCAGTTTGGCTGATGAGACACATTTGAAAAACACAGCCTCACTCACCCCTCCCCGCCGTGTTCCAAGATCCCGCCCCCCAGCTCGTATCACCCTTCTTCGCCTCCTAACAACACGCCCTCTCTGACAGAGCAAGAAGCCAGCAGAAAATGTAACAAACAGACAGTCATCCTCCTTGTCACACACAGTGTCGGTCTTCTCTGGCTCCATGACGCTTCGGTAGCTGAGCAGCTAGCTGACGTGAGAGGGGTAGTGGGGAATGACGAGGTGGGACCATGGGCAGTACGGTACGAAGCGAGGGAGACAGGGGATTGGATGGACTAATGCACAAATCCGAAATAAGGGAAACAGCGGTTCAGATTGGTCAATTATTAAGCCGTTTTGCAGCTGCTGTACTGAATGGATTTTTTTCATTCATTTTGGTTTTTATATTGCGTAGATCGGACCATCAGACCATAACGGCCTAAAAACAGATTTAATAACAATTACCTCGCCTCAAATCGTAGACCATAGCTTTAAAGCGTTGGTGAAAGATGAAAGTTCCTGGAACTTCTTGTCAAAATGCATCTTTAGTACACGTTCCCACACCTCTGACCAACAGGGGGAGCAATTTCTGGTTCAGTGTGTTGTGTTTGATGCAAGGATTGCACCCCAGACTTTCTGATTTAGAAAGTAAGCCGCTGCAAGCTGATTTCATTGGTTGAAGCAAAAGACTGATGATGCAGTTGCTAACGTGGAAGTTTGTTGTTGCTGAATCAGAATTCACAGCGATGTGATCTTGAGTTCGACTCATTTTGACCCACGTTATGAACTCTGGTCTTTACAGCCCGATCTGAATATTTGGTTCCTGTTTCTGATCTGAGTTCCTCCCACTCCCTTCCAGGTGGGAGAGACTTTCTGGATCACGGAGGAGATCATGGGTCTGACCATCCTGGCAGCCGGCACCTCCATCCCTGACCTGATCACCAGTGTGATCGTGGCGCGAAAAGGCCTGGGCGACATGGCCGTGTCCAGCTCTGTGGGCTCCAACATCTTTGACATCACCGTGGGGTGAGTTCAGCAAACAGGAAGTGAACATTCAGAGTAACACAGTATGAACACAACCTGACCTTTGACCTCTCTGCAGCCTGCCCTTCCCCTGGCTCATCTACAACATCATCAACGACTTCAAGCCCGTGGAGGTGAGCAGCAACGGCCTCTTCTGCGCCATCGTCCTCCTCTTCCTCATGCTCCTCTTCGTCATCCTGTCCATCGCCGCGTGCAAGTGGAGGATGAGCAAGATCCTGGGCTTCCTCATGTTCCTGCTCTACTTCGTCTTCCTCGTGGTCAGCGTCATGCTGGAGGACAAAATCATCGTCTGCCCCGTCACCGTCTGAGAGGGACGGCGAGATGACGCTGACGTGTTCCACGATTTTCTGTAGGAGAGGACAAACGCTCGCAGAGACAAAACTGTCCACGTACACACACGGTAGATGAACCTTTACACTCACTATGAAACAAAGAACGGAGAAACACTCACACACACTCTCTCACACACACAGCGGTTAGACAGAAGCACTGACTCGATTTGATGCTGCTCGCACGTCCGCATCCTTCCACAGACTCCATCTTTGTATCATGTGACTTCGCTCTGCAGACACTTTCGCTGCAGAAACTCACGGACAGGTCGTGGTGACGCCACGAGGGATGGAAACTTCAACCACCAGAGATTTTTCTTTTTTTTTGTTTTTCACTGAAAAGACTTTGTGGCTCCACTCTTCATGAAAGGTGGACTTCGAGGGGGCGCTCTGAGAGACTTTTGAGCCCGTGCTTTAACGTGGACGAATGAGAAAGAGCAGGGGCAACACGTTAACGTCATAGCTGCTTCATATGCGTGTAGATTTCAGCCGTCGAACCCGCCACCTCTGGATCTTTCTGCAGTTTATGGCAGAGTCAGTAGAAAGTGTCTCCTCTGACCAGCGCACAGACAGACGTCGTGCCTGATTGGTGCATGAGACGTCCCAGAAATCACCGTCAGATTAAAGCTGATGGGTTTAATCCAGCGATAACGCGAGAGATTAAAAACACTCCACTGGAGGACATATTTAACTGACTTCAATAACCTTTGCATGCTTTACGCCCCCTCCATGATTATCTGTGGTAGGATATAAACGCTAACTAGTCTCAGTAGAGACGATAGAGTAGACTGAACCTGAATGGTAAGGCTGTTAGATCCAGATTCCTCAGGTTTTCCATACATTGAGCCTGCGAGCGTGACTTTTCCGGATGCGTTTGCCTTGAAATGCACCACTTCACAGAGAGATTACTTTGGTATCCTGCAAATACCGGACGATTTTTGTGCATTGAAATGTGAGTCACTGTCGTATTCACTGGTCGAACGACACGAGGAGGGATTTTTCTGCAGTTTATGCTCAGTATCAAAAAGATGAACTGGTTTCTTTTGTAATGTTTTGATGTCAAACACACCATGTACTGTACGACACACGCACACACACACACACACACACACACACACACACACACAGGGCTCAGAGTACAGCAGGCCTGGATCATCAGCTGCTTCTTTGTTAGGACTCTCACAGTTAAACATCTTCTGGTTTTGGGTGGGCCTTTTTTTAAGAGGGGTGTCCTGCTTTAAAGAGGGGGGATTCTGCTTTGAAGAGGGGGTACTCTGCTTATAAGAGTGAGTGTTCTGCTTTAAAGAGGGGGTATTCTACTTTAAAGAGGGGTGTCCTGCTTTGAAGAGGGGGTATTCTACTTTGAGGAGGGGGTACTCTGCTTATAAGAGTGAGTGTTCTGCTTTAAAGAGGGGGTATTCTACTTTAAAGAGGGGGTACTCTGCTTATAAGAGTGAGTGTTCTGCTTTAAAGAGGGGGTGTTCTACTTTAAAGAGGGGTTTTTCTGCTTTAAAGAGGGGTTTTTCTGCTTTAAAGAGGGGGTACTCTGCTTCAAAGAGGGGGTATTCTGCTTATAAGAGTGAGTGTTCTGCATTAAAGAGTGGGTATCCTGCTTATAAGAGTGAGTGTTCTGCTTTAAAGAGGGGGTATTCTGTTTAAAAAAGGGGGATCCTACTTCTAAGCGGGGGTGTTTTGCTTTAAAGAGGGGGTATCCTACTTTAAAGAGGGAGTATCCTGCTTTCAAGAAGGGGAATTCTTCTTTTAAGAAGGGGTATCCTGCTTTAAAGAGGGGGTATTCTACTTTAAAGAGGGGTATCCTTCTTTAAAGAGGGGGTACGCTACTTTAAAGAGAGGGTATGCTACTTTAAAGAGGGGGTATCTTGCTTTTAAGAGGGGGTATTCTACTTCAAAGAGGGGGTATCCTTCTTTAAAGAGGGGGTATGCTACTTTAAAGAGGGAGTATCCTACTTTAAAGAGGGGGTATGCTACTTTAAAGAGGGGGTATCCTGCTTTAAAGAGGGGGTATTCTTTTTTTAAGAGGGGGTTTTCTGCTTTCCCATATTTTACACATGGATACAAAAGAACAGCCCTGGATGTTCTGACTAAAGTGCACATATTTTCAAACTTTTACGTTTTTGTATGTTGCAGAAATCTCTGAATCTGTCTGTAAACTAGGGATGGGTCCAAATTAGATTCTCTTATTGGTACCAACGTAATTCTGTCAAAAGTACCTGGTACCAATTTATGTAAAATCAAAAGGTACCACGCTTAGGTACCTAAATGCATCCTTGTGACTGTGAGGGAGTGGAAAAGAAGGCGATTTTTTTCATGCTGGACATGAACACAGCATTTCAAGGTTATGTATTGAAGAATAAATATGTGAAATTGAAAAAAGTATATAAACAAATTGATATTTTTTACCACCTCAACACAAAAAAGTTCTGATTGCCAGGTACCGGGTGCCAGTTCAAATGTGAAAAGTTCCCATCCCTTCTGTAAACTAATCAAAACGCTCTGCTTTTCATTTGACTTACAGAAATGGTGTCATCACACAAGGATCTCCTAACTTTTTCTACAACATATTGGAGGTTTGGGCCTCAAACACTCAGGTCAATGCACCAAAAGACCTCTAGAAGGCTGTCCAATCACAGAGAAGGGGGATTGTGGAGCTGGGAGCCTTAAAGAGACAGCAGCTTAAATGAAGTGTTTCAGGGTTTATTAAAAGGGGATTTTTTGATCTGTAAATCATATAAAGCTACTAAAAAGTTTGAATATAAAGCACAACACCCCCTCTTTAATGTTTAAATTTGTGTTGCGGCACAGTCCTGACCAGTCAGTGTCATAAAGCTCAAGCTTGCCCATACTTTAATGATCAGCTTTAAGAAATCTCAATGTTTGGGGCAACTTTCACAAAGTGGAGAGCTTTCCAAGAAAAGAAAAGGTGTGTTTCCATCAAATCATTGAATCAGATTTACTGATGAGTTTGAGAACGATTACTAAGACCATAAAGAAGTCTAAAAACAATCTGTTTTTGTGTATTTTCACTTTTATTTTGCAGAAGTTTTTTTTAAGGTGCTTTATTTCTTTTTCTTTTTTATGCGCAAAGTCAACCTGCACTTGATAAAAAGCAGAAAGAAATACGTCCATAGATACCAGGCAGATGTTGTGGTAAATCCTCTTGGGCCTCACTGTCCAAACAAACCTGGTCTTCATCGGTGTACGACAGCCCTCGTTCAAGATACAGCGCACAAATCCATCGCTCATTGTGTCCCCGGTGTGTAGCCTGCTCCATTCGTCCAATAAACCAGAAAAAAACTCCACAGTGGAGACGTTTCTCCCTGTTTTTGTTTCTTTACCTCTCGTAGTTCTTCTTTAAAGTGTTACACCACCCTACGACAACTGAGACAGACACTACACTCAGGTATAATTTCACATTCAGGTTGCTTTTTTACTTTTTATTTCTTTTCTTTTCTTTTTTCCCTTTTTTCAATGAATGATTCAGAATCTGTTGAGAAACTCATGGAAATGTTGTTCTAACATTTTTTATTTCTTGATCTCCCATAAAAAGATTCAACGCATTGTCTCTGATTGGATCAACCCAAACGTTTCCCCATCTGTTTAAAAAAAAAAGAGTGTTTTATTGTGCGTTTTTGTGTAAAAAGATTTGTAAACTGTGTATAAACTCCTGTATGTATTCATAGTCAGCACATAGATTACAAGCCACAACATTTCTTCTAATCTCAGACTCCAGGTGTAGCCTGTCGACGCAGCGTCATTTCTAAACCTGTCTCTCTGTGATGCATCCTGTGAATGTGAGCAGCGTGTGAATGAGTGAATGCATCTAGAAATACATCCAAAAATTCACCCTCGAACCGTTTGAATACCATGACAGGTGGTAAAATGCTTTTTGTATTTCCCTTGTACGTTATGCAAGTATGGAATCATATTCATGTGCTACTTGAATTGTGTATTATACTGTAAAAACATATATCATTCCACTCTGTATAAATGGTTGTATGATCAAATAAATGAAAACTCAAATTTTCACCGTCGTGGGAGATGTGAGGAATCTGTGAGCCACCTCTCGGGACACGTTTTAACGGGACAAGACTTGATCTCTGAATTCATAAAGATGTAGCTATTAAAGGGATATTTCACTTTTTTTTTAAAGTAACTATCAAAAACAACAGATACTGGTTAGCTTCGCACCAAGTTGGGCTAAATAAGGTCTGAATTGCTTGTAACAAGTTAAAAAAAAAAAAATTGTAGCCAATTTCTCTTGTTTGATCAACCTCATTTTTGTCTTTGAATAACTTACATCAAGACATTTTTCTGGACTGACCAGGTAAATGTGGCTAATATCAAGTAAAAAAAAAGACAATTTTACCTAAAACAAGACAAAAACAGTTGATAAGGTTTCAGTTTTTTGCAGTGCAGGAACACCAAGGGACAAGATAAAGACTAAAAAATAAACAAAACCCTCTCTTTAAGATATATTTTTGATTTTATGCAATAATTCAAACATGGCAATCGATCTAAGACACTGGACATTAAAGGATAAGTTCGGTTTATACAGCTTTTACATTGTTTATAGAATGAAGCAGAACAAAATACTCACCAAGGTTTTCCTGATCCAAGCAGTGCTTCAGGAGATATTTAGATCCAAAATCGTGCAGTGGACGTCCGTATGATGGGATCTATCAGGGCATAGTCAGCGCCGCTCCTTAAAACTGCATTAATCGTCCAAAAACTAGTGTTTTTCACCAATATTCCATCATGGTCCGCTCCGGGTTAGTCCTCTGCTGCAGTCTGTGTCACTCCAGACAGCGCTGTGTGGCTGTACTGACCTCTGAACTGATGAAGACTTTGTTTACGTTTGCCCCTCAAAGAAAGGAGTCAGCTCTCCAGAGAGTACTGAGCATAGAGTGACACAGACTGCAGCAGAGGACTAACCCGGAGCGGACCATGATGGAATATTGGTGAAAAACACGAGTTTTTGGACGATTAATGCCGTTTTAGGAGCGGCGCTGTCTATGCCCTGATGGATCCCATTATACGGACGTCCGCTGCACGATTTTGGATCTAAATATCTCCTGAAGCACTGCTTGGATCAGGAAAACCTTCTGGGTGAGTATTTTGTTCTACTTCATTCTATAAACAATGTAAAAGCTGCATAAACCAAACTTATCCTTTAATATGCCCAGTGCAAAGGCACTTGATGCTATTAACAATTCACAACAATACTTAACTAATTCAACTACAACTTTATTATAGTCCCGTGGGAAAATTGTTTTTCAGCAGCAGGCATTAATTCATAGTACATGATAACACGTAAATCATACAGGTATTACAAAATCAGGAAAAATCCTGAATTCAAGTGAAGACGGACGGCACTCAGATCACAAAATGCCAAATACTAAGAATCAGGCAAAACCCATAAAGTGCATTCAGTCATCAAAGTGCTGTGCAGCAGATGAATAAACAGTAATGAAGAACATGCAAGATAAAGCAGATAAAAGAGATTCAATAAAAGTCAATAAATTTGATTACAGTTTAAAAGTCAACGATCGATTCTATCTACAAGAAGCATAAAGCACAAGAAGGCAAACTGGTCAGGCCAATGAATCAAGGTTTTCAAAAGCAACTGGAGTAAAAGAAGTTCTGGCTCGCCTCGTTTTAGTTCGTTTCAACATTTGCTAACGTCGTACACTGCAAAAAATGAAATCTTATCAAGTGTTTTTGTCTCATTTTGAGTCAAAATTGTCTTTTTTTACTTGATATGAGACACATTCAACCGGTCAGTCCAGGAAAATGTCTTGTTTCAAGTTATTTAAAGACAAAAATAAGGTCTGAATTGCTCGTAACAAGTAAAAAAATCTACTGATAGAACAAGAAAAATTTGCATAAAATTCGATCAAAGTCTTTATACAAGTAACTTTTCTCTTATTCCATTTGCTGATCTTCTTACTTTTTACAAGCAATTAAGGCCTTAATTTTGTCTTTAAGCAACTTAAATCAAGACACTTTTTCTGGACTGACCAGGTGAAAAACACTCATAAGATTTCAGTTTTTTGCAGTTTAGTTAAGCAATAACTGTCAAAGATTACATAAAGCACCGTGTGTAGAGTTTGTTTTTTCAGCTCAGTCCTTCCCTTCAGCAGCTGATATCAGTATATTATCAGTATTTGATAGTGTCAACACAAAGCGCCTGATGTCCTAAAGGTTTGCATTCATAAAAACACATGTAAACTTGATTGTGCACACAGAGCTGGTGAACTCTGAAAACAACTGAAATCTTATCAAGTGTTTTTCAGTTTCAAGCTAATTTTTGAGCAGTTTTCTTTTTTTCCATTGGCAGATTATTTTTTTACTTGTTAAAAGCAATTCAGACCTCATTTTTGCCTTTTCATAACTCAAAACAGACATTTTTCTAGACTGATCAGTTGAATGTGGCTCATATCCAGTTCAATAAGATAGTTTTATCAAATAATAAAACAAAAAAAAATCTTAAATTTTCAGTTTTAACCGAGTGCATCAAAGATTGTGTCTGTCAAACAAGAATAATAGCACTGGCAAGCCATTTAGTGTGTCTTTCTCCATAAATAATATGAGAATAGACGCAGTTCATCTGAACGTGCAAAATTCTGGGAGGAGAAGATGCAACTATAAATATTTAGCACCAATAAAGTGATTTATCAAACCTGAAACTGATTAGGATTGGTGTTTTTGCATCTATATTTAGCACATCTGAAAGGCAGGCGCAAACCGGCACAGTGTTGCGGCTGCCAAAAGGAGGCACAGGTGCAATGACAGATAAGGGCGATAGAGAATACTCCTTACCCAACATCAATCAACATCTTTGGACTGTCAGATAAAATATCTGATTACTGATCATCTTATTTTTATTCTATCAGCAGATCTTCTTGTTTTGCCCACAGAATCTCAGAAATCGTGTCTCTGCTGCTGGAATTCACTAGATCTAGATCTAGGGCTCATAGAGACTCAAACTAGTTTTTAGGCCTTCAGACGTTCCCCGGCCAACGAGCCACTTAAAAAGTCGTCCCCCTTCACCTCTCGAGCTGCCTCACAGCACCAATCAGATTTGCAGTGTCATGTATCAGGATGTGATCTGCTTTACTTTGACACAAGCCTCTTACGGCAGCAGCATGCGTGGCACGGCGCCAGGATCAGTGTGATGCAACAGGGATTCACTGGATGCCAGAGGATAAAAAAGGACAGACTCACCTGTGTCTCTGTTTTTCACACACATTTCTGAACACAGGCGCCTTAAGGTCCTCTCCCACCCCACGGTACGAGTGTTTTCACAGTGTCTGAGCTTTCCACAGGTGAAAAACAACTCTGGCTGTGATCCTTCCAACACAACGTCTACAGAGGTCAAACTTTGTACAGACATATCTCAGCATATCACTCTGTAAAAACTGTTTTTAGGACATTTTTCATGAGTCTGATTGGATGTATGGAATAGGCTGGATTACAGATCAGAGTCAAACTGGCCCTTCTGTTGAGGTTGCATCAATTACCACGTTTAAATGTGCGAACACATACACAAGAGCTTCCTGCTACCACTAGAGGGCGCTTTGACTGTGTCACAATTGTCACAGGGATGTGTCCAGACCTGGATCCTCATTATGCATGTTACATTTGGGCCAGATTGGAGCATGCATGGCTGAGATAAATGCTACTTCCTGGAAGGAAGGAAGGAAGCCAGGAAATGATTAAAAATTGGCGACAGTTTACCGAAATATCTCACTTCCTGTTTTCATTTTAACAATGAGGCACATAACTGTTCCTTTCAGTCTATAAAGGCTAAATATGTGATTGAAAACTCATCCTCCCTGGTCAAACTGCTCTTACCTCCCACTGACAACAATAAATACTTGAGTTTTTCCTTCAGGCCTGGTGGACATGCTAAAACCAAGGGCAAGAAATTGATGGAATTCAGAAATAAAATGTTGTACAATCCTTATCCTTGCTGCTGGGACATGTAAACAGCTTGGGGAATACGCAACATGTTCAGCAGTAGAGTTAAAGTGGGAAGATAAGAAGATAGAAAGACATCAGACAGGAAGTTAATCATAGAGTTAGGTAATTCTGATGTTATGGCATGATTAGACCATCCAACAGACATCGTTGTCTTTCTACCTGTAACAGAACTGAATGGATTGAATAAATTAAGGTAATGCAACTCAGAGGACATCATCATGATATTGTATTTTTGCAGTTTTCTGAAGATGGAAATTTGGAAGACAGGTGAGTATAAAATTTTTATTATTTATTTATTTATTTATTTATTTATTTATTTATTTATTCACTATCTATCTATCTGTCTTTTAATTAATTTAAAATGTTATTATTTTTGTTGTTAAAATTATTATTATTTTTATTATTTTTATTATTATTTATTTTAATATTATTATTTATTTTATTTTATTTTATTATATTTTATTATTATCATTATTATTATTATTATTATTATTATTATTATTATTATTATTATTATTATTATTATTAAAAATGTATTTAATTATATTTCGTTTTTTCTTCAGGTTGAATGAATCCTGTTAACAAAGCTCTTGCATTACATAACTCAGTACGGTAGGTGGCAGTATGTACCTCTCATCCTGATTAGCGAGCTGCCAACAATTTACCAGACGAAGAAGAAGAAGCCGGAAGTATGTTTTTGTCAGTTTCGTAAGTATAGTCCGGAGCTTTACTGTGAGTCCTCAAACCTGGACTGTTTTGAGGACTCGTAGCTGTTGGAGACAGCATCATGGATCCCCCAGAGACTGAGGGACCAGATGCTGCCGGTCCAGACCCAGAAGAAAGACCTAAACCCGAGCTGTCAGCAGCGATGCGGGCTAAGATCGAGAGGAACCGGCAGCGGGCGCTGATGCTCCGGCAAGCCCGGCTGGCGAGCCGGCCTTTGTCCGCTGTGGAGGGGGCAACTTCGGCCAAAGTGTCCAAAACCATCGACTCCGGAGCCGGGTTCTTCATCGATGAGGAGGAGGGCGGAGAGGAGGAGCAGAGACCCCTGAAGATAGTCCATCAGCCAGGTGTGTGTGTGTGTGTTTGTCAGTGTGTGTGTAAGTTTGTGTGTGTGTGTGTGTGTGTCTGTGTGTGTGTAAAGCATCCTTTAACGTGTTTTACTCTTGTTTGCAGCTCCAGTCCTTGAACCGGACTACTTTGTTTGTGATGAGTGTGAAAAACCCTTCATGGACTCTTACCTGAGCAACAACTTCGACCTGTGTGTCTGTGACAAGTGCAGGTGAGCTGTTCATCCTCTCATCATTTGTTGATTGTATAATGACAAAAACACTCTTTATATTTTTTATTTCCGTTAACCAATCTGGTTGTAATTCACTTGTCGGATGAGACCAGATCTTAAAACTTTATCACTTTAAAGCAAAAGAGAAACTCTGACAAACTGTTGGATCATGTAAGCTTTTTTTTGTGGTGATCTGGATCAAACCTTCAGATCAAAAATTTGAGAAAAACACATATTTATGCTTATTTAAGCTAGAACAGCACTCAGTAAAGAAACTCCCCAACAACTTCCTGAACTAATGAGCCTCAAGTCCTGAGACCAAGTCCTGAGACCAAGTCCTGAGACCAAGTCCTGAGACCTAGTCCTGAGACCAAGTCCTGAGACCAATGGGCAGCAAGAGCCAGATTATCAGGAATCACAGCCAGTATGGCCACCTTCAATGCCTTAAAAAGTTTTAAATTCATTAAGATGTTATACGATAGTCATAAATAAATTCCTCAGAGCACTTCAAGTTTTCAGGGCAGGACTAGTTAATGTTTGTTCCTTGTAGACTACATTTTCTGCAATTCGATTCCTATACAATTTGATTTAAATTGCGATTCTTTGATTTTTACGATTTTTCTCTTTTTGTAGTTTGCTTTTTTAACACCAGACCATGCGAAAAAGTTAAACGATGATGATATTTTCCCAAAAAATGCACATCACGTGAGTCAGAGAGAAACATTTCACCCTCTGCTGGAGAAAAGTGGGAACTTTTTTCCGATCCAGTTTATAAACAAAGGGTGCAGCCGAATAGTCCTTTTCTGATAAGGAACCTTCCAAACTGAAGAAATGACCTGGAAGCATTTAAGCGTCGGCCATGATAAGTGCTGTTTGAATTCTCTAAAAGTTAAGGAAAGGAGGGTCGTTGCTTCCTTTAATATCTCCTTTAGCTTAGGAAACACCGAACCATCCTTTTCAAAAAGAAAGGAGAAGAAAACGCCCCATAATGCCTTGCTGCACGTGACGTGTAAAAACACGGCTACTGCCGAAAGTTTACGGAAACTTACGGTGGAGAAGGGACAGAAATAATGTGAGAGACTTTTGCTTTTCTAACATTTCCCATCATGTGTCTGCCTGAATGTGTTTATTGTGTTCACGATGTATGAATGTCAAAAAGATTTATAACCTGAAACGTTTGGTTGCATTTCCGAACTGAAACAATGAGTCACTAGTGATAGAAGTAATAACGTTTATTAAAATCAGTAAAAGAAGGAGAAATGAGGACTTTTACAATATTCAAATATAATAAATTCAAACAATGTTCATAATGAATGATGTGAATGAAACAGGGGGTGTAGTGTTTCTGACAGTCTGCTGTATTATCCACAGTCCTCTTGTGTTATCAGGCTTCAGACTCAACATTTATAGATGCTCTCACCAAGCTCACACACACTGTATGACCAAAGACAAAACACCGTCACAGGTAAATCCTCTGATCATGGATTGTTGATGTTAACCGGTGAAACGACCCTGTGAGATAAGGCAGAGGACAAATGCGCTTCTTGTAGTTCATTTTTCAAACATTGTAGTTCGTCGTGGCTTACCTACGTCACAAGTAATTGTTGTCCCATAAATATGACATCAGAGTGAAAGTGCAGTCGAATTCCTCTTTGGCCGCAGTTCTCCTTTCCTCTCATCTTTTCTCTCCTTCCCTTGACCCTGTGACGTTTTTTATCGGGGTTAAGGTAAAGTGGATAGGAAAGGACTTAGGAAGGACTATTCGGATCCACCCAAAGACTAAAATGGAGGATTTGAATTTGAAAAAAGAAATTGATGTTTTGACAAAGAATACCAATTCTGATATTGTAAAACAAAAAGTCCTGATATATCAATTTTGATTTTCTGTCCCACCCCTAATTTCCTCCTCCTCCTGTCACAGCGCCGTCAGCTCGATGTAGTAAATTTTCCTCTGACCGACTGACCACAGAGTAATGTCAGTCCCCAGAGGAACTAAAAGTTTACCTCCTTCACTAATCCAATATTCTGGATTAGGATTAGAGAAACTCTGGAGAAAATCACAAGAATGAGATTTTAAAACCTGTGGAGCAAAAGATCACAGGGATTTTTTTTTAATTAGTTGGCTCAGAAAGTCACTTTGGGAAACGAATCTGACGTCTTGATTTTTCCCTTCAGAGACAACGAGGAGAAACACAGGCTGATCTCCAGGACTGAGGCCAAGCAGCAGTACCTCCTGAAGGACTGTGACCTGGACAAAAGAGAGCCCCCACTCAGGTTCATCCTGAAGAAAAACCCTCACAACCCCACCTGGGGGGACATGAAGCTCTACCTCAAACTGCAGGTGTGCTGTGACGGAGCGCAGAGGGGAAAGTGTTTGTGGACAAAGCAGCTCCTCACAGTTAGAGCTAAGCACGTTTGTTTTTGGTTTGCAGGTGGTGAAGAGGTGTATGGAGGTGTGGGGCTCAGAGGAGGCTCTGGAGGAGGCCAAGGAGACGAGGGAGGAGAACAGAGAGGTGCAGAAACAAAAACGCTTCAATAAGAAGGTCAAAGGTGAGCTTCAGAGCTGGTTTCATCACGTAACCATCAGCGTCTGTCTCAGTCAGACTGAATCTGTCCTGTCTCAGAGCTGCGCAGGGCCGTGAGGAGCAGCATGTGGACCAAAGACACCAGCGCTCACCAGCACCAGTACGGACCAGAGGAGCTCGTAGACCCCGAGGAGGATCTGTATAAGAAAACCTGCACCACCTGTGGACACGAGCTGTCCTACGAGAAGATGTAGACTCTCACTGACTCTGTTACAAACGCTTGGTGCTTCAACTTTTTCTACCTGTATTTATTTTTCAACACTTCTCGGGGCCAAACCCGCTCCTCTGGGACACACAGCTGTTATTCACCTGAACGGACGTCTGTTATGAGCATTAACGCTCAGATTGTCTCTGCTTCACTGCCTCTTGCACCACTTCCTGTTTTTATATATTCACCCTCCCAGTGGGTAAACAGAGGAACAATATTAAAGCTCATAAAATGATAAGGTAAACTCTGCTACTTTGAGGAAGTCGAGCCACAAATATTGATTTATCAAACATTTGACCTGAAAAACATTAAATGAATCATGAAATGTGTCTGATCATAGAATATTTGTCTATTTTTAGTGTTAAGTCTTTCTCAGGCGGTTAGATCTGCCCATTTTCTTCCTTTCTGACTTTAAACAAGTTGAGCTGATGCTGAAACACAACTCGGCAAAAATCTTGGACGCCTTCATTTTTCAGGAAAGAAAAATCAACTTTGGCTCATTCAAGAAATCCAGAAAGACAGAACTTCAGCCGATCAGTAACTTTTTATTTTGGCACCACCTGTTGAATAATGTCTTAATAAAAAAAGGATTAATGATGTAAAGGTTGATGGATTTTTGTGATTTTTGATGGACTGTTTAGCGTCACCAGGGCAGTTGGTTTTAGGAGCGTGCGGTAAAAATAGTAAGAAGAACATTAATACCTCCGCCAAGGAGGTTACAGTGGGGGAAATAAGTATTGAATGTGTCAGCTTTTTTCTCATCACATTTATTTCCAAAGCTGCAATTCAAACAAAATTTCTCCCAGACATTGGTATTAACTCAAATAATCCACACATGAAAAGAAATCACAACGTTCAGGTCCATAAATAATGATTATGGTGAATTAAGTACGATAACACAGGAAAAAAGAATTGAACACACCATGGAAAGGCTGAATACTTTGGCAAGGAAATGCACCATACCACCTGAAATCTGTCAGTAATTATTACTTGAACTTCCAATTAGTGCAAACCAACATCAGCTGGGCTAGAGCAAATTGATGGTCCTATAAAAAAGGTGTTTTTTTCACCAAGCAGTTAAATAGCACACACCTCATGATGGGTAAAGGCAAAGAGCTCTCTGAAGACATTCACAACCTGATTGTTGCTCAGCATCAGAATGGAACTGGTTACAGACTTATATCAAAGCACCTGAATATTCCAGTCAGCACCGTTGGGGCCATTATTCACAAGTGGAAGCAGCACCACCTTACCATCAACAGGCCACGCACAGGAGCTCCTTGAAGATTTCTGACCAGGGAGTCAGAAAGATAGTCAGAAGAGGACTCAACCAGCCAAGGACCACCCTGAAAGTGCTCCAGAAAGACTTGGAGGCAGCAGGTACAATTGTTACAGAGAAAACAATAGGCAATGCACTCCACCGCCATGGCCTCTATGGACGCTCAGCCCGCAAGACTCCATTCCTCAAGAAAAGGCATGTTGAAGCTGGTTTAAAGTTTGCTAAACAGCATCTTGACAAGCCTGTAGAATACTGGGAGAATGTTGTCTGGTCAGATGAGACCAAAACTGAACTTTTGGGCTGTCATACTACAGACCATGTTTGGAGGAGAAATGGCTCTGCACATCAGCCAAAAAACACTACACCAACAGTGAAGTTTGGAGGTGAAGCATCATGGCATGGGGTTGTTTCTCATCTCATGGTGTTGGCAAACTTCATATAACTGACGGAGCAATGAATGGAGCCATGTATGGGGAAATTCTTGATCTGAATCTGCTGCCATCCACCAGGATGATGAAGATGAGACGTGGCTGGACCTTCCAGCAGGACAACCATCCAAAGCACACGGCAAAGTTGACTCTCAAATGGTTTCAGAAAAAGAAAATCAATCTGTTAGAATGGCCTAGTCAATCACCTGACTTCAATCCAACTGAACATTTGTGGAAAGAAGTAAGGTCTTTTCCCTGGCTTTTAACACGGCATGAGTTTATTGGTCTTCTTTTTTTAAACATTTCCTCTTACTATGTTAATCTGTTTGATTTGATTTCAATCTGTTTTTTTTTGTTGTTGTTGTTCTTTGTCTTTTATTATTTATTTTTTTCAAATCAGGCTGTGAATATGTTTTTTAATGCTGTTTTTTGTGGCTTATTGGTTTCTGGTCTTTCTGCAGCCAGCCTCGGGCAGATTCTCCATCAACAGCAACTTTCAGCTCTTCTGGATAAGTTGGATGTTGCCTCCTTGTTACAACTTGGCAAGAGTCATGTCTGTATGGCATATAAAAACACTACCGATTCTGACCACAGGTGTCACTGGAATCAACGTTAAACAGATAGTTCTCAGGTTCTCACAGAGACTTAAAGCCAAAATGAAGATCATGGGTGTGGTATAAGAGGGGATTTTCTCAGTAACTCTTTCAGGAAACAAATTAAAGTCAAATACTCTAATGGCAACAAAGTTTAGATACAATTTTGTCAGGACATCAAAAGCCTAAACGATCAAAAGTTTTGATGTTTAATAAAATAAAGTATCTCAGTGGAAAGCAGCACTCAGGATCAACCATAATACACTAAAAAAGAAGTTTACATGTATTTTAAACATTAAGCAAAAACGAGTAAAAACCAAAGTCTCTGTTAAACCGTATCCACAGCCTGACAGTTGAGGCCGCTGTGAACTCCAGCCGTCTCCAGCTTGAACACCACCTCACAGTCTAACTCGTTCTGTCCCGACGCGTCCACCGACACGATCTCAAACATCTCGTACGGAGGAATCAAGACCTCGTCCTCGTCAGAGTCGAACTCAGAGTAGGACTTCAGGTAGGCGCCGAAACACGTGTGGATCTCGAAACACGTCCTCCGTCCAAACTGCTTCAGGTCTTTGTTCAGCGAGCTGGAGGCGAAGGAGCCGAAGCGGATCGTCTGTCCTGCTTCTCCGCTGAAGAGCAGTCTGCTCCTCCTGTAGCTGGTGAAGCAGTTCCTCTGGTTGACCTTCAGGAGCCGGATGGCGTCCGTCAGCAGGAAGTGGAGCGAGTGGAACTCAAAGGATGTCTTATAGGACGCTTTGCCTGTACGGACGGCGCGGTTCAGGTCATTGTAGGACCCGGCTGTGTAGGCGCACAGCGCCCGGAAGTGATCCCAGGACAGCAGGTCGTAGGGGTCCTTGGTCTTCATGGCTTTGAGGGCACAGAGCTTGGTGTACGTGGAGTCCAGACCCTCTCTGGAGCTCCTGGGGAGGTGGTGGCGCTTCACTTTGATCAGCATCTGGTGGGAGCAGCCGTAGTACATGTCGTCCACGGAGTCCGGGAAGAGGCTCAGAGGGATCCTGAGGAGAGGAGCTGACGGGACGTTCAGGGAGGCGTTGGCATGGCTGGAGGACGGGGTCGGCGCCGCTTCCTGAGGAGGGGGAGGAGCCTCATCATCAGAGGACCTTGTGGTTTCTGGATCCGGCAGCTGGAGCAAAGGAAGACACAACACGAAGATGAAGATACAGACTGAGCCGTGTGTGAAATGAAAGTTTAGCCCCAGTTTTCTCTCACCGTCTTTGTATTCACAGGTCGTATCCTGACATGAAGGCAGCAGAGGACGGTGAATACAGACACAATCGTCTTCAGCATGATTAACCTAAAAAAAGAAAAATGTTAACTCTGTGACTGATTTTTGCAGAAATCACTGAAAGAAATGATTTACAAACTGCAAAAGAGTGAACTCTTATCAAGTGTTTTTGTCTTGTTTTGAGTCAAAATTGTCTTATTTCTAGGGCTGTCATTTTAACGCGTTAATTAGATTAATTAAATACACCTCAAATTAACGCGTTATAAAAATTAACGCAGATTAATCTGGATCCCAAACCCGCGGGGCGTTCAAAGACGCACTTATTTTCAAATGTCTGGCATTTACAAACCGTTTGTCCTACTTGGAAAAAGAGGTGTTCTCGCCAGATTTTCACATTTCCGACGGTCCCTGAATGTATCACACCTGACGTCAGCAACATGCTTTAACTGGGGGCGAAGCAAGAGTGATTTTTGTCGGACTGCCGTCCACATCGCGTCTATTCACACGTCCTTTTTGAAAATACAGAAAATCAACCGTTTGCTCAATTCTGTGAAAAACAGATAATTCTACACTCTTTACTGCATCAAACAAGCCCTGAATGATCGATAAATGTCTTGTATTTAAATCTAAATAATTCTTTGAAAATTTGCCTCCATCTTCCTGGTGTCATGTGTTAGCTTGGGGCTGCTCTGCACCAATCAGCAACAGTTTGTGTGTTCAGAGCATGTTAAACTGAAAATACTTCACTTTTCTTTGATCCAAGACTTGAATAAAGTGTTTTGTACATAGTTCCTCACAGTTTTTAGCCTTTAGCCCTGGTTCTCCTGACCTCATAGAAGTATAGAAGTTCATATTGCAGTGAAAATTGAGTCCACATCGAGTAAAAATGTGACAGAAGTAAAAACCGTCCTAAAAATCAAATCAGCTTATCTTAGGTGCAGGACTGTGTAGATTTTGTAAAGATAGAACCATAAAACTTTTTTCATTTGTTCCTTATGCCTCAGGGTACCTAAAAATGTGTTGTATATTTTTTAAATGTTTTTTTAATGTCTTTTAATGTAATTTTAATATCCTGGGATTCAAATGTCTTTATTTTGGGACCTTAAGCAGATATGAGATTAAAATGTGATTAATTAGATTAATTAATTACAAATCCTGTAATTACAAATCCTGTAATTAATTAGATTAATTTTTTTAATCGCCTGACAGCACTACTTATTACACTTGATATGAGCAACTTTCACCTGATCAGTCCAGAAAAATATCTTGTTTCAGGTTATTTAAGGAAAATATGAGGTCTGAATTACTGTAACTAAAAAAAATCTGCCAATGGAAATAGAGAAATTTGCTTGAAAATTTGCTTAAAAATAGAATACAATATTACAGTTTTTCTCCATTGGTTTGGTTCATTTCTTCAAAGAGAAATTATTTTCTCAAAACTCTAGGATCATTTGGCAAAACAGTCTTACAATTCAGCACAACACCATAGCTCACCTGCAGAAATTTATTTCTCTCCCAAAACGGTTCACTCACGCTTCAAAGCTAAATTCCTTTCCCATACAAAAAGTCAGTGCCACGAAAAGTTGCTTTGGCTCATTTCTTTAAAACAGACCGGACGTTCTCAACATTCTTGGTGCTTTTGCTCAAATTAACCTGGATTGATCAACATAACACCATGGGTCACCTGCAAAAAGCTCATATCTCTCCCAAAAAAGTTCAGTCATGTGTTAAAACCGAAAACAGTCAGTGCCTCCGAAACCATCGTCCCTTTGGATTTGTGTGAGCGCTTTAAGTCAAACTGTTTAGATGTTTTGTCACTACGGCAGAGGAGCATTGAAATATCCCTCATGTCCACCTCTCAGTCTGAGCCCAGTCCTTCACTGACAAAGGTTACTGAGCGCATTTTTGTCTATCTAACAAAATACAAGTATATATAAAACAGGAGGAAAAAAAGGGGAAAAAAAGACATTACGGTAAGAGCAGCCTCCAAGGTCTGACATCACACATTGCGGCCATACTGCTAAGGAAATGGTAACCGCTGTCCTCACCCTCGCTCTGCTGAGATGATGAAAGTTCTTTTTCCAGTTCTAGTTTCACCTGACGTCTGATTTATCAATTCATCAAATGTTCCCAGAGATTCATACACAGTATTCATTCATTCCTTCATTCATTCATTCATTCATGTTGCTGACTAATTTGGACAGTTGAACAGATTATTGTGGATAAGGTGACTCCTACGATGAAATGATGCTAACATGTTTTAGAATCAACAATCGGTTTAGATCAACGAGATGTATTCACTGGGAAACTGTGCTAACCGTAGGCTAACTGTGTTTTGTATTTTGCCAAACTGAACAAAAATATTTGCAATTTGATTAAATTAATGAGAAATTCAATTATGTTGTAAACAATTGCCGAGTAGTTAAGAGGTTTGTCCGTGTTATTTTCTGTTTGAAGAAATGAGCCAAACCAATAGAGAAAAACTGAAAAATAAGAAAAAAAAACACTTGATAAGATTTCAGTTTTTTTGCAGTGGAAACAAAGCGTAGATACAAAAAGTCACAGTGTGTCAGTGAATCTTACCTGATGATGATGAAGCAGCTCTTCTCCGTGAGTCCGGCCTTCAGTCTGACTGGTTCTGGTCTCCTTTTTATGTCCCAGCTGAAGTGGGGCGGTCCAGACTCAGGGTGGGGTCTGACTGTAAAAACTTCAGCTGGTGGTTTCCTCAAAGTTCCCCAGATTATTCTGAAGTTCCCACCAGAAAAAAAACGTCTTTTCCTTAAGTCAAGTTCCAGAAAAACTGTGTCAGACTTTTTATTTTTGCTGTTTGAGCTGCTGAGGTTTCACATGAGAGCAGACGCAGCGTGGGGACAAAGTCAGGACGATGATGATGATGATGATGATGATGATGATGATGAGAGCCTGTTGTTTAGTTTCTCGTATTAAGACATTATTCTTATTTTAAGAAACTTGACAAGTATATTGGTTCATTTCAAGCATTTCATTCTTTTTTTCTTAAGTATCAAATCTGACTTTTTTCCGGACTCAACAGGTGAAATTGAGTCAGTGTAAACCTGATGCAGTGAGTTAAACTGATAATTCTGTAAGAATAACAGCTTTTATTTGTAAAAGAAAAAAAAAGTCCAAACAAGGAGTTCAAAACGTCTTATTTGGAGAAATTATGAGACAAAAATGACGCCTGAATTTCTTGGAAGGGTAAAAACCCACAACACACACATGCACTGTGAACACAACATAATTAAAATTAGTTCAGATGAACTGAGGAAACACTGTGTGGAGACTTTAATGAGGAAACACTGAAGGTCAAAGATGTTTAAACTCAAGACAAGAAAATAAAAAAAAAAATCTAAAAAAAAAATACTAAGACTAAAGAAGTAAAACAGAAAATGAGAACTGAGAAAATGAGAATGTAGAACTAAAACTGTTGAGAATTAGAAAGCTGGTAAAAGTAGTAAAGTAAATAAGAAAAATTAAGTAAACAAATAAAAAAAGATGTTTCAACTCTAAAAGATTAAGATTATGTGCCTTTAAACAGAATAAATTCAGAATTTTTGTAGATAAAGTTAAACTCAGTTTGAAGCTGGATTAAAAAGGTGAGTTTAAAGTTTGCTTTAAAAACATTTAATCTCAGTGCAATGAGCCACAGATGACTTCTGCTTTAAATAAACTTCCTCAGTGTTTGGGATTAAGAGGAACTGGTGAAAGTTGCAAGTGCGCAAACGTTCAGCAAAAACAGGGTTCCTACAGCTCAAGGCAAGTTAGATTTAAGACTTTTTAAGACTTTTTAATGACGTTGGAAATCAAATTTAAAAACAAGTCGACAATGAACCACAGATGAAACAAAACAAAACTAACAAACAAAAACACCACATGAATTACCTGGGTTAGAGGCAATTTTAACCCTTTGTTTATTTTACATAAAACATCACTTTCTACCTTTTTTTAACCCCATTTTTACAACTTTGTCTATTTTGCCCCCATTCATCTTTTTTGGCCACTGTCACGAACATTTTTGGAGTTTTTTGCGTGGTTTTTGAAATTTAATTTCAAATGTATTTCTCAATTTTGCTGCCATAATCAGTTTTTCTAAGCCACTTTTGGATTTTTTTTTGCCAATTTTTGCTCATTTTTTTCTCTCTCCAGCCACCCTAGGGGTGGATCCGAATAGTCCTTCCTAAGTCCTTTCCTATCCACTTTACCTTAACCCCGATAAAAAACGTCACAGGGTCAAGGGAAGGAGGGGAAAGATGAGAGGAAAGGAGAACTGCGGCCAAAGAGGAATTCGACTACACTTTTACTCTGATGTCATATTTATGGGACAATTACTTGTGACGTAGATAAGCCACGACGAACTACAATGTTTGAAAATGAACTACAAGAAGCGCATTTGTCCTCTGCCTTATCTCACAGAGTCGTTTCGTGTCTTCACCGGTTATCATCAACAATCCATGATCAGAGGATTTACCTGTGACGGTGTTTTGTCTTTGGTCATACAGTGTGTGTGAGCTTGGTGAGAGCATCTATAAATGTTGACAGTCTGAAGCCTGATAACACAAGAGGACTGTGGATAATACAGCAGACTGTCAGAAACACTACACCCCCTGTACATTGTTTGAATTCATTATATTTGGAGTATTGTAAAAGTCCTCATTTCTCCTTCTTTTACTGATTTTAATAAACGTTATTACTTCTATCACTAGTGACTCATTGTTTCAGTTCGGAAATGCAACCAAACGTTTGGGGTTATAAATCTTTTTGACGTTCATACATCGTGAACACAATAAACACATTCAGGCAGACACATGATGGTAAATGTTAGAAAAGCAACAGTCTCTCACATAATTTCTGTCCCTTCTCCACCGTAAGTTTCCGTAAACTTTCGGCAGTAGCCGTGTTTTTACACGTCACGTGCAGCAAGGCATTATGGGGCGTTTTCTTCTCCTCTCTTTTTGAAAAGGATGGTCCGGTGTTTCCTAAGCTAAAGGAGATATTAAAGGAAGCAACGACCCTCCTTTCCTTAACTTTTAGAGAATTCAAACAGCACTTATCATGGCCGACGCTTAAATGCTTCCGGGTCATTTCTTCAGTTTGGAAGGTTCCTTATCAGAAATGGACTATTCGGATGCACCCTAGGTAGAACCAAGACATGCGTCTGCTTTAAAAGTTCCTGGTGCAACCACATCACCGTTTTGTTAGGTCCACTATTGTGATTACGCGATGTTGCCACGAGAGTAAATCAGGAAATTATTTAGAAAAATGGATAAATGTTACTAAATATTTTTTTACTTCAAACTAACATAAATCTTACCAATGTGTTCAAATTTTTAAGACTTTTGAAATTTGGATTCAAGACTTTTTAATGCCAATTCAGGCCTTATTTTTAGAATTATGAATTCAATGCCTTTTAAGACTTTTCAAGGATCTGCAGGAACCCTGTGAAATGACAGACTCTTTAAAAGGGGAAGTTTTAATTTTAGTGCCAGTGAAAACTGAAAGCAAAAACTAATTTTAGACGCCAGAATCACTGCTGTGCTGCAACATGTGTAAAACCAGGAGCCTCTTCCTGTTTGGGAAGTTTCTTTGACCTCTTACTCTGAACTTTCTCCTTTCTGCTTCAGACACGTCAACATCAGAGAACGTAGGGTATCAAAATTTATTTATTCAAACATTTAGAAATCAGAATGTACAAATTTTAAAAGTCAAATGATCTCGTGACGTCAGGGCTCTTAAACACGAAGGCATCCTCTGTGGCGTCGACTTTGACATCTTCCACCTCCTCGCCCTGAAAGAACGACAGGAAACAGAAGTCAAAGGCAGCGGTGGGATCATGATCAAGCTGGAGCGCCGCTCACGGTTTTTACTCACGTCACAGAAGTACTTCTGTATGAGGGCGTGCGCGGCCTGGTACACCATCTCATTCTCGTGGTTCTGCAGCACCTCGATCCGGTCCAGGCCGCCCAGCTCCTCCACCAGCAGGCTCAGCTTCTCCGTCTCGCCGAGCTTCTCTGCCGCCTGAAAAGTCACGAGTTGAGACCCAAACGCTCTGATGAAACGCTTCAAAAGAAAACGCTTCGACGACCGACGCTCACCATGAAGATGTTGTTGATGGCGTCCAGGATGACCAGGATGACTTTGGGATCCTTCACCTGCAGCAGGTTGATGATGGCCCCTAGGGCGCCACTCCGTACCAGGTGGACCACCTGCTCCACAGTGCCCCCACTGGTGAAGTTGGTCACTGCCCACACGGCCTCCCTCTGGGTCTTGAAGTCTCCCTGAGGAGACGCAGCAGAGTTTAATCACGTGAATCATGAACGTCTAAGATCTGTTTCTGCTTCTACTCACGTTCCTGAGCTGCTCCACCAGCGGAGCGAGGAGGCCGCAGGTGATCAGCTGCTGGATCTGCTTACAGGGTCCCGCGGCGATGTTGGACAGCGCCCACGCCGCCTCTTTCTGCACGCTGGCCTTGGGGTGCCTCATAAGCTCAGGCAGGACTTTCAGGATACCCGCTTCGATCGCCACCTGGGTCTGCTGGTCCGAACCGCTCACGATGTTCCCCATGGTGCGGAGGGCGGGGGTCTGCGGGGCGGAGCGGAGGGAGTCGTTTTAGTTTGTTTAAAGAGACGTTAAAACTTGAAGGGTGGCGTCCTCTCACCATGACGCTCAGCTCCTGGTGGCCCATCAGCTCCACCAGCCGGGGGACGATGCCGGTTCTCACCACGATGTCGATGCGCTCGTTCTCGCCGTCGGACAGGTAGGAGAGGGCCCAGCACGCGTCAGAGAGGATGTCTTTATCGCTCAGGTGGAGGAGCTGGATCAGAGAGGGGAGCACCTGGAGACAGGAAGCAGTTTCAGTCAACAGTGCTTAAATTTTTCCAGTGGAGTAAGAATCTTAATTTCCCAGAGTTTGACATTTTTCTGGATTTTAAAAACCATAAACGGAGTTTCCAGTCACTCACCTGTTGGACTGCAGACAGAGGCGGACAGGGGTTTTTATTTCGACACAAGTTGGATAACGTCCACGTGAGGTTACGCAGGTAGCCGACCTGGAGAGACACAGATAAGGCTGAAAGACCTCACCTGCTCTAGAAATAAAGATTTATCGTTTGATCAGGTCTGACTGAAGCCAGGAGTTTGGAGCTGTAGTTTAACCTCCACACTTCAGGTTTACTGAGCTCAAACTTTGCTTATTTGAAAACTAAATCTCAGCCTCAGTTTATAAATCGAATCGTCATCCTATTAAAATAATGGCCCGAGTAATTTTTTTTACAAGACTATCCTCAATTCTCCAGGTCTTTTTTGCGTTTTTTTTTTATTGATCTTAACCCATTTCCAACATCCAGTTTGGACGATGTTTTGAAACCTGACCATTAACTGTCCTTTAATTCCATAAAGCAAACCTTAATTGAACAAATATTGGGTCAATCATTCGCTGAGTAGGCATATTGATACATCTACCAAAAAGCAAAAACATCTCTTTAGTTTTAAAACTTTGTGGGAGATTATCGCCTTGTGCTCGTTTGTTTGGATACAGAAATAAGAGAGCTAGCCAGGAATAGGTAGCTAGCTAGAAGTAGCAAAACATGTAGTTGTGAAATTTGGATTAAATTACTACACATTATCCTCTAGCCCTTCTGATAGTAAACCTAATCATTCACCAGGAGAAACTGATTCAAGAGTCATCTTTACGACTTCTTCTGTGCTTAAGTTTCGATTTCTTCTTGAAGCAGCTGCCATCATAAAAGCTTGATAAATTGTCACACATTTTATCCTAAATAATCCAAAGTTTCGACTTAGGATAGAAATAAAATGACCCTCTTAAGCCATTGTGCTGTAGGGGGTTAAGGAGCATGATCCTTTGAGCTAAAGATTTAAGCGATTTTACCGGAGATGATTTAAGACCAAAACTCTTTCAATGAAAAATGGCTTATAGGCCGTTATTTTAATAATGTGATGAAACGTGCCATCTGAAGTTAGAAAGTTGCAGACGTGTGTGTGTGTGTGTGTGTGTGTGTGTGTGTTGTACCGGTGTGTCCGGAGAGATCCGGGCGAGTAGAGCTGGGATGACGTTACAGCTGATCAGGATGTCTCTAGAAGCTGAACCGTCACCTGTGGAGTGGATACCGTTAAAGGTTAGCAAGAAAGTCAAACATCACAGAAACATTCACTGCTAAAACTCAAATCTAAACTACATTCGTCTGAAAAGTCCAGAAAAAAACTAATTTCAACATCTCGAAACAAATTTCACCTCAAGTGTGTAAAGAATCTGCCAATGAGGTAAAAATAAAAATCAAGTTTCTGGAAACAAAAGCATAGTTATGTTTAAGTGTTGGTCTGTTTATATTCGACCAGGAATATCGCATTTACCCGTTTTTCATTGCTTGCACTTTTCTAAAACAGGGTTCCTGCGGATCCTTGAAAAGTCTTAAAAGGCATTGAATTCATAATTCTAAAAATAAGGCCTAAATTGGCATTAAAATGTCTTAAATCCAATTTTAAAAGTCTTAAAAATCTAACCACATTAATAAGATTTATGATAGATTGAACTAAAAAAACATTTAGCAAAATGTATCCTTTTTTTCAAAAAGAATTCACTGATTTATTGTCATGGCAACATCGTGTAATCACAAAAGCAGAACTAACAAATCAGTGATGTGGCTGCACCAGGATCTTTCAGAGCAGACGCATGTCTTGGTTTTAACTACAGTGCCTGGAGAGGGAAAGAAAAGGTGAAAATCTGGCAAAAAAAATCCAAAAGTGGCTTAGGAAAATTGATTATGGCAGCAAAATTGTAAATTAAATTGAAAATTTAATGTAAAAAATATCATGTAAAGATTCCAAAAATGTTTCTGACAGTGGTAAAAAAATGGAGGCAAACTAGAAATAAATATATAAAAACGGGCTTAAAAAGATAAAAATGGTCCAGAAGTGGGACAAAGTGTATGAATAAAGGTCAAAAAAGGGATGAAATTGCAAAAACTGGGCAAAAATGGTACGAAAGTGGAAAAAGGATAATAAATAGGTGCATAATAGGTATGAAATTGCAAAAAAAAAAAAGGGGAAAAATGTGTAAAAAAATCCATAGGTAGCTTAAGAAAGTAGTCTTTGGCAGCAAAATTGGGAATTAAATTTGATATTAAATTTGAAAAAACATGTAAAAGTTACAAAAATGTTTCTGACAGTGGCCAAAAAACGATGACTGGGGGGAAAAATAGGCATAAAGCTGTAAAAATGGGGTTAAAAAGAAGACAAAAAGTGATGTTTTATTTAAAATAAACATTGGGTCAAAATGGCCTCTCACCCAGGTAAATCATGTGGGGTTTTTATTTTGTTTTGTTTGTTTCAATTGTGGTTCGTTGTCAATTTGGTCTTAAATTTGATTTCAAACGGCTTAAAAAAAAAAAAAAAAGTCTTAAATTTAACTTGGCCTGAGCTGTAGGAACCCTGTAAAATGTAGACTGAAAATTGACGCATACCAAGATTTAAATTGCATAATGCAGACATGTCGATATCTAACCTCATTTTAGTTGTAGCTGAAACAAGCTAAATCAGTTCTTTCACTAAAAATCAACAAAATAAATCTGATAAGATCACTGATTAAAACTTTAGAGCGATAACTTGGCAAGCTTTAAAATTTCTCTACAGTATATAATGTTTTACAAGTTTCATGTGTCAAAACAAAATCCTGGAAACATTGATTAGTAAAGCCTTGAACATCGCACGCTGGAGACATTTCTGTTTCTTAAAGTAAAGTTTTCGCTAACAAAAAAAATTTGATTGAGAAATAAACATGATTTTGTTGTTTAATTGTTTGCACATGCTCATTTACTGATTCAGTCTTCTACCAAACTCTGAATTTAAAAAAATGCTGCATCTCATTTCAACTATTTATACACTAGTAGTTGTGATTCATTGCAAAGCCTCTATTTGAATAAAGTGAAAAAAAAAAAAAAATAGTTTTTCTAGTGTAGCTTTTGCGAGGAAGCTAAAGGCTAACCTCTTTACATCATCCCAACCCAAAGCCAGTTTGAGTCATTTTTCCAATAATGTCCCTGAGCTTCAATGTTTCGAGTCAGTGACAAACAAACAGAGGCTGCACATGTAAACAACTTAAAGTTGAAGATTATTTCAACTGTAAGAGCAAAACCTGCCTATAGAGGGCGCATTTTCTTTAAGTCACCTTGAGAAATCTCATCTTAGACACTGAAATGTACAAGTCGTTGTATTTTTCACGGCAGCAAAGAGGCTGAAATTTGTGCCGAGTCTCAAACTTTCCCTTGTGGAAAAAAAAAAAGCTGAAACAAGAGAATGTCAAATTTGTTGTGAAAATTTCTCTAAACTGGAAAATTATCCATCTATGCAGCAAGAAAAGTTCATTTACCAAGAATCTTTAAAAACGTGAGTCTTCAGAAGTAATCCTAAGTGTCAGGAGGAGAAAATACTTACTTTTAGATTAGAATAAATTGAAAAACACACTTTCTGAAGCACAATAAGTGGAGCATACTGAATTTACACAAGTCTAATTCCATTGTCTGTCATTTTAATTTCGGCAAAATAAAGTTTTTGTTACATTACGGAGCCGAAAATGAGCTTTAAGATGTCAAACTGTGGAGTTGTGGTTTCATTTGTTTGGTTTCTCTACGGTTATTGTTACATTTTTTGTAAAATTCCCAGCTATTTAGGTCAGTTAATCTGTATATATAATCACGGTTATAGGAGTTAGTTTTACATCAAGTAACTTGAGGCTACTACAGAACTTTGAAACAAGTTTTTTTTTTTTTTTTTACAAGATTTTTTTTTTCAGATCTCCTGAATGATTCAGACAAATAAGACATGCTCAGTCTCAACTCAAGATTAATGAACTTGATCAAATAAGTTAAAATAAAATAAAAAAGGTTTATTGTTGAACATGACAGGCTTTTAAAAGTTTACCTGCGATGTTTCCCAGAGCCCACACCGCCTGCTCGCTGATGTGCAGCATGGGCGAGGCCAGCAGGGAGATGAAGACGGGCACAGCTCCACTCTCCACCACCTGTTTCACACAGACACACAGGTGAGTGAACGTCTGCTCCTAACAGTAAATCCCCTCTGCTTGGTTGACCCTGTGTGCCCACCTGCTGCGTGTGCCAGGACGTCCCTGAGGCGATGTTGGTCAGAGCCCACGCCGCCTCAAACTGCAGCGTGGGCTCGTCGTCCATCCCCAGGAAGGACACGAAGCGGGACAGCAGACCTGCGTCGACGATCTCCTTCAGAGGAGGGTTACGCTCCTGAGACAGCAGCTTCCTGTACGACAAACAGAGGCGTGAGAAGCTCCCCCAGGAGGCGGGGCTACAACGAGCGGGCTCCACGTCTCACCTGGCAGCCTGACAGCCTCTGGTCTGGGCCTCCTTACTGTCACTGCTCACGTCTTTAATGATGTCCTCGATGGAGAAAACCGCCACCTACAGCCACAAACACAGCGTTACACCTTCACTCTGTGGATCAAACCATCACAGACGGATCCAAACTGACCGTGTCGGTGGAGTAGTCCGGAGAAAGAGCGTCTTCATCCGGCAGAGACGACAGGGTCACGTTTCTCCTCTTCATGAAACTCTCATTTTTATGAGCTTTCCTCAGCTCCACGCACTCTGTGATTCTTTTCTCTCGGAGTTTCTGTGAGGAGTAAAAATAAAACATTAAAAAAATCAGCTTCGTTTGAGTTTATACCATGACTGAACAGAAACACACTCACAGCCGGATCTTTGCCTTTGTTCTTGAACTTTCCGAGCCGCTCGTCTGTGACGTTTTTGGTGGGCATGGTGGACTCTCACGGCGCCTCTGACACGAGAAACATTCACAGAAAGAGTCAGCAGGAGGCTTTTAAGGTGGACTGATGACACAGGTGGATGTAATCAGCTGATGAGGGAGCCACCTGATTGGCTGAGTGGTTGAAAGCAGCATTTTTCTGTAGACTGCTTCTGGAGGCTGCTGGTTTAAGCTGTGCCCCAATTCAGCGCCTCCAAATGCAGCCGACGAATCCGTCCTCCGTTTCAGGGGCCGGGAAGGACGGGTTCAGTGAATCCTTCATAGCCTCACATATCCCAAGATTCATTGCGCATGAACACCCAACATGATGGACACGGCCGAACTCCAAAAGGAGTCCTGTTTTATCCACATATGAAGGATATCTGGCAACAACTATGTGATTGTGTTTCTAAAACGTGAAAGAATATTTTGTTTTTCTGTGTGAAAATGTGTTTGGGCTCTTTTCAAGTGATATACTGAAAAACAGTTCTTTAGAAATCTTCTCATTATTATAAAAAAATATGAATGAAAATTCTCTTGGGAAAAAAACTTGGTGTTTTTTTATCTATTTATTTTTTTTACAGGGAATTCAAAAAAGACATTAAATCATTTAAACAGCTTTTATTTTATACGTTTTTTATTTATCATCCCCCCAGCACTTGATCAAATGTTGAAAATGTACGTTGTTGCCTTACTCTCATGTAAATGTTAGATCTATACTCTATCAATAGGGATAATAATAATAATAATAAAAATAATGATAAATAATAATAATAATAATAATAATTATTATAATTATAATTATAATTATAATAATAAAGATAAATAATAATAATAATAATAATAACAATAATAATAACAATAATTATAATAATAATAATAATTATAATAATAATAATAATAATAATAATAATAATAATAATAATAATAATAATGCAAAGTAACAAAAAGATAGTAAAAATCATCCTGTTTAAATGTGAGGTTTTGGTTTACGTGTGTTTAAAAGTAATGTAAGCCTGACAGGTGAGGGTGGCGCTGTGTGACGTCGAGGGTGACAAACAGGAAACGCTTCGTAGACCAGACCGTCTCAATTTAGTTTGGCCTTTGCGGTCTACACAGGCTACAAAGGCCGGGTCCTCCGAAGGCTGCAGCCCCTGAAGTGGGACACAGCTTTATTTGGTGCATTAAAGGCTGTGTGCTTCTATCTCTTTTTCGTCATCTTTGTATTTGGAGTGGATCATTACTTTGTACGGCTCATTGTCGGTCATGGACACCAAACTTTTTGTGTCTTCAGTGATATTTTTACTACTTTTCTCCTGTGTTTGTCTGGAGATCCTACATGTAACCATGGCTGCATTGTTTACATGTGAACTCAGCTGTTAGCAGCCTGTAGCATGTCAATGCTAACCCGTGCTAGGCCGGATGTTCCCCCAAGGTGAGGAGAATGAGGTGAGGACGGCGTGCTGGTTCTCAGGTGTGAGCTAAGAGGTGACGACATGGACCTGTCCTTCCATCCATCGTTATTGGGAACGTAAGATCTATCTACAATAAGATGGACGAGCTAGCTGTGCTAACCCAGCAACAGAGGGAATACCAGAGGGCAGAGTAGCATCATGCTATTCACAGACATGGCTAACAGAGCTAACAGCAGACACCAAGGCCACATGTGAAGAGCTTCACCTGCTGTGAGCAGACAGGATCCAGGAGACAGAGACTGAACAGACTGCTGAAGAAGCTCAGTCCTGGACCCTCTGACCCACTTAGCAGATTTTTTTATTTCACTCTTAGAAATTCAGGGACTGTTTTTTTCTTTTAATATCTTGAAATAAGACATTTCTCTGGGCTTGTCAAGTAAAAGCATCTCACACTTAGTGGTATAAAATGTTTTCATTAAAAAAAAGAATTTATAATCTGCTTATGTTTCAGTTTTTAGCGATACTGTAATATGTAATAAAAAGCTTTAAGGGCTCATCAATAAACGTCAACATTCATATTTGAAGAGGGATAATTGCTTATCCAAAAGTAAATGTGAGAGATAAAACTCAAATTATTTTAAGATTAAATCAGAAATAATGGAAAAAATGTCTGCACAAAATGCCATGATGTGTCCTTCAACACTAGATGGCAGCATAACACAACTTCATAACAGCGAGCGTGTTCCTGCTGTTTCTGCTTCTTTTAGTTTGAGCCGCACAAACTCAATGAATAAATCATGCCATTAATAGGTTAAGATAAATAAACAGACTGTGTATAAATGAGGGGGAGGTGTGTGTGTGTGTGTAAGTGTGTGTGTGTGTGATGAAGTCAGGTGTTCCTCTTTTACCTCCAGGAAACTCTGAACAATAGCAGCTCCAGAGGAGGCTTCCCTTTCTGCAGGTTATAATCATCAGGAGAGAGGGTCACAGCCCTCATCGCGCCCGTTTCCTCCACAGCAGCTCCTCCAACCTTTTTCTCACACCTTACTGTCACACACACTCACTCACACACAGTCACACTCATACAGTAAGAAACGGAGGGAGTGTATCTTATCAAATGTTGCGTCCACTTCCAACAAGGTGCTAACTTCACAACCATCCTGGTTATGTCTGTCTCACACAAACATAAAACAAAATATCACTTTGTGCTTATTAAATTATAAACAATAATAAATCCATCAAATCTAAATTTTCCTGTTTTGAAATATACAAATATGATCCAGTTTTTACATTAAAAGACAAAGCTTACGACCACAAGTTTTCTTCATAAACCAATGGTTTCCAAACTTTTCAGCTCCTGGTCTCCAAACACCAGAGACCAGCATTCCTCCGCTGTGGGAAAACACGACCACTCCAGTACAGAAATAGATCAAAACAAACAAAAAAGATACTAAGTCGCGTTCAAGACAGTCTGTAGAAGTGTTTATCACAGTTTGATAATTGTGCGTGTGTGTGAACAGCCTGCGGGATCCTCCTGCTGGCCTCCTGACCTGGAAGTACTTATGGTTCCTCAGAGACCCTGCAGGGTGTGGACGGCCCTCGTCTGGCCCTGATGTCCTGGCTCCCTGTTAGTCTGAACAATGTGAGGTGAGCGGAGGAAATTCCAGTGAGCAGGTTCAAGGTTCATAAAAACGTGCAGATGGAGATCCAACGACAGCGAGCGCAGAAACCAGATCATCAGATAACAGTTCTTTACTTTGTTTTATTTTTTTTAATGCTCCCTACATCTAACAGGTCAGAGTCTTACAAATGAGAGATGGTGATTAAAAATACTTGAAGAGAAATTCAATCAAAGTGCTTGTAAAACAAAATCAAAGAGCAATTATACACCACAGGAAAAAAAACAAATAATTAATTTCAATTCCAAAACAAAAACAATAAAAACTGAGAATGATGATTTTATACTGTTTTAACTTTATCTAACCTTTTTAAAAAAAAGAAATGTAACTCTGAACCTCCTAAAAAATTTGATAAAAAGAAAATCTGCCTGGTTTATACTTCTAGCCGAAGCTGTCATGACCACTACAAACTTCTGCAGTCCCCCTCCACAACACATGAGGGCAGTGTGATTTGTACAGATGCCAGATTACATATTTCAAGTCTAACTACATTTTCTTGATGCTTATTCACAGCAGTTTGGAGTATATTATGGCATATTGAAGCGGATGCATGTTGCCTTTTATCTACACCAACTATTGAAACCCAGAGGGACTTCAGGCTTAGAAATAGCATTTAACTGTTGACGCTCAAATCATTGTGTTATTGTTTTTTTTTTTTTATTGTGTCTTTTTATCTATGTTTTGCATTAAATGAAGGGTCTGAGCACTTTGAAAAGTGCTACACATTATAAATCTATTATTATAATAATTATTCTTATTATTATTGTTGTAATAATAATAATAATAATAATAATAATAATAATGATAATAATAATAATAATAATAATAATAATAATGATAATACTAATAATAATAATTATAATAATAATAATAATTATTATTATATAATAAAAATATCATTATTATTATATAATAAAAATATTATTGTTATTATTTTTATTCCGAATTTTTACTTTTTAAATTTTTATATTATTATTATTATTTTATTATTATTATGTTGAAATGCTGAACACAGCAAAATGTTCAGAATGTGTACGAGAATTGAGCTTGCATCTCTCAAATTTCTAACCTTTTTACTTTTCTAAATATTAGACATTAAAAAACAAAAACAAAAATTAGCCTTTGAAAATGGATGGGTAACGATCCATCACCATGGAAACCCGACAGTCTCTTTATCTTGCTCACCACAGGGGGGATGATGTCATCCCGTGATGTCATCCACCTAGCATGCTGAATGTTGAAATGGTGCAGTGCCTCCATCTTTCTCCTGCTTGTTTTCATTTTAAGTCAAAATCTGTGAAAACCACACAGCTGATGATGATGATGATGTCACAAGGTGTTCAGTTTAGGACTGGTGAACTTGGAGGGTTGAGGGCTCAGCATTTCAACATTCAGCATTTTCTCTGGGAATGCAGTTGCCCCTTCTGGTAGTTATCATGTTAACAGTTGTCACATAAACCTGAAAGTCATCTGCATAGCAATAAAAAACAACAAGGAAGGATGGTGTGAAGGCGTCTAAGGAGATAACGGTGTTGAAAATGTTATAAATACTGGAAACTTACACCACATACGTATGCAGTGCGACTTTGTTGCGCTGCGTAAGTCAGCTGCATGCTCAGTTCAACAAGCTGTATGACTGACAGACAGCTGGAGTCACAGACCAAGGAGTTCCTGCTCTTCGCACTCCGTTGATCAGTCTCTCTTCATCCATGTTGGACTGTAAAACCTCAAACCTGTTGACTCCTGGTCTGGCTCCACTTATTTTGTCCATTTATCATCATAGTCAAGATAAATACAAACTGATTTTGACACTGACTGTTTTATTTTGAAAGTCTCTGGGTGTTTTTAGGCAGTTTCCGGCCACAATGTCCTGTCCTGCTTGATCTTTACTACGCTGAGTTTATGCCTTTGTTTTTCTTTTTTTAACTCAACAGGTTAGAGGACATTAAGATTGCAAGTTTTCCCAATCAGAAGCACAGCTCAGCTGATTGACAGGTGGGAACCCTGAGGCACAAAGCCTGCCCCATTTACCGTATTGACCCCAAGGGGCAACATCCTGGTACAGGGTTCCTACAGCTCAAGCCAAGTTAAATTTAAGACTATTTAAGATTTTTTTGAGGCCGTTTGAAATCAAACTTAAGACCAAGTTGACAACGAACCACAATTGAAACAAAAAAACAAAATAAAAACACCACATGATTTACCTGGGTGAGAGGCCATTTTGACTCAATGTTTATTTTAAATAAAACATCACTTTTTGTCTTCTTTTTAACCCCATTTTTACAGCTTTATGCCTATTTTTCCCCCCATTCATAGTTTTTTGGCCACTGTCAGAAACATTTTTGTAATTTTTTCATTTTTTTTTCAAAAATTAATATCAAATTTAATTCCCAATTTTCCTGCCAAAGAATATTTTCTTAAGCTACCTACGGATTTTTTTTACACATTTTTCCCCTTTTTTTTAAAATTTATTTTTATTTTTTTTCAATTTCATACCTATTATGCACCTTTTTATTATCCTTTTTCCATTTTTGCCCAGTTTTTGCAATTTCATCCCTTTTTTGACCTTTATTCATACACTTTGTCCCACTTCTGGACCATTTTTATCTTTTTAAGCCCGTTTTTATATCTTTATTTCTAGTTTGCCTCCAATTTTTTTTTGACCTCTGTCAGAAACATTTTTGGAATTTTTACACGATTTTTTTTACATTAAATTTTCAATTTACTTTCCAATGTTGCTGCCATAAGCAATTTTCCTAAGCCACTTTTGGATTTTTTTTGCCAGTTTTTCACCTTTTCTTTCCCTCTCCAGGCACTGTAGTTAAAACCAAGACATGCGTCTGCTCTGAAAGATCCTGGTGCAGCCACATCACTGATTTGTTAGTTCTGCTTTTGTGATTACACAATGTTGCCATGACAATAAATCAGTGAATTCTTTTTGAAAAATATATACATTTTGTTAAATATCTTTTTAGTTCAATCTAACATAAATCTTATTAATGTGGTTAGATTTTTAAGACTTTTGAAATTTGGATTTAAGACATTTTAACGCCAAATAAGGCCTTATTTTTAGAATAATGAATTCAATGCCTTTTAAGACTTTTCAAGGATCTGCAGGAACCCTGCTGTTAGTAAAAATGAAGCCTATGTGGAAGTGTTAAAAGTTGCTGTTGGTTGAGGATCTGTTTGAGGCTGGCTGCAGAAAGTCCATAAAAATAAGAACAGGCTTTTATGGCCTTAAAAAGCATATTTACAACCGGGTTCAAATAACGGCTTGGGTCATTTGATTGTCCAATGAGAGACACAGCTCAGGTCACATGACTGACGAGCGCCCTGTGGCTGTTCGAAGAAAAACTCACAGCTAGTGTCATATCCAATATGGCTGCGTCTGATCGGCTCAATTTCGTGGTTTCAGGAACAGACGGGCGACATTGTGGAGGCTACGTCCATGTTTCGTACAGTCTATGGTTGAATCCAGCGACGATAGTATCAAAAACTCTGTACCAGAAACAGATGGGTGACATCATAGAGACTATGTTTAGGTATTATACAGCGCATTATTGTGACATTTCAGATGCTGTCCTAAAAAATAGTGGAGTCCTTGACTTCCAGGTTGTATAATCATGTATCTGACAATTAGAGGAGCTAACGTTAGCAGCTTGTACAATGTGTTTTTGCTAATCTAATCCAGGTTTACAGGAATATAGGAAGTTATGGCAAGTGTTGAGAGATTGGGTGGGGTTTTTTTTTTTTTGTCTATTTTTTTGTCTAATTCTACAGCTGGGAATTGAACCTGAAGCCTACTTCCTGTGAGGCATTAATTAATAAAGGCATAAGAAAAAACAAAGAGTATGTTTTCATGCTCTTGGTGTTGCAGTGTTTTCTCTCTCTCCATCCGTCTCCCCTGACTGGCTCTCACCCTCTGTCCTCCCTGGTTCCCAGATCAACTTGAGGTGTCTATGGGAAATCATTAGTATAGATTGCTCTGCAGTGCTGCGTCAATACACACACACACACACACACACACACACACACAAACACACACATAAGCTTGTGCATAATGTCTCCTCTCTGCATCCCACACAGGAGAGGTGTTGCAGCCCTGTTCAAAGAGCAATCCTGAGGACGGATCGTCAGCGTAGGATTACTGTGTCTCTAATGTGAAGTCATTATCGGCAGAAGAACTGGGATGTGCAGAAAAACCACACGAGGAAAAAGAAAAGAAAGCTGCAAATAAAGATGACAAACACTCGTGCAGGGTGGCAGAAACAAAGGTGTGCTTTGTCCGTCCACGCAGGTCGGCTGCTCTCAGATATCAAAGCAGAGGAGGAGGAGGAACCACAACAGGATGTGGGTACGAGTGGCAGAGGAGGAGGTCGGAGTGTGTTTTCTGTGAGATGTGTCAAAGATGGAGGGAATTTCCATTTGATACTGATATCAGGCATAGTTCACATTCTCAGACTCACGTGTGAGGATGCTCTGGTCTCCCTCTGATGCTGCTCATCTTTTTAATCACAAACACCTCCCTGCCCTTCTCCTTCCCCTCCTCATCCTCTGAGCTCCACTCGATTAATATTTCATGCTCCACCTCCGATACCTGCCTATCAATAACCCCGACGAGAAACTCCTTAGGTCCAATCCATCATAATCACCACTGACCAGGCTGGAACCAAGCGTGTGTGTGTGTGTGTGACTGTGCGTTTGTGTGTGTATCGATGGATCGTTTGTTTCTGCTGACAAAGCTCCAGTCGTCTGTTCCTGAGGATTCAACAGCTGACAAATAAGTCGTTCATCATTTCTCAGATGTTTCATCACACTTTCAGAAACTCACACACACACACACACTAACACACACACTAACACACACACACTGATGTGGGAATATTTTTTCTCTTCTCTTCTTTTTCTTATCATTTTCCTTTGAATGTCTATCTTTTTCTTTTGATCGCCTCTTCTTTCTTTCTCTATGGTTGTCTCTATTTCTTTTTCTTGTCTTTACATCCTTTCTTTTTCTCTAGTTTTCATTTCTTCCTCTTTTTCTTCTCCTGCTTTAATACATTTACATACATACACATTACATTTTTCTTTATTTTTTTTAATATATGTTTTTCTTACATTTTTCTTCCTTGTTTATATATTTATTTTTTTCGAATTTCTTTTTTATTTATGTATTTTTTTACAACTTTCTTATATAATTTTTTTAAAATTTATTTTTCATCCTTTTATATATCTTTTTAAAAATGTTATCCTTTTTATATATGCATTCAATTTCTCTTCTTTTTTTGTATATATTTTTAAAAATGTTCTTTCTGTTATATATATATATATATATATATATATATATATATATATATATATATATATATATATATATATATATTCATTTTTCTACTGTTTTTGTACATTTTTAAAGTTTTTCTTCATTTGTAATACATCTTTTTAAAAATGTTCTTTCTGTTATATATATATATATATATATATATATATATATATATATATATATATATATATATTCATTTTTCTACTGTTTTTGTACATTTTTAAAGTTTTTCTTCATTTGTAATACATCTTTTTAAAAATGTTCCTTCTTTTTGATACTTTTTTTAAAAATTTCTTCATTTTTTGTTTATACTTTTAAAAATGTTCTCCTTTTTTATATCTTTTGAAAATGTTTGTCCTTTTTTGTTTGTTTTTTCTTTGCAATCATCTTCCTTCGTGTATATATATATGTATATATATATATATATATATATATATATATATATATATATATACATATATTTAAAATTCTTTTTATATTTATTTTTTGAAATGTTCTTCCTTTTTTATATATTTTTTACATTTTTCTTTTTTCTAACATATGTGAAAAAAAACTTCTGTACTTCTTCCCTTTTATTCATTTCCCCTTATTGATTCTTTCTCCTCTTTTCACCCCTTTACCTTTTCTTTTCTCATACCTTGCTCTCTTTAATCTACTTTTCTTCATATTTATTTCTTTTCTATTTTTCATCTCCTTGTGAAGAGAAAGTCACTTTTTCTCATTTTTTCGTTGTTTGAGAATATGGTGATTCATGGTGTCAAAACACAAAATGATGCGTATTTAGTGTTTTTAGAAAAAGGAAATCCTTTAACCATCCTTTAATAACTTGGTGAACAACGAAAAGTCTGGATGAATAAGTGACTGAATGAATCAGAAGAGAACAGTCAGTGCAGGGTGCACAGTCCAAACTGAGAACATTTAACTCTGAAAAGACAGTATCTTTCTTACCCGAGCCTGATGCATGATGGGTAAATCCTGTGATGGTTACGACTGTTTGTGGCTGCAGTAAAAAGCCATGAAACTGTTTCCTGTATTGTCCCCAACCCCAGCCCAGTCAAACTCTCAGCAGAGTGTCAGTTTCTGCCTGTTTTAATCCACCTGTGTGTCTTCAAAGCCCACGAGCTCTTTCAGCACGTTGGTGGGACGCCGTAAAGGAGAGGAAAGCTGACTGTTAGCGGAGGAAGCAGGTCACACAGACGCCAAACCAACATTTAAATAACCAAGGGGAAACGTTTCACGCTCAGGCTCAGTGAAATGGAATTCAGTCATCTGGAGAAGTCAGGCTTATGACATACACCGAACTAACAGAGCAATATCATTTTTATACCGGGGGAACTGCTTTTTTTTTTTTTAATCAGATTTTTAAGGATTTTTAGCGAGAGAATAAAGTTTGAAATTGTAATTTGCTGTATGCTCTTATTTGAAAGGTCAGGTCTTGCTACGTTTTCATTTGTAGGAGTAACCTCTGCTAGATCCTAATTTTATAAAATTTGACAAGAAAAAAAAATATATATATTTTACCCTTTTATTTTTTTTACTTTTCAAAAAAAAAATAAACACATTTTTTATTTTTATTTATTTATTTTCTTGTTAGACCCTGTATGAGCCACATCCTCCTGACAAATGTAAAAAAATGTCTATTTTTCCAAGACATTTAAAGCAAAAAATTATGCCTAAAGACTTAAACTATTTGCTTAGTAGTTAAGAAAATACCCTTTTTAAATCTTTTTTATTAGGACATTAATCTTATTTTAAGAAAATTAGACAATTTAATGTCTAATTTTTCCCATTTTTCTATTTTTTTTTGTCTACTTCTAATTTGTTTGCCACTTTTTATCCCTGTTTACTCTTTTGTTATTTCTTCTGCTCAATTTTTTCTTCTTTCTTTTTCTTTTTCCCTTTTTTTCTCCCATATTTGCTCTCCTTTTTTTTCTTTTTTGCTGTATTTTCAGGGTAAAATTTTGTATAAGAATAAACAGTAGTCCAGATATCGTCTTATTTCAAGATATTAAAAGACAAAAAATCACGCCAAGAGTAAAAAAAGATCCACCTATAAGGTAAGAAAAATAAACTTGTTCAGTTTCTTGAAATAAGACATAACTCAAAATAAACTTGTAAGTGGCTGATTTTAAATCTAAGGTAAATTTTTTTTTATCAAAATGAGACATAAACACTTAATTAGATTTCGGTTTTTGCAGTGCAGGTTTGTTGAAAGGTCTTTTACATCTCTGCATCACAGCCCTTGCAGCCATGCTCGCTGAAAAAAAGACTCCTGTGAGAAAAAAGAGCTCCCCCCTGACCCAAACGTTGCTTGATACGGTGTAAGGTATGAACACGTCTAAATGCACAAACAGAAACATGACAACATGTCTTGAAGTCCTCGGTCTGCTCTGCACCTGCACCTGCACCGTGCGTCCTGATTCTGCTGCAACCTGCAGCTCAGAGGAGACCGAGCGTCATTATCTGAGGATCAGCCAACTCCCTGCAACAAGACAGAGAATCAAAGCACGAGAGCAGAGACGGGGAGGGGCCAAGGGGCCGCAGAGATGTGTACGGTGGAGAACTTCAAAGGTGAGCCCAGGGTTCACACAGATATGAGGCTCAGACGGCGGGGCAGAGCCCACATGGACTGTGACAAAAAGACCTGACGCATAACACACACTCAGTGGGGGGGCCGGGCTGCCAATACCATCAACAATAACATCCTTCATCTGTGTGTGTGAGAGTGTGTGTGTGAGGAGGAGGCAGCTGGCAGGCACAGAGAGGAGGAGGAGGGGAGTCAGGGGGTTTTAGGGGTCCAGGGGGGACTTTTTGGGGGGTGTAAGTCAGGTATCAGGTGTATCAGGCTGAGGGGCCCCTTGCATGGGCATCCTATTCACCTGCTGGCCGGCCCCGGACAAAGGCTGCGGCTCTGGGGCTCCACGAGGCCACATACAGGCCGGGTAACACTAGAAGCTCCTAATGGCTGAGAGGGTGGGAGGAGATTACAGCTGGGGTTAAAAACTGAGCGTTAATCTGAGGCTCCAACATCAACATGGACGCCGCCTTCGCACAACGCTCCTAACACGATCATCACTCCCGTGTTTTGTTTGTGGGTGAGAGCGTAAAGAGAGAGTGTGTGAGGAAGAGTGAAACCGATCCCTTGTTAGCGTCAGGATGTCCCAGGAGCATCAACAGAGGTAACGTTTAGGAGAGACGGCGTGTTGGTTTCTGTTTGTTCTTTACATTCGACTGAAGACACAGAGTGAGTGAGGAGAGCTGGATCCAAACAATAATTACCATACCTAGGTGACATGAAGACACACACTGTGTGTGTGTGTGTGTGTGTTAGGGTATGAAGATGAGGCTTACACAAAGTTGATCACCTGTGTGTCTCTGTCTCATGTGTGACACATTAAAGGGATCAGGTGAGTCTGATTTACTCAAACTGAACCAACAACTGTGTGTACATGTGTGTGTGTGTGTGTGTGTGTGTGTGTGTGTGTGTGTGTGTGTGTGTGTGTGTGTGTGTGTGTGTGTGTGTGTGTGTGTGTGTTGTGGGGGGGTTCTGGTGGCATCCTCAGACCCGCCTGTCTAGACCAATTCAAACCACTTTTGACCTGCCAAAACCAGTTTAAGCCATCAAAACCAATTTAAACCAGTCAAAACCAGTTTGAGCCAGTCAAACTGGTTATGACTGGTTCATACCTGTTTTAACTAGTGTTAACTAGATTTTACCTGTTCAAACTGTTTTTGACAGTGTCACGACCTGGCTCTAGGCCATGACAAAATCACGGAGACATGTGGTTTTAAATTAATAAAAGGATAAATTTATTGACAAAATATAAATTCAAAAGGTTTAACAACTGAAGCAAAATCAACTAAACTAACAAAAGAGATCAATCCAGAAAGTAAGGTCTGACGCGAGGGAGGACTGCGCCCAGCCAGGCCACGCTGAGCCTGGTGGTGCTGGCAAAGGGCGACCCAGGAAGTGTATGACTGCCAGAAACTTATGCACCTGGGGGATCCACCCAAGTGCACAAACACCTCCCACAGGGCCTGCAAGGACACACATTACACAGACAGGGGAGAACAAATAGCTGCAGCAGCCCTAGTGGCAGGAGGCCGTCACACCCTCCCCCATAAAAGCGGGGTTCCAACCCTGGAACACAGCAATTCCTTGACAGCCAAAACCAAACTTTCAATTAACAAAACAATTTTAAATAGTGTTTTTTTTTTCTTCTCATTAGTTTATACTAACCCCTTTTTTTTTAATCATATTTACAAACTATTTACAAACTTACCTAGTCACTTTACCCTTTTGTATTACACACAAGACAATACATTCTATACTGACTACCAATATCTCAGCTTCACCCGCCCGACCCCCTTCCCACCTCAGCAACCTGGTACCTAGGAGCAAATTAAGAGGGGTAAGGGAAGATAAGCAAGTTGGGCAAGACAATGACAACAGCACAGGAAGAAATCACATGGCCAGACCTACTCTAAAGGTGCTCTAGACAGTGCGTCTGCCACCACATTGTCAGAACCCTTAATGTACCTGATATCCAGCCAATGTGACTGCAGAAAAAGTGACCATCTAATTAATCTTTGATTAGGACACTGTAAGGAGTTGAGAAAAGTGAGGGGGTTATGATCGGTGAAGACCACAACAGGTACAACACCAGATCCAAGATACACCTCATAGTGCTTCAGTGCCCACACTAACGCCAGAGCTTCCTTCTCGATGGTGGAGTAGTTCAGTTGGTAAGAATTAAACTTTTTAGAAAAGAAGCTCACTGGTTTCTCAATACCAAATCCGTCCGTTTGCAGTAGTACTGCCCCCACCCCCACGTGACTGGCATCGACTTGGAGGATAAAAGGACGATCAAACCTGGGAGCAGAGAGAACAGGTGCATTACACAACAAAGTTTTGACTGTTTCAAAGGCCTGCTGGCAAACAGGAGTCCACACAAAAGTCGCGCTTGCCTTGAGCAAATCAGTAAGAGGTGCGACTACACCAGAAAAATTTCTACAAAAACTCCTGTAATACCCAACAAGACCTAGGAAACGCATGAGTTCTTTTTTAGTTGTAGGAACAGGGTAACGCTCAATGGCTTTTACTTTTTCCTGAACAGGACGAACAGTACCCTGCCCCACCACTCGACCGAGATACGTCACCGTCGCTCTAGCAAACTCGCACTTAGCGAGATTAACGGTCAAACACGCCTCAGCCAGACGGCCAAACAACGCACGCACACGCTCCACATGAGAAGCCCACGTGTCCGAGAAGACAACGACGTCATCTAAATAGACAGTGCACCCCTCCAAATCCCCCAAAACTTTGGTCATGAGCCTCTGAAACGTTGCAGGGGCATTACGCAATCCGAAAGGCATGACATTATAGGAATACAAACCGTTTGGAGTGATAAACGCGGACAACTCACGCGCACGCTTGGACAAAGGGACCTGCCAATAGCCCTTCAGAAGGTCGAACTTGCTAACATATTTGGCATGACCCACTTGGTCAACACAATCCTCCATACGGGGAAGTGGGAAAGAATCAGGTTTTGTGACAGCATTTAGTTTTCGAAAGTCTGTACAAAACCTAGGAGTGTTGTCAGATTTTGGCACTAACAGACAAGGTGACGCCCAACTGGACGAAGACGGTTCAGCTATGCCATTATCAAGCATGTATTTTATTTCAGCTTCGAGATATTTGCGTTTTTCAGGATTCACCCGGTAAAACCTCTGTCTAATTGGCTGCGCATCTCCAATATCTATGTCATGTTCAATTAAGTGGGTTTGTGTCGGAGTGTCGCTGAACAAACAAGGGAACGACTGGATAACAGCACTTAAATCAGCCTGTTTGGATTCCTCCAAGTGACCTAAGAGAACCCCAAGGTTACCCAGAGTCTCCGAGTTTTTAAGACGACCTTGAAGAACAGCGGGATCAACACCAGGTAAACTATCCTCTACCTCAGTGGACACTGACTGTGGAGAATAAACTGTGGACACTCTCCCCACCGAACAAGTAGGATGTGCAGAATCCAAGACACTCTCTTCGTTGGTAACATCTGAAACACGAGCATAATATGGTTTTAACAAGTTGACATGGCATAATTGCATCTTCCTTCTACGCTCAGGGGTAGAAATCATGTAGTTGTGCTCCGAGACTATTTTTGTCACTTCATAAGGACCAGAATACTTAGCCTGAAATGGAGAAGTCATGATGGGTAACAAAGCTAAGACTTGGTCTCCCACACTGAAAACGCGACGTTCAGCCCGCCGGTCATACAGTTTTTTCATTTTATTTTGGGCAAAAGTCAAATTTTTCTTTGCCAGTTCTCCGGCAGCATACAATCTATGGCGAAAACCATTCACATAATCGATGAGATTTTTAGGTGTCTCTGCATCCTTCCATTGATCACACAGAATATTTAAAGGACCACGCACAGAGTGACCGAATACCAAATCGTTAGAACTAAAGCCGGTGCTCTCTTGCGTTACCTCTCGGGCTGCCAGCATTAACCACGGTAACCCCTCCTCCCAGTCTCTGTCCATCTCCACACAATACGAACGTAACAATGATTTCAATGTTTGATGGAAGCGTTCTAATGCTCCCTGACTTTGAGCATGGTATGCGGATGCTTTGACATGCTTGATGTGTAGCTGTTTCAACACTTGAGAGAACAGTTTGGAGGTGAAATTTGAACCTTGATCAGACTGGATTACCTTTGGAATGCCGAACACCGAGATGAATTGAGACAAGGCGCGCACAACAGAACGCGCAGTGATCGTGCGTAATGGATACGCCGCAGGATAACGAGTGCTCTGACACATAACTGTCAACAAATACACCGCGCCTGACCGAGAGCGAGGAAGTGGTCCGACACAATCAATAATAAGATGCTCAAACGGCTGACTCACGGCAGGAATCGGAAACAAAGGAGCGGGTTTGATGTTCTGGTTCGGTTTGCCTGTGAGCTGACAGGTGTGACATGTTTTAATGTGAGATGTTACATCACTCTTTAACCGAGGCCAAAAGAAGTGCCTAAGCACCCGGTTATAAGTCTTGTTCACCCCGGAGTGTCCTGATTCATCATGAGCAAGTTTCAGGACAGACCCACGGAATTTAGTAGGCACAACAATTTGGATAATGGGGTCTCCGATGAAATCATCTCCATGAGGCACCCATTTTCTCACCAGCAGCTCATTCAGCAAAAAATAACCATGAGAATTATTTTTTACCTCATCTTCAGGCAACACCATATCAAACAAACCCCCCAACAAAGGATCCGAACGTTGCTCCAACTTCAGCTCCTCCTGCGAGACCGAGAGAGGAACGTCAGACAAAGAGAGATGCACCAAATCTGATACTTCACCCTTCGTCTCTACGGGATCAGAGACCGAATCAGAGTCACGTGTCATAGAACGAGTTACCGCACATGCAGTGAAAACTTCAGGGAAACTGGACTGGTTTTCGTCTGGCTGTTTTCTCATCAGCGGCACAGAAGAAACTAAAGGCGGCGGCGGAGGTGGTGCGTCAGCCCAGACACGTTCACCTGCCACACCGTTACCCAGAATCAGTGTGATGCCCTCAATTGGAAGCGCAGGGCGCACACCGACTGTAATCTCGCCCTGAAAAAGATCAGAATACAGGATCATCTTGTGCAAGGGGACTTTCAAAACTTGCATCCCCATTCCAACAACTGGCACAAAACACCCCGTGTGACTGTCTTCAGAGAATGGCAACACTGAAGCTTGGATGAATGAATCAAAGGCAGCAGTGTCACGCAGGATCTTAACAGGAACTTTTACATCACTCCCCACCAAAGAAACGTGACCATCAGAAACAAAAGGCAAGAATGATTCCAGTTCACCAGGTACAGCTTTAAAATGCTCATTCACTCTTTCCACCTGCATTGTGAGTGGTTTTGGCATAGACACAGCGAGACAGGCACCTTTCGGCTGCCCCGAGGGTCCACTCTGTTTGTTCTTAGCTTTCAGTACAAAACAATCAGCCTTGAAATGTCCTTTCTTGTGACAGTAGTTACATACTTTATCTGACTTGTTTGTACTGTGCTCCCTGAAGTCAGACTTACCAAACGAACAAGAACTTACCGCACCTGTATCTGCACGCTCACCATAATTGGCACTGTGAGTGCGCAACTCACCAAAAGAGCGTCTGTGCGTTAGCACATAATCGTCAGCCAGGGCAGCGGCTTCGTTCACATTTTTCACTTTGTGATCACTAATGTGTTGTGCTATACTCTCGGGAATCGAGTTTTTAAACTGCTCCAACACTATCAAATCACACAGCTCATCAAAAGTTTCGACTTTTAACGCCGTACACCAACGCGTAAAATGTCCAGTTAAGTCACGGGCGAACTCGAGATGTGTTTGCTTATCAGCTTTTTTCCACTTACGAAAACGTTGGCGGTAAGCTTCAGGTACGAGTTCGTAAGCTTTTAGCACTGCGGACTTAACTAAACCGTAATTTTGACTGTCTGACAGGGACAGAGCGGAATAAGCTTCCTGCGCTCTGCCTGTCAGCGCGCACTGCAACATTAAAGTACGAACAGACTCAGGCCAATTTCTAGTGTCCGCGACACGCTCAAACAATGAGAAAAATGTCTCCGGATCTTTTTCACAAAATTTAGGCAACAAACGAAGATTACCCAAAACATCAAAGCCCATTGAAGACTCCGGAAAACAAGAGGACACATCCAAATCAAAAGAGCCGTCTCCAACTGACTTACCGCTTTTAATCAAATCCAGCTTACACTGCTGAATCTGAAGCTTTGCCTGCTCAGTCTGAAAGCGCAACTTTTCCACAGCTAGTTCCTTTTCTATTTCATTTTTTTGTTTTACCTTGTCATGTTCCAACTGCAACATTAACAACTCTTTCTGTTGCTCGAACGTTAAACTAGATGCTGCAGCAAACGACGAAGAAAAACCAGCACCCGTAGGACACAAAGGCTCCGCAGCCAACACACCCAATTCACTTAAATTTGCTTTCAAAATACTCTTTATTGTGTCCTTTAGTCGCTTATCAGATATTTCGATTTCAAAATGTTCCGCAATTTTTAACAGCTGCTCTTTGGTACATTTATTGAGAAACTCACTCGAAGGAGCTGCAACGAAATCAGAAATATCCGACATGATTATTGAAAGCGGATCAAAGATGAACAATATACACTTACCGAAAAACCTCGCGCACACAAAGTGGATCAAATGCCACACAAATACTCACCGAGCTGCTCTAATTTTCTCTCCCAAAGCAACGGGAAAAGTTTGAGCCACCCCAAACCCTGACTGCCTACACAAAGACTACCTAAAAGCCTCAAATAGACGTCTTCGGTGGCTTGCCGAGCTCGAAACGTCTGCAGACCCGAAATACCACAACCGGCACAGCCGATCACAGTACTTGGAGCCTGGAGCGTTCCCTCCTCAGGATTTGCCAACAAAAATAATAAACTAAAATAATAAAGTGACAAGTCCTGCTTGCCCGCCGGCTAAACTCATTAGGGTGCTCAAAATGAATTAATTTACAAAGAAACAAAGCAGCAACAGCAAATATAAATCAACAAACACAGAGCAAATCAACCCTTTAATCAACCACACATCCCCGCGCAACGTGCCAAACATTTGAATCGGAGGACACATGGCATCGGGTTCCCACGCTTCTTGATAGTAAACGGTGACGTCATCTCATTCAAACCCTACCGAGCTCATTCACAAAACCGAATGAATGAATGACTTACCGGCGCGTAAATGTGAAAATCGGACGGACGAGCCCCCATTTTGTCACGACCTGGCTCTAGGCCATGACAAAATCACGGAGACATGTGGTTTTAAATTAATAAAAGGATAAATTTATTGACAAAATATAAATTCAAAAGGTTTAACAACTGAAGCAAAATCAACTAAACTAACAAAAGAGATCAATCCAGAAAGTAAGGTCTGACGCGAGGGAGGACTGCGCCCAGCCAGGCCACGCTGAGCCTGGTGGTGCTGGCAAAGGGCGACCCAGGAAGTGTATGACTGCCAGAAACTTATGCACCTGGGGGATCCACCCAAGTGCACAAACACCTCCCACAGGGCCTGCAAGGACACACATTACACAGACAGGGGAGAACAAATAGCTGCAGCAGCCCTAGTGGCAGGAGGCCGTCACAACAGGTTAAAAACAGTTTTGACTGGTTTTAAACCAGTTCAAACAGGTTTTGATAGGGTCCAACTTTTTGAGTGAATCAAACCAGTTAAAACCAGTAGTGACGGGTTCAACCAGTGAAAACCAATTTCGACAGGTCCAAACTGGTTTTGACTGTTTTAAACTGAACTTGACTGGTTTAGAACCTTTTTGATGGGTTTTGACTGGTCAAAACTGTTTCAGCCTGTTCAAACCTGATTTAACAGCTTTAAACCTGTTTAAACAGTTTCATAATTTTTATTGACTGGTTCAAACCAGCAAAAACTAGTTTCGATTGGTGCAAACCAGTTTTGACCTGTTCAAACCAGTTTAAACTGGTTCAAATTGGTTTTGACGGCTCATACGTTTTGACCAGTACAAACTGGCATGACAGCTTCAAACCAGTCAAAAACAGTTTTTACACTGGCTCAAACTGTTTTGACTGGTATCCACCAGTTTTTTCATGTTCAAACCCTTTTGACCAGTTAAAACAAGTTTTGCCTGGTTTATACCTGTTTAAACCAGTAACGGCTGTTTATTCGGTTTCCACTGGTTCAAACTGGTTCAAAACATTTTTTTTCAGGTTTAAACTGGTTTTGACTGCTTTATACCGGTTTTGACAAGGTCACAAAGGTTTTAAATGGTTCAAACTGGTTAAACAGGTTTTGACAAGTTAAAACCTGTTTAATCTGGTTCAAACCAGTTTTGTCTTTCAAATGGGTTTCGACTGGTTCAGAGCATTCTAGGCTAGTTACAACCAGTTGAAACCAGTTTTGGCTGGTAGTAAATTGTTTTAAATTGTTTTGACCAGTTCTATTGGGTTTTGGTTGGTTAAAACCCGTTTTGACTGGTTCAAATGGTTCAAACTGGTTTTGACTGGTGTGAAGAGGTTTCAAACCTAGTTCACTTATGCTGTTAGCCAAACACATCTGAAATATGGAACCTGAAAAAAAAAAAATGCTAGCGTAAGGCCAGCATTGTTCATTGCTATTTACTGTAAAGACTGACGATATACAAGTTACCCCAAGTCTTATGCATCCAAAAACAAGCAAATATAAGGTCAGAGACGTCGTGCGTCCAGAAAAAGTCGTTAACATGTAACAGTATCAGAGAAAACGTGATGAAATACGATGAGAAAGAGTCACAGAGTGGGTTTCTGCAGCGTGTGTGCGCAGGAACAGTAGCAGGATGGAAAAGTTGCAACATCAAAGAGAAGTGCAAGGGAAAAACAGCTGGTCAGTGTGTGTTTGGTGTGTGAATGTGTATGAACACACCTTCAAAGCGGACCCTAGATGTCCCGGCCCACCTGACTCCATGCATCAACACGGGAACACATTCATGGTATACACACTCCTGCAGGTAAACACACACATACACAAGCTTTGAAATACCTCACACACAGGACTACTGGACACTTCTGCACACACACATTCTGATCACACACACACCTGTCACTGTGCCTGTGCATGTGTCTGCATGTGTGTGTTTCTTGTCAGTGATTAAAGCACACGAAAGTCACACACACACACAGATAAATCACCGGTTCTGCAGAGGTTCAGGGCAGTGAACTTGTCCTGACATGTTGGGACCTGATGCACCACAGCTGGGCAGGATCGGTGGATTCAGCCTCTCTGCTCTGGGAGACAGAGTCAGACGAGAGGAGGCCAAAGTCAGGTTCATGTTCCTGAACATGGCTTTACACCGTAAGCTGGAGTGTTTTCAGTAAAGTAAACATCTTCACATTTTGGTATAGTTTCACAAAGGCAGAGATACATCTTAAATTTTTAACGTACTTGGAGTTTGGATCAGGTAAACAGGTGGACCTTTGACCTCTTCACTAACAGCTACACTGCAAAAACTAACATCTAACCATATGTTTTTTGTCTTATTATGAGAAAAAATGTTTCATTACACTTAATATGAGCCACATCTACCTGATAATTTTAGAAGAATGTTTAATTTCAAGATATTAAAAAGACAAAAATGACACCTGAATTACTAAAAGAAAAGAAATCTGCCTTTGAGATAAGAAAAAAAACCTTACTCATCTCTATTGGATTGAGATCTGGGGACTGTGGAGGACATTTGAGTACAGGGAACTCATTGTCATGTTGAAGAAAGCAGTCTGAGATGATTCCAGCTTTATGACATGGAGCGTTATCCTGCTGGAAGTAGCCATCAGAAGATGGGTACACTGTGCTCATAAAGGGATGGACATGGGCAGCAACAATACTCAGGTAGGCTGTGGACTTTTTTTTTCTTTCCTTTTTTTTCTTTTTTCCATTTTTTTTTCTTTTTCCTTTTTCTGTCTTTTTTTCCCTTTTTTCTCTTATTTTTTCTCTTATTTTTTCTCTTATTTTCTTTTTTCTCTTTTTTCTGTTTTTTTTTTCTTTTTTTCTTTTTTCTTCTTCTTTCTTTTCCCTTTTTCTTTCTTTTTCCCTTTTCTCTCTTTTTTCTTTCTTCTTTTTTTATCTTTTTTTCCTTTCTTCTTTTTCCTTTTTCTCTTTCTTTTCTTTTTCTCATTTTTCTTTTTTCCCTTTTTTTTTTTTTTTTCTGTGGACTTTAAACCATGCTCAGTTGGTACTAAGGGGCCCAAAGTGAGCCAAGAAAATCTCCCCCACACCATTACACCAGCAGCAGCAGCCTGAACCGTTGATACAAGGCAGGATGGATCCATGCTTTCATGTTGTTGAGGCCAAATTCTGAGCCTACCATCTGAATGTGGAGCAGAAATCCAGACTCATCAGACCAGGCAACGTTTCTCCAATCTTCTATTGTCCAGTTTTGGTGTTGCTGTGTGAATTGTAGCCTCAGTTTCCTGTTCTTAGCTGACAGGAGGGTCACCCGGTGTGGTCTTCTGCTGCTGTAGCCCATCTGCCTCAAGGTTGGACGTGTTGTGTGTTCAGAGATGCTCTTCTGCAGACCTCGGTTGTAACCAGTGGTTATTTGAGTTACTGTTTCCTTTCTATCAGCTCCAACCAGTCTGTCCATTCTCCTCTGACCTCTGGCATCAACAAGGCATTTTGTCCCACAGAACTGCTGCTCACTGGATGTTTTCTCTTTTTGGGACCATTCTCTGTAAACCCTAGAGATGGTTGTGGGTTAAAATCCCAGTAGATCAGCAGTTTCTGAAACACTCAGACCAACAACCATGCCACGTTCAAAGTCCCTTAAATCACCTTTCTTCCTCATTCTGATGCTTTGACCTGCAGCAGATCCTCTTCACCATGTCTACATGAATAAATGCATTGAGCTGCTGCCATGTGATTGGCTGACTAGAAATTTGCATTAATGAGCAGTTGGACAGGTGTGCCTATGAAGCTATATTTATCTTAGCTGAAATTCACAACTTTTCTGCATCCTTTGGGATTAGCCACCCATCAAAAAACCGTCTGTCAGAAAACCGTTAAAGGGGACCTCTTTTAACTTGTGGCTGTGCTTCTGTTGTGCCGTGTCATTGTGCCTTTGTGTTTTTGTGTGCAAAGTGCTTTTAATTTGCAAAAGGTTTGACACCTAGCAGCCACCATAATCTGGTTACGATGCACGCAGCAGAGTTCTGAACTAGTTTAAGCAACTCAAGAGGGAAAATAAAAAAATGACCTTACACGTAGATATGATAATTCTAAAAAAAAAAAAAAAAAAAGATGCAAGTCACAAATCCTGCTTCAGTATAAGAGGACCTCTAAACTTCATTTCATTATCACAACTCATTGACAGATTTTTGTTAGAGGCAGTGTTATTGACTATTTTTATCAAACTTTTTTGTAATTTAGTTAAATTTAACTTGCATTTAACTAAGTTTATCTGCTTTAAATATCTTAGGTTTGCTTTAAACAACACATCTAGCCCATCCAAAAACACTGCCAACAAAAACAACAAAGATCAGCCTTTTTCAATGGGTGTGTATGTGGTTTCTGGTGTTTGTGTGGCCAGCCTCTAGTGGACGCTTGATGAACTGCAGCTTTTTTTTTTGTGCTTGCTTTAACCATCCAATCTCCCTCATTTACCTCTAACTAATGTGTTCTTGAATGTGTGAAGTGTGAGGATAAGACGTGTGAAGTAACTCTGGATGTGTTCATGTGGGTTTTCAGGGTCATCTAAAGGTTTCTATGCTTCAGGAAATGTTTTTCCTCATAAATCCAGAGCTGAGGTGAATGATTCAGAAGTGACAGAATTAATGAACACTGCTTTCTTTCTCTACGAGTGTTTGTGAGCGCGGAGCAGGAACATGATCCACACACTGCAGGACAGGAAACTCCCTGGCTCCCTGATCACTCACATCCTGATCTTCAGATAACAACACACGTGTGGCTTTTCTATTGCTGTGGTTACTGTCTGTTTTCATTCATTAGTCCAGCTGCAAGACGAGCATTCTTTACCTCAGCTACCACACACACACACACAGGCTCACGTTAACACTCAAAAGCGCGAATGCTTTCCCAAATACTGCCTGTCACCTCTGCATGGCGTCAGGCTTCAGGTATGGATACTGTCATCACAGCTGAGCACGTCACTTCACTTCTCTGTGTGTGTGTGAGGCTCTGTCTTCATTCAGAGTCAGATCAGCGGTGACGAAGCTGATACAGGAAGCAAAAACCGGATCGCCTCAGGAGACCACACGCTGGTCAAAGGAAGACTCTACAAATATCACTTCCTTTACTTTTTGCATCAGCGTACGATGTTTTGAAATCTTCAAACACCGAGACCTGCTTCACCCTTTGTGTGTGTGTGTGTGTGTGTGTGTGTGTGTGTGTGTGTGTGTGTGCAAGGATTAATCCCCCGTGTTTGCACTGACAGCTACATGTTTCATTAAACAGACGGAGATAAAAGCAGCGAGGAAGGCCGTGTTGTTGTGCAGTCATGTTTTGTTCTCAAAACCTGGCAACTTCTCAGCTCAGCCGCTGTCTACACCTTTCCCAGCTGAGAACACACACACACTCATACACACACAGGCTCGCACACACACACTGGCTTTTAGAAAAGGTGTAATAAAACTTCCCTGTCAGTCTTTCATGTGTGAGGCTTAAGAGCTGTCAGACGAACAGGAGGAAACCACCATGCTTTGATAGGAGCTCGAAACTCGACAGAACGCTTCACACGACGTGCATGGACGTGTGCCGGTGTGTGTTTGTGTGTCTGTGTCCCGACTTCTCTGAGGTTTGATCACTCAAAACGTTAACTCGATATCTGGGTGGAGTCTTCATTTAGTTTTAATTAATATCTGGATAATCCTCGTCAGATAAGTATTTAATGAGAATCTTTTTTTCAACAAATCCAGCACAGGCTGAATATCCTCCGTGCTAACAGGCTAACTGTGGAGCTACACAGCGATGCTAGCCTGCCCTTGCCTTCTATGGTGTCATCTTCATCAAATGGCCTTTATCACTGTCTTACTGCCCTCTACTGGTCTAGTGTTGAAGTACAGCTACTTTTATTTTTCTCCCCTCTGAACTTCAGGCCCCAGTGGAAATACGAACAACTACAGGAACCACATAGTTCCTGGAAAGGCAACTGCCGGAACTAACCCAGGAGCAAGGGACTTTTTGAGGAACTACAGTGGTGCCTTGACTTACGAGTTTGATTGGTTGTAACTAGTGCTGTCAGGCGATTAAAAAAAAATATCTAATTAATTACAGGATTTGTAATTAATTAATCTAATTAATCGCATTTTAATCTCATATCTGCTTAAGGTCCCAAATTAAAGAATTTGAATTCCAGAACATTAAAATTACATTAAAAGACACTAAAAACATTTAAATATAAGGTGGGAATATATACAACACATTTTTAGGTACCCTGAGGCATAAGGAACACATGAAAAAAGTTTTATGGTTCTATCTTTACAAAATCTACACAGTCCTGCACCTAAGATAAGCTGATTTGATTTTTAGGACGGTTTTTGCTTCTGTTCACATTTTTACTGGATGTGGACTCAATTTTCACTGCAATATGAACTTCTATACTTCTATGAGGTCAGGAGAACCAGGGCTAAAGGCTAAAAACTGTGAGGAACTATGTACAAAACACTTAATTCAAGTCTTGGACCAAAGAAAAGTGAAGTATTCTCAGTTTAACATGCTCTGAACACACAAACTGTTGCTGATTGGTGCAGAGCAGCCCCAAGCTGAAACATGACACCAGGAAGATGGAAGGAAATTTTCAAAGAATTTTTTACATTTAAATACAGGACATTTATCGATCATTCAGGGCTTGTTTGATGCAGTAAAGAGTGTAAAATTATCTGTTTTTTACAGAACTGAGCAAACGGTTGATTTTCTGCAGTTTTTCAAAAAGGACGTGCGAATAAACGCGATGTGGAAGGCAGTCTCGCTTCCCTCCCTCTGTTTTTTTCACGTGTGATACATTCAGGGACCGTCGGAAATTTGAAAATCTGACGAGAACACCTCTTTTTCCAAGTAGGACAAACGGTTTGTAAATGCCAGACATTTGAAAATAAGTGCGTCTTTAAACGCCTCGCGGGTTTGGGATCCAGATTAATCTGCGTTAATTTTTATATTGCGTTAATATGCGGTGTAATTAATTAATCTAATTAACGCGTTAAAATGACAGCCCTAGTTGTAACCCAAGTTACTCCTAGGTCAAATCAGTTTTCCCCATTCATTCTACTCTTTCTGACTCTCTCTAACCCCGAAAACAGTCTCCTCAGATGTCTGTCTAACATGAGTCTGGTTCTGTCTGAGGTTTCTGCCTGTTAAAGGGAAGTTTTTCCTCTCCATTGTAACTTGCTAAATGCTGCAAAGTCCTGTACTCATGGTGGATTAAGATAAGATCAGACTCCTTATCTTGTCTTGATGTTGAGTTTCTGATAATAAAATTGTATTAATAGTAACAGGTCTAGACCTGTGAATGTTTTTGTTTTTGTTTGTGATGATTTGGCGCTATACAAATAAAGACTGATTGATCAATTGATTGATTCAATTGAAATGAATTGAAATGCCATCACTCCATTTGGGAAATCAACAAACAATCTGAACATTTCTGATTGGTGGAGCAGCCACAGTGTTTTCATTTCCCCTTCTGTCCACAATAAGGTTTAGTTCCTCCTAACCAATGGTCTTCTTTGAGCCTGATAGTGTGAATGTCTCTGTCAGCTCCTGGTGTTCCAGTTTAAAGAGTGACCCTGCAAACTGGAGACCTTCAGCTGAACGTGTCAGTGGAGATCCAGCTTACAGCAGCTGTTCAAACACAGAGGAAGTTCTCTGGGATGCATCCAAGTTTATTGGTCATAATCTCCTCATCAGATAATAGGGGTGGGAGAAAAAATCTAAAATTGATACGGGGATTTTTTTTGTTTGACAATATCAAAATTGTGATTCTTCATCTTTTTTTTTTTCAAATTCAAATTCTGCACTTCAGTCTTTATTTGTAAACTGGATTGGAAAAGAGTTACCGTTTTTCTCCAGCAGAGGGCTAAATGTGTCTCTCTGACTCACTTGATGTGCATTTTATGGGAGAAAATGGCTCCTGATGTAGTCTGTAGACATAATCATTGTTTAACTTTTTCACATGGTCTGGTGTTAAAAAAGCAAACTAAAAATTGCAAAAATTGTAAATATCGACGAATCTTAACTTTAACTGAATCAGCACCCCCAAAATTGTTATAGAATCAAATTACGAGAATAGCAGATTGTCCCAGCCTTATCGGGTGAGTGTTTAATACAGATCCAAAGCCATTTTAGAAGGATACATCCTGCCAGTCCTGCAAAGTCGACGATCAACACGCTAGTTCTGTTTTTGTTTGTGTTTTAAGCCGAAAGAGCGGTTGATCTCAGCTGTCTTCATGCTCCAGAGAGCTGAGATCCACTTCTGTCCGACCATGCTGGCCTATCTACTCTTTCTTTGTTGTCAGTTTTGCTGAGTGGCCTTCAACACAGTCTTACTGCCCTCTACTGGCCAGGCAATGTTTTGCAATTACTTTTATTTTTTCCATACGTCATTGGTCTGATTTGCATATTCTACCAAGTCTTAGTTCCTGGGACTGTTTTACCCATAGACTGTACAAACAACAGACAAAGTCTCTCTGACGTCTATTGCGGCCATATTGGAAGTGACAGGGGCTTGGAGTTTAGCAAAGTTTTTGGAACCAGGCTGTAAGTCGGTTTATTTCTGCTGTGAAAACAGCTTTTTCTGGCTTGGTGACTTTCGGTACTTCTGGAGCCAGCCTCAAGCGGACACTTGAGAATCAGCAGACTTTAACATTTCAGCACGTCTCGTTTTTTTAGACCAGAGGTTGCAGCTCCAGCGTAATGAGAGTGAGTAATTCCACAGTGCGAGCTCAGCACCAGTTGTTGCTTCTTGTTCTTCTCAAGTTGATCAGGGAGGAAAGGCTACTTTTACTGAACTCAAAAATGGAAATAAATAATAAAAAATCAACGATAAACAATCACCTGTTCTTCTTCCCCTCACAGGATTCTGCGTAACATTTGCGTGAAACGATAATTTCAGATAATTTCAGAAGGATGCATCTGCCAGTTTCAGACAGCTACGATCGACTGTCTACTCTTCCTTCTATGTTGTCGGTTTTGCTGAATGGCCTTCACCTTTGGCTTACTGCCCTCTACTGGTCAGGTAGTAGTGTTTAGCAATTACTCTTTTTTTGTCCATAATCAACTGGTCTGATTTCCATATTCCAGCGGGTCTAAGCCCGTGGTGGAAATGCAGACAAAAGATGGGCCACAGGAACCATAGTTTCTTGGTATGCTTTACAAGGAACTAAAATCTCACATTGAAAAACATTTCTAGACTAAGATTGTTTAGGAGTTATTAAAATAAGCTGATCACAGTTGTGTAACATATTGTGGACATAAAGGGGGACATAAAGGCATTGTCTTTGGCTGCTCCACCAATCTTAAACGGTCAGCTTGCAGGCCCCTCCCCCGAGAGTTCCTGGAATTCTGTAGAAAGTGTTACCCCATGGAAAGACCCTCTCTACTTCCTGCAGTTGAAAAGCACCTTTACTCACTATCTCTGACTTAAGCTGTCGTTTATTTTTTTGTTGAATTAATCTCACACAAAAATCACCTCCACTTCCTGTCTCCATTCAGTCGTTAACATAAATGCATTACATTAAACAAAAAAAAGATCACATAAAGCTGAATAATGTCAGAGTCCGGTTGTGGGAACAGAGGAGGGACTGAGTCAAAATGCAAACCCACTTAGGATTGATCCCAAATAGGAGACAATCAATTTGACTCCAATTGAATTCACATCAAGCAGAGGGGAAAGGCTTTCCAACCGACCAGCAGAGGCATTCTTCTCCCTCGCCATTGACGGTGCGATTGACACACATTTGTCATGTCGGGACCTTGTGCAGAAATCCAACCGATTATTCAGTAAAAATCCATAACTCTCTACTCCCCGGGCGTTTCTGGAAAACCTCTGCTCCCATTTTTTTTCTTGTCACTCCTCATCAGCTGGGCTTTGTCCCGGCGCGGTGCAGAGTCAGTGGGGTATTTGTGATGACTGTACAGTCTGTGTGGAGCAAACAGAAACACACACGCTGGCATCTCCCCCCATTGAGAACACACACAAACGCTGTTGTATTGATCTGCTCATCTAGTGGGACGAGGAAGTGCAAGAGTCTCATTTAGTTAAAATCATTACTCCTGCTTCAGATGGATGTAGAAGTGAGGCTTAAGAGGAAACATGGAGGACACGGAGAGGAGAACGTGTCTCAGTGAGGGACGAGGAGAGGAGAACTCCTCTGTCTTCTTTTCTCTCATTCACAAACTCACATCACACACACACACACAGCTACAAACACAAACACACACACATGCGCACTGCAGAGGAGAGTGCTTTGCAGAGGGGAGTCTTTGCAGTGGTCGATAGCACTTGGCGAGTGATCTATCGACAGAGCGGGAGCGTGTGAGAGATGAGTTCAATATACTTCAATTTAGCTCCACTTGCTTTAATTACTTCCACCCTGTGTGTGTGTGTGTGTGTGTGTGTGTGTGTGTGTGTGTGTGTGTGTGTGTGAACCCCCAGAGGCTGAGTGCTGTTAGACTACCTGTGAAGGCGGATAATAAAAATACAGCTGTGGCCTTAATAAATTCAGGGTCTGCTGTGTGTTTAGGAGAGTCCTGAGGGCTGCGGCCCCTCCAGGTGGGAATTAGTTTCAGCTCCATACATTTAAACATCCATTTCTGTACAGTGGTGATGTTTATAACAGATTTTTGGTTAGAATTTAAATAGTGCTTACTCAATCATGGAGCTTGATTAAGGAGGGAGGTAAACATTTCATAGTATTAGGATGGACACCAAACTGGTTTTGTTTTTAGTGATATTTTTACTATTTGTTCTCCTGTGTTTGTCTGGAGATCCTACATGTAACCATGGCTGCATTGTTTACATGTGAAATCAGCTGTTAGCAGCCTGTAGCATGTCAATGCTAACTGGTGCAAGGCCGAATGTTTCCCACAAGGTGAGGAGAAGGAGGTGAATACAATGTGCTGGTTCAAGACGTGACGACATGGACCTGTCCTTCCATCCATCGTTATTGGGAACGTAAGATCTATCTCCAATAAGATGGACGAGCTAGCTGTGCTAACCCAGCAACAGAGGGAATACCAGAGGGCAGAGTAGCACCATGCTATTCACAGACATGGCTAACAGAGCTAACAGCAGACACCAAGGCCACATGTGAAGAGCTTCACCTGCTGTGAGCAGACAGGATCCAGGAGACAGAGACTGAACAGACTGCTGAAGAAGCTCAGTCCTGGACCCTGTGGAGGTGGAGGCTGGCTGACTGGACAATGATGGACAAGCTGTCAGCATCTATTTTCTTATGGAGCTTTTTACACTTTCTATACACTTTCTTACTTTGGTTTTCTTGGTTTCTGCTGTGACTCCTTCTGAATTTCCCCTCAGGAATAAATAAAGTATTATTCTATTCTATTCTATTCTATTCTAAAACAACAACAGTAACAATGGCGGACTATTGTGTTGTGCATGTGCTGCTGAATCTGCTGACCGCCTGTCAACTAAAGCCATGCTTCCACCAAGGGGTTCAGTTCGGTTCCTCTCGGCATGGCACACATTTTGTGCGTTTCCGCTGACTAATCCCGGGACAGTTTTCCAAACAGCCAAAACTTTTGCTCTTTGTTTATGGTGTTGTGTTTTTCTTCTTCGTTGCATTTATTAGAAGGGTACACTATGTCGCGCTGCTATGGCGTCACGCTATCATGCAATTGATGCTGCTATTGGCATCTGGCTTACACGCCTCCTAACATTAGGGTGCACTGTTGGCTGTGGAAACACCCGTACCAAACTATACTGATATAAACCAGGCAGGATTGAAGATGCATTCAATATGAACACCAGATGATCAGCCCCCCTCTACTTCTAACTCTACTACCAAAAGACATATCCATATTTTGCCAACTACAGGCCTGGCATGCATACTACAGCGTTTTCAGACTCTCAATATTTCTGTGCAAACACAGATTTTTTCCACTGCATTTTTATTTGTGTCTTTATGCAAAATGCATTGGTGCAAACGGTGCCTTGGACTGTTTTCAGCCTGTAGGTGACAAACCAATGACCCTAAATTGTGGTGCTTGTCCATAAACAGACTACCCTTGTCATGAATCCCCATCATTGCTCCTTTTTTAAGTCAGGTGTAAAAATAAGGGACTTTCTGGCCCTTTAGTTCCTGGAACTTCTCTTTCAGGAACTTAATGGTACCAGTGGACATTTGTTGTCTGCGTTTCCATCAAGGCCTTAAGTCCAGTGAACATAGGTCAAAAACTCTGTCATTCCAGATGGGCTGTGGTCAAACTTTAAAAAATTAATACACCTGTTAGAAATGTTTCTCACACATGCATGCTGTCATGATATGAAGATATTGTTAGGCAGCATTGTATTCAAGTCCTCTTTTTTTTCTGAAAAGTTTCTTTTCTTTCATTAGCTACTAGAGGTTAAAAACAGGGTTTTACGTCACGTCATGATCCACCAATCAGAAGTGTTCAGCTTGCAGACCCTGCTCCTTAAAGTTCAAGGAGCAGGTACTTTTAAGGACGTAGCGCAATTAGGGAAACATTCATATCAGAGAAGGACAATGTCAGCTGTTTGTTTGCATGAAGTTACATGTTGTGTTTATATAATGATCGACTGCCTTTAAATGTGAAAAATTAGTCGTTTTAAACTTTCTGTTAAAATGTACTGTATATAAACCAGCTGAACGAAATCTTTTAACGTTACTTATTTTACATTTCACGAGACAAAACACACAGTCCAACCACATCACAAGCCACAGTTACCCTCCCTGTCCTCCTGCTGTTTTCCCTCTGTCTGCTTTCCCTGCACAAAGAGCGTTAGCTGACATATCACAGATGAAAGATCCCCGACCGGTGCACATATTTTCAACCCTGTTATCATCAGTTTCTGAACATGTTGTCGAGCAGAAGTGGACGCACAGATTCCATGTCAAATACCCATCTAACCACTGTCTTCAGTTCCTATCCGCTAACCACAAATTACACACTACGTGGGATAAAACAGGGCAAGGAATAAAGTGTTTTTCCTTTAAAAACAACAGCCTTCAAATCTTAAAGAGGAGGTATTTTGCTTTACCCTATTGTAATCGTGGATGTAAAGTAACAAAGCTGATAGTTTAGACTAAGTGTGTGCAGATTTTTTGCTTTACTACTCCTTCAACAAATTTCAACTGATTTTCACTGTTCAAACTTCAAAACATGTGTCTCATTCGGAACCATTGGGCTATGATTTTTCATGTTTATTTTACAAATGCTTTCGGAGATATTTCAGGTTTTGTATGATTTTGGTCCCATAGAGAATGAATGGGAAATTTTCAAAATTCTTCAGGACATTTTTCAGCCTGCTTCAAACCCTTCTCATTCAGTCATAGATTCAGCTAGAAACATCAATCAAACTTCAAAACATTCAGCTATCTTTTGGCCTTTTTTCTGTGGGTTTCAAAGTCTCCCTAGCACTGTTAGTGTCTTTACAATGACCCTTCAAAGGTCATGATGCATTTCAACCCTTTGAGCCGTTTAACATTGGTGTGCATTGGACGGAATGTTCCAGCTCAGAGTGGGAAATTCAAACGACAGAGTGGGGAAAGGGGGAGACCAAACCTGGAAACTTTCTGGAAATACTGTCCCCTTGGCCATAATTTTTACCCCATGAACACATACAAAGTACCAAAACGAAGGTAATCTTGTCCTGCTTCTGACAAAGTGGATTTTAAAGCAAACGGAAGGAGCACTTAATCCCAAAATGGCAAACTGTCAGGAAAAGTCAAAAAATCACCCCATTTGCTTCAATGTTAATTCCTGAGGGGTTTTCTCAGAGATCAGTGGAGGATCACTCATCTGTCTCTCGCTGTCACGGCCACATTTCTGGGTCTACAGACATGAAACTAAGATGAACAGCATCCTTAGGGTCTCAAGATCCACACAGTCCAGTGGTTTTTCTGATTGCACTTGTGGTTCTGTTGCAATTGCAGGCAGTTTGACACCATGGTTGGTGGGAGGGTCTTGGGAATCAAAAGTCTCAACGAGCCCTTTGATGGCAGTTAGTAAACAATGATCACCATGGCACTATCAGAAACAGCATTTTCAAGGTCAGACTTCCATTTTTCCTAGGTCAGTTAATTATTTCCAGAGATGTTCTTTAAAATTTCATTCATTCTTTAATTTTTTTTTAATTCAGCCATTCCATCAATTCATCCATTTATCTCATTTCATTCAAGAGTTCAGGCTCCAGCGTTCTGTATAAGCAGTTCAGCACAAGCTGCTTCAGCATTCTCCATTCACTGTGCAATTTCTTCAGAAATTGCTTTTCTAGTTATTACTACTTTTTAAATTAATTTTATTTTTTACTTTAACCAACAGATTAAGTGCCATAATTTTCAAGGTTTTTTTCTTTTAAAAAATATATTTTTTAAACATTTTTCCTGAACATACAACACATAAAGTGCCATTATTTACTAGTTATTATTATTATCTTATTTATTTCATTTTTAAATCATTTTTTAACCAATTGTCCTGAACATACAACATACAAAATGCCATAATTTTCTAGTAATTATTATTTAATTTTTTATTTATTTCACTTTTTTATTTTTTTTAAACTATTTGTCCTATACATACAACACATAAAGTTCCATAGTTTTCTAGTAATTTTTTTCTTTTCCTTTTTAAAAAAAATATTTTTTTACCATTTTTCCTGAACATTCAATGCATAAAATGCCATAATTTTCTAGTTTTTTTTTTTTTTTTTTTTAATTTTTAACCATTTGTCCTGGACATACAACACATAAAGCGCCATAATTGTCGGCTTATCAAGTTTCTGATTGTACCTAACTGCACTGTGTGTGACAGCTGCAACTTTGGCATGATGATGTCATGATCCCTGTTGACCTGGCAGTTTGCGCCTCTCATAAAGCTATTTGATAAACTGAACTGAACTTTCAGGCTCTTCTCCTGTCTAACTACTAGCTACATGTAAGAAAGGAGTAGCCCACCTTGGCTGACAGAGCCCTGAAACGCCCTCTCCTTTTTGCAACAACCTACTTATGTGAGCCTGGCTTTTTTGTTCGTAATTTTCTGGCTGAAAAAAGGGTTTTCTAAAACACTAGTGAAGGAAAACTTGGGATTTTTTTTAAGCTGTAAATATTCCCTCAACACAAGGCTAGGGATAGGACACGCTGCTCTCTGACTCCTTCATGCTTTCACCTTCAGCCACATACAAGTTTAAGTGGAGCTGGGGATGACTAACAAAGCTGCCAAGGTTAAACTGTGAAAAAAGGAGATTTTTTGGCATCACTTAATCTGGTTTCACCCAAAAACCATATCCACATATCACCCAAAACTACAGATCAATAAGTCAAATTTAGAAATCTGTGAAGAAAAATACTCTAGTCTCCTGTCACAACAAGCCTGCTGGTTTCACTCTATTTTTGTAAATTAAGCGCTGTTTTAGGCAACTGTGTTTGTGTTTATAGGTGATTCACAAATTGCACCATCAGTCCCTGTGACCAGTCCCGTAACACAGTGCTCTGTTAACCCCTGCTTTTTGACCCCTGAAGTGAACAATGTGTGCCTGGATGCTCTCATTAGAGGCTGACGTTTTCACACAGACCGAGCTGAACAGAGGAAATTAACTTAAACCTCTCCCTTTGTTACAAAGGATGCTGAAGCCACCTGCTCAGGCTCTTATTCTGCTCGAGTTCATTCCTACAAAGAGCGCTTCCTGAACAGGTGATTTCACTAAAATCTTATTTTCTCAGGATCAAGTTCTTCAGTGTTGGTGTCTCTCTCTGTGTGTATCTACAAACCTGCATTGACACCTACAGATTTGAGGTGTCAACCTGTTTATGTTTGTCATTTTTAAGAAATTAAAGAGGGGTATTGTGCTTCTTTTTGTCTTAATTTTGTCCCTCTGGTGCCCCCGTAGTAGCTTTACACAATTAAAAGCTCAAGAAATTCTCAATTTTTCTTACACTGGTGTTTTGGAAAATCCATTTTTTTCTTTTTGCTGCTGTCTCTTTAAGGCTCCCAGCTCCACGAACCCCCTTCCTTCTGATTGGCCAGCACTCCGAAGGCCTCTTGGGGGCAAAGCTATGTGTAGATTTTGGTGTTTGATGCCTGTTTTTTCATTGTTACTTTTTAATCCACATTTAAAACACAGGAGAGCAGAATACCCCCTCTTTAAACCCACTTTCTGGATTTCAAGGGAACTCATTCTTCCAATGTATTGTTGCTCACTGCATTTTTGTCTGGACAGAGCCACTGCTGGGTACGTCAGAGCTGAAGAGGTGAAGTCATCTGTTAGTGTAAAGCTGATGAGTTCACAGCTGTCTAATACGTCTAAGAATTTCGGAAGGATCAACATTTTTTTTTGTCTGAATTCAGCAGAGCTGAGTCACTGTGGCAGCACCATTAATCTCACACCTGAAGAGGTGATGACGGACGTGTACCTCTAAGGAGTGTGTGTGCGCCTGTGTGTTGACGACTGCAGGAAGAACACCTGTGTGGACTGGGCTTGTGGTGGATAAGTACCAGCAGAGATCACTGACTTCTACACCTGCCTGTGGAGGAAAACACCACACACTGCACAGACAGCGGCTGTTTCAGTGTGAGCATGAACTGAGCATGCACAAAATGCCTCAAAATATGTGAGAATTATCCTTTTTTTGGAAATCATGGAGACAAAAATGAAAAATGCAGCAAGGTCAGATGAAATGATATTTTTCACTCTGTTTCACTTCTCAGATGGTTTGTCGTTACATTGCCCTGATAAAAGGGATGTTTACGAAGTATGACTGGGATATAACCTGTCTTAGATCCTGGCTTTCCCGTTCTTCACTGCTCATGTCAAACACTTGATTCTGAAATCTCCTCCAACAGTTTTTAAGAACAGAACAATGAACAGTACGAGCAACGCCAGGAGCAACCGGATCATACACGTCACACCAAATCCATCCGAAGAAAAGTGTTTGGCACCTGAACTTAATGATGTCACTGCTTACTGTCAACAGTATTTTAAAAAAAAAGAAGAGAAATTTACTTCGATTAGAGGAGTATTGTGTTTTTTAAGGCTTTTAACTGTCCTTCTGGTGTCCCGTGGTAGCTTTACATGATTTGTAATTTAAAAAAAAAAGATTTCTGATTGACCAACCCTCTAGAGGTCGTTCGGGGTGGAGCTTGGTGTTTCAGGGCGGACTCCTCCAATGTGTCATTAAAACAGTGAGTGGGATCCTTGTGTGATGACCCCATCATATCTCTTTTTTTTTTTTTTCCATTGCTAGGCGCTGCCCAAGTAGCTGCCTGTCGCAGTAGCTCTCTCGTCTTTGTCCGTTTCTTGTAATTTTTTGTTTCTTTTTCGTCATCTTTGTATTCAGAGTGGATCATTACTTTGTATGACTCATTTGCTGGTCATGGACACCAAACTGGTTTTCTCTTCAGTGATATTTTTACTACTTTTCTCCTGTGTTTGTCTGGAGATCCTACATGTAACCATGGCTGCATTGTTTACATGTGAAATCAGCTGTTAGCAGCCTTTAGCATGTCAATGCTAACTGGTGCTAGGCCAGATGTTTCCCACAAGGTGAGGAGAAGGAGGTGAGGACGACGTGCTGGTTCTCGGGTGTGAGCTAAGAAGTGACGACGTGGACCTGTCCTTCCATCCATCGTTATTGGGAACGTGGGATCTATCTCTGGTGGGATGGATGAGCTAGCTGTGCTAACGCAGCGGCATCATGCTGTTCACGGACGTGGCTGATGGAGCTGACATTGGACGCCGGCGCCACATTAGAAGAGCTTCGCCTGCTGTGGGCAGACAGGATCCAGGAGACAGAGACTGAACAGACTGCTGGGGAGGATCAGTCCTGGACCCTGTGGAGGTGGAGGCTGGCTGACTGGAGAGTGGTGGACGGGCTGTTGTCATCTATTTTCTTGTGGACCTTTTTGCACTTTCAAAAAAAAATTTTAAATAAAGGATTTTCTATTTCTATTTCTTCTATTTAAAAATCTGCACACGATCAGTCTGAACCAAGGCATTTAAAAGGATTTGAATACAAGACAGCCAAATGATATCTTCAAATCACCACAACAATCAGACGTGAGAAACATTTCTACCAGGTGTATGAATTTTTTAAAGTTTGACCACAGCCCATCTGGAATGACTGGGGAGATGTGTTTTTTGACTTATACTGCAGCCAGCCACCAGGGGGAGCAGCTTTTGTGGCAATTTCACTGCAAGCTCAGCAAGACGACATCCATTTTTTCCTGTCTACAGTGAACATCCAGCTTTGTCATGTTTAAAATACGAGACAGCAGACTACCCCTTTTTAAGGACTTAAATTTTTTTACCATTGCTATTAAATAAAATCACTGTCTCAAAAACATAGTCCTACAATGAATTTCCAAAAACATTTACAAGAATGAAACTGCACAAAAATGACTTGTTGCACAAATTACTAAATGTGTGAAGAAGTCCTCGTTTGAAATTCATCCTTCTCTTCAATTGGCTAATGGCTAAGTCCTGCCCTCAAACGCGATGAGCCATTCACAGTATAGTCATTCCCATAAACTCTGACATTCTCTGCCTGTTCCTGTTCAATACATTCAACATGTTATTAATTTCCTTATTTACCAAAAATCAATATAAACAAAATAGTGCTAGCTTGATGCTAACGCACTTGGGATATTGAATTGATATGCTAGCGATTAACATACATCGGTATGACTTCAGCTTCAGAATAGAATTTCAACGTCATCACAGAAACATATCACAGTTACTCTTTGTAAAACATACAGAAAAACTCCAAAGGTAAAATTCTCACAGGCAAATCAAAGAAAAGTTAGGTGCAGGCTCATGGCTGACTTCATAACAACGGCAAGGTTTTGATTGATTGAAGGTCCCAAACAACTTAAACAATTGCTATAACCACTTTGAGACACTAGATGGCCAACTTGAGTCATAACATAGAACAAAACAGTACAACGTCACATGATGTGTGAGGGGGACATTGATACGTTCTGAGTCGGCTCGGAAAAATGTACAACCAGTCACGTTGTCAGTCGACGCTGCCCTCTGAGGTAGAGGTTTGAAACTTTGTAGATGTATAGATTATTTTTCCTGCTCAAACCACAAAAACTGGCTGCTGTTGTTTTCCTGTTTGTCTCTTTCCACCTCTGTCTGAAAACCTCACACAGTCCTGGCTGGTGTCTCTTGCCTCTGCTCCTTTCTAAAAGCTTCCAGGAGCTTTTCTCATGCTGGATTAATGTTGGCGATGTCACAATAACCCCACAAAGAGCAGGGTTTAGACCTGCTTTCTTGTTATGGTGCCTTGAGATAACATTTGATGTGAATTGATGCTAAACAAACAGAAATTGATTGATTTGTTGTTCCTGCATGGACCATTACCTCCTCTCTGCAGATCTAACCAGTTGATGGAAAGCCCCACAAAAGACAGAGAGAGAGGGACGAGATGGGGGTGGAGGCAGGGCACGACACACACACACACACACTCACACACACGCACACACACAAACGTACACACGAGTCTTCACACATCAGTCAGACAGCCCTCTAGTCAGGAGAACCCCTGGCTCACCTTCACACAGATTTCCAGATCACACACACACACTTCCACACACACACACACACATAAGTTGTGCTGACATGAATCTACACAGTCACTTTGACTCACATAAACAAGCCTCCCCCCTCCCTGCAAACACACACACACACACACACACACACACACACTTCAAAGGCAGATTGTAACCTGACAGGACGGTAACACTCAGAACCCACATGCAGATTTTTTCACCGTCCCACCTGTTCCTTACAAACTTTTAAGTCATCCTCGCTCCTCTTCCTACTTTTCAGATCTCTTTCTGGCTCTTTCTCCGTCTGACACGCGTATGCTGGTACTCAGGCATCGTCCGTCTGATGTTCCTCTCTTCTCATCCTACATTGTGCGCCCTATCTCTGGATCACACACACACACTGAACCATGCCCTGACTAGACACAATGTAGCCGTGCTCCTGCCTGTACGGCCGGCCAGATGTGAGGAGCAGCGCTCTGTAATCTTATCTGAAACATGTTGCCGAGCAGATGAGCCTGTATGCTGGCAGCGGCCTGTATGCAGCAACAGCTCCTTGATGTGAGACGCAGCTGGAGACATAAAACAATTTGAGAGGAATCAGGCAGAACGGGTGTTTCCCCAGGAAGTCAGAAAACGTTGACCAGATGTTGAAACGTACAGGTGGAAAAGCTGCATTGGATAAAATCATGGACGGCACTAGGGCTGCAGCTATCAAATATTTTAGTATTCGAGTATTCTACTGAAAATTTCATCGATTAATCGAGTAATCGTATAAAATACATTTGTTTAGTTAAAGAGCAGTTATTTTTCAAACGATTTTTTTTCTCTTAAAGAAATAGAATTTTCTGATACAGCATGTCAATAAGAGCACTTGCTTTGGTAGCTCCTAAATCTGTAAACACACTTTGACACATTTTTTTGTGCCTTGTACATCTCATCAAATGTTTTGGACCCAAATGGCACCCGTTTCGTAGAATGACCCATTAGTCTCCAAACTCCAGAAAAGAAGCTAGCTTTGTTGCTAGTTGCTATTTTGTTTAAGAGGTAGCTCAAGGGGTCTGAAAATTCTCTTAATATGGCCTCAGCTCTATTTGAAATACCACTCTTTGATCTTTTTTTAAATTAAACGATTCCTCGAGGCGGAAAATTACTCGAGTAATTTTTGTAATCGAGTGCCTCGAATCATTTGAGGAATCGTTTCAGCTCTAGACAGCACAACAGCTCTCAAAAAAGTGAGGCTGGAAATTAAAACGCACATTCATTAAGTTTCCCTAAAGTCAGGGGTTCAATTCAAAAAGTGAAACTTGCTTAAAGTAGAGATAGACCGATAAATGTTACCGATATTGAGGTCGATACTTATTTGCAGTAAAAGGGAAAATGTTGGCGTCAAAATTACGAACACTACCAACACTTAACTTTGTTTTAACGCCTTCAAGCCTGTTTATTACACAGCTCACAGGCTCAGCAGCTGTCCTATAAAGTTAAATGAACTCAAAGTTTTGTACAATAAGTCCAGTTCTTTGAAAAATGTCTCGATTATCGGCGCTGATATTACGCATTTTAAGACAAATAGACATCAGCTTTTTTTTTTGGAAGACATCTAGTAACTGCAAATTCAAAAGGAGCCATTTTGCCTCAGCTTACCTGGATTAAAGTCATCCCAGAGCCACAAAATCTACTGTATCTTCACAATAAAGACTATTAAGTGGATAAAATTCGATACATGGTTAAAATGTAGTAAATGATTATCTGAATGAGAAGTTTTTTAAATTTATGAAACTGTACAAATCATGTCTCAGGTTTTTATTTGAAATAAGTTTGCAAAACATTAAATTATTTGCTAAAATTGCAAAAAAATTGAAAAAATTAAATTGATAAATATTTGCAAAAATTGTCAAAAATGTTTTAAGTTTAACAAATTTGCAAAAGTAAAATAAAATTGAAATTTGATAAATTTGCAAAAATTTTAAACAATTTTGAAATTTAAAAAAAATTGCAAAAATTTCAAAAACTCCTAAGAGAATACTTTAATTTCAAACATATGAATAGTATTGACTTACTCTACTTTTTTTAAATTAAAATCTCTTTAACCCTCTATAAAAAAAAATAAAAATTCTTTACTTCAATAAAGTTTTTTCAAAGCTACAAGGAGCCACTGCAAAGGAGTCAAAGAGCTGCAGGTTGAAGACCCCTGGACGAGAGGAATGAGACAGTTGCGAAGTTATTGAATGGGGTTTTTCTTGACAGTCTTCTCCAGTCTGGGGTTTTCCGTGTAGCTTATGCATCTGCTACCTCAAGTTTTTGGGGGTATCACTTCTGTAGAGTTTGCTGTCCAATAAAGCTCATGTGACCAGCTTTTGGTCGTTTTGGCGCTGTAGGCAGGAGCCAAGTCCTGTGGTTATCCCTGTGACTTGTGCATCGTTTTCTCCCACACTTTTTCCTTCCACTCAACTTTCTAGTTATCTTCCTCTTCTTTAGCAGTAACCTTTAGTATCTTATCCTCTCTGTGAAGAGGGTCAACGACTGTCTTCTGGATAACGGTCAATCAGTAGTCTTCACCATTACTGTGTGGCTGACTGAACCAGACTAAGAGACCATTTAAAGGCTCATGAAAGGCTCAGGTCTTTCCAGTTCAGCTGACCAGCGCACAGAGTTATTTTCTCCTCTTCTGTTTTTTAAAGTTCATTACTGGACTTCTTTGCTAATCCCTAAAATCACTTATCCGACCTGTTAGTCCGACCTGTTAGTCTCACACTTGTTTTTCTCTGCCTCCCCTGCTGCATTGCTCTCCTTCTCTCCCCTTTGCTTCAGTGGCCTCTCGTCCTCTCAGTCTCAAGTGTCATTAGAGCTCGACTGACTCACCAAAGACAGGCGGAGGAAGAGGGAGATAAAGGGGTGATGAAGAAAGTGATAAAAGAGCGCTGTGGTGCACTCAGCCTGCCAGTCACTCGTCTAATTGCGACGTCTGTCAGAGGAAGTGTGTGCTGTCTCCTTACATGGATGACTTCATGTTATTTTTCTCCTCCTCTCCCGTTACTCCCAGCACTCTGTCGGCCTCCTCTGGCTGAGCCCAACAACCATTAGTCATCTTTTACTTGTTCTTGTTCTACTGCTCATCAGTTATCACAACAACATTCAGTATTTCAGGTCGACATCATTACTGCTTGACTTGTTTTTCTTCTTGTCATGCCAAATGCTAAATCCTAAAATTTGCATTCAAGGGATTTAAGTTGTCTGTTTTGAGCTAAGCTTGTCCAACTCAAATTAGTCCAATTTGGAGATTTCCCTATTAGTGATCACATCTTGGTTTAATCTAGGTTGAGAATGTTTTAACTTAGTGTTTATGAGTTTAGAGGGTCTGATGCCAGATGCTAATGCTACATAGCAGACGCAAACCCTTAGACTTGTTGCTATTAAGCAGCGCATTCAGGTGTAAAAGAGGCTAATTTAACCACCGTACACTGTACATCGTCTACTCATGGCGGCCATTTTCCAGCTCAGCTCCAGTTACATGAATGTGCGGCCATATTGGAGGTATACTAATGTAAACATTGAATGGACAGTGATAGAAGTGGGTGGTGATTTTAAGTATGTTTTAAGTAAATATGATTTTAAGATGTCTTAGCAGTGCACACTAAAACCTAAAGTATAGGACTCAGCCAGTGAGAAAAAGAGAGATACTTTGGAAAATTACGCCTAAACCCGTACAAGAAGTTAGCATCTTTATCACCGTTTACCAAAAGGTGTGAAAACACAGATGTTACTACTATAATTTTCATGGGAGGGGGTCCATGGGATAAATGATGCTCTTTTGGGGGAGGCTCACTTCCTGGCACTTAAAAAAAAAAGCCACCTGAAAGACACTAAGTTTTACTTAAGGACTAAAGTCTTCGTGAGTTCAGAGGTCAGTACAGCCACACAGCGCTCTGGAGTGACACAGACTGCAGCAGAGGACTAACCCGGAGCGGACCATGATGGAATATTGGTGAAAAACACGAGTTTTTGGACAATTAATGCAGTTTTAGGAGCGGCGCTGTCTATGCCCTGATGGATCCCATCATACGGACTTCCGCTGCACGATTTTGGATCTAAATATCTCCCGAAGCACTGCTTGGATCAGGAAAGCCTTTTGGGTGAGTATTTTGTTCTACTTCTTTCTATAAACAATGTAAAAACTGTATAAACCAAACTTATCCTTTAAAAGGGGCATTTACAGTGGGGGGGAGTGCAGTGTTGTCAGTGGGGCACAGATTTATTTAAGGCAACCAATTTTACTGTGACAGTTCATATACACATTATTTGGATTGTGTAGAGCAGAAGGAGGAGAGCGTGACCGTAAAATGCAAGTTATGTTCAGGAAATAAGAGGCTGAATACTGCGTGGAACACAACCGCGAATCTCTTGAAGCAAATAAAGATGTATCAGGGGGATAAAGTAGTGTAACGAGTAGTGTAACTTCTTTACTATTTCCATGGAGTAATCAAGTAGTGTAAGGCACTACTTTTTTCAATAGTAAGGAGCAACAGGTAACTCTTTACTTTTTTGAGTAACAGACCCCAACTCTGCTTACTATGACCATCAAGGCAGGGTCAGGGTCAGGGTTAGGGTTAGGGTTAGGTCTACCCTAAACCTGTTTTAGTCGTTGTAGCCTACTCTGCCAACACAACCGATAAACCAATGTTACTCTGTGTGGTTTTAAAGCAGATTTGGTTGATTTCTTCTCCTTCAATATTTGATTATATTTTTATTACATTTCTGTGCATCTGACCAAAAGAGTATCCACTGCTTCCATTCATGTGTACTGCACAGTACATTCTCTAGCCCTGCCCATATGAAATAAGGCTAGATGTTTATTACTATTATTATTATTATTATTATTATTATTATTATTACTATTAAGTTTATTTATTTGTTTTTTTAAGTGTATTAATTTATTTTTCAACAAAACTAAAGAGACATAATTTTATTTTCCAACCAATATATAACTATTTGGGCTGGGCAACGATTAAAACTTTTAATTGTAATTAATCACATGATTTCCCTGATTAATTATAATTAATCGCATTGTGAAAGTGCCATAACATCTGTCATGCAAACACTAAATCAGTACTTGTTATACAGTAGTAGTTAAATCACATATTTAGTGCAAATCAAATTTACAAAATGTAAATATAAAATTAAAGCTTATTGCCACTGTCAGGGCATTAAAGTGATACTCCAGGATGGAACAAGTTGGGTCCTATCACAAGGTTTAGGGCAGAAATTACCCCTACAGCAGTGTTTCTGTGCAGCAGAAGCCCAGAGCGCTCACACCAAACACCTCCTCCCTGCTCCTCTGCAGGTTTCCTCTGCACTCAGACGGGGCCATATTTTACTTGACCAAAAACACAAATAAACGGACTCCCACCGAAAAACTCTGATATGGGTCTGCATTCACACTTTATGTAGAGAATTTTCAGTGCGTTGCTTTCACACAAAAACACCGCTAAATAAGGCTCTAGTTCTCATCGTGTCTCTTCGTCCTGGCAGACTACCTGCGTTTGTTTATATCTGGCACGCCGTGCGGACTGATACACTAAGCAGCGAGCGCCTTTAAAGGGCAACTCCATTTTTTTGACACCTGGACCTTATTTATAGGTGTGTGCATGCTCATATACTCACTCAGACAAACATCGTGCAGCTCGGAGTCCTTCAGAAGTTATTTAGATCCAGCTGATTTTGGCCGCACTTAGAGGGGGCCACGGCAAGGGAGCTTCAGCGCAGGACATAATCTCTGCAAAATCGCTCATAGGTGAACACTGTCCACAAGCGCACCACCAGTTCGCACTGAGTCGTGGACGTGCTCCTGTTTGTTGTTCTCGAGCCAGCTCTTCGTCTCTCTCCCTCTGCATCCTTCTTTCATGGAGCTCCTCGTCCGTGTACTCAGGCTCAAACCGGTAAGGACAACCGTCAAACTCGAAGTCGTAGTCTGAAGACGGTAGACGAGCTGACTTTATGATAACACTGGCGATGGATGAAAAAATATAGCCGAAATGCCCCTCTTCTCCATGCCTGTTTTGGTTACTCATCGTGTTTTTCCGCCAATTTCACTTCCGGTCAGCGACAGACATTTGCAAAATAAAATCATGTGAGCAACTTGCACTAACGTGCGATAAAATATTTAACGGCGTTAATAGATTGACGAGTTAACGCGAAAATTACGCGTTAACTTGCCCAGCACTAGTAATAATACATGAGTCAAGTAGATAATCTCACATAGGCTAAACAGCCTAGATTAATTCAGGTAAGGTTCCCTAAAGAATTTATCATTTGAAGTGGATTACAAACAACAGGTGTCACTAAATTACACAGAACAGGTGCAATAAAACAGTCATGTTGAGTTAAGAAAACTATCTTCTAGAAAACATAAATAAAAGATAACATTTAATCTAAAAAATATAAAAATTTACAACCCATCTAATTTTCTTTAACTGTTGAATAAATAATTCAAAGTGTAGGTATTGACAAACTTGTGAAATCATTGGGGCATTTATTTATTTAATGATATATTGTACTGGCAAATTCAAGTTAGTGGTATGATTTGAAATGCGCTCATTATTTTTTCTTTAGATTTACCAGACCCATTACATGTATTTACACTAAGTATCGGTATTGGATTGGTATCGCCAGTACCAGCCTGAATTTTACTCAGTATCGGATTGGAAAGGAAATCAGTGGTATTGAACATCACTACCCTAAAGACAACGATTAATAAGTAAATACTGGTTCAGGTGGGAATGCATTGTTAAAGTTTTTTGAAACTTGTTAAGGTTTGCCTAATTCGTTTACAGTTTTGTATTCCCATATGTTACTCATGTTGCACACATGACAGCATTGAATGTATAGATAACCTTTTATGTACGGGGTATATCCTACATGTGAGATTGCACTATTATAGTGTTGTCTACATTATAATTTATGTTGCACATAAAGCCACTGAATGTATAGTGTATACATATCAAGTGGGTTATATTATTTGATACTGCACTAAATGCCTTATTTTTGTATAAAGTTAAATAAGTTGGTTAAGAACAAGACATACGTTTTTGAATGTCTGTGAGTCACAGATCTACAGTATCAGGACAGCCAGGTAAATGTAGAGCTTTGTGCGTAAATTAAAACACTTTGAGCAAAATTGACATTTCTTTGTTTTATCATGTTGATTTTGCAAGGGAACTAACATGACCAACTTTTGACAGATGTGAATTCCTGTACATGAATTCCTGTCACAATTTTAATACGGGCAATAAAATATTGTCATGGAACAGAAATGTTGGCATTGAAGATCTTATTACGGAAAAAGAGAGTGGGTCGGTGCGGTCCCTGAAAACTCTTGCGGGCCAGAGTGCTCCTCGGACAATGCGGGCTCCGATGTCCACGGGATCCTCTAAGAACGGACAAGACATTTTTTCATGAGGGCTCATTGGTCAGTGGGCGGGGTTTTTATAGTCCAAGAGTTCAATCTGGATCCTAACCTGCCCCGGAGCAGGTTAGCCGTTTAGCGTATGTTGCCATGGAGACTCGCCTCACTGAGGAGTGATCCCGTGTCGTAGAACAGGGAATCCGTAACCTATCCTCAAAGCTGCCTCGCTAGGCAGTAATCCTGCTTCGTAGAACAGGGCCCAGGTTTGGTGTTCAGCATCAGTTACCAGGGCAACAAGTCTGGATAAAAAGAGATCCACATTCGTAGTACAGAAAACCCGAAACTTATCCCGGAAGTTATCTCTCTAAGAGCTAATCCAGCTTGGTAGGACAGGCCCCAGGATAAACTGGGTCCCGACTCTGGAATTATGTCAGGAAAATCAGATAGAAAATAATAATCAGAATCAGAATCATCTAATAACAGCAATTGATCGTCCTAAAAGTCCCCAAGCCACAAAAACAACTCCAAAATGTCACCACATAATTGGAAAAAATATCGGAAAATATTCGCTATGCTCGCAGAAACTGGGCGCAGCTGTAGCTCCCCGGTTCCCGTAGACTGTGGTCCATTCCCGGGTCAGGACTTGATGACCTGACTCATGTAAAATCATCCCTTGAACTACCTGAACTCGAGTATCGGTATCGGTAAAATCATAACGATATACATCCCCAGTCCTACATCAGTTGTCTGAATACATTTTATAAGATAACGGATTGTTAGCACGTTTGTTTAAGTGTCTACAGATGGCAAAGTTTGGATTAATGCATTACCTTTAGGCTGAAAACGCTTCCACAAACTGATCCTGCTGCTGTTGAATCATCCTCCTCCTTCATTAACGAAGCCAATCTGCCATAAACTCCGTAGCAAGTTACAGAAATGAAGTAAAAGTAATCTAATGTCGAAATCTGGGCTAAAACCGGAGAGTTAGGCTAGCTACAGCCGTTACATCATGATATGTTCAGGGTCATCTCGGAAAAATGACAATTAGGCGAAGGTAAACAAAACGCCATGATGAGTTCAAATGTCACCACAGGGAAATGAAAACATGAATATCGACCAAAATAACGCTGTTTTTACGGAAATAATTCTTTTAAGTAAAAAGAACATATTTAGTAATAATCTGCCAACTTTAACATGATTTAAACCAACTGATGCCAATTTTTGCTAAAAAAAAAAAAAAAAAAAAAAGCTGAATCAAGAAAACTTATTTTTTCAAAAGCATCCTAAAAAAATGAAAAAACATCATTTTAAGGAACATTTCGAAGAGATTTGTTTATTTGTTTTTGATAATGTGTCACTAGTTTGAGATAAATCATGAATTAACTTTAGATAATTGAGTAATATTTGAAATTAAATCACTCTGCAGCTGCAATGAAAAACAATAAATCAAAATAAAAATGAGTAGGAAACTGTCATATTCTGTTTTAGATGTATTTTATTTTACCTCATACCTGTAAAAATATACTCTCAAAATAAATAAATATATGAAATAAATATAGTGTGTTTCCTAGCAAACAGAAAGTCATAAATAAGAATAAAATCCATCAACAGGGTGTGTAAAGGTGTCTCTGTACGTGTGTCCGTCAGTGTGTGTACAACAGAATTCCTTCACAGGGTTCTTGAATGAGTCTCAAGACCTCAAACACAGTATTCCACCAAAGAAGAAGAAGCCTTTTAAACTCCATTGCATCCGTTCTTCTTCTCTGGTTCCTCATGCGCCTTATGAGAAAGTACATTTTCTGAGCAGCATCTGTCTTTGAAACAGAAAGTCAGTCAGCGGGAGTGAGACAGGTGCTCTCTAACCTGTCCCCCCTGCAAAGACACGGCTGCCTTCCAGTGCATAATCGACCGTTGCTCTTCAGATGACGATGCATCTTTGATAAATTTACTCAGCAGCTGTTCTGAATATAAAAAATGCCAACTGAAAACAGTAGCATGGACACAGCAGCTGTGGGATTAAAAAGCTAAAGCAGCCAGGTGTTAATCTCACCTTTTAGTTCCTACACTTTGTCCTCTTGCGCATGCACTTTGGATAAGCAGGTAGAGGAACAGAAGATGACGTCTGACGGCCTCAAAGACCTCTGCTCAGGTCAACATTCAGGACTGGGTAGCATCGCCTCCTTCACGTCTTCCATAGAAGATCCTTGTGCCATTTAATCGAGCTCCACGTTCTGCTTCACAGAGGGTCTCGGTCCTTCCTCAGAGCCAGCTTCAGGGAGCCATTTGATGCACTTTTATGATCCTGTTTTCATCAAGTCTTACAAGATCGTCCCGCTCCAGCACAACGGTTGGGATACCGTGCACTCTGATTGGTCAAGGCCACAGTTTGGCCCTTTCAGTCTCAGCTCTGGCCCAGTATGTCTCTGTACAGCTCTGGGACTCTCTCCGGGTCTACAGGCCTCGGCAGGAAGTGAGTGAACCTCTGATGCCTCCTCGACCTGGTCCCATCCCGGGACGAACCGTCTTTATTCAGAGCCACAAAATAAAACGCACCTTTTTCTCCGTGCCGGTAGATGTTTGACGAGTAGGTGTTGTACCAGTTTTCTTCAAACTGCTCTCTGAAAACACTCTCTGCAGACAGCTTCTCCTGCAGACACAAACATGAAGAGAGGGTGATGGATAATGTGCCACCTGCTGGCTGTGTGTGTGTGTTACACATTCAGGTTTGCTGAGGTCCACTCACCGATCCGTACAGCTCTCCTTTGCTGTTCATGGCGAGATAGAGACCGCTGTCTACTCCTCTGATGCTGACGAGTCCCACAGCCAGGCTGATGAACTCTAAGATACCTGCAGGCACAGGTTGAACAACCACATTAGGAGCAGGAAAATTGAACTTGCAATATAACTGAGCTTGTTCCACTCTTTTTGTGTTAATATCGTTTTCTGATTTTTTTTATTTATTTTAGTTTTAGTATTTTTTTATCATTTTATTTTTTTGTAATTTTATTTATTTTATTTTTATTCAATTTATTGTTATTATTTTTTTAATTATTATTTTTTTTGTTTTTATTTTAATATTTTTTTTTTATTTTGATTTATTTTTTTTACAAGCAAAGAAGAAGCTTGCATTTATTCCAAGTTCTCTTTTTTTAAACGGCAGCTCAGTAAAAAACTTTGTGCACATCCAAAGAAGCTGATTCTGACATGCAAGGAAGTTTAGTCTGAGTCTGAAACAGAATACACCAGCTGCAGAGCTGCAACAGACCTACAGGAATCTCTGTTTGAGCTGTGCATCCTGATACCTGCAGATAATCGTGTATAAGTGAAGAAGAGAATCCAATCTTATCTATAAAATGTGGAGCAAACATAAAAACTTAGCGTTGGCTCTTGAAAAACTTTGCTCAAAATAAAATCTGTGCGTGTGCATGCATGATAAATCTGCTGGTTTGAGCAGCAGCTGCAGACATCACAGGAGGTGGTTCATGGGAACCCCATAGGAGTGTGTAGTAACCTGTGTGTGTGTGTGTGTGTGTGTGTGTGTGTGTGTGTGTGTGTGTGTGTGTGTGTGTGTGTGTGTGTGTGGCTTTGATTTTATTCGTTGATCTTGTGAAGTAGATTTTTTTTTCGCTCATGTTTGAAATCATTCATAAATCTACAACTCACAAAACAAAAAGAACTTTTTCCTGTTTTTGGTTCCTTCTCTCCAAAACGACGAACTATAACCTTTTCCTTTTGCAGAATTTGCAAAAAGCTTCCAACTTAAAAAAAAGGTGATAATTTTGATCGGTAAAGGTTGTTTTCCAGAGGATCCGTACCGAATCTGCTGTGGTCCTTCCTCGTCCCCTGCACAGTCCCATCCGGACGGATCTCCAGGTGGAACCCGGTCCTGCAGTACAGCTGCCTCCGCCTCAGAATCCCCTTCAGATGGCTGAGGTCCGCCAAGCTCCGAGACAGCCTCTCTGCGGACACCAGGTGCTCCTGCTGCTGCCCCTGTCCCCCCATCATCAGTCCGCTCACTGAGTTGTAGTCCACCGCCCCGGCAGGGGTGAGCACGAAATGAGAGCCTACGGGAGCTGGAGCGGCACCAGCGGGACCAAAGGTGTCCAGAAATCCGTTGACGAAGCTCCCAACCTCCGCCGCTGCCCCCATTACAGAGGAGGAAACCAGATCCGGTTTTAAAGCTCGAGAGATCCAAACGTAGATCCGAGTGATGAGGAGAAGGTTTCAGTCCGAGATGGGAAAGTTGAAGGGAGGAGAAGCGCGATCGGTGCGCGTTTTTTGCGCAGTCACCAGCAGCCTTAATGAAATGGATTTGTAACTGAGATCCAAGCGACTCCCGCGTTGCCTCGACGTGTGCAGCAGTTCTGGTCCCCTCCGCTCCTCTGGCTGCTATTTATCCTCCTCCCTTGCTCTCCGCGCACTCCCTCTCTCCTCCTCACCTCGGGATACTCCCCTTCGTTCCGGAGCACTTTAGGGTTTTCCTCCCTCCCCTCTCTCTGGCTTTTATTTCTGCGGTACCCTCCGCTCTCCGTGCAGCTGCGTATTAGCGCAGTGAGGACACTTTTACGCTGCGCTCCTCATTTATATAACGCAACAATTCTCCCCCGTGGAAATTCACCCCAAGTTGCCTTTTTATGCAAATGCGCCCGGATCTTCCTCCTTTATGAATCATCCTTGAGCCCGTTTGAAGGCGCGCCTTCATCCCGCTCTGCTCATCAGGCTCCGCTTCGCTTTGATGTATAGTTTCAGAGCGGGGAGGAAGAAATGACAAATCAGAAAAGAGCCTGAGCACGGATTTTCCCCCCGCGACTTCACTCAGTCTCATGTGATGTCAAATAGCTCGTGGGCACATAAACAGAGGCTGGGTACGAACTGAGCTGAGAGAGGCTCGTGCGCAACTCTGCTGCAACTTGTGCGCGCGCGTGTGTGTCAAACATCGTGAAAGTGATATTGCTATTGTACACTCAACGCCCCACACACACACACACACACACACACACACACACACACACACACACACACACACACACACAGGAGGAGAGAGGGAGAGGAAAGCCCCCATTTGCGTAATTTTCGCACTCGGCTGTTGATTTATTGCCCCTGTTTTATGTAACCCAGCCGCGCGTTTACTGCACTCACACACACACACACACACACACTCGCACACACACACAGCCGTACACATGCACCCACACACACCTGTGCAAACGACATCACTTGACTGTCAATCCCTTCATTGATCTCTCCCGTGCGCTTTGAACAGTTCAGGGAGCCCACAGCCTATATATCCTTAATTGTGGTCTTAGAAGACGAATCAAAGACGCAGATGCTTCAAAGCGGAGGGATCTTGTAAGGGGATCAGGCAATAACAACCAGAAGAAGGGAATATACCTGTTTGAACTCCAAGCTGGGATAATACCCGACACTTGACTCTTAAAGGGCTTGGAGTAGCTGTTAATTCTTTTTTAAACAGACGGAGATTCTCCTGCTTATGCAGCTTTTAATTGATCGAGTCTTTGAAAGTTGATCACGCGTGAACTAACTGACCATGTTGGACTACTTTTTGGAGGAAAGTGGATCCTCCAGGCCAAAATGTTCTATTATTTGCTTTAATGCTGAATACAAAGTCAACCATACCACCAAGCATGGTCCTACTTTAATGTTATACTCCCCTTCAGACTGTCTACAATTTGGTGTTAGTTGCAGGTTTGTACGATACTTTGTTACCTGAAAGTGTTGAAAATGATGATGACTGGGCTTTGTATCCAGAATATTTCCAGGATCTGGATCGTACTTTAACATCTGTCAGAAATGATGGTGACCCTGTCTTTTATTGTTTTGCAAAGCAATCCGACCATTTATGGTGGAGTTATATACACATATGGTGAAAACAGCCCTATCTCACAATGATAAAGAATCCTTTAAAGAAGTTCTGGATCCAGACGGTGATCTGGATCACCTCCAAAATGTAATCACTTCTTCCTTATCCAAGTCTGAACATTTCCTGAAAATTTCATCAAGACCCATTTGTTACTTTTTGAGTTGTTGTTCACAGACAAACAGACAAACTCCCAGAAACATAACCTCCTTGGCGGAGGTAATAAAGATACGATTATATCCACTAAAAGCTAATAAAAATCATTCACATGATGATGCAAGCATGAAATTTGGTACAAGGGTTACTCTTTTGAAAAGTTAAATTAGGAGCCCTTTTTAAAGATGGCTGCCATTTCCTTTGGATGCTCATTATTCCAACAGTTCAAATTAGCAATGCACGATTTATCTGTATCAATATCAGCATCGGCTGATGAGTAAAAGTCATTAGCTGCCGCTGTTTTCAGAGCATCTTGAACGATCTTACAAGACCCAAATAATCTTGTTTTCTCTGACAATGTAAACGCTAGAACTACCTAAGAAGAGTGGACTCTCTTCTTTTGTGTCTCTCTTCCTGTTTTTGATCCAAAAAAGAGACAAAACAAAACATACTTATTTTGATCGCGTTCATCCCAGGCACTCCATCCTTTGATCCTCTCCATGGTTGTCTTTTCTTTTCTCACCATTACGTCGCTCTTTTTCTGAACTACCTTGACAGATTATAACAGCAAATTTAATATCGAATATCGGCCAACATTTTTTAACCGTGCATCCCTAGTTTAAATGTTGATGCAAACGTGAAATCTGGCACAAATTCTCTCCAAGGGCCAGTCTTAAAATATTATGTTAGATACTTGAAAATTTAAAATGTTGGCCAAAAGAAGTCTGCCTTGTGGCTGTTGCCTTGTAGTGATAAAGGAATAACTACCATGGTTAATTTTCAATTGTCTGATGTTTTTATTTGTGTGGTCAATAGAGAGGATCTGTACCCACTTTTTGCCCGTTTTGTCCCACCGGCAACAATTGTTGCCTTACTGTATCACTGTCATTTTCTACTCACAACAAAAAAATCTCAACTTTACTAACACAACTTTTTCAACTCATGTGTTAGTAGTAAACTTAGACAAAGATTTTGGTTTACAAAAAATTGTTTCCAAGTGTTTCCTGTCACATGACATCATCTGCTTCCTGCTCCTTCCAGTGGAAGACATGGTGGATGCAGATCGTCCTGGAAAGAGACAGTTTTCAGCAATTTCTTATAATTTCCTCTCCAAATAAATGTATAAATATTTAATCACTGAAGTCTATAGAGTAACCCTCCACCACAAAATAGTACCTGGGACCTATATATATTTATTGTTTATGGGCTTATTTCTGTAAGTGGCAACAAAAGTTGCCGGTGGGCACGTAGCTAGTTGAAAACTAAAAGAAAACGTGACAAGCTGTGTGACTACCGGCTAGTCATAAAAATGATATTTTCCTCAAAACAAAGTACAAAATAGAAAAAAAATAAATGCACAACATGATACAGGGAGACTCAACTGATAAAATTAAACATGCCTTACAACTCCCAAAAAAATGGATGTAAATGGGTTAAGCTTTCATTATCATTTGAACTGTTGAAATAATCAGCCTTTTATTGAATAATTTCCTGTTTAAACTGGGGATTTGATTTTTTTTAGGTTGATGTGTTCTTTATTGGACCTGTTTTTTTTTTTTTGTTTGTTTTTTGCCATTTTATTGCTGGTAAATGCACATTTCGTGATCTAGTTTTTTTAAAGGCAGTTGGAAATTGGCACTTGCTGAAAACTCTGTGCAGCACATCAGACTCGTGGTTTGTTAAGAACTATGTTAAACTACATCTATCAAATAAATAAATTCACATGTCTTATGTTTTATTTCAAAAGAGTGGAACTTGGAGAGTATCTGTGCCAAATTTCATACTTGTAGTATCACTATTTGAAATCTGCAGTTATCTGCTGCACCATTTTCATGCGTCCACATCTCCACTGAAGGACCTAAAGGGTCAAACCACTCTTTACATCCTCAACTTAAATGTGGATTTATCTAAACAGCGGCACGTGGGGGCCATGCTCCAGCCTATACGGCATTGATTTTGGCAGCTATACAGACCTGCGCTCGCGCACAGCTGCCCCCTCCCCTGGGAGCCGCCGTGATAAATGAGCCCGAGGTGCAGAGGTGTTGGTGTGCGCGTGTGTGCGTGTGTGGTCGTCATTTCGTGGGCCTACTTATATCAATTTCTGCAGCATGACAATAGGAGAGAGGTGGAGGGGGGGCAGCCATGTGCTGATTTTACACTCTTTATACCGTCACACAGGAGGCGAGGAGTGCTTGTGCGCATGTGCTTCATCTGGAAAAGGAGGGAGAAATTCTTAAAGGAGACAAGATCGATGGGAGTCCCCCTCAGGCCGATCCGATCCTGATATATTGGATATCGACCAGACCACAATGGCGGTGTCAACTACAACGCCACATTTTCAAGCCTCTGTGTAAGGAGGTGCACGCGCAGAGTTCCCATGGTCACATGATCACATGGTTTGCTTTTTCTCTCTCCATTTAATGCTTTGTTTTATTATAGAGTGGAGCAAAGCTTGTAGCCACCATCACAGCCATAGAAGCCCCAAGGGTCGTATCCCCCCACTCCTCCAGCAGCCCACATACACACTCACACACACACACACACCTACACACTCTCACACACACACAAAGAAATTACAGCCCAATCGAAAGGCCGGATAATGGAATAACTGAATAAGTAGCCTGGAGGTTATTAATGCAAGTGGTCTCCAAACAGAGGTCAGGAAAACTCCATGGGGTCCCTGAAAGTAGGACTAAGAGACCCCTTGCAAAAATATTGGCTTATTAGATTTTATTGAAATCCTTCTTTCATGCTCTCAGGCTGAAAATATCAATGCAACAACACCTTTTCATGCAAAATCTTCTATTTTAATTTTGCATAAATAAATTCCCAGAAAGAGTGTGTCATCTATTCTGGATTAGAGTGAAAATTAAAAATCAAAAGAGCACATCAGAGCATTAAAGCTTTGATTGCTCATTTAAAGCGTCTATTTCTACCCGCTGTTTTTGATTTTCATTGTTTGATGTGTTTTCAGCTTCTGGTTAAACGGAGCTTACAGGTCAGAGTGATCCGCCGTGTTTCATGTGTGAACAGGTGACAGGCCCACGTATAAGGCTTCACTCCTTTATACTCTCAGCTTCAAAGTCAGAGGAAAAGCCCCATCAGGTTAACATTAGTCCTACATGTAAAGACTTAAATGAAGAGTTCATCTTTGATATTCGTTTGATATCTGCTCGCTGTTGGCTCCTTTGATGGGGGTTCACAGATGTTAATATCACTGGTCACTTTTTATTCCCTTAATGTAAGATGAGAAATCTTTAAAGTTCACCCCATGAAGAACTACACACTTCATAACATATTTTAAGTAAAGACCTTAAATTCTCTTTCCTCTTTGACTCAACTTTACTGATTTTACCAGTTTCTCATGGAGTGGAAGGTCTAAGTAGTTCATCTTTCTGTTATATTTCAGCTCATTTAGAGTTAAAATCTCCAAAGCACTTCCTGTAAAATAGCTCCCTCAAACAAAAACTTGTAAATATGGCTCACACAGTAGACAAACTGTTAAAGTAATACTATCTAAATTATGAATTAAAATAACTACAGGTCTTAAACTGAAAGTTACTTTTAAATGCCACACTGATGAAATACAATAAGCTGAATGAGAAAGTAATTTATGTGGGCTTTGTTTTCAAAGCAGAATCAAGGAAAGGGTTAAAATCTATATTCAATACAAGTAAACAATAAAAGGGTGGAGGAGAGATATTTATGAACTTTTGAGTAAATTCTGACACCCCATAAAAACAGATTTACAAGCTGGACTAACAATGTACCCATAGATGCAGCTAAACTGAAATATAAGTGTTTTTGTTTTATATGTCTGCCGTAACATTTTTTATTGAGGTTAATACCTATAAAAATACACAAGATAGCAACTTATTACAATGAAATTATAAATAAAATGAACAGATCTTCTCCAAATCAAATGAGGCTATTGATTTTGAAATAAATAAACAAAAATAAATAAATAAATAAATAAAAATAGATAAATTGAATATAATAATAATAATAATAATAATAATAATAATAATAATAATAATAATAATGCTTCTACTTATAATAATATAAAAACATAAACAAATAGATAAATAAATCAAAGAATCTTTGTATATGCTAAAACAAAATAAAACATCTGCATTTCTTTGTACATTTTTGGACTGCAATGTTAGGTTACGTGTAATTCTGAATGGATATTTTAGGCCGTTTTTAGTAAAATGGTTTTATAGCAGTCAGCATGAACCAGATTCACCAGAAAAGTCCAGATAAATGTTTATTTTTCTGAGATATTTCATCAAAAATTATGCCTGAATTGATTAGAGTTAGGAAAATGTACTTGTTTCGTCTCTTGTAACAAGACATTATGACTCTTATTTGTTTCTATGTGTTATTTTAATTCATTTTATTTCTTTTATTAATTGTCTTATTTGTTCTTTTACTGTGCAGCACTTTGGTAAACCTTATTGTTTTTAAATGTGCTATATAAATAAAGTGGAGTGGACTATTCTTATTTCAAGAAAGTTGGATGATTTTTTTTTTATTTATTTTTTTTTATAATATCTTGAAATAAGACATTTTTTCTGGACCTGTCAGGTGTGGCTTGTATCAAGTCTGATAAGACAATTTGAGACATAAACACACACTTGTAGTGTTTGTGTGTATTAAATCAGAATAGACTTTATTTGGCAAGTATGTTCTAAAAGAATGCAAGAAATTTGATATTTTAACTGCGCTCTCTGTTCGACAAAAATAAAAAAACACAAAATATAAAAACTGAAAAAGGATCTTAAAACAAGTTAAAAACTTTTGTAATGGTATGTAAACATTTAAGTTAAATAGTGCAGAATATAAAGACATCAAAACAACATGCACTAGAGAAAAAACGACTAAAATGCTGCAGTTGTGCATTAGATATTTAAGTTTTTTCTATTGAACACTTCTTGTTATTTATTTATTTAATTAATTATTTTCAGAAAGTGTGTGTTTTTGTTGTTTAAAATCTAAAATGCCTGACTACCTGTAGAGGAAAAAGGCACATAATAACACGATGGGAGTAAATAATGTCGACTCAGAAAAAGAGTAAGCTCAGTTGGACATGTAGAGTCACATATTTTAATCCCAGACTTTTTTAAAAAAAAAAAAAATTATCAAATAAAAACACTATATAGACGCTTGTTAAACTCAGCTCACAGTCTCTGTTCTCACATCTCGCGATAACACCAAACATCGCGAGAGTGTAAAGCTGCCCGCAAACTTCTAACCACAGCAGCAGCAGCAGCAGCACCAAAACAGCAGCCATGGCAGCTTTCCGCAGGGTAGCAGCGCTGACCGGGAGGCTAAACCTTTGGCCGGCAGCGAGAAACGAGCTAATGGGAGGTCTACCGGCCGGGGGAGGGAGGACTCGGAGGTGTTTGGCCGCCGGAGTGTGTCTTGCAGCGGGAGGTGCAGTGGCTCTTTACTTCTACAGCGAAATGACCAGAAGCAGGAGGAGGATGAGGACTCCCAGCATCTCTGGTTTGTTCCCGTCCATCCCGATCGTGGAGGCGAAAGAAAAGGTAGGAGGCTGTTTTAAAGTGTAGCTGTGATCTAACGACATGAATGAAGCGACACGTAGCGACTGGAAGGTGTTGTCCTCCTCTGTGTTGACACAAGGGCCTCAAAAACAGATTAAGCGACACGAACAGCTGGGGGAGGGATTTCACATCGTCCTCCCAGGCTTTCAGTCCATAAAAGCCCAGGCAGTGTGAATGTTTCCCTGTCTGGTGGGTAAAACGTGTCATTCATCCCCTGCACGCGCAGTGGAAACTGTTCGTTCACTGTTTGGCTGCAGGACGACGTGCGCGCGCAGATGCAGGACTGGCGCTCTCCGCTCGCGCTGGTGCTGAAATGACAGTCAGTGGGTGTCAGTCTGACAGCTGTGTGTGTCCTCAGCTGCCCACTGCCACAGCCAGGCAAAGGCTGAGTGACACACGTTTGATTAAAAATATAAAAAAACTAACCATCTTTAACTCCAGTCTGTGAAAAGCTGCACAGTGGAGTTTACACGACAACCAGAGAGACAGGATGAAGACTTAAAAAAGCACAATACCCTCTGTTTTCAGTGAAAGTGCTTTAAAAAGCAGTCAAAGGTAGCAGTAAAGGAACTTTTATGACCTTGTAACAGCTAAAGAGAGAAAAATGGGGAAGAGAAAAAGGAGGAATAACTGAATATAAAGACACTGCGATGATATTTAAAGTAACACTTCGACTCAGCCCCCCTTTTCTCATGTGTTTACACAGACAGCCTATAGTTGCACTTTCTGTTTTTAATAATCTTGCACTACTGACGTTTTTTTCTACAACTTTAGAAGTTGTTTTCCTCTGACTGTTGATAGGTTTTTGTTTTAATTGACAGATACTCTTATTCTTATTTTGTACAGGTTATATACATCACATTTCTTTTGAATTGAATTGAATTGAATTGAATTGAATTGAATTTTATTTCGGTCATGTCGACACACATACACAACATCACACATTGTCAATAGATGATCACATTGTACATGTCCGAAAGGGAAGACGGGAGAAGCAGAGCTTATCTAGTCCCGTCCCCGTTAACTCAATATTTAGTCTCCTCTTTTTCACATATCATCAGAGTAACATAAATTTTGATTCCATTTACAGAACTTTGGCGTAATTATTTATTGTCTTTTTGTGTCCATAGTTGATTTTAGATGTCCAATCCTGTTTTTCATGTACGGCCTCGTTGTCACTCTCCCCTTCGCCCAGGCGTGCTCCTGCACTGCCGTCCCGGGCTCTGCTGCGGTTATCAGCCATGCGGGCGTTTCTTATATAAGTGTATATTTATAAGTATATAAGTTTATAAGTATATTTTTCTGTTGATGAACAGGTGCGTGCGAGGTGGGGAATCAGTTCTTGGGGTTAATTTGTAACTTGGGCTGGGATGATATGCTTTTCTCCCAATTCGATTCTTTGATATTTCTGAATTTTGTGATTTTTAGTTCACTTTTTAAACACAAGACTGTGTGAAAAAGTTAAATGATGATGTCTACAGTCTATATCAGGAGCTGTTTTTTCTCCAAAAAAGGAACATCCCATGTGAGTCAGTTTTTAGAATTTATTCAGGGGATCTGACTTTTTTTTTTTCAAACCAGCTCATAAACAAAGACAAAAATGAGAGAATTAAATGAAAAAATAAATAAATTTTGAAATTAAAAAAAAGATTTTTGAAACAAAAATCCCCATACATATCCCAAAAATATCTACGATACATCTTTTTTTATTTCCACCCCTATTTGTAACTGTAGTTCATGTCATGTTGTCTTGAAACCGCTACTGGATGCCTTGAATTTCCCTCAGGATACATAAAGTATCCACCTAGCTGGCTTGCTAGCTAATTAACTAGCTAGCTATCTAGTGAGCTATTGGCCAAAGTGGCACACTTACGTGTAAAGTTAATGCATTTAAACCTTTTCTTTTAGCCCACAATGAAATTTGAGTTCTTCAATAAGATTCATTTTGTTTTGAGAGCAAAAAAAGTTTGGACTAGATAAAGATTTGTTCTTCATTTTCGTTGTCTTATCTGTCTTTGGTTTCCTGTATATCCTGTTTTTCTTAGCTTGTTTCCTCAGTCATATTTCTTTCTTTCTTGTTGTTTGTTGCTGATCCATTTTGTGTTGTATTCCTTATGTTTCTTTTGAAGTTCTTGGTATTTCATGCTTTATTTTGTATGTTTTTCCCAGTGTGTCTGCTTCAGTGTCACCAGTGTTCCCTCCTCTTTGTTTAGTTTAACCTGTGTCTCTTTGTCACGCCTGTGTCCTGTCACCCTGTGTGTGTGTGTGTGTATATAGTCCTGTCTTTGTTAGTTCACTGAATGTTTATTCCTGGTTGCTTTGTTCCTGAGTCCCTGTGCTCTTGTTTCTCCTGTGGAGTTTGTTCAGTTAAGTTCACGTTAAGTTTTTTGAAGGCTTAATTTTTTTTAGCCTTCATCTTTTTTGTTTTTCTGCCTCAGCTGTGACTAAGTGTTGAGATCATCTTGCACAAATTTGTCTTGATAAATGGAGCCAGGTGAAATTGATCTGGGTATTACACACCCACTGTGAAATTTGAAACCATTAGTAGTTTTTATCATACAGGTTTGCAACACAAACACCTCCTGAGTCTGTGTCCCATTGATGCATTTGAGGGTTTTTAACCTGGATCCAAGTCTAACACTTTTAAAATCAGGATTCAGTGCAGTTTGGCCTAAAGCTCATATTCAACTCAGGTGAAATAGTATAATAATTAAATATGTATCTGGGACATTGAAATAACACCTGTTCTTTTTTGGATTCACTAATTTTACTGAAGCCACTGGTTTATCAGAGGAAGCAGACTTTGCTTTGTAAAAATCTTGTCAGTGATGGGAGAATATGTTGGCTTTAACTGTGTAAGGCTGGATCACAGAGTTGTCTAATAAAGCATTGGGTCAAAAGAAGTTTTCACTATCAGTTTAAAGAAGGAGGAAGCATAAAATGACAAACATGCACCAAATATCTGAGTGGTATAACTCCAGTGGGAGAAAAAAAACAGCCATCTGTTTCTCTGCTGGTGTATCCAGAGAAAATCTGGAGGAAAATCTGGCTTTGCAAACTGAAGTTTCTCCTTCAAGACAGGGAGTTGAGGTTTTTTTAGGCTTTATTCTGTCCCTCTGGTGCCCCCATTATTTCAGCCTTCCTTTGTTTTAGCTGCTGTCTCTTTAAGGCTCCTCGCCCCCTCTGATCAGCCTGCTGGGAGCGAAGCTACGGGCAGACTTTGATGTTTGAGGCCCACGCCTCCAATGTGTCACGAACCGGTTGGGAAATCCTTATGTGATGACATAGGGCGAGTCTCAAAGCTCCAAAGATTCATCCCCGCTTCCTCCACTCGCGTCACTCACTTGCTTCTTAGGTCCTCCCACCAGAGACACATGGGAGAGATGAAGGACATGAAGAGAGTAGATCTGTTTTAAGAGAAATGAGACGTCCTTTACTCCTGAGCTCATGGATAAAACTTTATGACCTCTAAAGGAAATGTATCAAGTGTTTGTATCCTGACAGACTTCTTCGTGGCTGCCACCTTATCGTAGTGGAGGGGTTTGAGTGCCGCAATGATCCCAGGAGCCATGCAGTCGGGGGCAGTTGCCCTTGGCAGGGTCTCCCAAGGCAAACTGGTTCTAGGTGAGAGGCCGGACAAAGAGCGGTCAAAGACCCCTCATGATGAGTAATTTTAGGATTCAGTTCACCCTGGCCGGAGGGTCACCGGAGCTTTGCCCTGGAGCCAGGCCTACGGGCAGGCTCCTGGTGGTCGGGTCTTTACCCATGGGTGACATGGGTCCATCCTCCTGTGGACCCACCATAGACGTTTCCCTAAGACTTGAATTATCTCCATAAAGAAGAAGAGAATCAAGAGGAAATTAAAATGAGACAAATAACTGATCACATGTGAATACTTTTATTTGATATATTTTATTGAACAATATGAATTATTTCATTAGATGATACATCTGACCTTAACAGATATAAAAACTGGGCATTGATCCTCGGATTGATACGGACTGAATTCTGTCAAAAGTACTGGGTACTGTTTCAACTAAAACCAAAAGGTACCATGTTTAGGCACCTAAAAGCATCCTTGTGACTGTGAGGGAGTGGACGAGTGGATGATTTTTCATGGTGGACATGAACACAGCACTGCAAGGTTATTGAAGATTAATTATGTTAAGTTGAATTTTTTTTTATTATTATTATTAAACAGATTTACCTTTTTTACCGGGCTGCACGGTTAGCGCTGCAGCCTCACAGCAAGAAGATCGCCTGTTCGATTCCCAGCTTGGCTGGTGGGCCTTAGTGCTGCACGATTTGGGGAAAAGGTGCGATTTGCGATTAGTTGGACAATATTGCGATTGTGCTTGCGATTTAATAAAAAAAGTTGTGTCATGAGTCTACAGACTTGCTTGGTTATCATGGAGAAAAATCAAGAAAAAAAGCAGAGATGGATTACTGAGGATTTTAATTATGTAATAATTCTCAAAATATCCAAACTTACTGTATACAAACAAAAATGTACAGCACAACAGTACTGTTCTGTTTGTATCCAAAAAAGCACATTTATGCCGCTTTTGCTTTGCATGTTTTGAAAATTACACCTTTTTGCTGTGTCATTGAACCGGAAACCAAAATAACACCAAATAACAGAGGTGGAGTTTCTTTTCGCCTTGAGCGCCTCACTTACTTCTTTGTGCTCCATTTTGTCTGATTAAACTCCCGTACCAGGAGGGCAGGTGGTCACATGACCAGTTGAAACAGTGACTGATTAGTCATCTCACGCTCGCTCTCTTACTCAGTCACACAAAGACACAGACACACACACACACACACACACACACACACACACACACACACAAATAACTTTTAAATAATTGCACATTCGCACCTCTTTTGTGATTATGTAATTGCATGTGCTGACATTGCGATTGCGATTGCGATTGCGATAATCGTGCAGCCCTAGTGGGCCTTTCTGTGTGGAGTTTGCATGTTCTCCCGGTGCATACATGAGTTCTCTCTGGGTACTGCGGCTTCCTCCCACAGTCCAAAAACATGCTCATCAGGTTAAATGATCACTCTAAATTGCCTGTAGGTGTGAGTGTGTGTGTGAATGTTTGTCTGTCTCTGCGATTGGCTGGTGACCAGTCCAGGGTGAACCCCGCCTCTCACCCAATGACAGTTGGGATAGGCTCCAGCCACCCAAGACCCTGAACAGGATAATCGGTTCAGAAAATAAATGAATGAAAGATATTTTTTAGCATACAAACACAAAAAAGTTCCAAAAAATCGGTACCGTTAAGTATCGGTACCGATTGCCAGGTACTGGGCATCGGTACTGTATCGTTTTAAACGTTAAAAATGTGAAAGGTACACATCCCTTATTGATCCTCTGTTAAATTGGTTTGATGACGGGTGTGTTTAGTAGGGATAAGAACCTTTCACATTTTAAACGATTGATAGACGTATAGTCTCCACAATGGTACTAAAATTGATATCAAATACTTTATACAGCACAGCTACAACTGCTAGAAAGATGGAGTCGAATAAAAAATTCTAACATTTAGAGATTTCGTAGTTTCAAATATGATTTAATCCAAAAATACAGCATGAGTCAAAGTTAACTGACACTTCTTTGCCTGAATTGTTTCTGTAAATTGCAGCGATCCATCATTTTCTCCTCTCTTTGTCTTTCAATAGCCTGTCTAAAAATTGTGTTGACTTCTTTTCAAACATGTTTGTTTTATCAATCGGGCAACAGCTCTTCCCCATCTTTTGATTTTGTTCAAGAGTTTAGACGATGTTTAAGCCAACCCTGTGCACACCCTCCATATTGCAGCTCATTTTTCGTGCTGCCGAGGAGAGAGGAGAAAGGAGACTGCAGTTTATCGCTTTCAGACCCACCCATAATTTCAACAAATCTTGTGATGATCTTGTGCTACTTTTAGAACAGAGCGTTTTGAAACATGGGAAAGCAGAATACTCCCTCTTTGAAAGGTTAGGAGTTGGATTCTGGAGACTTGGCAATGAGAGCTGTTTGCTCTGGAGGCCTTAAAGGGCCCAATCACACACATTACAAAGGTAACCTTAGGCTAATCATGACTTTTAAAAAGAAACCCCAGAGACTGTCTTGTTCTAACTTTGGATGACTGGCACAGAGAGAAGCGTATTGTCTGACAGTCTGAACATTGGAGACTATATTTGCACAAGGACACAGTGGCTGGCTGTCAAGGAGACGCTGGAGCTGAGTTGTACGTTTACATTATAACTTTAACTGATCTTTAGCATCAAATATGTTTCGTCGATATGAAAAAAAAGTCTGATTCCTTTTGTTGGTCAGCGTTTGAGGCACCAGCTCCTGTCTGGGTAGGTTTTGCTTCATTAGGGGGACCAGGGGAGAGGTTTTGAGGGTTTGAATCTGCAGGGATTGAATAGATGGAGTGGTTAAAATGAGCTCTGGGCTGCCTGAGGGGAAAACTGAGGAACATCTGCTGAGCAGCCAGAGAACAAGACAGGAACATGTGTAGTAACAGTATCCACTATAAGAACACGGTGTACCACACAGTGGATTCACATCACCCCCTTTTTTAGCAGGTAGCCTACATTAATGCATACATCATGTGCAGCGAGCTGCCTCAGCAGAACTTTACAAACTTTATTCATTAGTGTGAGCTGAGGCCACGGGCCTCTTTATTCTTACACTTAAACACAGAGCATTCCTATGAAGCTAAGTGCTCATCTCCTATTCATGCCTTCAAAAGCCCCCTCGGTGGAGGCAGCATCAAAGCTTTATGAATGAATCTGTGCGCTCATTAGCATGTTAGCTGAGCCGAGCAGGAACCTCGGTGCACCGGGGCCTGCAGCCAAACAGGTTTAAATTTGGAAACCTCTCTGCTAATTACACAGCTTCATACGGCACAGTCTGCTGGCGTAGCAGCTCTCCGACACCGCAGCTAATCAAACTGAAGCCCTGGCTCCTCCAGCAGAGAGAGAGAGAGGGAGAGATGCTAATTAAGTAGAAAGTAGTGACAAAGTACTTGTGTGTGTGCCCGTTCTCCTATTATTAAACTGCGCCAGAGGTGCTGACTGTGAACAAACTCAGAGAGCTAAAAAGAGCGGCTGATGCCAAGAATAGATGGGTTTCCTCATTACAAGGGTTCAAAAGAAGTGAAGAGGCAATTCCAGTCGAGATTGGAAGAGAGGACAGAGAGTTTCTCTGTTCAGAGAGGAAACAGAGTCACATTTAAAGTTAAACTCCTTTAGTAAATAAGTATCCGTCACGTTTATATTTTTTAGATTTGTCTACAATGATTTTCTTATGTATCCTTTGGTCTAGGCCTAGGTGATAAAACAATAAAGATATACATCACAAAATAACTTTAACTAGATAGAAATAAAAGACAAGGTCAATAGAAATTTGATAGATTTCATTTGTTCATGTTCTGACAGAACCATGATTAGCCAATCATACCTGGGAGGAGGAGATACTAAATACAGGCGGTCCTCGAGTTACGAACAAGCTCCATTCTTATGACGCATTGTAACCTGAAATAACTATTCAAATACATGTGTTATACTTCATATTCATCGTAGAAAAGATCCTGCTTTCCTTTTAGTGTCCACGATGCAAAAAAGGTGAGGATACTGAGAATATTACGGAGCACAAACAAAGACAATCTACACTATGAAGCGACTTGAGACGATGCTGATGACCACCTAGCACTGCGTAGCTGTGTATTAATACGTGTCAAAAACTAGTATGCGCTTGCAGAGTGATTTAGCAAACCTGGAATTGTTAGTGGTCGCTGTTTTTGCGTCTACATTTAGCACGTTTGAAAGGCAGGTGCAAACCGGCACAGTGTCACACCCAAGCGGCTGCGGCCATTGCTGCGCAGAGGTGCAATGAAAGACAAGAGAGAGAATCTTCTGTGTGCGTATCAACACAGTTGGACTGTCAGGGACAAAAACGGTAGAGACAAATCATCCATCCAACAACGCCATTTCTGAGCTTTGATTTTTTTGTAACTAGGGCTTTGAGTTTTTGCCCGCTGCGCTGGTCTCCGCCTGTAGGTGATGAACGTTCATCTCCTCCGGAGAGCACAGGAGATGAACCTCCCTCCTCATCTGTCACTGAATGACCTCTGGACTTGAATAACCCCTGACTGTTTCCAGAGCATTTACAATCAATGTCAGCCCAGACACAGCACAGTGTGCACAGCGATGGCCCAAGTGTCATGGCGGAGGGCGCTCGCCACATTGGACTCACCTCTCACCTTCTGTAGCCTGTGATCCATACGTCTGATTTCTCCACCTCCTTGGCTTCAAACTTCATTTTTTGTTTGCGGCCACTCTGCTCTCCCAAACTCTCCATGGTAACAGCAGGTAGCATGCTAAATCCTCATTTAAAGAGGAGATCACCTGCAACACGCCCACTAATAACAAAGTAAAGAAGATGTTCCTGTTTTATTTCTCTAAAATAGTCGTATAATGTTCTTTGGTTCATCTGTCATTTTCCACCTCTGACAAAAAAAAAGAAGAAGTCAAAAATAACCTTCTGACATGGTCAAAACTAACTTATGAGTAGCGGAGCATTTAATCTTGACAGAATAGTAATTTGATTTATATTGTGATAAATAGGGCTGTCAATTTAACGTTTAGCATTAATTAGATTAATTAATTAACGCGTCATAAAAATAAACGCAGATTAATCTGTATCCCAAACCCGTGAGGCGTTTAAAGACGCACTTATTTTCAAATGTCTAGCATTTACAAACCGTTTGTCCTACATGGAAAAAGTGGTGTTCTCGTCAGATTTTCAAATTTCCGACGGTTCCTGAATGTAACACACCTGACGCCAGCAACATGCTGGGGAAGAGAGGGTGCTGTTAAGGGGACTGCAGTCCACATCTCGTTTATTCACATGTCCTTTTTGAAAATCTACAGAAAATCAACCGTTTGCTCAATTCTGTAAAAAACAGATAATTCTACTCTCTTTACTGCATCAAACAAGCCCTGAATGATCGATATATATCCAGTATTTAAATCTTAAGAATTCTTTGAAAATTTTCTTCCATCTTCCTGGTGTCATGTTTCAGCTTGGGGCTGCTCTGCACCAATCAGCAACAGTTTGTGTGTTCAGAGCATGTTAAACTGAGAATACTTCACTTTTCTTTGATCCAAGACTTGAAAAAAGTGTTTTGTACATAGTTCCTCACAGTTTTTAGCCTTTAGCCCTGGTTCTCCTGACCTCATAGAAGTATAGAAGTTCATATTGCAGTGAAAATTGAGTCCACATCCAGTAAAAATGTGACAGAAGCAAAAACCGTCCTAAAAATCAAATCAGCTTATCTTAGGTGCAGGACTGTGTAGATTTTGTAAAGATAGAAACATAAAACTTTTTTCATGTGTTCCTTATGCCTCAGGGTACCTAAAAATGTGTTGTATATATTCCCACCTTATTTTTTTTACATGTTTTTTTAGTGTCTTTTAATGTAATTTTAATGTCCTGGAATTCAAATTTTTTATTTTGGGACCTTAAACAGATATGAGATTAAAATGCGATTAATTAGATTAATCAATTACAAATCCTGTAATTAATTAGATTATTTTTTTTAATCGCCTGACAGCACTAGTGATAAATATTGTGAACAAATTCTCTTAATAGGGTTTTTTCTCATATCACCAAGCCCTAGTTTAGTCTATTAAAAAAAAAAAAGTTGATGTTAAACTTCAAACTGTTACAATATTAGAAGGGTGGCGTATTTCTTTTCTCATATTTCAAATATAAACACTGATTGTTGTTGAAATAACACCAGGATGAGACCACTTGCTGCTTTGCTCTTCTCCAAAAAAGTCAAGTGAGACTCAAGGAAGAGATCGGCTTAAATTTGTGACATCATCTCGGAGCAAATCTCACACCAAATGCCACACAAATGTGAAAAGTACCAGACAGAAACCTGCTTTGTACTCCTTATTCACTGGTGGTTTGCTCGTCGTTGCCTTTTGAGACTTTGAAGGTGAAATTTTGGGTGCAAACAAGTGTCTGTACTTTGTTATATGCCTGGCAGAGGTGTAGGAGGCTTCTAGAGAGCTGGATGTTGGAGAGACATTAACTTTAAGGAGCGGTTTGGACAGCAGCTGTTGCCTAATTATAATAGAGCTAGTTTTGATACCATGAATGATAATTTTTGAACTAACCCAACGTGTTTAATCACCCCGGCTCTGAAACATAAAAGCAGAACAGCAAGATGGTAAAACCGTTGTTTAACTTTGTCTCTTTGTCCTCTCTTTTTGTCCCTCTGCAGGCCCGTCCCTACGACTTTGAGGAGGGGGACGTGCACATGTCGTCCCATGAGCACCGCTTCCGCATGTTCAGCTCGGTGGAGTATGAAGGCCAGCTCTACATGACTCCACAGAACTTCATCGAGTCGGTCACCATGAGCGAGCCCAGAAGTACGTCACACGTTAAGAAATGAGCCAAGATTCAAAACGTAGAGCAGGAGGCTTTCAGGACAACTTCAATATGTCTGCTTTTATCGTTCTTTGTCACACACAGAAGGAGATAAACAACAAAAATGACAAGCTTTCCTTTTGTGGAAATTCAGCTAGCTTTAGCATACGGTCTTTTTTGTTTTTTACATCTCAAATGAAACATTAAAAACTCGTTACTATTAAAAGAAAGTCAAAAAGAGTAAAATTAAAATCAAGCAGTACCTCGAGATGAACCAAACACCAAATATAGGCAGATTTTCCATTTAGTGAGTGGATGTTAGCGGTCTATTCCCCACACAACGTTTGTTGCAAATCAGTCACATTATTGAGAAAAAGAACTTTGCTTAATTTTGACGTTGCCTTTAGTTTAGCTAAAGCCTTTCTTTCCTGTAATATTTGACAAACTACTTCACTCTTAAAGCCTGGTTTTTGGGATTAAGACTCCTTAACAGGGCTGTTAGCTTAAGGAATATTTTAGTTTTGCTTCTTTGGCCCCAAAAGAGACTTGATAGAGAATTTTCTCCCTAGGAGATGATACAGTCTCCTCTGCCCAATACACCCGCTTCCCTGGTCCTCCCTGAAACACAACGATAATCACTGGTAGAAAGGATTTAAAGAGGGGTATGATGCTTTTTATATTCTTAACATGAGTGTTTTAAAATCTCTACCTAGTCATATGTTGTAGAAATCCTGTCTGAAAACTGTTAAAAACACTCTATTCTTAAAAAATAGCACCAGATTTTCAAGAGATCTTAACGAGACTTCTTGAAATGATTAAAGCTATCCTAATCGGTTGATGACAGGTTGAGGGGTTGGCCTCAAACACCAAGGTCTGCCCAAAGCTCCGCCCCCCCACAGGCCTCCAGAGGGCTGGCCAATCAGAAGAAACAGGGTTTATGGAGTTGGGAGCCTTAAAGAGACAGTAGCTCAAACACAGAATTTCAGATAGAGACAAGAATAAGGACAGCAGAAAGAGAAAAATAGAGTTTGTTTTAAATTCGTTTTGCCTTTTTGTCAATTATGCAAAGCTACTGTAGGGGGCAATTACGGAAGAGGATTAGGGCCACTAAAAATAAAACTCCAATTCTTTATTTTTTAATTTTTTTTATTTTTTGAGAAAAAAGTCAGAATTCAACGATAAAAGTCAAAATTTTAACTTTAATCTCAGATATTTTTTTTTTCAGAAAAAATAGTAATAAAAAATAGAATTTTATGTATTTGGTTTTTTTAAATTAATTAATTAATTAATCTATTTATTTATTTATTTTAGGTGGCCCTAATCCTCTTTCTTAGGCACTAGAGTGACGGTATGATAACTAAAAATTATTTTTATTGTGACTGTCTTTTTGATTACATTTTTTATCATCTGTACAGTGTCTTCAAGTGTTTTGAAAGACACTTTTAAATAAAATGTTTTATTATTTTTATTATTTCTAAAAAAAGAGCAAAGTATCCTCCCTTTAAACTTTGTATGTTTTAAGAAAATTTTTGGTAAAAGTGGATTCTAATGAAAGCAAAATTTCAGCAGCCTCGGGCCACACATTTACCAAAACAGTTCAGAAAGAAAAACTCCATATTTGATCCTTTTTTGCCTTCAATGTTGAAAAAAAAATTTGACTGGCTCTTTGTTTCCTGGTTAACCAACTAAAACTTTGTGCTTTTATTACTTGTTTTAAATATAAGTTTGATTTCTAATTTGTTTTCAAAGCTGAAATTGAAATTAATCTCCTGATCATGATGAAGTTTTTCTCATCTGTAACTGTTTTTGAAGAAGCCCTTGCTCTTTCTGTCATCCTGCCTCCAGTATTTACAGATCGTCCGGCCTCAAAGCAGATGGCTCTCCAGCTATTGTTTAGTCTGAGGCTAATGTTAGTCAGACACACACTGCCGAACAAATGAAGACACCTGACACACATCATGACTTGTCACACTCCGTTTTATTACATTTATGCTTTCTCTTAAGCGTCTAAACCCGTCACTTAAATGCTGACACCAGCTGAAGTCGTCAGATACAAACATGCACGATGGATAGACCCACGATTCCCTCATCCAGCTGGCATGTGGTTGTGTTGCGTGCAAACTGTGCACCTGTACGTGTGTGTTTACATCCAGCCTGGCTCACTGACATACGATACGACCGCACGTAACCTCTCAGCAGCCGACATCCTCTAATGCCTCCTTTGAAGTTGAATTAGATGAACTTTGTTGTATAAAACAGAAGAAAAGTAGGATGTGCTTTTACTGAGACATTCCAGCCACTACAAAGACGAGCACGGGGCACTTTAGATGCTCCAAATGGGCCCGTGATGATGACAGTGTATATACAGCGCGCGCGCGCGTGTGTGTGTGTGAGTGTGTGTGTGAGTGTTGTGACTGGGCCCGGCACATTAAGACCCATTTCTAGATCATACAGATGCTATCTGACCGAGCCCACCCAAACTCTCTTCTCCCTTTTCTCTCCTCCTTCTCTCCTCTTTTGTCTCGTTCCCGGCAGACAAGAGGCCCTGGAGGTCCCTGACCAAACAGGTGGGAGACACACTCTTCATGCTGCTGTTGCTGCCATCTGTTGCATGTTACATCTGTGGTAAAAAAAAAAAAACTCAGGGTCTTTTAGATTGTGTGATCAGGTCTGAAATTTTAATAAAAACTTTAACAATTTGGCACCGCACAGAAACTCATTCAGATGCCAGCATCTGTGCTGACTGAATATATGATATATTTAAGATGCTTTTGTCACAGTTTTTATTCAACTTCTGAAACAGGAAGTGATTTGTTTATCTCGCCTGCATAAAAAAATAAATCTCAGAAAAATATGGTCTAGCATGTATGAACCCAGTGTTACAACTCCTGTGTCCTGCTCTTAGTGTACTTTCATAGAGGGATTATTTGTTTATCAACAACACAGGATGCGCACGGCGGAGTATGATGGTTTGTCAAACTATGTGGAGGAGTTAACCACCAAAAAACACATTTTTAAAGTAAATAACAGCACTTGGTAAACGACCCCCAGGTTTGTGAAATAGCAGTGAGTGGACAGAAGAGATCAGCAAGTGGACAGATATTACGTTTTTTTAGCGGACAATTACCAGACTGTGACAGACCAGGATGTAAACGTGTCAATAAATCAGAAACCCTCCCAGACCAAAGAGCCCACAGACTGCTGAGTCTGAGACCAGGTTCATAATAAAAGAAACAGAAAACTACGTCCAGAGTTAATTATTTACCCACAGACGCCGCTGGTGTTTCAGCGTAAAGTGTGACCCTGTTAACTGGTGACTCTCAGCTGTTAATCACTGTGGCTGTTTTCGAATTTGCCTACTACATACTACTTTCATAAGCAGTATGTAGTATGACTGTTCAGTTGGGTTAATTTTGTAGTATGCTACGCTGGTTTTCAGTTCAAAGAAAACGGAAGTTGGCTACGGCTGACGTTTTTTACCCAAAAAACTTTATTGCAAATGTACAAAATAAACAAACCACGAGTAACTTATCTGCAAATATATTGCCAGAGAGAGCATTCTCTCTCCCACTCTCTCTCCTCTATCTGTCGCTCTCTAACCCCAACACAGTCTCCTCAGATGTCTGTCTAACATGAGTCTGGTTCTGTCCGAGGTTTCTGCCTGTTAAAGGGAAGTTGTTCCTCTCCATTGTAACTTGCTAAATGCTGCAAAGTCCTGTACTCATGGTGGATTAAGATGAGATCAGACTCCTTATCTTGTCTTGATGTTGGGTTTCTGCTAATAAAATTTTATTAACATTTACGGGTCTAGACCTGTAAATGTTTTTGTAAAGTGTCTTGAAATAACATTTGTTATGATTTGGCGCTATATAAATAAAGATTGATTGATTGATTGATTGATTGATTGATTGATTTTATATAAACTTTCAGTGGTGGAGATGATGAGGATTTAAAGATAAAAAAGAAATGGCTCTTACATTTATATTCCTCTGCTACTCCGGTTGTTGTTGCTCCGCTCTCTGCCATTTTCACTTCTGATATGGGACCAGGCGTGTTGCATTGTGGGTAACAGTAGGCGAAGCAGACTGGTCCGATGCATACTGTGGATTTTTCCCGATTCAGTACGTCATCCGGGTGTTTTTCTCATACTACAACTCTGACATTTGTTCGCATACTGCATACTGCATACTGCATACTGTATACTACATACTGCATACTGCATACTGCATACTGCATTTTGGTGGAATCAGTAGGCACTGCTAGTATAGAATGCGAATTTGAAAACGGCCTGATACTGTCGACTGAGAGTCACCAGTTAGCATGGTTGCTATTAACTCCAAAACACCGGTTTCTCTGTGATGGTCTAAACTTGATAGACGTTTCCTCTGTTGTAAAGTATAGTTTCTAAAAACTGAACATAGAACAACCGTACATTTTGAAGCTGATAACAGGTTGAATTTAGTGTTTGAAAAACGCTAACTCGTCTGAATGGATGGAGCTAAATGCTGCTTCTGTGGCTGAAATGTGTGTGCAGACTGATAATCCCTCTATAGGTACCAACTAAATTTAGTCTGTAGTACCTAGTACCAATTTGCATAAAGCCAAACAGTACCATGCTTAAGTACCTGAACACATCCTTGTACTGTGAAGGAGTGGAAGAGTAGGCGATTTTCCATGCTGGACATGAACAGAGCATTGTAAGGTTATTTATCCAGAATTAGGTATGTTAAATTGAAAAACTTTAATTATTTATTGCCACATTAACACACAAAAGTGTTGAAAATTGGTACCGTTAGTACTGAAACCAAGTGGCAGATACCTGGCATCCGCACCATATCGTTTCAGATGTGAAAGGTAACCATCCTTACTTGGTACTAACTCTAGAAAGAGTTTTACTGTGTATTAGTTTTAAAAATGTGTGTGTGCTTCAAACCTGCTTTCATTCATTGATATTTCATCAGGAGATTAGAAATCATTAGAAAGTAGGCGCTGCCTAATACCTACTGATTTTGCATGTTGTATGTAGTATGACGGGTCTGTTGGGTCTGTTTTTAGCATACTACTCTGGTTTTCAGTTTCTGATGCAAATCTACAGCTATTATTTATATATTTTTGGCCTTAATGCCATGGGTAGATCTAAACATTTTAGTTATTTTTCTAATCATATCTCAACAAAATCATCATGTTTTATTTTTAATCTGACAATTTAAGTTATATCGTTTAATAAAACTATATAGAAGGGATTTTATTTTTACAGCTAATGGAAAAATCTCTCTCCTATAGCCGACGTATGGTTTTAAAAAGTGAATTAGTGGTTTATATGGGCTGTAATGAATTTGTAGATGTAAACAAATCTAGAAGTATCCAGATTAACTTGTGTTTTTTTCTCGTCCAACATTAGTGTTGTTGTATTGTAGTTGTAATGCCGACTCATTCCAGTAGATGGCAGTAATGCACTAAAAGCTGTCACCCGCATTGACAAACAGCGTTAGCGCCGTGCATTGTGGGAAACAGTATTACAGGTAGACTGGACCAGCATACTGAGAAATTTTCCTGGATCAGTAGGACATCCAGGGATTTTTGTCATACCGCAGATTTTGCAAGTTTTTGCATACTGGCTTCTACATTCTGAATTTCAGCCAAAATAGTCGACACTAAAACAGCCAGTGTGTTAGCGTCCAAGGAAACCGAGTCTGAATAGTTTGTAATATTCAGACTTGGTTATTGATGGTACCGTTGATATTAGAGGTCCCGCCTCTTCTTCATTTTGATTGGTCAGGTATTAAAGGTGACATTGATGAGTATGGTGGTTTCCCTCGTCCTCGTTGTTTGAAGTTAAAGATTTGTATTTCTGTTTTTCACGTCAGCCATCTCACTTTAAAACTGTTTTATTGCACACACGTTTTTCCAGGAGCTGGAGAAGATTTTGACAGACACGCCCCCGGTGTGGAGAGGATCCTCCAAACTGTTCCGCAACCTGAGAGAAAGAGGTCAGCGACAGAGTCCACACACACTCACACACACACTCACACACACACACTCCTATGTACACAGAAAACAGGATGGACAACGTGTGAAGCACCTCAGTTTTGGGATGCTGCAGCATGTTTGTGTGTCTCCTCTCGTGTGTGTTTGAACAAGGGCTTACCTGCTGAGGAGTGTGAGAAAGTCTGTGTGTGTGTGTGTGTGTGTGTGTGTGTGTGTGTGTGTGTGTGTGTGTGTGTGTCGCTGTAGGTGTCTCTAATCCGGGGTTGGAGCCGTGCTGTCCCTCCGCTCAGCCAAACGACCCGCTGAACGACTAAAAATAAACCTTTCCTCCTCACTCTTCTTTTACTGCCTTGTCTCCTTTCCTTTGTCACCTCCTCTCCTGTCCCCTTTAGCATCTTTTCTTCATTCCTCCTTCACCTCATTCCTCTACATCATTACATCCTCTGCCCTCATCCCCTCTTCTTTCCTCTCCTTCCCTTTCTCCTCATTGCTTTCTTTCTTCTTGTTTTCACCCCTTTTTTCTCCTTCCTTCCCTCCTCTCCTCGTTTCCTTCATTTCCCTCTTCTTCTCCCTCTTCCTTTGTTTCCTCCTTTCTTCCTCTCTCTTTTCTGGTCTTATCTGTTTCCTTTTCCTCCTTGCTTCTTTTCCTTTCCTCTTCTCATCTCTCTCCTTTTCTCCTTTCCTTTCTTCCCTCTTCTCCTCTCCTTTCCTGTTTTCTCCTCTCTTGTCTTGTCTTCTCACTTCTTCCCTCTTCCCTTCTCTTTTTCTCTTTCATCACCTCCTCTTCTCTTCTTCTCTCTCCTTCCCTTTCTCCTCATTGCCTCCTTTCTTCCCTTTTCACTCCTTTTCTCTCCTTCATCACCTCCTCTCCTCTTCTTCCCTCTCCTTCCCTCCTCTCCTCATTTCCTTCATCTCCCTTCTTCTCTTTTCTCCCTCCCTTGCCTCCTTTCTTTCTCTCTCTTCTGCTGCCTCCTCTTCTCTGGTCTTATCTCTTTTCCTTTCCTCCTTGTTTCTTCTCCTTTCCTTTTCTCCTCTCCTTTTCTCCTTTCCTTTCTTCCCTCTTCTCCTCTCCTTTCCTGTTTTCTCCTCTCTCGTCTTGTCTCCTCACTTCTTCCCTTTCCTTCTTCCTTTCTTTCATTTCCCATTCTTTTATTCCCACCTCTCCTCTCTTCTCATCTTCTCTTCTCTTTTTCTCTCCCCCTCTCTTCTCATTGCCTTCATTTCCCCCTTTTTTTTCCTCTCTCCTTTGTTGCCTCCTTCCTTCTCCTCTCTTCTACTTCTTCTCTTGTCTTCTCTCTTCTTCCCACCTCCTTTCTCTTTCTCCTTTTCTCTTCTCATCTCTTTTATTTCCTCCTTTCCTTTCTTCTCTCTTCTCCTCTCTTTGGTCTTATCTCCTGAACTGCCTCCTCACTTCATTCCTTTCTCTTTATCCTTCCTTGCATTTCCCATTCTTCTTATCTCTTATCTCTCTTCTTTCCTTCTCTTCTTTTTTTTTCTCCTCTTTTCTTTTTGTCCCCTAAAAAGAAAACTGACGGTTGAAAAGAGAAAGAGAGAAAAAGAGGAAGGATGATCTTCCCCTAATTAAGACTTCTCCTTCAGGAGGGAGTAACGGAGGAATCACACGGTTTGGGAGCAAATCCCTGTAGGGATAATTTCACACACACTCACACACACTCACACACACATGAGATATTCTAAATATAGTAAACCCTCTCTCTCTCTAACATGGTAACGTTTATGAAACAGTCGTTTGAAGGAGACGGAAAAAGGAAAATTGACAAAAGTGTAAAAAGAGGCAAAGAGACGCAGAGGAGAGAAGATCCTAAACTCCTTCTGACTCCTCATGAAGATTTGATATTTATATAAACTGCGTGCCTATTCAGAGTCGTTGGCAAATTTCCAAGACCACACACACACACTCTCTCTCACACACACACACACACATAACGTCGGCATGCAGCAGTTTCTGTTTGTATCAGTCCATTTTATTACTACTTGTTCTCAGTGTTCTTTGAATTCCTACAACGTGTGAGTATTATATCTGCACACGTTTCAGTGTGTGTGTGTGTGTGTGTGTGTGTGTGTCCTCTGATGTCAGGACATGCTCTTGTCTTCATGCCATGATGAGCGAGGACAGTTAAAATCCTCAGGATGGCTTTGGATTTCTGAGAATGACGAAGGAATGTGCCGTGCTGCCAGAACGCTGTTGACTCTGTGTGTGTGTGTGTGTGTGTGTGTGTGTGTGTGTGTGTGTGTGTGTGTGTGTGAAGTTAAAAGTCACATTTGAATTTGTCAAAATGATATCACCTTTAATTCCAAGATAACTGTCCAAAAAAAGGAAACAAGAAATAAAATAAGAAACAACTTTTATTTATCTTAATGATTTTCTTTGTCAAAGCCAGAGGGAGCCACTACGAGGAGGCTGAAGAGCTGCTTGTGGCTCCAGAGATATATAAATTGATTTTATATAAATAGAATAATTAGCAAAAAAAAAAAAGAAAGACATGTTTTTTCACTTTTTTCTAAACATGAAATGTTCCCCTTATTGTAGAATCACTGTACTAATCCCGAAAAACAGTACCGATTCTGACCACAGGGGGCAATGTGATCAATCAGATCTTTTAAACAACATTAAAGCATAATTAATAAAGTCTTTTTGAACTTATCACCGACTTATCTACCCAGCCACATGTTTCAGTGTCGTATCGCTGAATTCTTGTGAGTGTAAACATACAGAAACCCGAGCGGTGTCAGAGTGTATCCCCCGGTCTCTGCACAGCTCGGGATACACGCTGAAAAGAGGACCCAGTTCCAAACCAGCTCCTCCACACAAAGCAGCTGAGCATCAGGGAAAACACAAGGCTTCCACTGGTCCAACTGGTGTCATGTTCACCCTCACACACACACACACACACACACACACACACACACACCGGCATGGGAAAGCAGTCCCCCGTAACACTCAAGCGAGTCACCCTGAACTATCTGAGCGATCAGACAGAAAGCGAAACACAGGGAGAGAGGGATGACAGCGAGCTACAAAGTTTCCTAAATGGGCCTGAGGCAAGAGAGGATCATCTCCTGAAACATTTTTCACTTGCTTATCCAAACACAGACACACACACACACACACACACACAGACACAGACACACACAGCTCCAGCAGCCTTCACTGTGGACACTCGGGGTGTAGAAAATAAACGGTGTGTGGTCAAATGGCTGTTGGCGGCTCAGCTTGAGAAGACACATTTTAAGATGCTATCTTCATGAAAGGAAGGATTATGTGTGTGAGTGTGTGTCAGGAGGCCCACGCTCTTTGAACATCTGTAAACATTGAGGGTGTGTGTGTTGAATGTGACCTTTTCTTTAACTCTCCATGTCCTGGTCTCCTTGCAGGCATCATCTCCTACACAGAGTACCTGTTCCTGCTCTGCATCCTGACCAGTGAGTCCTCCCAGTCCCTCATCCAGCCCGTTTCACCTCCTCATTCTGTGTTTCTCGTTTCATTTCTGCACACCTCTTGTTTTAGAAGAGCTGGGTGAGCTAAGGTATGTGATGTAAACTGAACTTTGGGCCACCCAGAACTTAACAAGAGGCAATTATGACTGCTGGGTTTCCCCTTCCCCTTGGGGTGATGGAAAAAGTGGGGAGGAGACAGAAACAGGCAGAGAAAAATACACTGTTAGAAAAAAAACACATAGAAAGAAAAGGTAAATTTACCTTTAAAGTAAAGTAAGATATCCTAAGTCAAATGTCATGTCAGTCATTATTTGACAGATGTTTCCTAAATGATTACGATCAAACACCTTCAACGTAGTGACAGTGCAAAGGGTTCTGCACAAAAATACTGTTCATTTACAAAACAATATGTTTTGTTGTGATGGCGTTTTGTAACAGAGTGGATGTAATGCTGCGTTCCAGGAAACCCGTAACTCGTGTTTTTCCCATCTGTAACTTGTGAAAGTGCACTGGAATATCGGTCGAACTCGTGATTTCCCACCGTGAGCTCATACCAGATCGTTGTGCTCCGAGTTACAACTTGTGACGGCACATCACTTATTTTTTTAGTATTGCTCTAACATTATTCATCTGCTAATGTTAACAGCTGCTGTGGCGTTATCTAGTTTTCAGTGCAGGAATCAACACAAAATACGTTTCAATATAATGACAAATACTGTAAAATATAAAGTGTAAGCTTCTGTTACCTTATGCCCCGTTTCCCCTCCTCAATTTCACTCGAATGAGCAGGTTGTGGCTCCTTTGGTGATTGAAATGATTAAGAATTATGTTTATAATTAGGGATGCGCCTATCCAACTTTTCTGCTTCTGATACCAATAGCGATACCGATCCAATACCAGTGTTAAATAACAATCTGCATGCCCTACTGTGGGGTGAGACTGGTAATGTTTTAGGTAAAAGGCAGAAAAAAGTATATGGAGTCACTGAAGCAGTGGCGAACCGTGAGTGCTACAGCTGGGCCTTCACCTCAGCCCTCACAGCCCAGAAAAGAAATCATCGCGGAAAAAAAAAACAGGATGACAAGGATGTAAACAAATAGATCATGACCGCAATAACATTTTCCGCAACAAAAAACATTCTCAACCAAGGCTCTACACTAACCTTTTCACTGGTACCAACTTTCTCAACCGGCACATGATTTGGTTGCACCATTTATTTATCTATCTGTGTGTAGTAACTGTAGTTATGATTTTGCTAAATATTTTACTGTAAATATGAAGTTTGTCTGCAACAAGCTCTGGCTAACATGCTCACATGTACGCGACAGCGCTCTCTCTTCAGGACAGGGGAGAGTTCAGGTGGAGGAGACTGACTGAGCCAGTGAAAGAGAGGGAGAATTCAATCCACAATGTCTTACACAGTGCCCGTGATAGATGAAGTATAAAGACATATGCCGAGCGCGACCAGATGAAACTTTTACTCGCACTTGCTGAAAAAATGCTAACAAGCTAGCCACAACTTCGCTCTCGTCTTCTGCCATTTCTTTCAACGCTCTCACCACTCTGCCCACTGTTCAGACTTCACGAAGGCCTATGCTCTTCTGTTTTTGTCCCGCCCCCAAAAAATCAAATCATGATTGGTCAATTTTCCTGTCTCTCTCCAAACCAAAACACATAGTTAGGCCTTCGTGAAGTCCTAACCACTTAACAAGCCAGCAAACCAGGCTCTGATAGAGATAACATGTTTCAAGACAGTAACCCTTTCATTGCTGAAGTGAACTTTGCAGTACACTCAAAACTTAAACAAACTGATATGAAGTATCACATTTTTTATATATATATACATATACATATTTGGTCCAGAGTTTTTAAAGCCTTCTCTGAAGCCCTAGAAGTCCCTGAAGGTTCGTAAGTATTCATTTAGACTATGAAGTATTTAAATGGTTGCTAGCAGTTTGGTAAAAACCATGCTTCAGAAATGTGCAGAAATTAATTTTTTAATTGTGATATTTTTTACCCTGGAGACTGGTAATTCAGCAAAAAACATAAAATTGCATTAGAGGTGAAACTCCAAATCAAATATCCAAGAGTGCTGGTAGAAAAGAAAAGGGGGAAAGCTGGTTGCCTGGATCATGCACCATGGATCAGCCCCTTCCTGCTGATACCGATCCACTGGTACCTGGATCGGTGTCAGTGCATCCCTACTTATGATGTCTGCCATGGACACAACACTTTCAGGCCGGAACTCAGAGATTTCAACTGGGAAATTTCTGATTTACAGGTTGCCTGGAACGCAGCATAGGACCCTGCTCTACATACTTGCGTTTGGGGAACAGGCTTCATTTTTAATTTATTACACTGCATTTTAAAACTAAACAACATCAGCCAATCAGCACATCTTGTTAACACAAAACACACTGTAAAAAACAGTTGATACATAGTCTGCGCTGTGAAGCACAGACGACCGGTCTGTGCTGATGAGCACAGACATGCTGTACCCCCTGTACAGCAGGGTTTCATATCTGCAGCGTTCCCTCCTCACTCACGGTTACAAGGAGGAGGAGTGTGCTCTGTTTGGAGTATTTTTTGGTTTGAAAATATGTCACTGATTGAAGCGCAGTTTATCGTTAAAGCTAAACTATCATTGCAACCATGAGTGAGGAGGGAACAGGGAGCAGCTGCATATGGTTAAATAAAATAATGGTTTAATAAAACTATAAGATTTACCTGCAAATTCCAGGTAAAGACATTAGGTTATTAGTATGGACATAAACCCGTATATACTGAGCTACAACTTTTGTAATAGATAAAACTGTCATTTTTCATCAGTTTGTAAATTTACAGGTTGTTGTTTGACAGATAATTTCTGTATTTTTACAGTTTTGTATACAACTTTGAAACACAGAAAAACTCTTTGAAAATTAAGGGTTCATGACCATGAAATTTGGATTTTTTTTAGCTCTGTGTTGCTCTGATCAAACTTTTTACAGGGAAACATGGACAGGAATGCGAGGCTAACTACTGAGCTTATTTTATAGAAATTTATATATTTGTTTATTTTATTAAACAAAAAGTAAGAAACATATTCATTTTTAGTTTTTGTCCACACAAAACAGAAGAGAAGTCACTGATAAGATAACTTTAATTCAGTGGATGTTTGTTTCCTCACTGTTTGATTTGAGTTCAGAGCTGGAATAAAAAGCAGAAAACAGCGCTGCGTTCAGAGACAGGGAAATGTGAAGATGGTCTCTGTATCGATGCCTCTTCTTCTTTCTGAGCTATTTTTGGATTTGAAATCATCACACACACACACACACTAACACACTCACCCTTTGTGCTCTCCTCTCCTCTCCGTCCCTCAGAGCCCCACGCTGGCTTTAAGATTGCTTTCAATATGTTTGATGCAGACGGTAACCAGATGGTGGACAAGAGGGAGTTCATGGTGGTGAGTCTGTGATAAACGGAGAAAATGCATCCAGTGACTGTACCTGAGTTAAATATTATTATTTTTATTATTAACATTATTAATGGTCTTTTTTCTCCCATAACAGCAGATCAGGATGCATTTTATTGTTTTTATTTTGTAGCCTAACACCAACTTCCTGTTTCCGTTCAATCTGAAGAATTATAAGAAGTATTTGTCATTTCATCAATGTGTGTTTTTTTTCTTTTTTTTTACTAAGTGATATAGGAATTAGCATATATTGAGTAAACCTTGCAGGTTGCAGTCACATAATAGAATCCAGCATAAATGAACGAGCATTGGTTTACCAAACTGTTTGTGTGTGTCCTGTACAGGGTTAGTGTCAAATTAGAGCAGTTGATTAAAGTCTTACTTAGGGCTGTCATTTTAACACGTTAATTAGATTAATTAATTACACTGCAAATTAACGCGTTATAAAAATTAACGCAGATTAATCTGGATCCCAAACCCGCGAGGCGTTCAAAGACGCACTTATTTTCAAATGTCTGGCATTTACAAACTGTGTGTCCTACTTGGAAAAAGAGGTGTTCTTGTGAGATTCTCAAATTTCCGAAGGTCCCTGAATGTATCACACGTGCTTTAAACCGGAGAGAGGGAAGCGTGAGTGATTTTTGGGGGACTGCCGTCCACATCTCGTTTGTTCACACGTCCTTTTTGAAAATCTACAGAAAATAACCGTTTGCTCAATTCTGTAAAAAACAGATAATTCTACACTCTTTACTGCATCAAACAAGCCCTGAATGATCGATAAATGTCCTGTATTTAAATCTAAAGAATTGTTTGAAAATGTCCTTCCATCTTCCTGGTGTCATGTTTCAGCTTGGGGCTGCTCTGCACCAATCAGCAACAGTTTGTGTGTTCAGAGCATGTTAAACTGAGAATACTTCACTTTTCTTTGATCCAAGACTTGAATAAAGTGTTTTGTACATAGTTCCTCACAGTTTTTAGCCTTTAGCCCTGGTTCTCCTGACCTCATAGAAGTATAGAAGTTCATATTGCAGTGACAGTTGAGTCCACATCCAGTAAAAATGTGAACAGAAGCAAAAACCGTCCTAAAAATCAAATCAGCTTATCTTAGGTGCAGGACTGTGTAGATTTTGTAAAGATAGAACCATAACACTTTTTTCATGTGTTCCTTATGCCTCAGGCTACCTAAAAATGTGTTGTATATATTCCTACCTTATTTTTAAATGTTTTTTAATGTAATTTTAATGTCCTGGAATTCAAATTCTTTATTTTGGGACCTTCAGCAGATATCAGATTAAAATGCGATTAATTAGATTAATTAATTAAAAATCCTGTAATTAATTAGATTAATTTTTTTAATCGCCTGACAGCACTAGTCTTAATATTACAAGATAAAAAAATTTCACAAAGGAAAGAAAAAAAAATAGTTTTGTCACATGGTTAAAGTCACAATGTTCTGAGATAAAAATTCATCATTTTTTCTTTATTAAGTCTGAACATTTCAGGGATTAATGTCTTAACTTAAACAGATAAAAGTGAAAATCTTAGTCATAAGCCAATGGGAAAAGAAATATAACAGGATAAAAGTCAAAATTTCATGTAATGTTTTGAGATTAAGTCTGAATTTATTGAGAATAGATGTAATACTGTGAGAAAATAAGTTGTAATGTTCCATTAAAAGGTGATGCTGGAGGAAAGGGGAATATTGGAACAAAAATAAAGTCATAACTTACATCTCTTTCCCCTGACCTTTGACACACAGAAGGTGATGATTTTAATTATGAATTTGATTGCTCTTTCGCACACATTTTTCTTATGTTTTATGTTTTTAAACTGTTTTTTATTTTACATGTAGTGTTCTTTTCTCTCATGAAAGCTGCTATTTATTTTTCATTTATCTATACAGCAATTTGGTCAACAGTGTCTGTTTTAAAAGTGCTGAACAAATTAAGTTGAAGTGGTTTGGATTGGAAGAAAAATGTAGACATGATGTGAGGAAAAAGTTGTAATTTAGTGGAAAAAAACTCTTGATATTCATAAAAAGTTTGTTCGGAGGAAAAAGTTGTAATAATAGGAGGAAATAGTCACAATATTACTAGTCAGAAAGTTTTGTTTATGAGAAGTAAAAGTTGCAACGCTAAGAGGAAGAAGTTGTAATGTAACAGGGAAAAGTCACATGGCAACATAAAAGTCGTGATTTAAAAGATAGAAAAGCCGCCACTGTGGAAAAAAAGTAAGATATCCGGGAAAAAAAAAGAAATGTTGGATGAAAGAGTCATTATGATGCAAGGAAAAGTGGTATTATGAATTATGTGTGAATAATGTCATAAAGTTGTAAGAAAAAACGTTTTCATAAAAAGTTATGTTGGAGGACAGAGTTTAAAGAACAGGAGGAAAAAGGCATAATGTAAAAAAAATAGTTGCAACGCTGAGAGGAAGAAGTTGTAAGGAAAACAGGAAAAGACATATGGCTGCATAAAAGTTGTTATTTTAAAAGATAGAAAAGTCGCTATTGGGGTAAAAAAAATATTTGGGAAAAAAAGTTGTGAATATGTGAAAAAAAACTTGTGATATTCATAAAAAGTTATGTTGGAGGACAAAGTTTAAAGAACAGGAGGAAAAAGTTGTAGAGAAACAGGAAAAAGTCATAAAACAACATAAAAGTTGTGATTTGAAAGATAGAAAGTCACTATTGGAGTAAAAAAAAAAGGATATTTGATAAAAAAAAAATGTTGTACAAAAGAGTCATTATGATGCAAGGAAAAAGTCGTATTATGTATTATGTGTGAATGTCATAAAGTTGTGAGAAAAAACTTACGATCTGTAGAAAGAGTTGTAAAGTTGTGAAAAAAAATTGACAATCATAAAAAGTTTGTAATGTAACAACATTAAAATTGTAATTTTGCGAGATAAAAAAGTTGTAATGCTCAAGAAAAAAACGGGATATTTGAGGAAAAAGCGTAGTTATGATACGAGGAAAAAAGTCATATGACAATGATTGAAGCAAAAAATCTTTATGTTTCAGGAAAAGCAGGATATTTAGGGGTACAAAAGTAGCAAAAACGACATGATGAGTTTTAGAAAGAAGTTGTAATGTTACAAGAATAAAATTGTGATATAAAGGAAAAAAGTTATGTTGGAGAAAAAAAGTGATAATGATGAATGTTGTTGTAAGAAAAACAAACAGCATAAGAACATTAGGAGATATATTTGAAGGCAAAGCCACTGAAAAAAGTTAAACAGCGATGAAACTGTAACAGCAGAATAAAATCTAATGAACCTGTTTTAATCAATAAGCACTGGTTTAAAACTGGCATCCCTTACACACAAACTGGAACCACTCTTAATCATATTGAGGAAAGTCTAACGGTGTGGCCACACCAACAGCGAATTTGCGTTGAGATTACATACAAAGTCAATGCAAAGATGCAAGACGCCGATTCCCCCGGACAGCGTGTTGGATGCGTTCGCGTGTTTGGGCGTCAGATGCCTTAACACTTGAGTTGAAAATATTGAACTTTCCACGCAAATTCTCATGAAGGCTGTGCCGTGGCTGTCAATCAGCGATGACATTCCCCACGACGTCATTGATTTGATGACGTTGGGGGGGAACCGGCTCCTGCTCTGGCTCCAACTCCACCGGAGGATGGAGGAGAAAACAATCTGTGCGGTGTGTCATCATCCAGAGTTATAGGATACGAAGTGTGTACTCTACAGAGAGCAGAAAAAAAGGAGCAGGCTTAGGTGAAAGTCTCTGAGGAGACAGGTTTTGAAGGTAAGTTCTGTAAATATTCGTTTCCAGCTGGATTTGCCTGCACGGGTCATCACTTAGTCCGACAGGGAACAGCCAGGCAGGGCCAGTGGAGGTGGATTACCAGGGAGAGGCAGCAGACCTTGGTTGTGATCTCCAAAGCGTTCACACACTCTCCTGTCATGATGAAACCACAGCTCATTGTTTTTCAGATGCTTTTTTGGGCTTTCGGTCTTTAAATGAACGAGCTCTCTACTCCGCCTGCGCATTCGCCCCTTAGCCTGTCAAAATAGTCCAGCGTCCAGACTCGGGCGTTTACGCAGCGTGTTACAGGCACGATGCGCATTTAAATTCACGAATTCACATTTGGTGTGGCCGTGGCATAATGGATAAAACACATGTTGGAATGACCTCTTTCTGCGTTTGCAGCTTCAGGAAATCTTCAGGAAGAAGAACGAGAAGAAGGGGAGGAAAGGAGACGCTGAGAAGTCGGCACAGTTGGTAAGAAAGTTGGAGGTTCGAGGATGAGATCCCATTTTTAAACGATGGTTTAATGCATCCATGTGTGTAAGATTTGACCTCTGACCTCTAAAGTGTTTCTGTCACATGTGGATGGATTAAGAGGCGTCATTATCCAAGTTCCTCATCATGTTTACAGAGACGGGTTGTTTAACGATATTTAGTGCATGCAGCCTTAATTCTGATAAGTTAATATCTCATCAGCTTTTACTGTGAAGTTAACCCTTTGTGGACTTAAAGACTGGATACACTCTCCACAGAGAATGTGCTTTTTAACTCTCCTGTGGTTACAGATTTTATTGCTGCAAACTGATAAGAATCATTAAAGTGAGCCTCATTAAGCAGGTTTTAATCTTGTTATTCAATCCTTCATCTCTTAAATGAAGATCTTGTATTTTCCAGGTCGTAAGAAGTCACTTATTGGCTCCGATGTTGTCCTCGGATGGAAACCCTTTATTAAAACCAACTCTTTATTTTATTCCCACACTGGAACGTATCATTACAGGTTTAAAACGCCTCAACAAGCTAATAAATTGGCTTTAAAATTACAGTTTTATACCGTTAAACCATGAAATTACATACTTCTTTAAAGTGCATTTGTTTCTTTAAGCGTGTTTTAAGTCTTCTGGATCTTTCCTGCTTCGGCTCGCACAGAAAATGCTATTTGTAACCGTTATAGTCGATTTCAAACACACAGACGATAAATCCTAAAGCAGACAGGTTTGTCACTTTCCCGCACACTCCGTCGTCACACACACACACACACCGCTCTGGGAAGTGGCGTGTAATCCCCAGCATGTGTTGTTGTAAAGCGTAATCACAGGCGTGTTGAAAATGACACATGGCTCCGCAGAGTGTATCCACAGACGGTTTCCTGGCATGTACTAACATGTCTCTACCTTCTCTCCTCTCTCCTCTCTGAATGCATGCTCTGTGCTCCTCTCTGTTTCTCTTTCATGTGCTCTCTGTGCTAGAGTATGCAGCTCTATGGATATCAGGTTGCCCCCATGAACAGCGTATGTATCCCAAACCGTGAGCTCACGGTCTTCTTTCTGCTCCTCTGTAGCTGCGTAAAGAATGAAAGCATGAACAGAAAATGAGGTGTGACTTACAGAGGAAAGAGCAGGGACCTTTAACAGTCATCGTTTTCTTTTCTGTCTGCATTTCTTAGTTTTGGAATAAGGGAAGTCCGGTTCATTCTTTCTTCTGAGGCTCATTCATTCAGTCGGTAAAGTTTATTCACGTAGAAGTCACAAAGTGCTTCACAACAACAGGTTAAAAAAGTGATGACTCAGTTTTTCCCTTTTTTCAGTAAAACGTGTCTCATTAGACTTTATATAAGCCACATTCACCCAACAAGTCCAGGAAAACGACGATTTCAAGGTTTTAAAGGGGCTGTGAGGAGCTTCTGAGTGATCTTGAAAAAGTCTTGAAAAGTTTAGTAAAGAGAAGAGAGATCTGTGTTTTTCTCTGCTGAAAATGATTTCTGTGATTAATTCTGTAGTGATGGTGGACACTGGAGCCTAACTGTCAGACAGAAAAAGGACAGAAGAGCAGAAGAAAGAGAAACAGGAGAGAGATAGAGCACGAGCTAAAGTCTAACACGCTATATGAAGGCTAAAACATGAGCTAAAAGCTAAAACACTAGCTAAAGGCTGAAACATGGGGAAAGGCTAAAACACTAGCTAACAACTAATACACAAGCTAAAAGCTAAAACACTAGCGAAAGGCTAAAATACAGACCAAAGGCAAAGGACTTAAACACTAGCTAATTGCAAAAGCATGAGCTAAAGGCTAAAACACAAGCTAAAGACTTAATCATGGACTAATGGCTTAAACATGGGTAAGGTCAAAAGATGGACTAACGGCTAAAACACTAGCTAACCGCTTAAACACAAGCTAACACCAAAAACACAGACTTAAGGAAAAAGGCTCAAACATGAGTTAGATTAAAACACTAACAGCTAACACATTAGCTAAAAGCTAAAACACTAGCTAAAGGCTGAAACATGGGGTAAGGCTAAAACACTAGCAAAAGGCTAAAATACAGACCAAAGGCAAAAGGGTAAAACATTAGCTAACAGCAAAAACATGAGCTAAAAGCTAAAACATAGACTAAGGTCTAAAACACGGACTAAAGGCACTAGCTATAGGGTAAAACACAGGCAAAAAGCTTAAACTCGAGCTGAAGACTTAAACGTGGACCAAAGGTTAAATCATTAGCAAAAGGCTAAAACATGGTTAAGGTCAAAACATGGACTAAAGGCTAAAACACTAGCCAACAGCCAAAACAAGAGCTAGAAACAAAACAAAAACTTAAGGCTAAGTACTCAAGTAAAACAGTAGCTGAAGGCTTAAACATGGACTTAAAGCTAAAAAAATAACAAAAGGCTAACACATGCACTAAAGGTTAAAAAATTAGCATAAGGCTAAGACTTGGGGTAAGGCTAGAACACTGATCTGAAGGCTAAACACTACCTTATGGCTAAAACTTGAGCTAAAGCCTAAACACAGTTAGGTCTAAAGCCTAAAACACTAGCTGAAGGCTAAAACACAGACTAAAGGCAAAAGGCTCAAACACGAGTTTAAGGCTAAAACACTAGCTAAAGGCTTAAACACAGACTCAAGACTTAAAAATTAGCTAAAGGCTAACACATGCACTAAAGGATGAAACATTAGCTTAAGGCTAAGATGGGGTAAGGCTTGAACACTGCGCTAAAGGCTAACACACTATTTTACAGCTAAAACTTGAGCTAAAGGCGAAAACACAGTAAAAGCTAAAGCCTAAAACACTAGCTAAAGGCTAAAACACAAACTAAAGACTAAAACATTAGCTAAAGGCTAAGACTTGAGGTAAGGCTAAAACACAGTAAAGACTAAAACACTGGCTAACGGCTGAAACTTGAGCTAAAAGCTAAAACACTGTAAAGGCTAAAGGCTAAACCATGTGCTTAAGGCTAAAACATGGGCTAAAGGCTTAAAGGGCTTAGCTGTTTGTGCTAATGTTCATCCCAACTGGACATAACCAGGATTCGCTAACGTCACAGACACTAAACTACAAACTGAGTTCACAAAGTTTGTTTTCCACCAACAAATACAAACATTACCTCATAGCTTTGCATCCTGGGAAAAGTTGTCTTGAACAAACAAAGAAGATAAATCAGTGGGCGATTATGCTCATGGGAATCAGAGTTTTTATCCCTAAAAAGCACTACCTTCTCTGACCAAAGGGGTCACTGCAGTCTGCACCAAATGTTGAGTCTTCACACCACCTTTTAAAAGATAATGACGCCTGAAAAGCTCACAGAGAATAAAAAAATCTGCTCATAGAGTAAGAAAAATGTACCAGAATAATATTTTGACACAAAACAAAACAAATTTTTCTCACCCCGTTGGTAGATATTTATTTTTTACAGGTAATTCAGACGTATCTGGTGAATGAGGCTTTTATATTTAATAAGATGCTTTTACTAAAAACAAGACTTATGACTGAGGTACATAGTAGTTTGGAGTGACAGGGACACAGACCCACTTTTATTCTTAAAGTAATAAGTCTGACGACAAGTTTTATCACCTGTTTCTTCAGAGTCTTGGCTGTAAATTTCAATAAGTCTGTCATATTTGGGTTTGTGTTTAGTGTCACTCACTTCTGTTTCCTGACCGGAGAGCTTTAACCTGATCCTCTGTGATCACTGCGATGTACACAGAGGGATGGAAACAAACAGGCTGTCCATCTGTCAGGTCGGCTGAGTGATCGATCCAGGGACGGTGGCACAATGTGGGATGAGAGGAGGGACAGATCTGAAGGGTCAGGGGAGATGGACTCCCACAAAAAGAGAGAGTGATGTGATTTGGAAAGACTCAGAGCTCTCTAAAGCAATCAGACTGTCAGTGTTTGACGCGGCTGTTTGTTCTGCAGGGTGTGTGTGTTCCTGATGGAGAGGGCTCTATTAGTGCAAAGAGTGAGCAAGAGGAGGGATGTACCATTACTGTCTTACTGAAAACATCATCAGGATTATTTATGCCTCATGAGGCTCTTTGACTCCTTTGCAGTGGCTCCTTGTAGCTTTATAAAATATTATTGAAATCATGAATTTGTGTTAACATTGAGTTGAACTAAATCTTCCTCCCATCTGTCAATAAAGCCTGCCACCGCTCTACTTCACCTCCTACAACATCAACAGCCCACCAACTTTCCATGCACCTGTGGCTAACCTCAAGTTTTACAGCCCTGGGAAGATAACTACATCTACAAAAAGACTCATCTGGAAGAAAATACTGATTTTAATTCTGTGTGGATGGATTCATTTAGCTGACAACCTTAATATACATGCTTAATATGTGGAAAGACATTAAGAAACAACAAAAAATTATGAGAAGCGCAATGTTATAATAATTTGTTCTCAAATATCAGGCTTTTTTAAAATAAGAATAAGCAGTTTTGAAGACACATAAAGGTTTAAATTTCTTAACATATTTTGCACATCTTTTAAATTTGAATAATTGTTTGAAGTAATGGCATTGTGTTAAAATTTAATTCTTTTTTTAAGGATTTTTGGAAATTGTTTAATTTCAATTTATCATTTTTTTGCAAAGAAAAGTAAAATTTTGATAAGATTTAACAAATTTTACAAGTTTATTGAATTTAAAAAACTTTTTTTGAATTTTTTTTTAATTATTTTTCAAGTTTTTTAATTTAATTTAATTTTAATATTGTGCAAACTTTGAAGTTAAAAAAATCTGTTTTTTTATTATTTGTAAAATGTTAAAATGTAATATTTTAGGATATTTGAAATTTTTTGAAAAATTTAACAATTTCTCCAATGTAGATGTAATATTTTCAATTTTTTCAAAAAACTGCAATTTCTAAAAATTCTTTATTTTTTTAGATTAATTTATTCTTTTCCAAAAAAATAACTTATTTTGCAAATTTCTTTAATTTCATTTTTTAAAAAATATTTATTCATAAATTTTTAAGTTTCAAAATTTCTATAAATGGCAAATTTCTTCAATTTAATTTTTTTTTTGTAAATTTTTGAATTTCAAATGTTTTTATAACTAGCAAATTTTAAAATTTCATTCAACAATATGCTATTTTTTTCAACAAAAATGCTTATTTTGCAAATTTATTAAAAATTAAAAATAAGACATTACACAAACAATATCATGATTTAAAAAAAAAAAAAAACTTGTTTCGATATTTATTCAGTAGATTTCATCTATGTTTCGATTTTTACACACTCTGTGGTCTTTATTGTGTAGTTAAAGTAGTTTTTTTGGTTCCTGAATGACTTTAATCCAGGTGAGCTGAGGCAAATGGCTCATATTAAAGTAAAGGTTACAGACTCTTGGGTTAGAAAAACAGTTACAGGTTTACAAACCCTGGTTTTTAATGAAAATGGGGCTGAATGTTGAAAAGAGTCAGCCAGACTCACATAATAGACACTCCCCCTCCTCCCTCTGTTCCCCTCACACACACTGGGTGTTGTCCTGTCAGTGTGTGATGGATAGCTGCTTTGTCACCGTGGAGCAGGGTCATGGTAAAATGGCTGCTGCAGCGTTCTCCCCTGAGAGCAGGACGAGCTGGGTGGTCAGGATGACACCGGGGTTGTCTTTCAAAAAACAAAACAATACACTCTCACTTAACCAGCTCCTTTCTGTGGCAGCTAGACGGAGCAATGTCCGGATGGTTTGAAAACACACCTCAGGGTACGATGGGTTTGGTACAAGCTGTTAGGAAAGTGACACTAAGACGCCATGTGACAATCATTTTCTGGACTGTGTGTGTGAGAAATGAGAAGTGAGAGCGTGGTGAGTGAGTTTTACCTGCTGGCTGCGTTGGAGGTGAACTGACCTCGGCCCTGCTTCGCCCTCCAACAGGTGCTAAAAAAAGACAGTCAGGAGTTTGTGGCACGGAGTTACTGGGACGTTCTGAGGCGAGGCGCCAGTCAAGTCCTCTTTTCGGACCTGGCGGAGGTACATAGACCAAACTGTCCTCTGTTACTGCATCCCTCCATTCTTCATCCTTCACTCCTGTTTTAGATCCTGTAGTTAGCGCTGATCCTTCATGTAGACCCAAAGATGTAAAGATCTCTACGCTCCTCAACCTTTGCACTGATGTCACAGCGTAGCTAGCTTATAGATGACTGATATGTAATGTTTATTAACCTGTCCTGTTCCTCACCCCCGCCTCTCACGTAGTCCCTCATCCTGCTTTTGTATGTGTACCTGTGCCTTGTTATCTGTGCTGTGTTGTGGCTCGTGTCGTAGCTTTGGTGTCAGATCAGCGTTAACAAGGCTGAGAGCGGAGCACATACAAAAACCTGATCATTACAGCACCACACACCAAACACATCAACATGTTTCTTTGTGGTTCTGTTTTTAACAAGTGTAAAGATGAAGGGGTGAATCATGGGAAATGTATGCCAACTGACGTATTCTGCAAAACACACTTCAAGGCATCACTAAAACAAGACATTTACAATTTAATTTTCAAATTTAACTTGATTCAGATATGAGTCTTCCTTTAAATGGATTTTCCATAGTTGTCTTTCTAGCTTTTTATGTGAAAATGTTTAAATTATTTGGTTTTTGTTGTGCTGAAACAAAGCTTGTAAGCTTGTAAACTCGAAGCTGCCCAAAAGGTAGCTAAATGCTAACATGCTTACAGTTTAATCACGTGCTAATTTATAGCATTGTCGGAGTTAGTCAAGCAAGAAACTGAACCCCAGATTGCCCCCTAGTGGCTGTTGCTCAGCAGTGTTAATCAGTGGCAGTCCCGAGTCTAGATACCAGGCTGAACAGATCAGATAAGAAACAACTGATCTGCTTTGGCAACCCTGACAAAAGGGAAGCGACGACTCTTTCAGCCAATCAAGAGTCTGCAGTATTTCTAGCTCCACCTTCTGGGAATTGGATTGGTATATCTGTAGGGGTGGGGAAAAAAAATCGATATACGATATATCAGGACTTTTTGTTTGACAGTGTCAAAATCAAAAATTTGAAAATGTTAAGAAATGTCACAATTTTATGCAAAAATTGAAAAAAATGAAATTTTAAAAAATTAAAAAGTTTTTAAAAATTGCAAAAATTCTAAAAAAAAAAAAAAAAATTTGAACATTTTGAAATTTTTTTTAAAAAAAAGTTTAATTTTCTTTTCCAACACCAGATCATAGGACAAGGTTAAATAATGATAATGTCTACTAATGATAATGACATTATCATCATTTAACTTTTTCACTTGGTCTGGTGTTCAAAAACAAAACTAAAAACCACAAAAATCGTACTTTCAAAGATTTCCACAATTTCAATTGAGTCGCGAGAATAGCATATGGTACGGTACAGGTACGGTACAGGCACGGTACGGTACGGGTCAGTAATTAGGGGACCTTTCCCAGTTTTAGTCAGAGGAAACGCCACAAAATGCTTGATCTACTTGGTAGAAACAGGTCTTTACTTTGACATAATCCACAAGAAAAACTAACGCATGGAGAAGACTCCGACAAGACTCAGACTCATTTGACCAAAATGTAGAAAGAAGTCTGTGAAATATGCGAAAATACCAGGATGTTACAAGGATTCAGGAAAAATTCTCAGAATGCAACGGTTGACTTTGCACAATGTTTCCAAGGATTTGCAGCATTAATGTTCTTTTCTGTCTCAGGTTAAGGTGCATTATCACCACCTACTGGGATGAGTTGGTATTGCATCTATGATACTATAGCGGTAATGTTTTAACGGTCTGTGAAGGCTGTGTTATTCTTTGAAATCAGACGCACGAGATCCGTGCAAGAACGCGTGAGGCTTTTATGCTTTTTAACACCCTGCACAGCGTCCGTTCACTCCCAAACTGCAGGGGGCGGTGTATCACAAACGTACCTCTGACATAGTACTAAATGAGAGTCGAAGAAGTTTGGCTTTGTTTACAACATGACATTCCTGTCCTGAGATTTTTCCAGGTTGTTTTAACCGATTCCTCTTCTCTGTCAAGAGTGGCCGCAACTCCACTCCATGCGTTATTTGCCGCTTGATTCTCACGGTGATCTCTGTGGGAAGAGTCATACAGAAGCCTGTACTTCTGCATTTCAACCACTAGGAGATCCCCGTTCTTCCAACATCTTGTCCACGCATCAGCCTTTAGCCTTACAGGGAAGTGACGCGAAAAAGACGTGATTCTTGTTGATAGGGCTGAACGATTTTAAGAAAAGATTAAATTGCGATTTTTCTGGCAGGTATTGTGCTTTCAATTCGATTCACGATTTTCTTCAAATCAAGCTTTGGGATATTCATATGTAGGGCTGAACGATTTTAGGAAAAGATCTAATTTTTCTGGCAGATATTGCAATTCACGATTTTTAATAATCCTCAATAGTGATGATAAATAATCTGTTTTCATCAACTTCTACTCCTAAACAGAGGCTTTGTGTTGTTGACCTGCTTACCAGCACTTTTAACGTAAGGATTGTCTACAAATTTGTAAAACAGAATGTGTATAATACTTGACACAACAGATCCTGAGTCAGTCAGGAGGGCTGCAAAAAATTGCTGCTTTGGCGATCTCAAAATTGCATTGTCTTAAATTGCGATTTCGATCTGAAAACGATAAATTGTTCAGCCCTACTTGTTGATGCAGGTTGTTGCAGATTTAATACCTCATTTATGAAACAAAAATGTCCGTAAAAACCGATATCAACTTTTATAAAACTAGAACTTGATTTTTAAAAAATGGTTTTGCGATTAGCTTTGCAAAACTGAAAACAAGGGAAGAATCCTACAAGACGGATCCACCGGAACAGGCAGACCAGATTAGATCTAGTTTGTAGTCGAAGAAACCAAAAGAGGTTGTTTTCCTGGTTTGTATGACACAGAGCTCACATGCTAAGAGCTCACGGCTAGCAGACTCGCTGACTAATGACACGCTGTGAACTTGGTCGGAAGCTGAGGTGGAGGTAATGACAGTGAGACATAACGGGGCTGGCCTTGTATTTACACGGAGCAGCCTTTCATCTGACGGACGGGACGGACGGATCAGACTGAGGGGGAAGGGCCGGGTGAGGAAATAAAACAAAGACTTTAAAAGTGTGAGGGATTCATAAATTCATAAAACACTTAAAAGAAAGGCAGGAGGGAACAGAAGTAGATGAGATAACCTGAGGGGGAAGAAAGGAGATAAGATCTGAGACAACAAACAGGTGAGACCAGCTCAAAGAAGGTGACACAGGTCACAGTGGGAGGGGACAGTCGTAGTTCGGGGAACACATTCAGGGGAAAAGAGAGAAGCAGGTCGTATTTAAAGAGAAGGATGTGTTTACTCAACAGATTAGTCACCATTATACCTCTCTGCACCAGGAGGGTCTGACTGACAGGCAGGAGGAGGTAACGACGGGCTGGAGGAGGAGAAAGGAAACAGAGAAATCAGAGCTGGGTCAGAAAAGGTGGTGAATTAAAGAGGGGATCAGGTCATGGGAAGGGGAAGAGGGGATTAGCGTGAGTGGTGTGAGTGACTGACAGACGGACTGACGCGGCTGCAGAGCCACAATGAGCTCTTCCTCTGAGGCATTACTCACAGGGAGGGAGCTGAGGAAGAGCGTTTAGTGTTTACATCAGTAATTACTGTTTTTACCTCCAGCTTCGCCATCAAAGGCTGTCGCAGCTCACGCAGCTCACGCACACACAGGTGGACAGACGTGGATTCACCAGGTGTCGGCTCGTGCCTGGTGGGCGGGGTGAACATGACGTCTTGGTGGGGAGGATGAGCTCAGTGTTGCTGCTGCACTTCCAGGAACGACGAGCTTGTTGTGATCAGTTTGGCATTACATCATTCAGAGACTTTATCACGTCTTTCTTTAACTGTTTTTTCCTTCCTGTAGAAAATTATAAACTCTTAAATCCACCGACAAGTAATGAAACTGTTTTGGCCAAGGTTGACAAAAAAAGTGCATCATTCATTGCGTCAAACAGATGTCAGTTTACTGTCAGGATAACTGATGTTAAAGCATAAAACAACATTTAAAGCTGCACTTATCAGTATTTCTGTCGATAATCATGTCTTTTTCAAGTCTTTACCTTAGCTCTGAGAAGATCTCAACTGTTTTCCTTCCAAAATAAAATCTGTGCATAGACGTCCTGTACCACACCTGGAGTCAACAAGTATGGAAGCAAATAAGAGATTTAGGCCCTGTTTACACCACAGCGTTTCATCTGGAAACGCTAAAACGTAGTGAAAATGCAGGGAAAAAAATCTGCATTTACACAAAAATGCTGAGGGACTGAAAAGGCTGTAGTAAGCATTCCAGGCCTGTAGGTGGCGCTATAACTGTCTTGTCCAGAAGCAGCTTTTGGTAGATCTCCTCTGAAGTAGAGTTGATCATCTGGTGTGTTGGTGAATGCTAAGAGCAGAAGTGGAGCAACAGATGCTCATTTTGTTACAGACAGTCACAGATTCAGCAGATTGAGCAGAACAAGCTCAACACAGTAGATCATCACAATCGTAACAACGGGACTGTTCGACTGTTGGATGCGCTTGCTGAAAGCGGAGTGTGACGTCATCGTTTCCACTGAAAACTCTGGCTTACTGTTTACACAGCAACAGTGTTGGCAGCGTTTCAGAAAAATCCCACTGTGGAGGCTGTTCTCAAAAGTTTGCGTTTTAGGTCGGCTGAAACATCGTTTTTGTGTTGTCGCCGAAACCTGACAAAAGTTTTGCGTTTTACCCTGAAACCGTTGTCATGTAAACAGCGCCTTAACTATTTGTATTTTAAGAGCAACTGAATGTTGAATACTGGAATAAAAACACCGCTTAATTCATGGTATTGAATTATTTTGCTATGAAAACCATGTATCAGATCTGTTTTGCTGAATTCACCTACTGAAAATTTCTATTAAAAAAACTAACTTATTTAAAATTTAGATTAAAAAATTAACTTATTTAAAATTTAGATTAAAAAATTAACTTATTTAAAATTTAGATTAAAAAATTAACTTATTTAAAATTTAGATTAAAAAATTAACTTATTTAAAATTTAGATAAAAAATTAACTTATTTAAAATTTCGATTTTAAAAAATTAACTTTTTTAAAATTTAGATCCCCAAAAAATTAACTTATTCAAAATTTAGATTAAAAAATTAACTTTTTTAAAATTTAGATCCCCAAAAAATTAACTTATTCAAAATTTAGATGAAAAATTAACTTTTTTAAAACTTAGATCCCCCCCAAAAAAACTTATTTTAAATTACATAAAAAATTAACTTATTTAAAATTTAGATAAAAAATTAACTTATTTAAAATTTGGATTAAAAAATTAACGTATTTAAAATTTAGATAAAAAAAATTAACTTATTTAAAATTTAGATCCAAAGTAAATTCATTTATTAAAAATTCCAAAAGATCCAAAAATGTAAGTTTCATAACTTCACTATAAAAGCCTTTTAGGTAATTTTATTTAAGACTATGCAAAGAGAAAATGTTTAGTGTTTTCCACATTTCCTTGCCACCACAAACCCCCCTGAAGTGAACAAACCAGGATAACAGTTAACTGTTTTAATGGCCCCAAATTAGTTTTAGTAAAACACATGGGTGGTCTAATTTTCTACCGACCAGCTTAATTAAGGGTCTCAAACCCCTTTTTTGTTTGGTTTTGTATAACTCCTGTTCTCTGGTGTCACTATTTTGGGGGCGAAGACCCAAAAAGTTTGGGTTCCCCCTAGAGCATTAGACATCAACCAGTATTTCACTGGTTAAAAGTGTTTCAAAGAGTCTGAAACTTGCTTTTTTCTAGTGACATTCACTCGCGATTCTCTCCTCTGAAGTGTCGACTCAATGAAAGCGTCTGCTGTGAAATTAATCACGATCACAACCAGGCTAAATCTCCTCCATGCTAACAGGCTAACTGTGCACAAAACGCTGCTTTCTTCGCCTTCTTTGGTGTCAACTTTGCTGAAAGGCTTTCGTCATTGTGTCACTGCCCTCTACTGGTCTGGCAGTGTACTACATTTTCTTTTACTTTTTCTCCTTACCTGGTGGTTAATCTTTGCTGGACTTCAGGCCTTGGTGTTAACGACAACAATGGGCAACAGGAACATTTTAGCTCCCTCTCTGCAAAAACTGAAATCTTATCAAGCATTTTTGTCTTATTTTAAGTATTATTGTCGTCTTATCCTTGATGTGAGCCACGTTCAACTGGTCAGTCCAGAAAAATGTCTTGTTTAAAGTCTAAAGACTCAAAGAGGTCTGAATTGCTTGTGATGAGTAAAAACAATCTGCCAATGGACCAAGAAAAATTTGCTTGAAAATTTAATCAATGTCTTAAACAAGTAACTTTTTTCTTGTTCTTTAAATAAATTGAAATAAGACATTTTTCTGGACTGGTCAGGTGTATGTGGCCCATATTAAGCCTAAAAAGACATTTTCTGCTGAAAATCAGACAAAAACAATTGGTAAGATTTCAGTTTTTTCCAGTGAGGAATCCTGGTATCAGAATCCGAAAGTTCCTGGAACTTCTGTTAAAAAAGCACCCACTCCAGTTTTTTATAATTATGATTTAAACCAGAATAACTGCAGGTATTTTTGTCAGATTTGCAGCAGACTGACTCTGTTTCTGTTTTCTTTTTCTATGTGAAATCACCCAAACATCAATTATCAGCTTCGGTATTTAAATGAAAATGAATTTCTTAGTTTTTTAGTTCTTAGTTTTTGCGTGTTTTATCAGTCGTATCCACAGACAGGCAGAAGAAGGAGGGGGAGAGTAAAAACACTTGTGTTTATGATGATAGGAGAGTGTCAGAGACACACCACCTGGATGTCGTCGACTCATATGATCAGATCATGTGTCATAAAGACATCACGACTGCGTCACTTTGAGATAAAAGAAAAGTCAAATCTGTTTGTGCTGTTTGTCAGGGATCAAAAGCTTAATGAGCAGACGAGTGTAGAATAATGAGTCTTTGGGTTTTACAGCGTCCCAGACTGCAAATCAAATCAGACACCGTCCAAAAACTGGGTTTATTTTATTTGTTTCCTCATGCAGTCGTCTGCATCTGCTCGTCATTTATCACTGTTCCTCCCATCCTTCATTTCTCTATCATCACATCCACCTCCAGTTATTTCCTCTCAATATTAAAGAAGACGCAGCTTCTAATCTTAACTCAAACTCAGTTATTTCCTCACTGATAGACTGAACACTCAGTTCTCACCGCTCTGATCTGTGCAGCTCTACGTCTCTTATAGCGTCTGTAAATGTGAATCATCTTGTGTGACATTTTCTTCTCACCCCACATTGGATTTTAGGATTTTACTCTTGAGGTAGAACCACGAGCTGCATCGTGGTTTTGATGACGATGATGACTCCTTAATATGACATTAGATTCCACTCGATCTGATGTCTGCGCTGACCTCAGCATGGCCTCGGATTGGACAGGGCTGGATGGCTGAGGGAGGGGGGGGCATGGCAGGGACAAAGGGACAAAAGATGGGCGATGTCGACCCCCGATATGCTCACACTGCCGAAAACGTCACCTTTTTCTGAGCAAAGCAAAACACGGACCAGAGACTGTAAAAACGTAGAGAAAGAAGAGGCGTTTTAAAATCATCCTGACTCAGATTATCTTCTAGCTTCAGCTGAAACCAGAAAAAAGTCAGGTTGAAGCCGTGCTGGCTGGTGACCCTCAGTCAGGCCTGTAAATAAAAGTAACCGTGCATAACTCAAAAACCTGGTTTATACTTCTGCGTCCAATCAGTTGAGCTGTTGTCACGTCCTTCCAAAAGTTACTGTATAAAAAAATAAATATATTTTGTCTGTAAACATTCTGAATTCAGTCCCATAAAGATATGCCTTTTTTGACTTGGGGTGTATGTGGTTTCTGGTACTCCCAGAGCCAGCCCCAAGTGGACGCTTGATGAACTGCAGTTTTTAGCAACTGCTTCATCTCTTGCTTCCTTGATTTTGACGTTTCCTGAATCGGCAAAAATCAGGCACTTTGTTCCTCTCCTCCTCGTCTCCTCTCTATGCTTCCTCGACATCAGCTTCAGTTTGACATTATAAACCTAAAAACACAGAAACCACACCGCCCTCGTGTGTTTCGGAGGGGTACTGCAGGGCGAACATGTAAACGCAGAAGTATAAATCAGGATTAAATCATTTAAAATAGAAGTTTCATTAAACTAATTCATACTCAAACAGATTTCAGGATAAAACATGAGCTGTAGAGACCCTGAAAATGTTGTAAATGGAAGTTAGTTTTTTAATTTGGATTCCAGGGCTTCCTCCAGGATTTCTTGAAACTGTGAGGGAGGTTCTTTTTTTAATTGTTAGGGATATTCTTCAAAGTTTTTGTTGCATATTCAATTTAATTTACATTTGAAACATCTGAAGCTTCTGAACAAAAAAATAAAAAGATCATAATTCTGGCGATGCTAGGGATGGGTACCTTTCACATTTGAAACGATACGGCACAGATGCCTGGTACCTGGTACTCAACAGTACCATTTTTCGTTACTTTTGTGTGCGTTTCTGTGGAAACAAATATTATTTTTTTTATTATAAAATCTAAAAGTTTTTCAATTTAACATATTTATTCTTCAGTATATTTCCTTGCAATGCTTAAAATTAGAGGTCGACCGATATGGGTTTTTTGGGGGCCGATGCCGATGCCGATGCTTTCCAAATTTGGGCAGCCGATGCCGATATGCATAGCCGATTTTTCCAATTTGATATTCAGGCCGATTGTTAAATAAATGTATATTTATCACATTTTTGTGAAACGCAGCAATTTCTGAGCAACTAAAAGAAATCTATTACAACAAGTCGTGTCCAGTCCTCTGAACATTTATTCAGCTTTCAAAACAATGACATATTTTGTCTGAGTAAACACACAATGTAACAAGCAGTAGTAAACATTCACACTCTTCTTAAAATGTCAAAAAAGAAATTTAAACTTATTAATATAATTTGAACAAAAGTATGTAATGTATCCAAGTGGTTCCACAAGTTTGAGGTGCTCATCTTTTTTGTGCCTGATCAAAAATTGCGTCATTTTATACAACGGTTAAAAAATCAGCTTTTTAAAAGAAAATACGGCCGATGGCCGATAGAGACAAATGTTCAAATATCGGCCCGATATATCGGCCGGCCGATATATCGGTCTACCTCTACTTAAAATGGTCCTGTTTGATTTTATATGAATTGGTACCCGGTACTACAGATGAAATTTGGTCCCTACCTATAGAAGTACCCAATTCAGTACCCATCCCTAGTCATAAAAATTAATTTGTTTGATAATAAAATCTCTAAGTTTTTCAGTTTAACATATTTATTTCTTTAGTAAAAAAAAAAAAAAAATTAAAAAAAAAAAGAACCCTGCAGTGCTGTGTTCATGTACGGCATGGAAAATTGCCTACTCTTCCACTCCCTCACAGTCACAAGGATGTATCGTCTCGGTAACGGAACATGGTACCATTTGATTTTAATCGAGACAGATCGGTACCTATAAAAGTACCTAATTCAGTACCCATCCCTAGGCGTGGCGTTGCACCACGGTCATTTACGAGTAGCCGAAACCCTGGATTCTAACGAGCTTTAAGCTCTGAGTAACTGCTACCAGCCTAAAACTGATAGACTGTTTTCCAAACCGCCTACTACACTCGCAGTGCCGCCTATTTTGACCAAATTCAGTCTGTAGGGGTCAGCATGTGAAAACTCGCAAAATCTGCAGTATGACAAAAATCCCTGGATGTCTAACTGATCCAGGAAAATGTTTCAGTATGCAACGGACCAGTCTACCTGGCAAACTGTTTCCCACAATGCACAGCGCTAATGCTGTTTGTCAATGCAGGTGGCAGGTTTTGGTGAATTACCGCCATCTACTGGAATGAGTCGGCATTACAACTACAATACAACAACACTTACGTAGACAATCTGTGAGATAGAAGAGGAGTAATGAGAAAGAAACAGAGGTGTTTACTTCTACAAATTCATTAAAGCCCATATAAACCACTAATTACCTTTTTGGAATCGTACATGGATTATATGGAAGTGGTGTACATTTTTAATAAAGGTTAAAAAAAAAAAGGGGAATCATCATCTGTAGCTCCGTCTTCCGAAACTGAAAACCAGAGTAGTACACTGCAAAACAGACCCAACAGAACAGCCAGACTACGTACTACATGCAAAAGCAGTAGGCAGTATGCAGTACCTACTAGTAGGCGGTTTGGAAAACAGTGTCAGACTTTAGAGAGTGACCACGCTAACTGGCGACCTTCAGCTGGTTATGAAAAGAGGCCTAACAAATGTGTCTGAGCGTATTTTATTTCTTGTATAATCCAATAAATATGCTCACCAGAGAGCTGAGGGTTAATTGAAAATTAGATCACACACCTCAGAGTCTGTGTTCGATGGTTTTAGACCCCTGACAGTGAGTTTTAGAGGTGGATTAGGGAAAACAGCGACTCACGCAGCACTTGTTGTCTGAGTCGTAAATCTTTATTCTCCTCCCTTGACGGAAAAAGGTGGAATCAGCTCACAGTTTCTGCATCCTTTCGTGCCTCTGTGTGTTTTCTTTTCCCGTCTCCGCTGCTGTGTGTGCCCTGAGGTTGTGTTGAGGTGTGTCGATGTGGCACGGGCAGAGAAATGCATGGGATGCAGTGGCTTCAGTGTCGTTCATTATCAGTCGTATTTATTCACGTCTTGTCTCTGTAACCCTCCTGGTCTTCTTCCTTCCACCTCTCGATGTTTGCATGCCTGTGTTTCATTTCTGTGTCTTCAGTGTGTGATAAATCAGTCCTTGATGTAACGCTGCTAAAGCAACACTTTTCGCCAGTCTAGGCAGCGTGGAAGAAGTTATCCTTAAATCTTATTTCACTTTTTATAATTAACAACAAGCATGATCTTTAAAGTTAGCATTCAAACAGACAGAAAAGTTAGAAACAGCTCCACTCTGCTTGGTTTTTAGGTGTTTAATCTGAGGTAAGAAGTCAAACTTGCATGTCTGGACTGCCTAGACTGGTTCATTCAATGTCATGATGGCGGCTGACTGTTTGACAGCGCTGTGACGCTTTTCCCGCTTCCCGCTAAGCCTGGCTCCACGTGGCCATGTCGGAGTGATGATGGACTCGTCCAGACCACTTTGTCTTTCCATGACCTGTTCGCTCACTGGTTTTTATTCCTCCCCTCCTCTCCTGATGGTCCACAGCGGGCGGATGAGAGCATCACCATCGACACCACGCTGTTGGTTCATTTCTTTGGGAAAAAAGGGAAGGCGGAGCTCACCTTTGATGACTTCTACAGGTACGTTTAATGAGGAGACCCCTGAAAACAGTCACAAAGGGCTTAAACTCCACTACAATAGAGTTTAATGAACGTTGACTCGTCTGAATGAGCTAAAGCCGCCTCCGTTTCCAAAGTGAAAAACTTCTTCCCCTCTCCGTCCTTTGCTGTGGTTTCAGGTTCATGGATAACCTCCAAACTGAGGTGCTGGAAATCGAGTTCCTGACCTACTCCAAGGGGATGACCACCATCAGTGAGGAAGACTTCGCCAAGATCCTGCTGCGCTTCACCAACGTGGAGAACATCAGCGCGTATCTGGAGAACGTCCGTCAGTGTATCCCAGACGAGAAGGTACAACATAAAGTCACGACGAAAAAACTCTGTCTCAGCTTAGAGAGTTTTAAAGTGAGAGTTTGAACTTTGACTAAACTGGTAACAAACAGTAACAGAGACAAACAAGTTTAAAAAGTGAAGCAGATTCTTGTTTTGAACTTCTTTGACATCTTCAGATACCATCATAGATCTTTTAGTTCCTCCTTTAGTTCCTTCATAGATCTTTTAGTTCCTCCTGTAGTTTCTTCATAGATCTTTTAGTCCCTCCTTTAGTTCCTTTATAGATCTTTTAGTTCCTCCTTTAGTTCCTTCATAGATCTTTTAGTTCCTCCTTTAGTTCCTTCATAGATCTTTTAGTTCCTCCTGTAGTTCCTTCATAGATCTTTTAGTTCCTCTTTTAGTTCCTTCATAGATCTTTTAGTTCCTCCTTAAGTTCCTTCATTGATCTTTTAGTCCCTGTTGTAGGTCCTTCATAGATCTTTTAGTTCCTCCTGTACTTCTATCAGAGATCATTTAGTTTCATCAAAGATATTTTAGTTCCTCCTTTAAAACCTTCAGAGACCTGGGTCTCTCCTTTAGTTCCCTCAAAGATAGTTTGGTTCCTGCTTTAGTACATTCAGCGATCATTTTGTTTTTTTTTTAATTCTTTAAACGATCTTTTGGTTCCTACTTTAGTTTCTTCAGAGATTCTTGATTTCTTCCTTTGGTTCTTCAGAGATCTTTAAGATCCTCGTTAAGTTCTCTCAGAGATATTTTAGTTCCCTCAGAGAGCATTTAGTTCCCTCTTGAATTCCCTCAAATATCTTTTAGTTCCTCCTTTAAGACCTTTGGAGACCTTCAAGTGTCTCCTTTAGTTCCATCAAAGATAGTTTGGTTCCTCTTTTAGTTCCCTCAGAGATCTTTTGGTTCCCCTTTGTGTCAGTTTGTTTCCTGCTCCTGTTTCATGAACCCTCTCTCTTCCAGTGTTTCACAGACGCTGTAGTTTCCCACCAAAGTTTCAGCCTCAGGCTGTTTTGGCCCAACACACCTCAACGCTCCACTGCTTCACCTGACCACACACACACACACACACACACGCACACACACACACACACACACACACACACACACACACACACACACACACACACACACACACACCCATCCCCCTTTTTTCCTCATTTCCTCCTTCCTACCTTCTTTCCTTCCTTTTTTCATTATTCTTCCTTCTTTTTTCCATCCATCTGTTCATTTTTTCTTCTTTTTTGTCTGTTCTTCCATCCATCCGTCCTTTCTCCTCAACTTCTATCCAGATTTTCATCCATCTGTTCATTCATCTATGCTTTCTTCCTTTTTTCCTTGCCCCCCCCCCTTCCTTCCTTCCTTCCTTCCTTCCTTCCTTCATTCATTCATTCATTCATTCATTCATTCATTCATTCTTCCTTTGGTCTTCCTTCTTTCCTTCCTTCCTTCCTTTCTTCAATCCTTCCATCCTTTATTCTTCCAATCTTTATTCCTTCCTTCCTCCCTTCATTCCTTCCTCCTTCCTTCTTTCCTTCCTTCGATCCTTCATTCCTCCTTCATTCTTCCTTCATTCATTCTTCCCTCCCTCCTTCCTTCCTTCCTTTCTTCCATTTTTTCATCCCTCCCTCCTTCCTTCATCCTTCCCTCCTCCCTTAGTTTCTTCCATCCTTCCTACCTTCCTTCCATCTGACCTTTCTACCTCCTTCTCTTCCCTTGTTCCTTCCATCCAACCATCCTTTTATCCCACTTTCCTATCCATCCTTCCCTTTTTTTCTCACTTCTATCTATCCATCCTTTCATACTTCCACACTTCTCTCTTCCATCCTTCCTTTCTTCCTATCATCTTTGTTCCGTCCTTCTGTCTATTTGTCTAAAGCCACGTTTGGACCAGAGGTTCCAGGAACTAAATACAGTTTGTGTATCAGTCTGTCCTCATGTCTGTCTTTATCCTTCCTTCCTTCCTTCCTTCCTTCCTTTCTTAGCTGTCTGAGGTCACCAAGCTGTCGTCCTCGGCTCTGTTTCTGTCCCTCTTTCTTTCTTTCTTTCTTTCTCTGTCGTGTCTTTTCTTTCTGTTTGAGTCTGTTTTTCTGTCTTTCTGTCTGAAAACACTGAGCCGTAGTTCCTTCGCAGCCCAACTCTTTTTCTGTGCCTCCTCTTTCCTTCCTCGCGCTGTGTGAAGAAGCAGGTTGGTCCCTGCAGTTTTCTCTGTCAGTGGGGTCACCTCCTTTGTTTGCTAGGTTAGGGGGCACCTCCTGGTTATTTTCTTATCTCTGTCTGTATTTATTTATTAATTTACTCGTAGAAACCTGCACATTGCCTTGTGAACGCAGAGAAAGCGCCGTAGAGAAAGCGTGTGTTAGTCGTGTTGCGGGTTAAATCACAGCAGGGAGCATGTGGCAGACACAGCTGGTTGTTGAATGGCTTCAGCGTCTGAACTGTTTGCACACTCTCCAGGTTTGACACGGCCATTAATGAGCTCTCGCCTCATTAATGGGACTTTAAAGTCGACTCCTGCAGTTATGGTTTGATAGGCTGAGTCGCAGTTTGTTGCTTTATTTAATTTTCAGAGCGCAGAGTGGATGGGCCTCCTGGAATGATGTATGCACGTCTGTCACGGTCCCTGTGGATGGCGCTCTGCACCCAAACGGCTCTCATCGCCGCGCTCCACGTTTCTCCTGTAACCCTCTTTCTTTCCTCTGCCGTTTCAGGGAATCACCTTCGATGAGTTCAGATCCTTCTTCCAGTTCCTCAACAACCTCGAGGACTTCGCCATCGCTATGCAGATGTACAACTTTGCGTCTCGCTCCATCGGGCAGGGTGAGAAAAGAGGCTTTCACACACTCGTGTCGTGTTTCCTCTCAGCTCCTCAGAGCCATAAAAACACTTTCCTCTCCTTTAAGATGAGTTTGCGAGAGCCGTGTACGTGGCCACGGGGCTCAAGCTGACACGACACCTCGTCAACACCATTTTTAAGATCTTTGATGTGGATCACGACGACCAGCTCTCCTACAAGGAATTCATCGGGATCATGAAGGACCGGCTGCACAGAGGAGCCAGGGTGAGAAACATAGAGATGAGTGCATGATGAGCTCAGATCCATGAAGAATGGAGCATTTCTGCAGCAGGTTCTGCAGCTCTGTGCAGTTTGCTCCTGACTGTGACTGATGAGCTGTTAGCATCCTCACTCTGAGCTGCACAGAGCTGAGCTGTGAGCTCTCATCCTAAGAGAGGAGCTGGTTTAAAGAAAGATAACAAAAAAAATAGTCCAAGCAATTCTTTGTGGGTCGTGTTTAGGAAAGTTACCTGAGTTGTCCCTTTAAGGCTGGATGTAACCTGTAGGTCATTTCAGGTCGTATCATCATATTGAAGACATGTGACTAATGAACTGCGCTTTGATTCGCTGAAGTATACCGAAAGGGAGTGGAATTTATTATTTCTTTTTACAACCATATCTTAAAGGGCCAGTTGTTCTGAGGTAATCCAATCAGATTTGGGTTATGGATTGGATTAAAATCTGAAAACGGGTTGCTCATAGGAGAAATAAGGATTTCAAAATAAGATAAAATCACGTAATCCAATCCTAGTTTTAATCCGGATTAAACGTTCAGTTTTTTCAGAACTAGGGCTGGGCAACGATTAAAACTTTTGATTGTAATTAATCGCATGATTTCCCTGATTAATCATAATTAATCGCATTGTGAAAGTGCCATAACATCTGTCATGCAAACACTAAATCAGTACTTGTTATACAGTAATAGTTAAATCACATATTTAGTGCAAATCAAATTTACAAAATGTAAATACAAAATTAAAGCTTATAGCCACTGTCAGGGCATTAAAGTGATACTCCGGGATGGAACAAGTTGGGTCCTATCACAAGGTTTAGGGCAGAAATTACCCCTACAGCAGTGTTTTTGTGCAGCAGAAGCCCAGAGCGCTCGCACCAAACATCCCCTCCCTGCTCCTCTGCAGGTTTCCTCTGCACTCAGACGGGGCCATATTTTACTGACCAAAAACACAAATAAACGGACTCCCACCAAAAACTCTGATATGGGTCTGCATTCACGCTTTATTTAGAGAATTTTCAGCGCGTTACTGTCACACAAAAACACCGCTAAATAAGGCTCTAGTTCTCATCGTGTCTCTTCGTCCTGGCAGACTACCTGCATTTGTTTATATCAGGTACGCCGCACACGGACTGATACACTAAGGGCGAGTTCCTTTAAGTTCCGTGGCGTTGCCCCTCTTCTCCATGCTTGTTTTGGTTTCTCATCGTGTTTTTCCGCCAATTTCAGACATTTACAAAATAAAAGCATGTGAGCAACATGCACTAATGTGTGATAAAATATTCAACAGCGTTAATAGATTGATGGGTTAACGCGAAAATGACGCGTTAACTTGCCCAGCACTATTCAGAACTTTTCAGTAGGATTTTGATCACTTTGATCCAAAAAAACAGGATTATCCTGATCCCAATAGGGGGCAGGATTTCAAGGTGGATTTCAAGAAGAAAATATAATAAAACTTAAAAATCTGTCAAATAATGTGACATTTGTACAATTTAATGTCAATGCTTTTATTTATTTTGTGCACTGAATTTTTATTTCATCATTCGAAGTTGGAAAATTCCCATGGAGATTTTGGAGGAATTTATAGGAACTACTTTAATTTGATTTAATTTAATTTGGATGGGCCTTTTACAGGAATTTGATATTTTGCGAGGTATGGTTAAAAATTTAAAGAACATAAAAAAAATCCACCAAAATACAAAATACAAAAATTAACTTTAACAATAACTTTTTTTTTTTTACTCATTATAAGCAATTCACTTATTTGATGAATGTGGCTCATATTAAGTCTGATATGACTATTAATACTTAAAATAAGACAAAAGCACCCGCTGAGATTTCAGTTTTTGCAGATATGTGACAAGAGTTTCCTAAAACAACAACCTATACTGAAAAAAATTGAAATCTTATCAAGTATTCTTGTCTTATTTCAAGTAAAAATTGTTTTATTTTACTTGATACGAAACACATTAATCTGACCAGTTTAGAAAAATGTCTTATTTTAAGTTTTTTCAAAGAAAAAAAAGAGCTCTGAATTGCTTGTAACAAGGAAAAAAAACTGTGTATTTAGCAAAAAAAAAAAAGCTTAAAACTAGAAAAATGTTTTAATACAAGAAACTTTTTTTTCTTTTACTTGTTTCGAGCAATTCAGATCTCATTTTTGTCTTTAAATCATTTAAAAAAGGACATTTTCTACTGAAAATAAGCCAAAAACACATTTTTTTAATGTGCAACCCATAATTATTCATACCCCTGGAAATGTGATTTAAAAGGTAACTTTTATTAAAAATGGCTTCTCCGTAAGATATTAAGACGATGTTTTAAGAGGCACCATTTGGGAGAAAAAAAATCATTTACATCTTATTTACATTTATACAAAAAGTGGTCGGTCTAAAAGAAATTTTATCCTCAGTGATCGACAGAAAAGCCTTTCTCAGCTGCGTCTTTATCAAATACTTCTTATAACAGCAGAACAGCTTTTTTCTGGTCATTTAGTCTCTGTCGGCACATGTTTCTTGGAAAACTTGGATTTTCCCACAGACTGCGAAAGTTTGCGATGGTTTTGAATCATTTTTGACAAACCACTCTGTGTTCAGTTGTTCTTAAAAGCCCAGCAACAGTTTTTTTTTTTTTAATCTTTTGCACGATGGTGCCCCTTAAACATTGTCTCGTTAGCTTTTGGGAGAAGCTTGTGTCATTTCCATTGAAAAAAAAAATCACTGTTGTTATAATAAAGAGGAGTTAAATCAGTCTGCAGCTTGGTAGAAAATGAATTTTCTAAATTATAATACAAAAAAGGTCTTTGGGCAATGGTTGGAGTTTATTAAAGGGAATTTGATTTGCATCTTTTTCTGTATTTGTGACTAAAACTAAAAGCTGTCAGAGAAAATTTCCCAGCACATCAAACAGGGGTTTGTGCTCTTCTTCTCTGACGATGAAAATCTAAATCCTGTGAGTTCATAAAACTTCACAAAGCTGTTTCCAACTTCCCTTAACTGAACTGGAAATCACCTTTTTCCAGCCTGAGCGCAGCCTGTGCACAAAGAGCTACTGCCCTCTAGTGGTGGATTTTGATGCATGGCTCCAGCTGCATGTTGGACGTGAACTAACATTAAAGCAGACGTTAGTTTTTCTTTGGATGCTGTTTGGCCTCACAGTCTCAGCTTATTAACATCCGTCTGTCTTCTCTGACCTCTGACCTCTGACCTTTTCTTCCTCCTTTCACTTCCTCCTCCCTGACCTCTCAGGGCTACAAAGCCGTGGAGCGGGCCACTTCTTTCAGGTCCTGTCTGAAGAAGGAGCTGGCGAGCAGATAAGTACCATGAAGTGTTTTTACAGCCTGACTGATAAAAGTGAAGCTTCTTCCTCCGACACTGATGCTGTCATCACAGTCTAACTCCTGTCTCTGCCTCTCTCCTTTGTTCACCAGGTGAAGGGCAGACGCCACGCCTCCTTCTCCGGCTGCGTCCGCTCTGAGGCCAGAAAGCAAGTTCAGCAGCTCTGGAGGAAGTACCAGGAGACGTCGTAGAGGAGGAGAGACTGAAGGAGGGAGGGGAAAAGAAAAGGAGCTCTGGCTTTGTGGTCAGTGGTGTGAAAAACAAACTGTTTTTAAGGACGGATCTCAGAGTACACGCATGTTGGACACAGCTGACTCACTCTCATTTTACTGAAGCTGTTTTTATTTCCTTCCTCGTTTCCTGTTTGTCATCTTATAACCAACTATGCCAATAATTATTTACAGAGAGCTAAAACAGAAAAGGTATATATAAATATAAATATATATATATGACTTCATTCCAGCATGATGTCTTCCGACGTATTTTTTAAACAAGCTGTAAATGTGATGTACGAAATATTATTTATTCTAACCAGCAAAAAAAGTGAAAACAGCTGTTTTTACAAACTGTAAGAACTGAAAGAGCACAACCATAGTACCACATCCAACAATAAAAACAGTGTGACAATAATCCTCTCATCCTCCTGATGTCATGTTAGAGAAATAAACGAGCAGACAGAGCCCTGATATGGTGGAATAAACAATTTGTTGTTGTGTTTTCTTTAAAAATCTTTATCTCTTTTTCTTTTTATCCCTTTCTGTCCCTCTTAGTGCTACAACAGTTGATACCATGTATTATTTCCTCTGCTGAGTCACATGACCAGCTGCACGGAACTCCTAATCAGTGTGACATCATCACAGAACTGCTGCAGAGTGGAGACAGAAATTGACAGAAGTTTTCCAAACAACTCCTCATAGAGGCCACAGTTTTTACCCAATCTGTGTAAAAATGTGATATTTTTGCAGGAAATTTGGCCAGAAATCCATCCATTTTGTTTTCAAAGCTGTTAAACTCGTACTTTTTCATCTAGAGGCCCAAATGCGGCAGCCTGCATGGAGCTGAAAAGTGTTGTCCCATTCATTGTAATGGAGGGAGCTGAGAGGGCTTCTTTGAGGTTCACCAACTTTGAGGGCTCGTCATTCAAAAACCGCATAAGTAATGGCAAATTTCTAAAGTACTTTTGTAAAGCAGGGTCCACTCTGTCATGTGAACAAATTTCAGGGCATTAGCATTTATGGCTTCGGACTAGTTGAAATTTGTTTAGGGCCCTAAAAAGGGGCCAAATTTTATTTTGAAAGGAAAATTGCAGGCTTCCTGTGGGAGATAGGTTCGGGGTGTCAATGTATGATTTTTGCGTTTCAATATGACAAACATTTTAATGTTGGTTCTCACTGTGAAACATGTGTCTGGGAGCACAATATTAAACTAAAGGAGTCTGGATTTACACTGAGTTACTTAAGAATGAAAGCCTTTAACATATCTCCACCTTCCTGCCCTTTTTGTCTCTTTTTAAAAATTAT